>NW_026522046.1:16157500-16839166 GCF_021234435.1 Artibeus jamaicensis | reverse complement strand
GTTTCCTTGGTGGTTAAAATATCTTGTAATGGTCTCAACTGGTTGTTTGTGCTTTTGTTTTTGTTTTAGTAACTGCCATCATGGCATTGAAGGTAACAATGGAAAAGAAAATAACCTGCTTCTCCATTTTAAATTTTGCTTGCAAGCTGAAATAACAGTTCTCAATGGGTCTGACTGAGGAATACACCTCTGGGATGGTAGCTTCAGCTCAAATGAGCTCCTGGAGATGAAACAATTAGCAAGCCTCAGCGGAGTCCCAGGCACAGGCATGCCCAGTGCTCTGCCAGGGAAAGCGGCTGAGCTGTCAACCTCTGACGAGGGGAGGGCCACAAGGAGGCAGCCCAGCTGGAGTTGCTTTTACCTCACCGGAGAATGTCAAACCAATTAGGATCCAGATTGAGGCAGACTTGGAGGGACTGGCCGGGAGTTAGCTGACCTCAAGATCACTGGAAACCCAAGGCAACTTCATAAAATCGCAAATGAATGGCATGTGAAGAGCTCTCCAGGCGCTTAATCCAATGCCCTTCTTTGCAGAGGTGAGGTGAATCTCACAGCCAGGACGTAAGCCCAGGACACCTTCTCCTCTGTCCCACTTCTGCCACCCACATCCTGCGTCAGAAATTCTTATCGCTGAAATGTAAATGTAATTTTTAAACAAGCTTTCTTTTCATATTTTACTCAAGTTGAGTTAAACATTGAAACATTCATCTCTATTTCACATAGGATTTTGTTACTTTAAAATTTTTTACAGATTTTATTTATTTATTTTTAGACAGAGGGGAAGGGAGGGAGAAAGAGAAACATCAATGTGTGGTTGCCTCTCACATGGTCCCCACTGGGGACTTGGCCCGCAAGCCAGGCATGTGCCCTGACTGGGAATTGAACTGGTGACCCTTTGGTTCACAGCCCGTGCTCAATCCACTGAGCTACACCAGCCAGGGCTGTTAATTTAATTTTTTGATTTGAGGGCAAAGCCACAAAGAAGGATATTATTATTATAGGAGAACTTTGAAGTGAAAATTTAATATTACTCCTGATTTAAGTTACTCCCATTCATAAGAGAAATGAAAAATACTAACCTGAACTCCATCTCAGTTTAGGTCTAAAATACATATTCACACAAGGACTAAAAATTAAATTCTAGGGGTGGAGGGAACCTCTCAAGGGAGACAGAGTTAAATATATTTTTCTTACAAAAATTAGGAAAAAATCCTGTCAGGTTGCAGTTGCTGAGTCACTTCTTAATAAAAGAATAAAGATTTTCTTACTGAAATAACGAACAATAGCAAAAATAACAGACTAAATCTAGAAAAACAAAACTGAAATTCCAGGAAGGCTTTAAGCCTCACGTCCATCACAGCCTCAAGAATCAAAAGCTCATCCACCAGAAAAGAGAAAGAAGCTTATGAAACAGGAAAGTGCGGCTGCAAGGTCACTGGCGCTGGCCGGCACAGGGCAGCCCAGGTCTCTGACACACCCGCAGACCCTCCCCGCCCCCTTTTCTTCTTTTCTACCTCATGTTTGGGGGAAAGAACTGTGCTGACTCGTGTTTCATAAAGAGTCACTCAACATCCAGGTGAAGTCTAAACCGGTCAGGGATACAATCCTCTGTCTCTCTGCCCCCCTCCCTAACATGAATTCGGAAGAAACACAGTGATTTTGTTCGAAATAGCCATGAAAGCCCCTGCTTTGTTATTGCTGTTATTCATTTTCTCAGGAAGAGCAAGATGGCTTCAGAGCTGCCGGCCTGAGGCAAGCCTGGGAGAAAGAGTACTTTCATTTCTAGGTCACTGAAATGGATTCGTTTCCAGCAGAGCACAGGAGCAAACGAGGCCGAGGAAAATGCAGACACGCCACCCCACCACCTCCTTCCCGGTCCAAGGACTCGCACACAGGCAGAGTGTTTAAGCTCTTCGCGCTTAGCTTAGATTAGATCTAGCCTTTATTTATTGAGGAAGATTTCTTCAATTTCCTGGTTGCAGCTGATGGCCCCACCTTTGTGTTTCCACAGTGTTCTACACTAACACCACCGATCATATCCAACACTGATTTTCAAAATGTGCATCACCAGCATCCTAAAAATCAATCAACTTGAGTAGAAAAAAATCCACAATCTAGAACACGTAGCAGAGGCAGTGGTTGTTTCCCAAATCAAATGCACAGTTACAGCCATCCATCCACCCACCCGCCCATCTGTAACTGATGCTGTAGTATACCACCCAGACTTAATACTGAAGTGCCCTACAGCTGTCAGCCAAGGCCTTTCTGGTAATTGCTCTCTGCCAAAAGAGCACTGCCCAAGGTCATACTCCCTCCTAAAGAAAACAGCATCCAATGACAGGAATATAAAAGCCCAGCCCTCTTGTTTTAGAGCAGGGCTGACCTCTCAGAGGGATGGCTGAGGGCTTTGTTGAGACTGCATTGCAGCTAAACTATTTCCTCTGCACAACTGTACTTTCTTCACAAGTGTAGATCCTAAGAACAGTCCCCACTGAAATTCTTACATATAAATCTCCAAATTCGAATATGTTTCCAGGGGAACCCCCCTTAGACAGTTGGTTCCAGGAATGGTCCAAAGACGCAGGCTCTCAGAGAGGCTGTCAATGAGACCCTTATTACTGGTGACAGGTGGCTTACTGATTGCCCCTGGCATACTGTAGCAGTGTCACTGCCAAATGTTCAGTAGTGGGGAACAGGAGTAGGATACAGGTGCCAGGGAATACACTAGTGAGTCTGATATTTCAGGCTTTAAGAGGTCCAGAAGAAATGTAAGTTTAAAACAATGGAATCATGGCTTTTGTTGAGAATCACTGATGTACTGGAGAAAGACAATGAAAAGCTAAGGGTGATTAATGATCAACTGAAGGCAATGCTGGAAAGGTATAAGGGGGATGAGGTTAAATCCTGAGAGCTGTGTAGTGTCTTCAGAGATGACGGGGAATATAACTTCTAAAGCCTCAGAGTGTTCAGGGGGACAGGGGTTTTCAGCTTTTAAGTGCTTAAAACTTGGATGTCTCCATTGCAACTTTCAGAGTCTCATTACTTCCCAGCCAGGCTGTAGTTGAGAATTAAACCTTTTCTTCTACCCTGATAATTAATTCTTGGGTGTGGTCCTCACCTTTTTCTACTCTGGCTGCAGAAGATACAAGTCTTTTTATATGCTACCCAATATTTGTGGTAAATAAACAACAGCAGCAAGTCAAGCCTAAGAAAGTCACGCTGAATTCAGATGTCTCAGAAAGGAGGGTCTGGGTCATCCCAACATCTGCCATACAGACCAGCAAAGATGCTAACCGACACAGTCAAATGGGTAGTACAGGAGGGAGATAATGAACACCAATTGCAACAATCAGACATCATGAAATGGTGAGGGCTTATAACTTTCCTAGGAAAAGTATCAGCCAGAATCCTAGAGAAGCTGTTTCCAGAACTTATTATACAAAGCAAGTGGACCCAGGCTACACAAGAGACAGACTGCAGTATACACTGTAGTGTGCCCCCTTGATCCCTCCTTCAAAACTGAGGTTCTCTGAGTCACTGTCCAGAAGTTTGCCTTAGCCAAACACAGAAGCTAGACTCAAGGGCACGCTTCCTGCCTAAAGTAACGTGCTTTACCTGGAGCAGCAAGCAATCGATGACTCACTGAAGTAGGAATATAAAAGCACACATCCCTTATATCAGAGTGGAATAATTTTGAAGGGCCACACCAGCACCAGAGGTCCTTTTTGGGGGATTTGCCTGGGGCTTTTGTAACTTCATTCAATGCCTTCTGCTACCCAAAATCTGCCCTCCCTCCTCCACAGGTGTTGATACAGAGAGCGCTCCCCAAAAGACTCCTACAAGCAAATCTGTCCTCAGAGTCTGTTTCCTAGGGAACTCAAAGAATCTGCCTATTTATCTACCTACCTATCTATTAGTGTGTGTATTCTTGATATTAATGTAAAATATATTTCTTACTGGATCTGGGGTAAGAGCTGTAAGAAAAGCTCTGGCCTAAACAATGAATAGAGCAAACTAGTTCAAGCATTGCGAAGTACACTCCAGACAAAAAGAACACCATGTTCGAACGTCCTGGTGTATAGTTTTCAGAGCATCTGAGTGACTGACGGCAGGCCAGCGTGGCTGGAGCAGAGAGCAAGTGTGGAGCAAGTCCACGTAGGGCTTCACAGGCACTTTGAGGAGGTCTTTATCCAAGGCCAATGAGATGCCACGAAAAAGTGTGAAGCCAGGGTATAGAGGGCTCAAGTTTGCATTTTGAAAAGATTGTCCTAGAGGCAAGTCAGAGAACAGAGGAAAGCAGAAAAGGTGACAGAAAAATAAAAACTGGAATGCTATTTAGTAATTCATTTGAGACATAATGGCAACTTGCACTAGGATAAAAGTTATGGAGAAGGTGAAGAGTAGTAGGCAGAGTCAAAAAGAGATACTCAGGAGGTCAATTCAACAGGATTTGAGAATGAATCAGATACATATTTACCCCATGCTTCCCACAGTGCTTCACATAGTAGGGATTCAATAAATATTTGCTAGGTGGTAGACTGAATGAAGTAGTGAGATTTGAGGATTGTATTCAGGTTCTCGGTCAATACCATCCATATGTCCACATAAGTTTCTCCCACCCCTTGCCCACACTTCCATCTAGCCACAAAGTGTCTATCAGCAGATGGGGTGGGATGGAGCAGGAGTTACAATCATTTCACCCAAAATAAGTTGGAAGAGGAATTTAGTGGACGCAATTCCTTTAAACTCTATAGTTCACAGAAGGCAAATGTAAGGCCAGTGGGCCAAATCCGGTCCTCCACCTTGTTTTATCCGGCCCGGCACCTTGTTTCTGCCTGGCAGCAGCACCAGGCTCTCTGCTCCTAGTTAAGGAGGAGTTACATTCATACAGTCCTAAACTTACGTTCGGCCCTCTGAAGGCAACCGTGAGGCTCATGTGGATTCTGGTGAAAATAACTGTGACACCCAGATCAATCAGAGATTGGTTTTAGCTTTCCCTCTGAACTACAATGATGGGAGAGCAGGTAAACTATGGTTTTCCATTCACGGTGAAGATGAAAGCATAGTTAAGAAACCTCTTTGGACATCTTTAGGAATGCTACACCTTTCTTAGACATACCCTGTCTTGAGGCAAAGAGGTAGACCAGACAACCTTATGAAAAGATTCCAAAAATCCATATAAGCAAAGAACAAGGACATTCACAGAATATATTTGGCTCAGTGTCTATTCCTAGGTTTTCCCAGGTTAAACGATGCCTCTCTTTTTCCTGGGCCTGCATGTGCCGCTTGTCAGTAGCTTGAAAAAAAACCCCTCCAGTCCACGTAGGCAGCGCTGTGACCCAGCCATCACTGCTCCCAGACTGTGGCAAAGATGAAGCAAGGAACCGATGGAGGCCAGTTCCCAAGCCACAGCTCTCGTCGCAGCACCACTTCCTGTGAATTCCTCTGCTTGGCACCTCTGAGAGCAGAAAATGGATTGTTTTCACAATCGTTCAGAGCTGGCCCAGCTGAGAACGGAGGCTCGCTCACACTCACAGGGTGGGGAAGAAAAGCCCGAGCCTCATTTTTCTTTGTTAGAAACTAGGATCCCTCCATCGTCATGGCTGCCAGTTTGGCTTAGTCTGTAAATCAAAATGGATGATTAAAGGGAAAAAATCAAACAGTCACAATTTCTAGCAGACAATGGTTAATGTATGCAGATCCCATGGCAGGGAGCCTGGAGCCTGTACCCGGAACGGCACGCACAGATGAAGTGACAGCAGTGACGAGGCAGACAGGCTGTGGGGTGACAAGAGCTCAGAAGAGTAGCAGAGCCAGTCTCGGCCATGGCCTTCTGCCGAGAGCACACTTCCTGGTAACCTCCTTCCACCCCTTGAACGAGCACAAAACCTAAGATCTTGCTACCACTCCTAAGATCTTTCATTTACTACAGGATAACCACAATTGTTTGGGTTTGTTTTTTTTTTTACATTAGATTCTAGAAGGACTAAACCCCCTAGATGTCAAGGTTCACAGGATGCATATGTACACCCCCCCCAAACTTCTCATCTTCCTCCAAAATTCCACCCCTCCCCAGCCGGCACAAAGGCTTTCCTGTCCCCTGAGTTGGGGCAGTACCTGGGGATTGAGATGGCATTTAAAAGCCATGGTCCTCGACCCCAGTCCAAGATGAATATATACTCAACTATAGTAAAAGGAGAATAAATCATTACATATGGAGAATTTTTCAGAAAGTCAGAGATTTCCAGTTTAGGTAGGCTTCTTAGGTTCTTTCGGTGTTAAAATGTCCATTAATTTAATGCTCTTAATTTTTAAAAAGTAAAAGGAGACAACACTAAGTCACTTCCCGATGGTTGTTTTGGTTTTCTGCTGGGGTGGCCACAGGTGCCCCAGGCACAAGTGTTTGGGGGGGGGGTGGTGACGTCAGTAATCCTCTTAAGATACAAAGATGTTCTGGACACAGACCTATGAGGTTGGATGTGACAATGCCTGCTCTTAAGGGCTACAATAGCCTACACTGCTGTGCTGGAATCAACTTCTCTCTTATGCGAATTCCTTTAGTTCCTGGTGCCTTTGGACCTTCAGTCTACCAGGCACATGGCTTCTGAACGCTAGAACCAAAAGCTCCTCAAAGGCAGGGAGTCTGTTTTATGGGTTCAACCCTCTGACGTTGCCTAGAACAGCACCTTGCAAGGGGTATGTGCTAAATCACGCTGGAAAACACAAAGCTTCCAGGCCTCATGGACTTGTAAACTGCCTCCAGTCAACAGTGAAGAGAAGCTCCAGTGACCCATCACAGTTTCAACCTGGGAGAGCTTGATGGAATCCGGAGAAATAGCCACTTACACATGGCAGAAAGCTTTTCTCTTAAGGAAAAAAAATACTGTAGGAATGGCTTCTGGTTTTGTAACTGGAGGAAGAAGCCACACAGTCTGCTGTGAGTGTTTTGCTCAAGAAGGCTTTGTTTTGGGTTTGTTTTCCAAGTGTTAACTAACACACTGGCCCATGAGAGTGAACCCTGGGGCCTTGGGCAGGCATTTGGATTCTGCAAATCTGAGCCTCAGTTCACCTGATGAACAGCTCAGGGAGAGAAAGCTATAACAAGGGAAAAGCAAGGTCCAGACGCTGCCCTGCTATATACAGGTCCTCCTCCATCTCTGTCTCCCCTTTTCCTGAGAGATTACTCAGCCCAGGCAGGACAGAGCCAACTGTTCTTGAGGCAGGGCAGCTCATTTTTCTAGATTTCGAATCAATAGCTCCCTCTCTAAGGCCTATTTTATGAGGCAACTCTGTCTTCCCCTCAGGACCTCTGGCAGACCCTTTGCTCACTCCATCCCACCTCCCAGCTGCAGATTAAAAAGATATATACGTCTTCTGTCTATGCCTTGCACAGGTTTGTCAATTATAGCCTGGCACTGCCCGCCTCCCCCCCACCCTTCTAAGATTTACAACCACATGGCCGGGAGTGGGCGGGGCTGGCCTCGCACCCAGGGGCACTATAGGCATGGCAGGGAACATGCACAGAAAAATTATAATAATGAAAAGACAGTGCTGCGTTTCATTTCACCAATTTATGGCTTCAATAAGAAGCCAGTCCACCGACAGTGCTGTCTGGGTCACTTAGAAGGTCTGTGGCAGCAGCAAGAGTGGGTCTCAAAGCTTGGGGCTCTGCAGCAAGAGAAAGGACTGCACCAGTGTCCCGAGAAAAACAAAGGGGAAGGACCACAGTGTTCCCAGCTATCACTCTCAGGCGGCAGGAACACAAATAGGGACTCATTTGACTCTTTATCGGGGCTGTTGATGAATAAAAACCTCTCCCACGGTGTCCTCAAACCTCCGGAAGTTTTAATTAAAACAAAAGAAATGTCAGCAGGAGAAGCACTGGAATATAATTAGGGCCCACTAAATCTAAAGCAATAAGGGTGAAAAAAGACTAGTAATGAAAGGGAAGCTTTCATGTTCTTACTGAATCCCTGCTCTGTTACTGACACAAAAATCAATTTCAATAGGCTTTAGTTGTATCTAAGCAGGAACAGAGGCGACAGATGAAATTTAGTGGGCAATTTACTGGAGTCATAATGATTCCCATGAAAAAAAGGCCACAATGAGCACTTTAACCAAATGCCTCCTCTGTAAGGACTCTGTAAGAATGTGTGTGTGCATGTGCATAGATATGTAGTTGTAGAGTTAGATATAGCAATAGATATAGTATATCACATATAGATGTAGATATATATATACATACATATATATATACATTTACATACACACACACACACACACACACATATAGTTGGGGGGTTGGCATTTAAACAGTTATATATATTTTATCCTTAAAAAATGTAGTTAAACTCTCCATCTCACAGCCTTAAAAGGGAAATTGTGGCCCTGCCCCAAGGAGACATTTGGTGATGTCTGGAGACATTTGCTGAATGTCACAACTGCTGCTACTGATGTCAGGTGGGTAGAGGCCAGAGATACTACAAAACCTCCTGAAATGCACAGGATATTTCCTTCCCCTAATAAGGAATTATTGGACCCAGAATGTCAGTGGGGCCAAGATTGACAGACCCTGCTTTAAAAGAATTTGACATTTAATGGGTGCTCCTTGAATGATGGATTCTATTACATGGCATATTCCTCACAGGCACTAAGGTATACAGACCAAAAGATACGGTCTTGCCCTTAGGGATTTCCCGTGAGGAGTGTGAGAGAGAGGGAGGTGACATTGTTCTTTCTTTCCTTAGCAGCATTCACAAATGAGGTGCATAAATTCCAACACTGATGGCCTTTTAGAACGCAGGGAGAACAACAGCCCGTGCGACCCCTTTCCAACTGGCCTTTGTAGGTAGGTGTAAAGGCCAATTCCTCACCGCCTCTCAATTAAGCATCATTCTCTAAATTAAAAAAAAAATGACGAGGTAGTTCTGGTTACTTGGTTTATGATATTTGACACCAGCTATCATTTTTGGTAATCACATTAATTTTGGAAAGATATCTTATTTCATTTCTCACCCAGCTTTAGGTCTTCACAACTCTTCATAGTTTATGTGTATGTCTTCCCTCTTCTTAAAGTTTAGTTGTGATATTTAACTATTGGCAGCTCGGTTCAGGAATCTATTATTTTGTTTCAATAAAATATAAGTCATGATAAAACTTAAACCATAAAGGTAAATTATATAAGAGTAAAGGTGTCTCCCTCTATCCAATATAAGTTCTTCAAATGAAGGGATATAGGAATCTTTCCATGGCTGTACACAATCTGTCTTCCAAGAATTAGGGAGACAGAATGCAATTGTTTTTGGAAAAAGTAAGATGAGCAACATTATAGTAACGATGACTATTCACTGCCTTTCAGTTTTTTGAGGATTAAGGAACTCAAGTTTCTCAAAGGTGGTCAAAGTCAGCATCCAGACAGGGATCCTCGCAGCCTATGAGAGGCACGGTGACGGCAAGTAGAGGTCCCACCTCCACAGAGGCTGACACACTCTCTCCCCCACGGAAGTCTTCTGTGTCAGCACAGACTGCATCAGCAATTGCACTTCCATGGGAAGGCCTGAAAATCCTTCTCTGGGTAGGAGGGCGAGAGGACAAAGAGGGCATTTGAAAACTGAGAGCCATTTACAAATACAGGACAGCTCTTCCATATTCATAATCTTTCAAAGTGGTGGCCAGCACAGAATACAGCAATTTGTCAGCTAGTGTCTGGGAGTGAGTACTCCTGTGCCTCTCAGAAAACTATAACCTCCCCTCTCCCCAATGATAATGCTGAGAACACTTTTGTCAGAATCTTGGGGGAAGGGAAATGGGAGAAATATGATGATACCCTGAGTCAGGGGGTGGGGAACAAGAGCTCTTTTAAGTAAATATTTCATACCCTGAGCTCTGGGCAGTCCAGACAGGGTGGGTAGCTGACTAGTTAGCAAATGCATTTTTTGCAGCTAAATTTAGCTGCAATCTCACTAGGGCCAGTCAGATAGCTTTCTGTCAAGGAGGGCGAGCTTTCCCTGACTGCAGTGAAATTCTTTGCTCTTGCCATGTTTTCCTGCCTTGCCTCCAGCTTGGACTCACCGAAGAAGGATTGCGAGAAGGGCAAAGAGAGCACCTGGCTGACTTTTCTGACAATCTTCTCTTCTCAAGGAGGGCTTTGCCCTCAACTAGGAATTACTCAGCTGAGCATCTGAGCAGGAGGAGTATCTCAGGCCCTATTGGGGGGGGGGGGTGTACGTCAAAGTTCACAGAAACTTTGGGTGGGGGTGAGAGATGCCTTTGTGTGACTTCCTGGGTCTAGAGTTACTTATGGTCTATAGTATCCTTATCTGCAACACAGGTATAAAAAAATACCAAGGATTAAATTTGCATATATAGATATGTATATCTATATTATCTATCTATTATCTGTCTATCTATCTATCTATCTATCTATCTATCTATCTATCTATCTATCTATCTATCTATCATCTCTGTATCTCTTTGGTATAGTAGCTGGGTACATGATGATGCTAATGCAGTGAGTTTAGTGTTACTATGAGGTTCTACTTCTGACTGCCCTCCAGGTGTTACGCCTTTCTCCTGGTCCTCCAGCGTACATTTAGAGTGTTCTTCCTCTGCTCTGCTTGCTCTCTTGCTTCCTTCAGATCTTGACTCAACAGTGACTTTTTCCAGGAGTCCTTTCCTGGCCCACTTTGTCTACAATTTCAACTCCACCCTAACTCTCACTATCCGCCTTCCCTGCTTAACTGTGTCATCTAACACATTACAGGAGTTGTTTATTTGTCATGTATCCTGGCATCTCTTCCTTCAGAATGGAGATGTCCCAAAGGCAGGCACTTCCCTTTACCTTGTTCAGTCCTCAATCTGCAGGAGCAGAGTAGTGACCGCTCTCAATCAGTATGTGCTGTGAGAAGGAGTCCCCAGCTGCTTTGTGGTAACACTTTTTCAAGTCCCTCTGTCTCTTTGGTAAAAATCATAGCATCTCTTATTTGAAGGCATAACAACTCTGATAGAACAGGTACTGCCATCAAATGAAGAAACTAGGGCTCAGAGAAGCAAGTGTTTTTGCAGGTCCTATTTTCCTTTAAGATTGGCCTTGCATATAAGTAAACCCAGCAAGAATGTATCATCTCTCCTTTTTTTATTCTCTTTAAAATTCTCTCTAAATATTAAAGGGTAAAGAACAGAGCTATAATAAATGCCTAACAATCAGAGTATATTTGAGCTAAGAAAACTTATTTGTGTAACCATATATAGTTGTTTTTAATGTTGTTATTTTATTTTATTTCATTAAAGTTGACATTCAATAGTATTTTCTATTAGTTTCACGTAGATGCACAGCATAGTGGTCAGACATTCGTGTTTTCTTAGATATTAGCCACATGGACTGACAAGTGTTATCATACAGAGTATTGAAAAGCTGCTCCTAACAATGGCCAACAGATCAACCTTACAGGTAGCAATTAAGGATGAGGCTGTGCTTTTTGAACCAAACAGAACATCTGATAACCTTCCCTTGACACAGATGTGGAAGGATGGAGCTAGCACCTTTTCCTAAACCTTTCGGACCTCAATCAGCTAAGGTCACCTGCACAAAAGAATGAAGAATTGCATTTCTTCCCTCTTCTTCCTCAATTTCAGCTGTGGAATAGGTGTCAGCATATGACCGAAGACTCAATATCTAGTCTAATTTAAACCTTGCTGCCAGGACCTGATTTGCAAAACCTTGGGCCATAGGTACTTGCCTACTATTTGGAATATCAGTATGTCTACATTTCCTTTGTGTTTAGCTCAGCAGTCTTGTCTTAGCAACTAATGACTTACTTCACTGGTGACTTCTGTCTCCAGAAGGAATGATAAGAAAGTCAAATGGTGCTCATTTAAGCATATAAGTGAAGTGAGACTTTTTAGTTATTTAAATATACTTAGGATATCTCAGGAATTCTTAACCAGAAAAACTAAGATTTAATAAATCATTTAATTAATTAAAGAATTGTGATTTAATGACAACTGAATGCATTAATTATTAATCATTGATGTGCATTCGATAGTTTATGACTACTGAAAAATACATAAAAATTGTACATTTTGTACTTACAAAGCTTAGCTTATACCTTAGAATCATATTCTATTTCTAATTTTACATTTTTTAATTTTTAAATCTTTTTGCAAATAATACATTTTAGAAAACAAATTTTGAAGCCATGAAAAATCTGTGGAAGACAATAAATGCAGGGAAGCTGAAGAAGTAAAAATATATACATTCTACTCAGAGTTTGATTTGTGCACATGATTTCAGTAAGACTTTAGGTAAATTGCTTTAACTTTTCAGATATTTGATAAAGAAGGGACAGAGAAATACTCGTTATACTTATTCTCCCTCAGAGGACAAAAATTCAAACAGGAGCAACCAGCTAGAGTGAGCTCCTATGACTCACCTCATTGAGTCAACATTTCATTTGTGTTGTTCATGGTAACTTCCAAAACGTAGTCTAACCATGACAATTTCTGTTCAGTCTCCCAGTATGTCATAAGCACAATCAGTATGATACTTTACTATTAAGCAAAGTGACAGTCAATGAAAGCTTTCTGAAAAGGCATTGTTATTAAAATGCCTAGTAATTAAAATGTATTTTATTGCAAGTTAGAATGTGGTCAGGTTTTTATAAAGAAAGGTCTTATGAAGATAATGCACTAATTCACATTAAATGAGCACAATAACTACAATAAATTGTAAAACCCTTCTTACCCCACTCACATGCCATGTAGCTATACAACTCTAACAAACACCACTCCTATCTTTTTCTATATAGATGATGTTTACTGGAATTGAACAACATGGCAGCACTGTTGATTAACCAACTGGTTAAGTAGTTCAGTTGGTTAGAGTGTTGTCCTGATACTCCAAGATGGCGGGTTTGATCCCAGGACAGGGCACACACAAGAATCAACCAATGAGTGCTTGAATAAGGAGAACAACAAAAGCAATATTTTTCTCTCTCTTCCTCTAAAAAATAAATCAATAAATAAAAAGATTTAAATTCATAGACTGCTTACTATTATTGATTTTATGTAAAGCTACTGTGTCCATCTATGAAGTGTCTGAATTACAATAATAATAATTATTAAAATTTTTCACTAGTTTAATTGCATTTTAATAGAGTTTACTCTTAAAAGGTTTATAGAAATTTAAGTTATTTTCCCATTTGTTCCATTTTCAGAGGCTTCCTCGGACTTAACCACGACCAACATCAAATCATGGCATCTTATTTGGGGGAAGACATCATTAAAAATAAAATCTCTAATGTATGCTGTTCTTATGAAACACAATAGTTATCACACAGAAAAGCAGCAAGAAACTAATCCACCTTATTTCATTGAGAGAGGACCATTTTTGTTAGATCTCGCACCGTCTTCCCCATTGTACTTTGCAAGGTCCTCCAATAACACCCTACTGCAGGGGACAAAATGGGAGAGGACTGAGATCCCAGGGAGGTTGCATTTTGTTAAAGCCATGATATGATTTTAACTTTGTGCTTTGTGCTATACTATTCTTAACAAAGACACCTTCACTCAAGTAATTGACATTCTAATACATTCTCGAATATATTCACTAGTCTTTTTAAAAGGGACTTCCTATATTTCAATTTATATTTGCCAGTACAAAATCACTCTTCAGTCTGGTCACATAATATTTCTGCCACAGCTTCAGGTAAATATACTATTAAGAAAAATACCACATTTTTCAAATTGAAATTTAATCTACTGGCCTCTGTGTTAAAAAAGGTCATATGGAGTGAACATTATGATTCTCTTTAGTTAACTGACACACCCATATTTGATACACTTCACTTCACTTATCAGAAAAAATTAATTCAATGGCAATAAGATAACGATGACTTACTAGTTCTCTATTCATATTCTAGGAGCTTGTCTAGAGTTCAACAAGACCAGAAATTACTAGAAGATTATGAAAAAGGAGAAAGGTACATATAAATACACCAATAATTTCTGAACAATTTCTTTCTGGATTGCCAATATTCTTAGATACTCTTAAGAAATACAGTATTGCCCTGGCTAGAGGGTCTACGTGGATTGAGCAGCAGCCTGTAAGTCAGAAGGTCACTGGTTCCATTCCCTGTCAGGACACGTGCCTGGGTTGTAGGCCGGGCCCCCACTTGGGAGTGTGCAAGAAGCAACCAATTGATGTTTCTTTCCCTCTCTTTCTCCCTCCCTTTCCTTACCTAAAAATAAATAAATAAAATATTTTTAAAAAAGAAATATAGCATGAAAGCAAATAATTGGGAAAGGAAGTTGAAATAAATGGGCACAGTAATTCAAATCTACTGAACTTCTCCTTCTATCCTGTATAAAGGAGCTAGCTGTGTAGGAATTTGGGTCTTTAGAACAAAGGCAGTACTCTTCGACACTGCACTTAGAGCAAGATGAAATTAATGCGAACTCCGAGACCTAAACTGAAGTTAGACACATCATTGGACCCTACGAGAGTGATATGGGAAACAAAAGCTATTGAGGAAAGGTGTCCGCACATTGTTAATATCACAGCCTAAGGAACAGGCTGGGGTCAAGAAATGACAGACACTAACTCTAGGAATGTCACTAAGACAGCTGATCACATTTTCATATTAAAAACAAGAGAAACATTAGATCAAACCATAATATAAAATGTATAATTTTCTTATAGATTTATGTTGGTAATTAAAAGGTCAGAGTTACTTAGGAAGGTTGGGACATCTTTTTTAAGATACTTTTATAAAAGTAAAATTAGGCCCTGGCTGGCGTAGCTCAGTGGATTGAGCATGGGCCTGCGAACCAGAGTATCGCGGTTCGATTCCCAGTCAGGGCACATGCCTGGGTTGCAGGCCAGTTCCCAGCAGGGGACACATAAGAGGCAACCATACATTGATATCTCTCTCTCACTCTTTCTCCTTCCCTTCCCCTCTCTTGAAAAATAAATAAATAAAATATTTTTTAAAAAAGTAAAATTAACTTCTCATAATTTCAAAATGATGAAAGTGTTACAATACTCCATAAAGGAAGAAGGGAAGGTAAAATGGGATTTAAAAAATCTGTGTAGTGATTTTTATAGTTTATACATTTAGTTATTATAAGCCATCTCATTTGCTTCTGATAACTTTCCTTAGAATGCCTACCCAATACAAATATGAATAAAATGCTATTTTTTTCTCTCATGAAACTTACAGTCATGGCTTTCCTTCATAATAGCATTTTTAATATTGTGAATATTTTAATGTACGTGAATGAACATCAAGTCCCATTGGAAATAGTAGGAAAAGGAGAACTGGAGGTGGGGAGTCAAGAAGGAACCAGTGTTTGTGTAGGGCAGGCTGGAAAATAGAAAGGAAGCAGAAGCAAGGGAAACTGGATTGTGGGCCTTTAGGCAAAGAGTTGTGTGTGAATGGGAGAGAAAGGGGGAGAAAGAGAGAGAGATGGGGGGGAGGAGGGAGGCAAGGGAGGAAGAGGTTACTGAAGGCTGTTCCACTGTTCTGCCTGCCATATTCTGGACACTGGGGACAGAGCTAGCCCTGTGCTCTGGGGAATGGAGTTGAGGCTGCCCTGAGCTGAACTTGCTTAGATGCACATCACACAAAGATTCTTCCCAAGTCAATTAAAAAGGTACATCTTTGAGACAACAGTGGAAGCTAAGATATGACTCAACAACTATGAGTAATAAGTTAGACCCCCGCTGAACACTTAGTAGAGGGCCAGTCAAAGGAAATGTGTCTACGTATTCAAAATAGGACAGATTTGAATCACCTCAGTAAAAACATAGGGGCTGGAAATAATAAACTGTGCTACTCATAGCTGGTAAGTAAAAATCATTATTATTAGTAGAAAATACCTATTTAGTGCTTATCATGTCAGACACTGTTTTGAGCATTTTACATATATTAGCCCTTCATCACAACAACATATAGGGTAGTTATTATTATTATACTGATTTTACAGGAAACTAAGGCTCAAGGAAATTACAGGACTTTCCAAAATATCCATTATTTATAATATGAAGCACCTTAACTACCACTTTAGTTATTTAAGACATGTAGTGATGTTCATTGCACTTACAGAATTTTCTTTATTGCTTCATTTTAATAAATAAAAATATTTCTAAAGGCCTTCAGGAGTTTACTCGCAACCTTAGTCTTTCTATCAGTAGCTTCTCTCTCTCACAAGACTTGGGTTTTCAGAAACTCTCAGCTTGAGAAACCGCTATTATGATGGACAGATGCCCAAACATTACACAGAGTCCAAGCTACAGTAGCCAACTCAGACTGGCTGGGCAAGAGTGGAAGTAAAGGCAAGCTTTTATTTTAGTCCTGAATAATTAGGAGAAAGACAGAGAAGGACATTTAAGACACTGAGCATAAAAGCACTGATTAACGCATGAGGCAAGGACTGAATCTGTGTATAGCTATGACATCACATGTGCATGGAAAACAGCAGAAAACCAGGTCAGAAAGTAGACAGGGCCCCTGTCAGAAAGAGCTTCCTTGTCAGGCTAAGGAGTATGACATTAAGGGGTTTAAGCTGGGAGTCACACAATCAGACTGGATTCCAGAAAGGACAACTTTTTCCATTTTCCCCGCTTTCACGCTTACTGCCACTAAGCTGTGGGACCTCAGTTCAAGTGTAGACTATCAAATCAATAAGAATTGGAAACAAAGTCTGTAGCAGAGAGAAGAGAATGATCCAAGGGATAAACTGGAAGAATGGACTTGTATATGGGGTGCTGGAGAGTTGAGGAAGAAGAACCCTAGGAAGAAGCTGACATGTCTGGTGTGTGCATCCGGGTGGATGAGGGTACCATTCGTTGAGAAAGAAGACTCAGGGGAAAACATGACAAGGGGCAGAGGTGACTTCAGTTTAAGATGTACAAGGTTTTCAGGAGCCTGATGCACCTCCAGAATGATATGTCCTCTGGGCAGCTCAGTTGAGGGGCTAAGCTTCAGGGGTTCGAGCCAGTCTCATCGAAACAGAAGGACCACAAGGGATGCTAAGACAAAAGCAGATGGTGGGGGCTGGGGGAGGAAGTTGTAATGTCACTGGAAATTAACATAGAAATTTTCAGAAAGGAGTTTGGGATGACTTTCAAAAAGGAAGGTGTGGTCAAAACCAGATGATACAGGAGCCCAAGTGAAATAAGGACTGAAAAGGGCTCCTTCAGTCTGGCAATTACAAGGCCCCTGGGGATAAACACAGGGGGCCTGAGGCAGAGATCGATGCCCAGTTGTAGAGAGGGAAGGGAAAAAATGGGAGGTGACCAAGTAAACACAGACAGAAAAAGATGGGCTCAGTCTGAAAAGAGATGGAAACCGATACTGAAATATTAAAAATGTCTGTGTGCTGAGAGGCAAGAGGCAATACAAGGGAAAACACCAGACACAGGAGGAAGAGGGGCAGAAGGAGGGAAAGTCTTACGTCAAGACAGGAAGACGATGATGTGGGTGAGCGTGCATGAGCTGGCTGGGGGAGAGGGGCATTGTGGGAGTCCTGTCCAGTGGCTCCACTGTAGAGGCAGGCAAGGAGGTCCCCTGCAGAGAGTAATGCAGGCAGAGGCAGTGGGAGGAAAGAGGTGAAGTTTCGGAGTAATTCCTCTAGGAAACAGGAGAAGGAACTACTGAGCAGGTACCTACCGCAGATAATATATTAAGTAGTCCCAAGGTTCCATGCGGTTCAGTTTAGCTCTTTTCCCTGTCTTGTCTCATGCAGCCTACATGCAGGGGAAAAAAAAGCAAATGGCTGCACTGATCTGAGGTAAGGGGCCTGCAAATGGGATATTCAGGAAGAACAAAGGGTGAAGGAGTTAGCACAGGCTGGCTTAAAAGGATTATATTAAGGAATTGTCGGGCCTAAGACTAGAGAGACAGAAAGTTTCCTGGGGACTGAGAGATGATGGAGGAGACCAGAGGGCTTAGCCCACATCAGCCAGCAGGTGTGCAGGGTGGGAGGGGATGGGAACTAGGAGTCTCACGGGCTATGTTCCCAGACCGAGATGCTGCAAATGTAAGAGGCCTGAATTTAAAAGAACAGGCCTGAATCATGATAAGTCTAGGGTGTGAGTCACAGCAGTGGGTCTCACTACAGGTAACAGTAATACAACTATAGTATCAGTATAATCCTAGCTTACTAACTAACCAAAGATTAGATGACTTATTCAACATCATAGCTAGTTAATGACAAAGGCCAAGGTTTTAATCCAGACCTTTGCTGCCAAATCCTGTGATCATTTCAAACAAAATCATTTCATTTGGTACTTTCTTCTTCTACCCTTTGAATAAAAAATAATTAGAGGGTGATTTTACTTTCAGTCTAGAGCTGAATTATAATTGAAAGAAAGCTATAAATCTGACTTAAAATGCAAGCGGAAGTGATGGTTTTATTTTCAATATTCTGGTTATCACCTCTACTGTAGAAGCTTATAAAACATCTGTTAAAATGTATCTTCACATAGTGTTTTCTTATTATGAGAGCACTAAAAGTAACTAGCTGTCTAACATGGTGAAAATAGTAGTTAGGAACCATGTGAGTTCATAAAACATAAATCCAGCCCGAAGCGGCTCATGGACCATTACTCACTACGCCTCTCACCACACCACCAGCTAACAAGTACCAAAGTGCAGTAAGATTTAGGGTGATAGGGAGAGGTTACATCACATATTTTCAACCCAAGTACCTTTAGGCACACACCCAAATGAGAACATCAGATTTGTTCAAACGGAAGTGGTGCTGTCATTTTCTTTAATGAAGAATCACCCGAGTCCTCCTTAGCACTATCAGGAAGTCTGAGGAGGCTGAGGATGTAGAGCTGGGGTAGAAATGGCAACCAGACGCCTCCCGCAATTAGTTACTGCTCACCCCGTCCTTACTTAGGACTTTACACATATAGAGACATATTCAAATGGAACTATAGTGGTAAACATGAGCATAATTCAACCTTGAACAGTTCACTACAAATGACCAATGAAAAAATGTCAAGTTTGCTAGCTCTGACATTAGCTATGACTGCCCTTTGCTGTATATTAAAGTGAATAGCCTGCAGGAAAACAGATTCTTCACACAGTCTCACGTACAATCATTCCACAGCTATTAATTTTGCGCACTCTCGAAGCAGGGGGGTGGGCGCTTCCTCTGTTGGCTGGGGCCCATCCGACCCAACCTACTGATACCCTCCAACTGTTCCTCTATCTTCTGTTTCTCATTAGCCTAGGAGCCAAGAGCTTGCTTTCCCCAAGTATTAATTTGCCATGTTAGGACCTTAGATGGATTATAATTTAAGCCCCTCCCCGCCCATGTAAAGTAAGTACCATTGCTACACCATTCCACAGATGAGGAAAGTGAGGTGTGGTCATAAGACCAGACAGCTGGTATGGTCATGCGCCTATCCATGCCCACATAGCCTCTCCATGTCTCCCCCTTTCCTATTTCCCCCATCTAAATTGCACCTGACTTCTGCTCTATAGCTCAGATGCTACCTGTTTAGGAAGGCTTCCCATTTACCTCAGCCCATACTGACCTCTCCCTTCTCAGAGGTCGCTCATCCATGCCTGGATAGAAGCTTTGCTTTCTGGGGGCATCAGCACCTTCTAACTCAATCACTGGGAGGACCTCCGGACCCAGCTGACTCTCTTTGCCTGGGAAACTGGTGCTGACATATGAGACAGCTTCTTCACAGAAGTGATGGCTGGGCTAAATAGCTTCAGTGCTTAAAAATTGCAGATGTAACCTAAGCCCTGGTTTCCCAATGTATTCAGGGACAGGTACTCCTGGAAGTCTGAATCAGTGTTATTTTCCTCCATCTCTTACACTCAGACCTGGTAGAATTGAAAGATTAGAAAAAAAAAGAATGCTAGATCTCTTAGGGATATTCCTGCTCACTGTCATGAACTCCTTCCAGCCCACTCCTTCAAGGTCAGGTAGCAAACTCTGAGAACAGCAAGAACTCCAACTACTTCACTGTGGGAGGAGGAAGAATGATGCCCCTGTGGCCAGAGACCCTTGGTTCTGCACCAGGTGCTGTCACCTACTAACAACCACTGCCACCCACTAGCCGTGTGACCCTGGGCAAATCACTCAGCTCTCTCTGGGTCTCAGTCTCCAACTACAAAGCAAGAGTAATGATACCTATGGCTGTTGTAAAAATTGAATGAGATGATTTGTGCAAGTCTGGAAAATGTATGATGCTTTAAAAATGCTACAAATTTCCATTATTACTCTACATGTGGGGCTTCTGACAGCCATGCTGGAGATTTATTTTTTTCTTACAATCCTCTGTTGCAGCAATCACCAGTTGATGGTGTCCAAGACCACTGTCAAGTACAGTATATATTGTTCAAAGGCACCAAAAAAAAAATGACCAGGAACCTAATGTGTTCTGTGCTTCCAAAAGTGTTTGTGAGACTGAAGAATGGCAGAAACTCACCTAAACAGCAACAAGAAAAACAGTAAAGTCCTCAAAACATGTTGCCTATGTACTTCAACCAGCAAATAATTTACAGGTAGGCAAGCAGCCCGTTGGAGATGGGCCTAACCCATAGCACACGTTAGAATCTGCATGGAGGCTGGGAAGACTTACATGAAGAGCAGAGACAAGGCACAGATGTGAGAACTTCCTGAAGGAGGAGGAAGCGATGAGTCCTTTGGAAGATGATGATTTCAAGGATGCCAAGCCTGCTTTGACCTGTTTCATTCAGCAGGAAGCTGGCCATCCCTGCCGTCAAGGCCTGAGGTCTGAACAAGTTTGGGGAATAATTTTGATGACAGGCATTGACAGCTGGGCCCAGAAATGAGAAGCAGAAAAAGCTATGATAGTTATTGACCTTCCTGCCAGTGTCTGAGGATAACTTCCCTTTGCCTGGGCCGGTCAGCAGTCCAGGGCTGGGGCTGGACTGGGCTACTAGGGCACTGCAACAGGCTCCTCACTGTGAGAATTTCTTTCCACTTAACTCAGACCTACAGCATATATATTCTTAGTTCGGGCCTAAATTAGCAAGAAGCTGAATTTTCTACATATACCATTTGATATTTAATATAAATAATGTGTCTAGTTTTATTTAACAAAACTATTGAGACTTGCACTTAAAATGGATTTTGTCTCTAGGCACTAGTACCATTAATGTGTAAATCATTTTGTAATTGCCTTCCTCACATTCCTCTGAATATTGAAAAAAGAATGATGACCCATCTTTATTTGTTAGAAAGTATATTTGATTTTTGAAAGAGGTTAATGTCTTCCCAAAGGTAAAGGAAGAGGGGGGATCGAGCTGGATAGCACCACTGGAAAGTCTACAATGATAAGTGACCCAGAATCAACTCTGTGGTTTGTGCATTTCATCACCCAAAAAAGGCAGCTGCGAGATATGTAGGGCAACTGCACTGTTTTTTGAAAGAAAGATGTAGAATTCTCTACTTTAAGGAAGGACATTCATTCACACAGATAAATTCTGGGAGGTGGGGTGCTCTGTTTACTTAATAGCTCATCTAAAAAACCACTCTTATGTTACTTTCTAGTTTTTTTCCCCATAGATACCTCCTCACTGTCATGGGAAGGAGTTTATGGGAAGGAGAATGCCCTGCTCCTTCCCCGTGCTCACCAGGGGTTTCAGCCTAGTGTGGGACATAAGCTAGCTCCTGACTAAGCCTCAAAACTGAATCCCAGAAAATGCTCTGAACACAAGTAGGCAACCAAAGACACCTGGGAAGTTGCTGGGAAATCAACCTGTGCATTCACTTTTACTGGCTGGTGGCATGAAACATAGTGGGTGGGGGAAGAAGAGAGGATGTAAACAAATCATAGAAAGAACTGCCATTTTGTATACAATATTGTACCTGAAAGTGTCAGAAATTTTTTATTTTCTGACAATTCAAGAGAAGCAGTCTGCATATTAAAATATAAAGGTGTTAGAGCTGCACCGCTGTGCTCATGTAGAAGGTAAAGTGCTGAAGGGGGCACATGTAAATTAAATTAGAACAATGTTGTACATCGTTCAACATAGAGTTGGTTACATTCACCATGTAACTTGGAGGTAAGAAAGCAGTTTGGTTCAGTTCTCTCTGTAAGAGGGGAAGAAAAAAACCTAACCTGAGTTTTGTGAGAAAGTAAAAGAGGGTAGCGGTGGTGGGCTGGGTGAGCCGGGGACATCATCTAATACCCTGAGGACATGAAAACCGACAGCTAGGGGCCTACTAAGGGAGACAGAGAAACGGACATTGAACAAAAATTAAATGGAGCGAGGACGTGGAGAAGACTTTCATGTATTAGGATGCAGACAGAGGTCAGCCACTCTTCCTCAATTTCGTAAAGGAACTGAAGAACCTGGGAACGTTGAGCAGGACTCCGGAAAGTCCCGCCGGCAGCCTGAGGGAGGCTGCAGAGGTCTCTGATCTCGGGGCCTTCACTCTGAATCCACCGCGAGATCTTGTTTGTCTGGTCAATCCATCTAAAAACAAAGTCTAAAAGCAATTCTTTAGAAGAGAACAAAGGATGCAACTAGCTGGCATGACATTGTTTAAATAACTGCTTCATACAAACACGCAGCCAGCAAAACTACGAAAGGTTTCATAACTTTCAGAATCTGGACGTGACTCAGACCACTAGCCATCTCAATCTCTCTTTATATTTCATCCCCCCAACTCCTCCAAAAATCTGCTCTTAAATCCTCAATTCACATCAAAAAAAAGCAAATGACTAATAATTACATTAAGTATTCTCTTTCTTAAGGATACAGTCATTTCAGCAAGAAACAATAGTAAGTTCTAGCAATTGTACAATAGAACACAAGAAAGACATTCCATAGCTCACTTATATCAATCTTCTTAATGAAGGCTAATATTACATTTCATAGCATAGAACCCCCCCAAAGGCCTTAAAAAGATTAATTGACTTTCTTCTAGTCTGTTCTCCAATTCTGCTGACCTCAAGACCACCCACACTCTTCCTCTATCAGGCCGCTACAAGATGAAGGAATGATGAACTAATTACAGAATTTCAGGTTGTACCCAGACTACTGAAGTACTCAATTCTTAGAGTTTTAAGATTTGCTCACCCCTCCCTGGAGAAACCACAGTGTTCCACATAAAAATTCAAATTCCCTGTAATATATATTTAATTTCTGGGTATATATCTCCAAAATAAACTAAGTTAGAAAAGCATAACCCAGAGATTTTGCACTGTGTTGAAATTGATAATCCCCAAAGCCTCTCTTTTTGGTACAAAACAAACCATAATATTATTACTAATCAAATTTCTATTACTGGATGGAGACTCTCAACTGTTGGCTAATACAGATATGTATTTTTGCTCGTGCCTTTGCAAAGAAAGACTTACAGCTAAATGGAAATCTCAGCTTTACAGCATCGATCCATTATTTTGTAATAAAGTTCATGGGCAGATGACACGACAGAGACCCATTGTTTTAACCCCATTTTATAATCAGAAAGAAGTGATATACAAAATATAAGCCCAGAAAAGTTATTTACAGAAAATGTGATCTGGCTTTTCACTGTTCTCCAATAAGCAAGATAAATACGTTCTCTTTTGCATATAATATAGTAACGGCTTTGGGAATGGTCTTCTGAGAAGCAAAAGAAAAAGGAATTTAGTATGTGGATTAATCGCATGGCTTTTCCAAAGGCCCAAAATGAGACAGGTAAGGACTTCCACCAAGATGGAAGTGTAGGTAGAAGCACTGCGCCTTCTCGCACAACCAAGTTTAAAAACAACAAAGTTTTAGCAACAAAAATGCAGCCAAACCACAGAAAATTGAACTACATGGAAGTGTGACAACAACGAACCCTTCAGCCAAACTGGTAAGAGGGGCAGAGCTAGCAGCAGAGTGGGGTCGGGCAGAAAAGATCCACCAGATGAACCCAGGCGCACGACCCAGGTGCGCCACCAGCCGTGGGTGGATCCCAGGTGTGGAGAAGCGGGCAGACTCACTGAGGGCTGATCGCGGTCACACATTCCTGTGCAGATAAACCGGTGAAGGAGCTAGTAGTGAGATGGACCGCGCAGGCCTGAGCAACAGGAAGCGGCAGAAAGAACCGCCATTGTCCCTCTCTGACCCCACCCCCACATACGGCATAACAAACCAGCGACCTGGGTGGCCTCTTTCTGACCCTCCCCCACATAAAGTGTCACAAACCAGTGACCTGGGTGGCCCCACCCTGGTGAATACCGAAGGCTCTGCTCCTCGTACATAACAGGCATGAACAGATCAAAACATGGCTCAAGAACAACTCAGAGTCCCAGAGTCAAAAAATCTAAGCGATGAAGAAATAGCCAAACTTTCAGATGCACAGTTTAAAACACTGGTGATCAGGATGCTCACAGAACTGGTTGATCATAGTCACAAATTAGAGGAACATATGAAGGCTAAACTAACTGAAATGAATGGAAATGCACAGGAAACCAATAGTAATGGAAAGGAAACTGAGACTCAAATCAAAGGAGTGGACCAGAAAGAGGAAAAAAAAATGACCAAACAGAAAAGGATGAAGAAACAAGAGTTCAAAAAAAGGAGGAGAGGCTTAGGAACCTCCAGGACATCTTTAAATGTTCCAACATCCGAATTATAGGGGTACCAGAAGGGGAAGAGGAACAGCCACCAGTGGAAAACTTATTTGAACAAATAATAAAGGAGAACTTCCCCAATCTGGCAAAGGAAATAGACTTCCAGGAAATCCAGGAAGCTCAGAGAATCCCAAAGAAGTTGGATCCAAGTCCCAAAGAAGTTAGACCCAAGTTCCAAGAAGGAACACACCAAGGCACATCATCATTATATTAGCCAAGATTAAAATGAAGGAGAGAATCCTAGAAGCAGCAAGAGATAAGGGGACAGTCACCTACAAAGGAGTGCTGATCAGACTGTCAGCAGATTTCTCAAAAGACACCTTACAGGCAAGAAGGGGCTGGAAAGAAGTATTCCAAGTCATGAAAACCAAAGACCTACAACCAAGATTGCTCTATCCAGCAAAGTTTTCATTTAGAATGGAAGGGCAGATAAAGCACTTCTCAGATAAGGTCAAATTCAAGGAGTTCATTATCACCAAGCCATCATTATATGAAATGTTAAAGGGACTTACCTAAGAAAAAGAAGATAAAAAAGATTAACAGTGAAAGGACAGCAAACTCACAGTTATTAAGAACCACACCTAAAACAAAAACAAACTAAGAGGACAGCTAAACCAGGAGCAGAACCATAGAAATGAAGATCACATGGAGGGTTAGCAACAGGGGAGTGGGAGAAGGTACAGAAAATAAGTAGCATAGATGGTAGGTAGAAAATAGATAGGGGGGAGGGCAAGAATAGTATGGGAAATATAGAATCTAAAGAACTTGAGACACGTCGTCATAAACTAAAGGGGGAATGGTGGGGGAGGGGTGTTCACGGTGGAGGGGAATGAAGGGGGAAATAGAACTGTAATGGCATAATCAGTAAAATATATTAAAAAAGTGAGACAGGTGAAAACCACTTTGAATTTGCAGTGCCCACCTCCCCTAGCGTCATCCCCTAATTTGGGTTCCTAACTACATTTTCTCCTGCTGGATTGCAGCAGCTTATTTTGAAATTGCAGTGTGTTTTATTTGATGCCACTCAATTTAGACAATAAAGGAGGCAAGTTCTGGAAGGAAACATCTGGGCAACAATACCTGATATGGCCAGAGAAATTATTAATCACTCCTTTGGTTTGTGGAAAATGCCAGGTTCAAAAAACCACAGATTCCTCAGTTCTATCCTCTCATTCTCCAAGAGGAAACAGGAGATTTTTCTAAAGCTGTCTGGGTGACAAATGCAGTCTGCTTACAGGTGATGTTCCCTGGCTCGGCTGGAGCAAAGGCGGTTTCAGAATCCAACTGCAAATCATTTCGAGAGTTGCTTGTTTTGCAAACCCTGGATACAAGCTTTAACTATTTTTCTCTTCACTGCCTAGACATCACTGGCTCATCAACAGATTTTAAAACATATTGCAGGGGCAGATTTCTAAACCAAAGTCTTCACAGGTAGCCTGTCTACTTAACCACTACATCACCCTTTCAACAGCAGCAGAGAGTAAACACAGAGTAGCCTGGTAAGTCAGGACAGGAGATGAGTTCAAGCTGAAGTACCTGAACATGGGCAAAGGCCTGGTGTGTGTCACAGGCCTGAAGGGACAAAGCTGACTGTAACCCTCCGATGAAGACTCATGATCCAGTCGTGCCTTTTGAGAATACAGATGTGGCTGCTGCCCAGTGTTTCAGAAATGCCCTAAGGACATGGAAAAGTCAGGAACACCGCAAGAGTTTGTTCTGTACTTTCTAAATCCTCTATGGTTTTGAAATTTGTCCCATCTTGCCCTGGCTGGTGTGGCTTAGTGGATTGAGTGCCAGCCTGAGAATCAAAGGGTCGCCAGTTGGATTCCAGTCAGGGCACACGCCTAGGTTGTGGGCCAGGTCCCTGATTGGTGCATGTGAGAAGCAGCTAATCGATGTTTCTCTCGATCTCTTTCTCCCTCCCTTCCCCTCTCTCTAAAAAATAAATAAAATCTTTAAAAAGAGAAAGAAATTCGTCCCGCCTCCTTAGGTTCATATGGCACAGGGTGGAGGGAGCAGATCTGATTTCCCAGGTGGAACTGGAAGGAAGATAGCTCTACAGGACCATGGGAAGAGTACAATTATACAATGAAGTCCTCTGAGCAGCCAATAGGACAGGCATTCCTACTCTGTCACACAGAGGACAAAAGAGGACAAAAGAGGAAACCAAACCCCCACATGCAAAAAAGAAAAAGTACCCACTGCCTCATCACTTTGCTCGTTTTAAGCATTGCCGGGGTCCAGAATGTTTCCCGGTTTTGTTTTCTTCCTCGGTAATTTTTGCTCTCTTATGTCTACTTCACTATGCATGACAAATGAAAGCAAACTCTTAGACATTCTCACACTGCCAGAAACTCAACAAATGACTGCAATTCCCAAGGCCCAGAGCCTCGAGAAATACCAGCTGAGAATTAAAATAAGGAGACGGGAAAATCTATACACAGGTTAATTAGCTGATATGGTACAGTTGAGGGAGGCAGAGCATTTTGCTGGGTAACAGCCAGGGTGTCCCAGTGGAAAGATGCTGTCTTCTTCACCAAGTGAGATGCTTGGGGAACTCTTCTGTAATACTTCACAGATGAAAAATTAGCCATAGACATGGAGAACTAAGGCTGGGCATGAAGAATCATGAAGAGCTAGTTCATGAACACCTCAGGAAATACACTGTTCTTCTCCAGCCAACTGCTTCTCAGCTTTAAGATCAGATAGAACTTCAAAGAGGGTGAACAGCTGAGGGTTGATCTGATTTACTTCCTACCGACACATCTGAGAAGCCATTTATTACTGCTACTGGGGATGGATGGATTCCAAACCGTCCCCGTTCGGCTGTCTGGCTCCTGTGTGATGCCAGAAGGGCCCTTGGAAGCAGCCTAGATGGGATGAAAACTGGAGTTTGAAAATAAACCAAATGCTCACTCAGAACAGCACAAAAACTTCAGCCTTCATCATGTAGAGAGAGACCTCTACACACCCCCAGGGATGAATGTGTGATCGTGTTTTCAGATTGGTATGAAAAATAATGAAAGAAAGAACTCTGCTGCTGAGAGACACTTCCACTTCCCAGGTCTGAAGAACTTTTTCATATTTATTAAAATTTGAAAAGCACCTTCAGGAACTGTTTATTCTAGTTCTCAAGTGGGACTGACATAAGTGGCTGCATAGAAATGGCCGGGAGAGTCCACTGCAGTGTTATTTACAATCGCCAAGATGTGGAAGCAGTCCAAGTGTCCAAGAGCAGATGAGTAGATAAAAAGGCAGCGGTACATTTACCCAATGGAACAGTACTCAGCCATAAAAAAGAAGGAAATCTTATGCTTTGCAACAGCATGAATAGGTCCGGAAAGTATTGTACTAAGTGAAATAAGCCAGTCAAATGAAGGTAAGTACCATATGATTTTATTCATATATGGAATCTAATGAACAATATAAACAAATACAATAGAAACAGACTCATAGGTACAGAGAACAGAAAGCTGTCAGAAGGAGGGGTTTGGGGGGCTGAGTGAAAAAGGTAAAGAGATTAAGCAAAGAAAAAACTCACAGACACAGACAATAGTACGGTGATTTCCAGAGAGAATGGGGGCAGGGGGAGGTAGAAAGGGTAAAGGGAGGATACATTGGTGATGGAAGGACACTTGCCTTAGGGTGGCAAACACACAGTACAATATACAGGTGATGTATTTTAGAATTGTACACCTGAAAATATATCATTTTGTTAACCAATGTCATCCTGATAAATTCAATTAGAATTTGTTTAAACCCAGGATGAGGTCATGAAGGAGCCAGGCAGCCACAGGCAGTCTTCCTCTCAGAGGAGGATTCTGCTCACCATGTGCGCCCTCTGCTGAGGTCCTGGGGCGTCTGAAAAACCCGGGACCTGTGCTGGGAGGGCCAGGGCCCGAGTGGCTCTGAGACTGGGAATCCCGTTTCAAAATGTTCTGTGTAAAAGCAATTACATAGAACTGCCCATGATAGCAGCACCCAAACTTACTTAGCATTACAGGGTCTCAATGCCAACTTTGTCCCTACCAGCTCCGTGACCTTGGCACTTTAACCGCTGTGGGCCTCAGTCTCCTCACCTAAAAATAACGCCACCTCCCATCTCAGACAGGGCCTGGGGAGAGTCCATGTAAACACACAGCCAATTCTCCGGCCATGAGAACTAGCATCATTATTGTAGTCCTGTTCATTTTATTTATGGTCCTCATAACACTCCGTCCTTGTGGTCTAGTTTCTCCAAATGGAAAAATAACATCTTGATCACAATTAATGCAAATTGCACCTGAGGACCCATACCACTTAAAATGGCCAGCTAGGGTTCCCACGGCAACTGAGAGCCAGGGAGGCCATTTGCCCACGGCACCCTCCCTCCGGGTAATAACACCCCACCACACTTGATGTGACATTCTGGAGGTCAGGTATCCCCACTCTCTCACCGGAGCCCAGACTCTGTGACTGCATTACTCTGCCCATGGGGATTGAACTTCACATACACTGACAGCGACACTGCCTCTCGAAATACCTCTGCAATAACGACTATGGGTCGGGCTTCTGGTTTCATTGCTGATGAATCTCATTCCAGAGGTGACAAGTCACAGCCCTTTTTGGCCTCTGCATTAGGAGACTGTCCCTTATGACTGCAGACAAGCACATCGCCCTGTGCCTACAGACCGGTGATGTTCTCCCTCGCCTTCAATTTGTCCACCACAGCAATGACTGATGCCCTGCGATCTCACGAAGAGTAATGGCAGCAAAATGAAAAGCATCTGTGTCCTCTCTGGGAAGACACGTGGGCAAGGAAATATAGCCTTACCAAGGCTCCACTGCTGTAACTCTTAATATTAACTCGGTGCAACTGGAAATGATAAAAAAACTTCATGATTAATATTGTAATAGAACTCCCACCACTGTGAAGGAACAGAACAAAGGAAATGCACATCTAAAGAGCCCTCACATCGATAAATACAGAACCCTTAAAGGGCTGCACTAGCCCACTCATCATTCTCCGACTGACCCAAATCAACTTTCAGAGAGAAAAATGTAAGTAATACAGGCCGAGGGGATGAGAGGATGACTCATTTGTTTCTCCCTCCGGCTGCTTTCTAACTCCCCTCACTGATTTCCAGTGCCTCCCAACAGTCAAAGAAAGAACTGCCACCCAGAGGCCAGCCTTTGACATCCCTGCCTGCAGCTATGACCCAAGCTGCCAGTCGGCTTGGGGATGGAAAGCAAAGCTTGCTGTGCTCCCCTCGGGGAAGGCCAACCAAGGTCCAATTTCCAGGAGGTAAAAGGGAAGCTCTTTCAAGCCAAGCCCAGTCTAGAACTTCTCTCCATTTCTTCCAGGGACATCATGCCTTATCCTGATTCCCTTCTGCCCATGCAGCCCAATTCCCATGATTTTCCTTTCTGTTCACCTGTGGGAGTGTTGAAACGTAAGCTAAGACAATTCGGTGACGGAGGTCTCAATTACAATTGCGGAAACAATGGTCTTTGCCTACTCTCTCTCTCTCTTTCATACACACACACATACACACATACACACACACCACTTAAGTTTGATTTCTCCCTGTAAATGTCCATGTGTCTCTCGGTCTGGTGGTGTGTTGTGATGACCTGTGTTTGTGATTTTCATGTGCATAGCTTATATCCCACAAAGTCAATGACCATGCATTCTGTGTGTACATACATGTACCTGGCACACAGTGTGTGCTTTAGACATGTTTAGGGGATAAATGTTAAACCTAGAGCTTACATTCAGGCAGAGTGCTGATGCAGAGTTGTAATCGCAGATATAACATTTGTGCTTGATCTTTCAGGGGCTATCATTAGGAAGCAGTCTCCTGGATGATAGACTAGGCTTCAAGTTTTACGATTAAGGAAAAATTGACAAGTTGACACCCACCTCTGAAAACTCAGGTTGGTGGCCTACAGGCTGACTCTCACAGGAGGCCAACCAAGACCAGCCTCTAGCACTAAGCCCTTGAACGGAGACAGCTGAAAGAATCCTGTGCCTTCCAGTTTGCTTCACTCATGTGCTGGGAAGTCCCAAGTACCCATAAATGGAAAGGTGTAACCCAGTAGATTATTATATAGAAAGAGCGGAGAAAAAAATGATTTACCTGTCTAACCACATTCACTGGCACCTAAAAAGCTCTCATATTTAATCCTTTTAAACCAAGTACTCTGTATAATATTAAGAAGCGTAGTTCTGAGTCTGTCATTGTCTGTGACATTGCCTTTGCCCCTTGATACTCTTTGAGAGATCCAGTCAAGATACAACTCGCTTTGCACTCCTGATGGGCGTTACTTAGAGTTTTCTTCTTACTCCCATTAACCGAGGCTCTCCTGGTGTTCAGGGGCAGTGCACGGCATGAAAACCTAGGGAGATGGCACCCTTCCCACTCTCTCCTTCTTCCCAAGACACACAAACATTTTACTGAGAGCATTAATTTTCAAGAGGGGAAGGCTGTGTTGATTTGGCAGGGACGGGGTAGACAGGGTGACTAGGGTACAGAGACTCCCAGAATTAATGGCATCTTTGTCCCTGGAGTTCTGGGAGCTAAATTGACATTCAGAAAACAGGAGAGTTGGGCTCGGCTCACAATGGTGACTGCACCATCTGGTTCCCAATTAGTTGTTTTTAGCTAAGTTTTCAGTTAGGCTTGTTAAAACCCTAAGACACTTCAGTGTTTAGTTTAAACAAATGGGCTCGCCCAGCATTTTTTAAAACTCAGTAACACTTTCCTTTAAAGACTAGAATGCTTTGCAAAATTACATTGGGTCAAATGAGGTATTTTCCCAAAGCCAACTGCTTTAAGGATATTACTGAATAATTTCTCACCGGACAACTAGGTTACTGCTGAAATAGTGCAGATATTTATTTTCAAATCTTTTCCTAGACCAAGGGTTATTTTATATCCAGTATTTAATAAAAATCAAGAACCACTAATAATAGATGATTTAAGAGCTTATGAGTCATATTTCATAATGATTTTGTCTGTTTTGCTATCTTACTCTGTCAAAGTTAAGTGCTAAAGACTCATCTGTGAGAAAGACACAGTCAGTCCATTTAATACTGCGGAAGAGGAAGCAATGACATTGACTTCAGAACCCCCATGGGGTCTCTTAGGCCACCAGAGTGCGTCTGGATGCAGCCTGTTTAATCTTTGTTAACCAAAGCTATAGCTAGCCACTTCTGGTTGCTGTGAGATTTAAATACGAATGGATGGAAAGTCCTTTCTTTATTAGTGCTTGACATCATTTCCCTCAACACTGCCACTGTGAGAGCAACTGTGTCTGGAGATTTCCAGCCTGACCTTTAACCTTCCCTATTTCACAAAGGAGTAGGGAGGAGACTGGTGGGTCTAAATAAGAACATCTTGGTAACACTGTTTCATGGATGCATATGTGCCACACACAAAAGATTCTAAATCCTCTTCACGAACTGCCATCTACCCAGGGCTGATGAGACGCAATGACAGCAGGGAGCTTGGTAACTTAGCATTTATAATGTTAATTTTGACTTCAAGTTCCACAATTGCTAATGCAAGTTTCTGTCAATCTGTCCATCCATTTGTGTGTCATCTGTCTATCATTACATCTACTCATGTTTTTCTCTCTGAAACGGTGTTAATTCAAAAGACAGCTAGACACAAAATGGCAAGAATCTGAGATATAATCCTGCTGCCTGTCTTCACTAACATTGTAAACCTCAAGAGTCCCCAGTCGGTTCATCTGCAGCCTTTGTCTTCCCAGTTGTACCCCCAAAACTTTCCTGATTAGAACAGAAGAAACAAATGCTTTGAAGTCCCAGTTTGGGGTTCAAGTCCTTGGTCTACCAGTTACTAAGCCACGGGACCCACGGAAGTCCTTCCCCTTTGACGAACCTCAGATCCTCCCCTGTACTTATTTCCTAGGGCCTAATTTATGAACTGAGCGCCACATGTAAAAAAACTCGGGGAAATGCTAAAGAAGTTAGCTCATTTATTCTGTGCACAAACTCTACCAATGCTCAAATATTTGTTTTTATCATGGTACTATCATGTTTTTAAAGTTTTAGGTGTGATGAGGAGAGCATAGTTATTCTAGACAAACATGAGAATATATTATTCACATGACCCAATTACTTTAAAGTAAATGAATCCTTTTTCTCAACTCATTACATGCAAATAAGTATCCTCACACTGGAGGCATTCGACGTTTGAATATTGAATAAACATAGCTTTTCTCAAGGCAACACTCAAAACTAACAGAGATTTCCATATAACCTCCTGCATACAACATAGGACTAGAAATATAGCCAATACAGAATTTTATTTCTGTAGCAAATGCTAATAAAATCTTAGACCATAAATAATAGTGTTTCCTCCATCACCATCCCCAACCATATATGGTGATTCCGAATTAGCGCCTATCCAGTAATAAGTGCTGTTGGACTGGAGCGGGGGGGTCACTGATAGTGGAACCTCCCAATCAGCACAGGGTGTTACTTACAAGGCTGAGGCTCAGACACCACAGTGTCTTAATAGGGTCACATTAGTAGGTGACAGGACCCAACTTCCCACCCCAGAGATCCTTATTCTGAATACGGTACTCTTCCAAATACAACTATATTTCAAAGAATGTATATAAAGGAAGCTCAGTTCAGGAAACCCAGCAGACATGTGAGATGTGAGATTACACTTGATCATGACCGTAAGGGGTCCTTTATAACGTAGCCCCGATATCTGTCCACGCTCATCTTCTCATACCTCTTCCCATTCAGCTGTCACACTAAAACACACTTGCATGCATCCAACAAACACAAACAGACAGCAGGTGCCTTAACCACCGGGAACCATCCTTATCAATCTCCACAGCAGAATACCTGACACACAGCAGACTCTTGGTGCATTGCTATTCACTTGCTGAATTATCCTAACTCCTCCAAATTTTCTTACACAGGAGTGTTTTTCAAACATTTAGAAAATGATCTCATGTTTCACCAAGACATCTTTTTCCCAGATAATTATCCCTAGCTTCTATAACGACTACTCGAATATCGCATGGATCCCAGAGTGTTCACCATTGACTGTTTTCTTCCACCGGAAGTACTCCCACATGGTCAAATTCTCTGTGAAGATTTGGAGGCACAAGCCCAACCTTAGTGCTGGGCAGAAGGAGGCAGGGCTATTCACTCCTTGCAGTGGAATGACACCCAGACATTTTTCAAAAGAGTTGCTTGTTAGGTTGCCGCTTTCCCGCTCCTGACTTGCTCAGTTTGTTTCAGGGTGTTATTTTTGTCCCTATACAATGTCACCTTGTTTCACATTGCTCCCACCCAAGTAAAATAATTTTGATTGTATTAATCCATAGATTAGTGATCTTTATGACTTTCGTGTCATTTGTAAATTCCATATTTAGGCCTTTATCAACGGCACTAACTGGGAAAGGAAAGAAAAGGACAGGAGAGGGGAGGGGAAGAGTGGAGAAGGGAGGGGAGGGGTGGGGAAAGAAGGGGAGGGGAGGAGAAGGGAGGATAGCTGCCATTAGAAACCTCCTACCAGATGAATAACAACACATAAATGAACACAGGGCTGTGTGAGAAGTCGCAAATCAAGTCAGCTCTACTCTTACCTAACCAGTATACTTCCATAAATGATGTCTCTGAGACACAACTCTGATACCTACATTTTCTGGTTTAAAATTTCCTGATAGCACTTCATATTCTATTCATATCTATTTTGTAGGTAAAAGCCAAACTTCTTAGTGTAATATACAAACCCCTCTCCATAGGGCCTGTCTGACTCTCTAGTCTCAGCTTTGGCAGCATGTCCGCTCTCCCCGCTTCTGCCCCCATGAGGCTACTCTCTGGTTATTTGAGACCCTAGCACTTCTCCCACCTTCCTAGGTGAGGCCCCTTCTCCACACCTCTGCTTGTGCCCATTTCCCTGCCAGGATTGTTTTCCCTTAGTTTTTGCTTGTTGAACAGCCAAATATATTCCATGATCCAGCATAAGCATTATTTTTGTGTACAAGTTTCTCCTACCTTTCTTCCTAGGCAGAATCAATTGTTTCCTTGTGTGTAATTTTAATCCTGATATCTGCACATTATTCTTTTACACGTCTGTCTCTCCCACTAAATATCAATCATAAATATAAATTTTTTGCTAAAATCAGAGCAAGTGGCCGTGTGATAATACCAAGGGTAAAGAAATATATTTTAATTTCCTGTCTTCCTTATATAAAGTATGACTTTATATATATAAAGTATGAATCATCCATTCAACAATTGAGTACCTATTCTATGAGTCATTGTTCTAGATGATCAGGTTACAGCAATAGGTAAGGCAGAAAAGATTCCTGCTCAAATGAAGATAAATGAGTAAATACCCAAATGAAGCTCATTCCAGATCAAGGTATGTGATATTCAGAAAATAAAATGGGTTTCAAATCACCACAGCAGGGTAGCTTGGGGGCGGTAGACACAAAATTTTACCTTGGTTTGGGCAGGAAAAAAACCTCCCCAGAGAGGTAATATTTGAGCTAATTCTTGGATAATAAGATGTTAGGTCATATGAACAATCAGCACCAAATCGGAATACGCCTGTTTGTGACCTCTTCGGTCTTAACCCAGTAGGGAGGGGTCAATGGTGGACCATTCTGGAGGCACTGGGAGCAAGACAAAGGCCATGCTCTCACCACAGACCTCTCCAGTGGACTTGCCATGACTGTGCTCGTTACCCATCCCAGTGAGAGGCTACACAGACCTAGGTTTCCCTTTCCTTAGCTCTGTTTGTAAAAACTGTCTGCTCTGTTTGATTTCACTGACCTTTTAATGAAACAACCAGATTTAGCTTCGGACTGTCTTCCTCATGTCCCCCTCCCATTACACCCCACCCAGATTCCCCTCTGAGATCAGCCTGAATGCCATTCTTTATCACTTTCATCTAGACACTGACAGAAAGAACAAACCTGGCATTGCACATCTCAATTTATCTGCTGGACGCACCCCCCGTAAAGCCCATAAATAAAAAATTCTAACACAACTCTTAAAAATACTCTGGAAGATGAAAGATCAATATTGGAAGCAACTCTCTCAGGCATTCAGAGCAGAAATGAAGTGAGAAATGAAGCCACCCATTCCTAAACTGGAAGTAATTTCAACCGGCTTTCCAATGTGAGTAGTGTTTGCAAAGCCCTATGGTTGAAGGACTATGGAAAGTAGTTAAGTAATAGACCAATGGAAAATTACAAAGGCATTCAAGTTCAAGGTCTATTACTAATTAGAGAGTAGCCTATACCCCCAAATCTATTCTGCCTTTCTTCCTGGATAAGTAAATACAAATTTTGTTCGCATACACACCCCTCAATGAAATGATACTATTCCAAGTTCAGGTATAGATCCTAACCTATCTTGACAACCCTAGCCCTCTTGAGAGTGACTGGATTGGGGTGGGTATAATCCAGTCTGGCCGAGACAGCAGGTGAAATCAACTTTTGGGAGGACTTCTGGGAAAAGTGTGCTTGCTGATGAAACAGCCCCAGGAACAGACAGCCCTTCTTATGTTACCAGACAATATTGAAACCTCATCTGTAACTTTAGCAGCCATATTGATGATCCAGGCAAGCCAGCCCAAAAACAATCTGAAAGGCTTCCAATTCATAACCTCTGTCACCTCAAAAAGCCACTGTGCTAGTTCCATACTTAAAAACAAGTGAGTTTGCTACATAAGTTTTAAAGTATTTTATAGCTCAAGAAAGTGTGGGATTCTCACAGAGACATATTTAAACACAATTCTAGGTAGTAGAGTGAGTACCAGGTGGACTGGAGACTTAAAGAAGTTTTTGTTCATAAACAGATATGATTTGGTATTTGCAGTCCTAAAGGCTTTCAAGATTTTTTTTAATGAATCCAGATGCAGGGCATTAGTTAGGAGAAGTACAATGTTTGCATTGACCATGCCAGATTACAACTCTGTTAATAGAAATGAGCACTTCTGAGGGGGGAAAGGAGGCGGGAGGGTAGGGCTTTCAAATTTCAATGATTTAAAAATAATTTCAATAATGTTAATTTTTTAGACCTCCAATTATTCATTTGTCCATTCAAAAATATTAATGGAGCATAGACTGGGCAATGCCTTCTATGCAATGATGTATAAAAAGCACAGTTTCTTTCCTGAGGGAACGAACATTACAGTGAAGGCCACAGAGAGGTAAAAAGATGCTACAATATTTCTGAGAAGAGCAATCACTAAAAGAAACCCTGAGGGGTTATGGAAGGCCTAATAAGCGGCTCTCACCTTGTCCTGGGAGGAAAGGCGTGGAGAGGGCTTCTCGATAGAAGCACCCCTTAAACTGAGACTTGAAGAGGAGGGCCTGGTGGGAGGGGCGAGAGGAGGCCTGGCCCACTTGGGGAACACAAGAGTTTCATGAAGGCTAGAGGACTTGGTGTGAGACATGACACATGTCGAGAAGTCCCAGAGCGCTTATTAGCATTTGGGAGAATCGTGACGCAGAAGGCAGTGTGCCTGCAGTAGTGTTCTTCTTCCCCATCCCCACTTCCCTCGTGCCTCCCATCCCCCATGCATATCTCACCTCAGGAGGCTCTCAAATTAAAGAGATCCCACAAACTAGCTCATACTGTGCAATAAATGAATGAGCGTAGCTTTCAGTGCAATTGTGTGTTTTAAAAGGGGCAGTCCCTTAATACAGGTATGAAGCCACCCTCTGGCGTTTTGGAGACCAAGGAGATCTTGGCTACACATTTCGATGAACTCAATATACAGGGTAAGAAATAGAAGCCCGGAAATGCTACGGAATGTTCCCCAAGCTCATCCACCATATTTCAGACCTCTGCCATGAGGGAGGGGAGATACTCTTGGGAGTATCTCAAGACACACCCCTCCTGGGAGGGGTGATGCGGTTCCCTCCAGAGGCTGTCAAGTGAGGCCTTGTGGTCTGCCAACTGCCGAGAACAGTTTCTTACCTGACTGGACACGTGGACCAGAAGTTCTGTGAAGACAGGAACCTGCTAAGTGTTTTGTACAGCACAGCACAGAAAACATGTGCCCGGTAAACACTCACTGGGCACAAGAGCGGCAGGAAGGAGGGTCCTGCCACTCTTCCTCATGCCACTTGAGAATGCGCAAGGAAAACCGGTTCTCTCCAAACATAGAAACCACGCAGCATCGATAGGGTACATAAAGAGTATTTTCAAGGGGAAAAAAAAGCTGGTAAATGGCAGAAGCCAAGAAAATTGGCACATCTGCTTGCCATTTGAAGAATCAAATACTGAAAATATCTCAAATACGAAAAGAAAATCTGGAAGAATTTGGTTAGGATTTCTAAGCAGATAACCACAATGTTTGGCTTAATGAGATGTGTGGATGCTCCCTTTCAAAACCTATACTGACTCCTCAGAAAAGCCACAGGCAAGGACAGCATCCTCCGTTCAACTTGGTTCTTTTGTCTTTAATGACACGACAGGTATTTCCGTGAACTCTGTGGTGTCAGACCTGCATTCGCTCTGGTAGAGACACAGATTTTAAAACTGCCTAGTGGGAAACAAATTGGAAGAATGCCACTCTTCAAGTGTTTCATTTCTTTGCATTTGCAATCCAAGCAGATGCTCCCAATCAATACATATGCAAGAATGGTTAGAGGTTGCAAGAAAATGGCAATTAAAATCATCCTCATAAGGTGATTCATTTTTGTGAATGCCAACATTAATCTAATCAAAATTAACTGGAACACAGGAGAAAGGGGGGATCTTAAAAATACACTGGGCGGTGGTCGAGTCCTAAGAAGGCTTGGCCTGAATCACTAGTGTTTGCTTTAAAGTCATGAAGAGGACAAGGATGACAGATAAGGACCTACAACTGCCTGCTCAGTAACCCTGCGGCCCCTGGGGGCTTCAGGGACAGCCAGTATGTCACGCAGGTTCAACTTTAGGCACACGTGAAGCATACCTCCAAATACAGCTGGACTGATTTTTCATCTTGGAAGACACTGGCTGGCTTCTTTTCTTAAAGGCCAGAGGAAGAAAGAGTTTTCAAGGCATTCTATAATGTTTTCAAGTTTTTTTCTCCCTAAATTTCTATTTGGTTTCCTTCGTGTGAAATGCACCCTTTTCCTGCTAAGACCCTGGTTTTTCTATGCAGGCGCACAGATTACGCATACCTCCAAATGCGGCCTAGAATCAAGAGATGGCAGGTGCAAGTGGGGTGGGGACCCAGAGAGCTGTCAGGGTTGAGAGGAAGAAGGGGGAAGAGAGAAGGACAGGAAAAGGGTAGGAGGAAGAAAGAATGGAGGAAGGATAAGAGAAAGGAGAATGGGAAAGGGGAGGACAAGAGGGGGGTTCCTATTCCACAAATCAGATCACCGTTGACAAAGGACCGTGGATGTGAATTTTACGAAGTGAAACAAAACACGCAAAAAACCTAAGCTGCTAACGTTTCCAGCATTTGTCAGTTCACCCTCTTTCCCAGGAGGTAACTGCTCAGGGGATTAAGGATTCATAGCTGTTTTGAAATGTTTTAAAATCATATACCTGATACTTAAGAGTATTAAAAACAAGCAAAGAACTGTTTCTGGAGGCATCTTCCTCTCTCGGTTTCCTTTTCTCTCCTCCCAGAGTAAGAAGGGTTAACTGAGGCGCCCAAGGCTGTGTCACCTACACACAGAGAACAGAGCAGGGCTCCTCTCTACCCGAGTCGTCTATTCAGGGTTCTCAGTTCTCATCACGATGCCTGCCTGCTGATTTAGAATGCAGCCCTGATCTACCACACTTGGCGAGATTTGCCAAGTGTCTAATCCAAGTAAGTTGTGAAATATCGATGCTTACATGGGAAAACTTGGGTCTTTGCAGGAAAAGAGTACATTTTACACAAAGGGAACCATATAGAAATTTGGAAAAAAAACAACTTGAAAAAAACCATAGAATGCCTTGAAAACACTTCCTTCCTCTGGCCTTTGAGAAACGAGAAGCCAGTGTCGTCCAAGTTGAAAAATCAATCCAGCTCAAGTTAAACTGGTTTCCTTCTGTTCTCCAAAGCAGATGATTATCATATTTGACTATTCTCACTCAGAGTCTGTTCAGAACAGCCTGGCCGGTGTAAAATCCAAAAACATTTCACTCTCAGATTGCCGTTGAAAATGCCTCTCCTATAATGACAAGCCTAGACACAGTGAATGGCATTTTCAGCTTTACTAGATTTTTACTAGTGATAAGAAGCTGGCACAAATAAGTCCTTGTTATATTTCTTGGTATACAAATTTACTTTTTTAATTTGTAAAGATTAGTAGAAAAGTATTATCGGGGTATAACTAATGTAAAAAGTCTGTGATGAGACCCTACTGGTGTTACAGTATTGTTCATCCTCCGTGGCAGGGGTAAGTCACTGGCTAAGAGCTGGTAAGTACAGAATTGAAACTTGCTTAGAGAAGCCAAGACGTTCTCAGAAAGTCAGCCACAGCTGTGGGTATGGGGCTCTTTCTGGGCCTGGCTTGGTACAGTACAGTACCTAGCACCAAACTGCTGGCTCAGCAGGGTTTAAGAGTAAATGAGGGGACAGTGTCTTCTATAGAAACATCAGATCCAGGAAAGGAAGTACACTTAATTTAGGAAAGGAACACGGAAGGGAGTCTGAAATCAGAAATCAAATACTCCCAGGTCTAACGTATCCCTTTCGCCATTGGCTACACGTCTACAATCTAGATGTCCCAGTCTTTGGAGATGGTAATGAGTTCAAACATTATTCCTTTCAACACAAGTTCTGCACTATGATGTACTAGCGTAGCAGTAAAATGTTTGGTCTTCATCCTTCGGATTCCAAAGACTAAATCCTTACATGGCAATTGACCGACTAATAATATCTCCTCATATGGATGAGTTGTAATACTTTGCAAAAGGAAAGTATTGACAACTACCTAGTGACCAAAACCTTTGGAGAGGGCAGGGGGAATAAGGGTAATTTTTCACTGACATGATGTGTGAAAGAGATCAAAGTCCCCAACCTCTCTGTGTGTCAGTTTCCTCATCTATGAAATTTATTCATTCATCTAAGAAATTTACTGAGTTTCCAATGACTTATGCCAAGCTCTGTGCTAGAAGATAAGGATCAAACTGTATGTAAGACAGACGCAGACCACACAGCTGCCCCTGGCCAATTCCCAACTTTGACGATGGCCCTGAACCCTGAGCTCCCCTTTCCCTTTTCATCAAAAGAAATGGTACATGGCCCTTCCGCTGCACTGCATTCTGAGGACTCCTCTCAGAAGTCTGTCTCAAACTTCAGCTTGATTGTAAATTGGTTTGCTTCTCATTTGAAATACAACCCCTCCTCTTAGGATATCACACTTACCAGTGACAAAGAGTCTCTCGTTGACTAAACTGTAGTTGGGCTCCTCTGCATCCTTTCCCCAGCTAAGCCTTAATTCTTGGACTTCCATGTCTATCTTTACATCACCCAATTTCAGCAAGAATCCTGTCCAGTTCGTTCAGCCAGAATCCCCATCCCAGATATCTGATCACCTTCCTCACCTCCCACCATCCCCCCAGGGTAATATCTGATCACCCTGGACCATCTTCAGCAACAATCCCATTAGGTCAGTTAGCAAGAATTACCCTACCTTTTGAGTAACTTTTCATGCAAGAACCCCCCTCCCACCCAGGCTCCTTGGCTATAGATCTTCCCTTGTTCTTGTTACATTTGGAGTTGAGCCCAGCACCAGACTAAGGCCTCTTTCCCCTACTGCAATGGTCGCGAATATAAACTATTTTTACCACTTCAACCACTGGGCAGTTCCAGTGTTCTCTGACACCAGTCATCCAAACCTGAATGCAAATCACTTCAGTTGCCCCATGAGATCTAACCTTAGCAGAGACCAGCTGTGGGAAGGAACTGCATTTTGATTTTTGGTTATTTTTTTTATTTTTTGGAAATAGTAAGGGGGAAGGCAAAGGCAGTGAGAAGACCCGAGTGCCGTGCTACAGGGGAGGCACCGGATGGGCCGAAGATGGAAGCTCCAATGAGCAGGAGAGAGGACTGGGCTGGGTGAGGACAGCAGGGAGGGGACAGACTGAACTATGCCAGCAACCGCTGCAGCTGACGGCTCTCAGAAAGTGGTGCAGAAGCCACACAAAGGCTGATTCACGGAACAATACGAACACAACAAAATTATGGCCATGTCCCGACAATTTACACTCTACAGAAGGACATTAGTCCATGAGTAGAAAACCTATTTTACTTTTTTTCAAAGTAAACAACTCATGTTTGGTACAGCTCACTCAAGTTACTGAAGATTTCCTACAGACATCTCAACAAAAATTTTCAGGATTATTCCATGCTCTTTTGAAAAGCCTGAAAAAAAACTGTAATTAAATTACAAAATGGCTACCTTTTGGCAACTTGAAAAAAAATCAAACTATAATTTTTCTTACATTGAAAGAGTAATACTGTCTGTAATTTATTTAGAGTGTATCTAGTGTAATGCAGACATGCATATTAAATACTCTGTATTTCATTTTGTCCGACTAAATGAATGAATACATTATATCATCCACACACACAGTTGAAACATTTCCCCGAGTATTCTTTCAACACAATACACAAGATTGCAATGGCATCATGACTGATAAAGATGACAAAGACGCCGTTAATCAAGCAAATAAAAAAGCAACAGCATGAATTATTTATGCCAATAATATTTGTAACCATACAAATTATATATTGATGCTATACTGGCGTGTTTAGTATTTCTGCTGCCATACATCACACAATGTCTCCCTCTCCGCCTCAATATTTAATTTCCTTGGAAAACTTTGATTCAGTGGTACCACTGAAAACAGAACATGGTTACAACAGCACATTTTTCTTGGCCGTCTCAAACTGTGCTTTCTCTCTTATTATGAGACAGTTATTCCACACACCACAGCCACAGCTGGAGTTCTGTTGGAGCTCCCTACGTGAAAGACCGCTGACGCAGTCTATGCAGGAGGGACTGGAGTCCCACCTTCCTTCATCCTCCGAGAGAAAGTGACGTGCCTGACAATCACTGATGAAACGGCCTTTTCTCCCTCCTGTATTAAGGTCAGAGGGAAAACATTTAAAGGGAGGGGCGGCTGAAGAAACTCTTCTCAACTAGGGAACATGGAGATTTTCTTTCATTAACCTAAAATATGTTTTAGAGAAGTTTAGGAATACTTAGTATCTAGAAGCATTTTGACTTCTCCTTAATCTATGAGATCAATCATGTACACTGATTCTTTCATCTTAATAGAAAATACACTCAAATTCACATTCACTTTGAGCAGTTCAACACCTGCTTGGAAATTACAAGGATCGTTATTTTCCCTGAGCTAATCCCATATTTCCAAGTTTGAAAGGAGCTACTCAGGTACTGCCACGGTTGGTCTGGACACCCACCAAATTCTCAGCTCTTCGAGGGACGGAAGCAAGTGGGTCATTTAGTACTCCCTTGCATCCACTGTTATTTAAAACAGTGTTTGATTATTAAATTGGATTGAATTTTTAATGAAAACTGAACCCCTTAGGAAACAGCTAGAATATACATCACAGCTAGTACTATATCTTCCTCCTTGAGACCACTTCCCCAATGACGTGGAGATGGAACATATATAGAATGCACTAAAGAGTGTCTGTTAACACGCAAAGGAAAGAGGCCAAAGAGAGAATGCCTAGTAACTTCTCTAAAAACACCCATCTCCTTAGTAAGACACCCCACTTCTCTCTTTCCATATATATATATGGAAATGTGTATTTGGATATATATATCCAAATGATAGAAGGATACGGCATGATAACTGCAAGAGGAGAGACAAAACAAACTAGCTCCCTTTGCTCAACCCCAGTTGCCATGCAAACACATGAATCACTTACACATGAACTGACCTTGACTTTGCCCCATCCCATGCTACTGGAGCCATGACTGGTGTTGGGATGGCCAAAGTCCTCCTGCTGGGGGTCTGCAGGGCAAGATGTGAGCATTAAGGGCTTTACTGACAGAAGACAATTGCACTGTCAACCTCTGGGGAAGTACAGGATCCACATGCCAAATCTTTAGCATGTGGAAAAGGGATTTCACATCTCCAATCAATAGCTAGCATTTTTCATCTGTGAGTTGCTAAGGAGCTGTCCTCAAATGGCATGGAGACACGCATGCCATTGCATGGAGACAACTGAGGAGCCAGGAAGGAACTATCCCTGACATGGCTGTTCTCAGGCTGCAAGGGAAGAAGCCAGGTGGCTTTCTTGCTTTTACCCTGAATTTGCTTACTTTGTTCACTTGTGTGTTGACTGTTGCTCTCTCCCAGTCTTCAATAGAGTTTCTTTTAGCCATTCCAGCCATCTCAAACCATGAACCATGGGGTAATAAGAGAAGTATCTGATGGAGTGATGGTAAATATTTAACAACTGGTTCTCTAGAGGCAGGGCCCCTAGAGCTTGCCCATTTCTGTGGTTTGAATACTATGTCCATGACCAATTTCGGACTGCCAAAATACTGTCAATAAACTCAGAGTTGGGAAGAGACACGCACAATCAGCTCCTGGCACTGCCAGCTGCCCTCAGAATACCCGCCGCTCCCTCCCACAGCAGTACCAACGTGAAGTACTGCCGGTAAACAGTTACTGGAGGACCTGCACCAGCAAGAGATTCTCCTTGAGCACAACTTCGCTTGTCTTAAATTCTATTTTAATCATGGAAGGCAGCATACTTTTACCACACATACCTAAATTTCAAGGAAAGAGAAAGTTTGAAGTGACAGCCACTTGTGAATTAATACCAAAGCCTTCAAAGTCATCTAGTTTTGTCGACAGTCTGAAAACACACAAAACTTAGTGAGACAGAGATTGGCTAGGTGTTCCAAAACCTGAAACACAGTAGGCTAAAATACCCTGTGTTTGTCTTTGTTTTTAAACATAGACCCACATTTCTAGCTGATCCAATGTGAATGGAAGTGATTCCTTCCATTCCAGGCTTGGCCATAATATCTGACCAATGTGGCGTCTCTCTCTTCCCCATCCAAGTCCTTCCTCTTCCACTGGCTTGATGCAGAGAAGCACTGCAAGGTGCAATTTAAAAACAGCAGACTCACTAAATGGAAGGACTCCAACTCTGTGAATCACTTCTTGAAGGAAAGCTGCTCTTCTTAAAAGGAACACCTGTTTTGGACCTTACAAAAAGCAAGAATTAAACTACTATCATATACACGCCATCTAAGGGTTTATTTTAATGTTTGTTTTAGCAGCTTGTGTTAACTAGTACAGTCAGCAATACCTCCCATAATTCTGTGTCCCTACTGGAAATCATTAATACTCTGGAAAAAAAAATCCAGACAAAGCTAAAAAAGAATTTAAAAGTAGGTATTAGAAATGAAATCCAGCCTATTAACTCACAAAATTCACTCCAATCCTTTAGATTCAGCAGCAGTTTGAGCTCTAAGAGTTCTTTGTTGTTATTTTTAAAAATTTAATCTTTATTGCATTTTTCCCATTCCCATTAATCTCCTTATACCTCCCTGCCCCCTGCAATCACTACCCTGTTGTCTATGTTGTTATTTGTTTTAAGAATGACTTTTAGACTAACTGCTCTAGATCAGAATAAAAAGAAGAAACTAGACAACATTCTGAGAAGTTCCATGGAATCAGAGTGATGACTTGAGATTACACTGTGCTTTGCCTACAATTTGTTTGCATTTATGCGCAGCACGTATGTTTGGATACTAAGTGATAGTTAACAATTAATGAAAACAACAATGTATTTTAACTATACCTGTGTATCATGCTCATAAGCTGAAAGTCTCTATTAAAGATTTTTAAAGTTGTATTTTTAATGTTGCCAAATCTCATAAAAAATCAGTTTACAATTACTTATATAACTCTGAGAAACAGAGGTAACATAGAGAACCCCATTCACCAATTTAAATGTGTCCCATTTTGCACTGTGTTAAAGTGGTTATATACTTGCACTATAGACAATATATTTGCATAGAGGTTGGCCTGACAACCATAACATATTATCATAATATATTAGACATATTATTGTTATAATGTTATATTTATATTATAAATATTATAATATTTACACTCCACTAAATATTATACTTATACTCTACTAAAATTGTTTTCAAAACCTACCTTACCTACAGCACTAGCACCTCAGTGGCCTGAAGGGCAGTGACTGAAACCCATGGTGAGCTATCACCTACGTCTCACACAGTGCCATCCTGTGCTGGGCAGAACTGTGGACGATCAATGAGTCAGTGTGTAGGAAAACTGCTTTTCCCAGGACTCATTTGGATTTTTATTAGCAGTGATCCCCTTTTAGAAATCTGATGACCTCCTCTTCCCTTTCAGGTGCACACATGTGGTCTTGGATGCCCACCATCGAGGTACAGCCTGCTGTCATAGAAAGGCATCTCCAAGAGGCGTCACCAGTATCTATTTACGGAAGTTAAATTGGAGTGCTAGACCACAGGACAAGGGTCGCTTGTAGTCCACAGAATTATGTGCATTTTGGGTTGATAGCCCTGGCTTCCCTCTCAACTATTCCCCCGTTTCCCATTTTGGATTAATATGTACAATAGCATGACCGGTACTTCAAGAGACTCTCTTATCCCAGAGAAGAGTGTTCTAACTGGACAGACCATCACAGTCTGGCATGGGTCCCCACTTCCGGGGGTGTCTAACCTTTGGTGTCTCTGTGCCACAGTGCATAAAGAAAAGTTGTCCTGGGCCATACATTAAACATATGTGTGACACATAACCACAAAAAAATCTCATAATGTGTTAAGTAAATTTACGATTTTGTATCGGGCCTCATTCACAGCCGTCCTGGGCTGCGTGCAGCCTGGGGGCCTTGGCTGGGCAGCCCTGAAAGATGTTTTCTTATTAACTGCAAATATGTCCCAGGTTTCAAAAGACGAGTCTGGACAAGATTTCCTCCACGAGCACTTGGAAGGGGATGGTGTCCGGTGCTCGCGTGGACTCACATTCAAATCACTGTCCCACATTCACACGTGAGTGGGACTGATGGAGGTTCAACTTCCGTGTCACATGCTACCACTAGGAAATTACTTGGGAAGCCTCATGCCTTGTGGAAAGGCTTACAAAGTTACCTTCAGTTAAAGAGACTAGAAGCCTACCGCTTTTTAATAACTTTTTTATCCTAGGAGCCTCAAACCTTACCGTTTGGGTATGTGTTGCTCAAAAAAAAACCTTGCTATTTAATCAAAATATGAGTAGAGCCCAAAGAAATTGGCATGGGAATGATAGAGACTTTCTGACAACTGACAATGAAACACAGAAATTATTTATTTTGTTGTTTTCTCAGGAGAAAAGTCAGAGTGAGAAAAATCTATGAATTAACAGCGTGATTTACTGTAAACTTTCGTGAAGAAGCCTGGAACATCAATAAGACGTAAGTCTTCCTAAGGAGTGGAGCACAAATACCGCAAACATCCAATTTCTCTCTCTTGGTTTTGAACAGACATGTATATATAGTAGTTCCCCTTTATCTGTGGGGGATACATTTCAAGACTCCCAGTGGATGCCCCAAACCATGGGCAGTACAGAACCCTCTGTAGACTAAGAGGAAAAAACTAAAGAAAAGGGAACTAGAAGGAATAGTGTTAAAATGTAGAACAGAAATACAGTCCTGGCAGCCCGGGTTTTAATTAATTCTCACACAGATGAAGGCTAGGTTGGCAGGCCAACCCATATTTGGCTACAAAATGAATAGTGTAATAAAATGCTATCTGATAACAACTCAAAACACAGGTGTAGAAAACAACACTGTGACTTCTGACTGACCAGGCAGCTAAACTTGTCTCTCTCAATCGACCCCTCTAAAATGAGAGTTAAAAGATTAAGTTGGCATAAATGTACAACATGTTTTAAATATGCGAGATGCCCTGAGAAGGTAAGAGATTCAAGCAAGTGTCTAGAAGTCAGAAAGGAGATGGGAGGGTGATCGTGGAACAGGGCAGAATCATCTGCAATGTGCAAATCCGTAAAGGACCCAAGTGTTCTCTCAGAACTTCAGAACACTGGCAGTTCCCTGCAGGAGCAAAGATGACAGGGAGCTGTGGGGCTGGGAAATGAGGTCCCTTGAAAGCCCGCACATGGGACAACGAACCACTCACCCCTACATGTTCCCTCCATCCTAACACATAACATTCCTTTTGCCCATCTCTCCCGCTCCCTTCTCTCCACCGTCCCTGCCCCTGCCCCTGCTAAAAGGAATCTGTAGGAATCTTCTGTAAAGGAATGGTGAGACCTCAGAGAAAAAGACTCATCATAAAGCCCACACAGAGAGTCGCAAGGCAGCTGGCTAATGACCTTGCTCTTAATTATGAAGGGACAATCATGACAAATGAGGAAAACCTCCAACAAGAAGAAGCAAAATCAAGATAAATAAGTGGGAGAAAAACAGCCCTGGAGGAAACACAAATAAAGCAGGCAACAGAAAGGAACTTCCAATATCCCAAAACAGTCAAGGAAATACACGCACAAAACAAGAAGAGAGTAACATAGAAAAGGAAGAGTGAGTAAGCAAGAAAAAAATCCTGGTAATTGAAATTACTTGTAAAATTAAAAATTAAGTAGAAGAAAACAGCCAAGGAACAAACAGACAAACAAGAACTCATAGATACAGACAACAGTATGGAGGTTACCAGAGGGAAAGAGGGTTAGCAAAGGGTAAGGGGTTGAATACACGGTGATGGAAGGAGTTGCGAGTTGGTCTGGTGAACACACAATGCAATCTGCCGGTGATGCATCACAGAAATGTACACATGAAACCGGTGACGTATCATAGAAATGTACACATGAAACCGGCATAATTCTACTAACCAGTGTCACTCCAATAAACTTAACTTTAAAAACCTTTAGAGAATTAAGTAGAGGATAAATCAAGAAATATTTTCATGTCTCATAAAATCAGGACTTCATTTTAGGATCTGAAGTTTTCACAAAATGCACTTCCATATAAAAAGAAGAAAAAAAAAACTAGTCCTCTATGGAAAAACAGGAATCAGAGAAAAATGTGTGTATATAAGGTGGGGCAAAAGTACATTTACCATTGTTCATGTGGAAAATAATACAATAATTAATAAGTAATAACAATATGAGAATAGACTCTTACATTTCATGTACTCACAACTGTAAACCTACTTTTGCCTCACCCTGTATATGAAAAGAGATACAAAGCAAAAACGGCAAAATGTTCATAATTGGTACATTTAGATAAAATATGTTGGTGCACATTGTATTCTTCTCACAAGACTTCTGCCGAATTTGAAACCTTTCATTTAAAAAAAAATGGGACGGAGGAGAGGAAAACACAGCTGGCTGAGCTTGGGGGACAGCCATGGGTCACCGGACACAGAAACACTTAGGGCCACCTGGATGAGACCTGTGCTCCAGCCTCCCGAGGCCCTGGCTGACAGGGCAGGACAGTTGCAGGGGTGCGGTCCCTGTTTGCAAGGTTTCAAGGTACTTCAGCTGCCACACCCAAAGAGATTCATCTGTGTCACTCTATCTGTGGACTTCACACAAGGACTTTCTGCCTCAGAAAAGGGACAACTTCTCACTCATTATTTAGGCCAATGAAAACCTGCACAAATCCCAAGACTGAAGTAGCGTGACACGCTAAGTAACTGACTTCATGGATTGCTGGTCTGGTTTTGGGATAACATGAGTGAGACTGCTTATATACTTAAACGTGGTTGCAGCCAAACTGTGGCTCCGACGGGAACCTACACATTAGACTTTCAATTTATTTTTGAAGTATGAATTCTCTGCTGAATGCTCAACAGCACAAGTCTTAAAATTCTGGCAGAAGTCCACATATGAATGAAGTAATTATGTGTTTTTAAGGACAGTCATGAATTCTTTGTGAACAATCTTCTGGTAGCTAAAGAGAAAAATCAAAAGAGGTTACATGTACATAAAAGACTGGCAGCTCCAGCTGCCACCTCCCACCCTCTCTCACTGCCCCTCTACAAAGCCTTTGCACCCGCAGAAGACGAGCCATCTCCGTCCTCGAGTCTCATCTCCTGCCCCATCTGCTCCACGTCCAGCCGCAGACCCTCTCAGGCTGCCTGGCTTCCTCTTCATTACCCATCAGCCTTTCTGGTTCTGTCCACAGGATGCAACCCAGTGGGACCGCCAACAACCGACACCACACCCATAAAGTCAAACAGAATAAAGTTTCTTTTCTGTTTATCGTGCAGCTCAAAAGTAATATTCCTATAAAATGGAGAAGAATTAAAATGACTCTTCCCTTACCTTTTATTGTCCAAAAGTAGTGTAACATAAGTTGGGGTGGGACAAAGTTTGAAATTGGAGACAGCCAAAGAATATGAGCATCATTTCCATTCTTCCACACTCTAATTTCAGATTCTACACGGCCTAATGTATGGCTTTAGTATTACTTAAACTAATAACCGTGGAAATGTTCATTGTTACTTTTATTTAATAGTGTGAAAGCCTTATTTCAGATACCAGCAACGTATGGGGTGTCAGTGTGGTACTGGAACATAGCCTCTTTATCAACGTAAGTAAAAAATTTTTTTCAATATTTTATTTATTTATTTTTAGAGAGAGGGAAAGAGAAGGAGAAAGAGGGGGAGAGAAACATCAATGTGTGGTTGCCTCTCATGTGTCCCTGACTGGGGACCTGGCCTGCAACCCAGGCATGTGCCCTGGCTGGGAATCGAACCAGTGGCCCTTTGCTTCACAGGCCCATGCTCAATCCACTGAGCTACATCAGCCAGGGCTCATAAGTAAAAATGTTTTCGACAGCTTGACACATATCCTTGTTTTTCTAAACATATAACTATAGAATAACATTTTAACACATTCAGATTATATGACTAACTGCTTGTCTTTTCATCAGGAATCTGGGGCATAATATGGCATAACCTTCACAGAGAAACTTACATCTAGGCACCCCAAGGTTCAATTAACTCATTTTTCCTCTGCTGTCTCCAAACTATCCCACGTGTGTACTTTTCTTCTAAGACCAACCTTAATAACCAGCATGTGTGAATAAACCCTCTAAACACGGTCCCCTGGCCAACTCCTGAGTCCTCCGCTGGTGTCAGCAGAATGTCATTGCTGGCCTATGGTCCCATTCCCGGAGCAGAGGCCACACTGGACAGTACGGCGATGCAGAGCCCAGACTGGGTGTGTGCGGATGGGCTGAGAGAGCCAATAACTGGGGACTCACATCCTAGTTGAGGAAGGAAGCATAACCGGAGATGGACCTTGAGGGAGGGGAATCTGGAGAGAATGTAGATGAGAGGAATTATCTAAAAGGAGAGACAGGAAGAATACCGCATGGGATGTCTGCAGGAACTGAGGCAACCCCAGTTTTCTGAGAGTTAAGGAATAGTGGAAAAATACCTGCATCAGGTGCCAGTAATATGAACAGCATAAGAGAAAGCAGAGAAGTGGCCACAACAAGAAGCACAGGGATGGGGCCACGAGCAAGCTTTAAGTAACACAGGAGCTTGAGAACAATGTTAACAAGTACTAGATTAATAACAGTAACTTGGAGACCTAAACATGATCCCGTTATAATGTGACCATTTCACAGTACATAGTATTTGTTTTCATTCTTCGGCTGGACCACTGAGAAAAGGGCCACACTGAGTTGCAAGCAGAGCCGAAAACCTGAAGCATTCTTTACCCATTAAATATATATATATTTCATTGGGAAATTCATTTGGCACTGTCTTGATAGCTTTGAATCACCGATCTGATACTATATAGGGTAAAAACAATATTATATAAAATAAAAAGAGAGGTCATCAATGCCAGCTGCTCTCCTCAGGGCATCCAGACTTGGGACTGGATTTAAAACAGAAAAAAATAAGCAAACGGAAGTTTCTTATCGTCCCATTTCAGTGATCAATGGTGAGACTCTTAGACATGCGGAGTGATTTTGAACAAAAATGATATCTGGATGCCAAGTGTCTCACTCCGATGGATTTCCATGAAACAATAAAACGACAGGGCCAAAATGCCGACCAAAGCCCCGGGAAGCTGGAAAGAAAAACAACCCGCGGGGAAAATTTGCTCTCTGTGGTCAGAAACAGCAGCAGTGATTCCCAGCAATTCTATGCTCAGCTTTTCTTGAAATAACAAACTCTCCAAAAAAAGAAAACGTGTGTGCTCTGCATGTGGTGTTGGGGAGAATCTCAGCCGCAGCCATGGGAACTGACTGGGCAGATGGGCAGACACCAGCCCCAGGGACAAGGTCAACAGCACGTCTCATGTTTCGGACGGGCTCCTCTGTGCGTCTTCTGAAGAAGCACTGACACTGGGGTTCATGGCCACGGTCAGAGGTTGACTAGCAAATGGGTGGTTGGTGTCAAAAACATCCTTTCTATAAGCTTCCCAAGCCCCTGTTTTGTATTTAATTCTTTTGGCCTTTGAACTATTCAGACAGAATATTTTGCATGGCAGTGGGGTGAGGGGGGTAGTGAGGGCAGCCTGGGTATGGCAGAGTTGCCATCATGAGCTATCACGCTGGAAAAAATCCTCGAAAGCTGAAAGTGACGGCAGGCCCACAGTAACCGCATTCGAACCTTGCCTCCGGGCACATCCATGTAAACCAGAACCTCAAGGGAAGGGCATTTTTAAAAATATTTTGAAGTTTTGAGACTACACATACATTCAATGTTCACTTACTCCGAGGGTCAACAAATTCCTTCTGATATGTGATTAATATACATTCCCGTAACTCGACTGACTCAAAAATGTAATTGAATGTATTTTAAAAAATCAAAAACAGAGAGCACTGAATTTTTTATTGTTATTGTTGAGTTTTCTTTTTTTTGTTAACTACCAGCAATTCCAGTTCAAGACCACAAAGCAATTTATGTGATTCCACCTTCTTTATTTTTGACCCTTTATTTAGTTATTCACCTCAGGAAAAAAAGTTAGTGACTACTTCCTGAATGAAAGCATCAGCACGGTTACCTCAAATCTAGAGTGTGAACAGCTATCGAGTCGCTGGTGTGGAGTGGTTCTCAAAGTGGTCTGGGGCCCGGAAGGGCCTCTGAGACCCTTCCAGGGGTGGGTCCATGAAGTCAAACTGTCTTTGCAATAGTACTAAAATGTTTTTTGTCTTTTCCACTCTAATTCTCCACAACTGCACAGTGAAGCTTTCCACAGGTTACAGGCTGCAAAATGACGCTGTCACTCTGCAGCTAATGAAATATGTGTTTGTACATTCTTATAGTTTAAAAATTCCTCCTTGCATTTATGAACCCTAAAAGGAAAAAAAAAAAGGACACCTACTAAGAACAGCTAAGAACTTGGGAGCTAACTGAACTCAAACAAAAGAAGCAGAACCTAGCAGCTATTTCTATACAGGGGCTGCTCACACAAACTGCACTTAATGGAGAAGCCTCTGTCATAACCTGCCTCCCTCTGCACTAAACTGCCCAGCTCTTCACCAAACCACCTGCCTACAAAGTGTTGCTGCCATCTGAGCCAGCCTTTATAAAGGAGTTGCTGGAATCCTATTTCAACCAACAGGACTGAGGCTTTCCCCATCCAATTGGAGCTGTGCAGCTCTGACCAATCAGGATTGCTCTATTCTGACCAATCAAGATAGTGCCTTTGGACCAATCAAACTGAGAATTCAGGGACCTCACTCGCATGATGATGAACCAGTCAGGAACTAGGGGGAAGGGACTTCTGTCCATATAGGCCAGCTCTGCCCTGGCTCATGGACCTTACTTTCCACCGAAGACTACCTACCTCTCCCTGAGTGGAGCACAGCAGACCAGACCAGTGTGGAGTGGAGTGGAATAGGGCAGAACAAAGCACACCATGGTAGAGGGGTTCCACAGCCACGCTGCTGTATTACTGTTGAGTTGTTTGCACAAAATAAAGTTTCCTTCTTTCCCACACCCCACACTGGAGATTCCTGTTGGTGTTGAAATGGCACCAATGACCATGGGCTGACACATTTTATACATTCCATTAACTGGCAACACAATAAACACTGATAGATACAATCCACATTAACAAAAGCTTTTTGGAGTCCTCAATAGGTTTTAAGAATGTAAAAGAGTTCTGAGACCAAAGTTTTATAAGGGGTAGGAGGAGTTTTATTAAGGAAAACCCTTTCATTTAGAATCTTACTAAGCAATAACTCTGCAACATGGAGTTACACAAGCAGCTGGGTGTTGAAAAAGTAAAACCCTTCAACTTTTTTCTTTAAGTAGTGGAATTCTAGTGTTCATTACCTCTTATCGGTAGCCCAGCTTTTTCCTGTTTTCCTTCCCTGGAATTGAATTTGCTGCTTCTCCTCTTATGGAGATGGCATTCGCCTTAATTCACCATCCACCATCCCTCATTCTGCTGCTGCAAATACGTCTTTTTTCTGAAACCCCACCAACCCAATCACTCACTGGGGCTCAATCACACACTTCCTCACCTATTACTTGACATCCCCCTACTGTTCTGATCACCTTTACTTCTTCACTGGTTTCTAATTATTGCTCACAATGCGTCTACTCTTTTTCAAAGTCTGAAGTGATTTACCACAAAAGGCACACATTACTCCCTCTCCGGTACTGTCTTTCCCACAGCTCTCTGCTTGGCGAGAAAAGAAAAGAAAGGTTTGACTCCACTGGTTCCCTTCCACCACCCAGTGGTGTGAGGTGCTTATTAATACTCCTTGAAAAGTATTGCCTCTGTTCAAGGAGCCAAGCATTAGTCTTCCATTCAGTGGCATACTGGATGTCACTCCAGATGGACCTCAAGGCGGAGGAACGTCTGAAGGAGTGTCCATCGCCCATTCCTGAAGACAGAATTGAGCTTGGGACTTTCCATACTGCAGCTTTTATCATTTGCTTCAGGATGAGTTTAATGTCAAAACCAAAGCTACTACATCGAGAAAAACTAGAGAAACTTAAGGGAACTCAGTTTGTTGAGAGGAAACACGCGGAGCTTAGAAAAGGAGGGTACACAGTAAGGGGAGGCGTAAAACTAGGGTTAAAAAGAAGGCATTTTACCAAACTTATAAAACTTTTTTGTATGAAAATTTTTCAATTGCTTTTCCTGTTCAACACTATTACTAAGCAATCTTTTGTTACATATTAATATTTAATATTTAAGGAAAGCTTGCCTTTTCAAGTACTACAATATGAAATCTACTAGTCCTTCACCTTATATATTGATAAGCAGAGTAAGAAGCTGGTACCACACTCTACAGCATGGCTGCCGTTAACAGAAAGGAAAATAATATTTACTTTTTTATTTTCTTCCAGAAAGATATCAAGCACTTAAGGAACACGTGTTCTACCCAGGTATTTCAAGTCATGATCTGCTTCTCCAAATGTGCATTATCCTTTCAACTCAGACACAAAGCAACCCCCAAATCCCAATTTCTACTCATCACTCCCACTCTTTACAATTCTTGGGAGGGATGAGGATGTAATAAAATGATACACTGAAAACTTGAACTCACAAACATACAAGCATGTTCGGACAACAGAACAGAGAACAATCTTTTTTAATCCAGTGACTTTCTCTCTTCCCCAATTTTTTTTAATGTAAAAAAAGGGAAACTCAAATCATAATAAACAGAATCTTTTTTGTTCATTAACATACACAGATAGTTTAATGTAAGGTGTTTATCCAGGTAAATGTTAGCACACCGTTATCACCATGGAACGCCTCAATGATGAAATGTACCCTTTCTGCACACCTCCCAGAAACCTCTGGGGAGGAAACAAACAAATGCACTAGCCAGGATCAACTCTATGCTAAGAACTCCATATACTTTTTCATTTAAGCTCTCTACACACCTGGGAGGTATGCATCACCAGCTGTGGTCCAGAGATGAGGAAACCAATGTTCATAAAAGTTAGATAAGTTGCTCAAGATCATACAGAGGAGTGAAGGGAAACCAGCATTTAATTCCAGGCCTGTCCGATTCCAAGACTCATTCTGGTTCCTCTACACCTCGCTGACTCCTGGAAGCAATCTCTTAATATTGAAAACTGTCCCCCAAGCCAAACATGTATCACCTCACCCCAGCTGACCCAGAAATACTAATTATAAAAATTTCCCAAGCAGTTCCCCCTTGGCTTTCCCATGATTTCAACAAGTTCTGTTAGGTAGAATAATATAACAATGAATACCTTTTCCTTGCAAAGTAATTTAGAAAACAAAACCTATCATTTACATTTTGCTTTTTCACCATCAGTTTTGCTGTAATTTAAACAGGCAAAAGCTCAGCCACCTAGATTTTTATAGCTGCGCTGGAAGTGGTGGAAAGGGTTTCAGGAACTGACGTGCATGCCAGGCCAGGAAGTGCCAGAGCCCCCAAGAGTCCATGTGACTTCCCACAGGGGGATGGCCAGGGAAGGTGTCTCTGAGAGTCCAGCCCTTCCCTGGGAAGCTGCCTGGCCACCCACCAGCCACTGGGCTGAGGGGAAAGGAAGAAGGAGGGGTGACCCTTCATGGCATTGATTTGCATGCCTTCGACTGTCCATAATGGCCTCTCCAGGTCCAAAAAGGCCAGTTAATTCTAGGTATATCTGAATTTTATAATGTGTACATAACAGGAAATGTGCTAAATTTAAAATATGGGTTAATAAAAGGCTGGAAATACATCAAAAGTTTAGTAAAAGTTATACCTGGATAATGGGATCACCCATTGTGAGTTCCTTCTGTATTTTCTACTTCTCCCCAAATTATCACGAAGTGTCCTTTTGATAGTAAGAAAGAAATGACTGTGTAACTATATGTAGTATATCATTTTAAATAGTTTCTTTTTTCAAATTTTAAAAGAAGTTAACTAGAGGGGCGCAGGGTAACCATCCAGAACAGTTGCTTTCTGATGGGCCCCAGAAAACAGAAGTAATGCTGAAGTCCCGCCCACTGCAGACACAAGTCACTTCAGATGAGTTTGTCCAAACTGCCCTGTTGCTGGTGGCCGTCCTCTGGGTAAGAAGATCTATGTCAACCTTCTGTGCCAGAACTTTTCTTTTAACTCGGTATCTTCCTATTTCATCACTCATTTTTCAAATGTCTAAAATATACCCAGTCGGCTTATCAGCTTCCTTCATCTATTGTGCTGACACTGGATACAGTTTTTTCCTCAGCAGAAATGGCACAATGCCCAGTTCATCAATGCAGTAGCATCACGTGTGTGCTTCTGACAACACGAACTTCTGTGGCTTCGACAAGATGCACATTCCCAAATTCTGGTCTATGGCCGAAATCCAGCAGCTCCCACATGGGGCAGTTTCTTGCATATTTGAGGCAATTACTAATGCTTAAAGATGAGAATATTGGACTACAGAGTGCCATTAAATGTACTTCTGACCTTCATGATCGGTGCATGCTTAGCTTCTCCACGTGAGTCCTGCATGCTCCCAGCTACGCTGAATGAGAGAGTACGTTTCAGGGGGATGGCTGGGCAGTCACAGAGACGGTGTTTTTAAAATGAAGGAAGTAAGAATACAAATGCTTAGAAACTATTCAGGAGATTTTTACCAGCAGGTAGTTTATAAATTCAAAAGCAGAAATACAGCCTATAAGGATTCAGCTTGACCAATTTTGAAAACTGTATCACTGTCATTATTTGCAGCACTGTTTATTAAATTTCACCTTACACACAAAAAAGCTACAGTTACACATAGCTGAAATCACAGAACAGTGGAGCTACAGGAAAACTCGGAGATCCCCAACTTCAACCTGTTCGTATGAAAGATTAGGAGAATTGTGGACATGAGAAATTAGGTGACATGACAGAGTACCCACAGAACAGTGTCAGAGAAGTTTCGAGAAACCAGTTTTAGAAAGTAAAGTCTGTAATTTCTCCTTTAGTTGTTAGATATCGCATAAAAGAGTATTCTTGCAAGTAGAAATAATTCAGTGTGAAGTTCACTTAATAATAATAATAAAGATTAATGTGTTACGAAATAACAAACATGTAGCCATGTTTCATCAAAGCAAGGTTCAAGCTTAGGGAAGGGGGGGGAGAAAAAGAGGTCCCAACATTTAAACAATGAGAATAAACATACACACGAAGAGCAGAATCATCATCCTGGGACCTGCAATCCCACTACCCCAGTCTTGAGAGGCTGATGAAAGTCTGCTCTGAAAACTCATTCCCTCCTATAAATCATTTAACTGCTCAAATACTCTCTTTCCTTTCAGTTCTGTTCCATGAGCTGAGGGTCCTGAGAAGACCCCTTCATTCAGGCATGCCATGTAAGCTAGCATCTGATACAGGTGAGGCTACATAAGAGATGCTGGGTTCGGGGGTGGCATACATCCTATTTCGAATGTTTAATGCACTCAATAAATGTTGAATGCTTGGTGCCATACCCAAGAATGTTCATAAGTACATGATATACAGATGAGAAGTAAGAGCATGAGGAAAATGAGCCACACCCTCCAGAGGGGAGCACTGCCATGCTCTCTGCTGCTACAGTCACCTGACGACCACGTCCCTTGATGCAGCCTGTATGTAAACTTTGGGCCTACATTTCTGGATCAGGAGAATCTCTGGTTCAGCCTTCTCCCTCTGCACTGAGAGCCACAGTGGTCAACCTGGTTTCTCCCATCTGGCTATGACCCTGCAACATCTAGTTGGCACCTCTGAACCACAGCCTTAAGAACAGGGTTTGCAAAAATATGTGACTCAACTCTGCACTGACAACAAAACTAGGAGATCCACACAGAGCTAAAGATTGACCATCTCCACACTGGCAATGCCATCCCATTCCTGCCTCTCTGTGATTTGCTTAGGGCCAAACCACAGTTTTGTGAATATGGTGTTAGATGTATGCAATGGGACGTGGCTGAGAGAAGAGTGGATGTTCATAGCCTGACTCAGCTCTAAGAATTTCGTTCACTCGTTCACTCATTAACCCAAATCATTCAACAAGAGGTGGTTCCTGATGCCCATTGGATGAGTGTAGTTACCTGTCCTCTAGTGTTTGATGACTTGGGAAAACCACACAAACAAAACTTCATATAATCAGGTGTCATGGAGATTTGTAAAACTTGAGGAGGTCACGGAGGTGGCACTGTGATGGACCGAGAAGGATTCAGGAGACAGAAGGAAGGACAGGGCGTCCATGAAGAAGGGGGCCAGCACCCCAGATTAGTGAATATCTGATTCGTATAGCTTTCAATTGCCACTAAACATTTTGGTCCTTTAATTGTTTTCCCTTTACAAACAAACAAAAAAAAAAACCATTGTAACATTATGAATTCTTGAGGACTATGGAACTTAAGTTCTGAAAATATAAAATAGAAACAAATTCTAACAATCATTAACTACTACAACAAAAAAATATATAATTGCTGTTTTATCTTGAAGTAAACCTTTCAACCCAAGAGACAAATGCAAAGTGCCTGAGGGAGTAGGGGTTGGAGACGAAAGGACTAAAATTCTACATGGGAGGGAGAAGGGAAAAGAATTGTTACTATTTCAATAGTTAGTGATTATACCTTTTTTATACCCCCTCACTAATCACAGGGACAAAAACACACCTCTATTTCTAAGGACAGAGCCCCGTAGGCAATCAAGTAATTCAGTTCAGCTCCCTTAACTGCTCATGATGTTATCTGTGAATGCATTTTTTTCCTCTTAAAAGAGAGATGCAACACACACACACACAAAATGAACTCACCCCAGTCTCTCAACACCAAAGAGAACACAGTGCTCTATTCATTCATTCAATCACTCATCCAAATCCATTCACTTACTCGAACCTTAGTACATTTTGGAGTTATACACTGGTTTGTATAAACTTTCCTCCAGGAGAGTACATTTAATTTTTAGGGTTTCTCTAACCAGGTACCATACACTGGGTGGCCTAAAACAATAGAAATGTATTCTTTCACAGTTCTGGGGGCTAGAAGTCCAAAACGCAGGTGTTACCAAAGTTGGTTTCTTCTCCACGCGCTGAGGCAGAATCTGTTCCACGACTCCCCTCTAGCGTTCAATGGTTGCTGCCACTCTGGCATTCCTTGGCTTGTAAGCCCATCACTCCAATCTCTGACGTTGCCTTCACATAGTATTCTCTCCCTTGTGTGTATCTGTCTGTGTCCTTTCTCCTCTTGTTATTGGACACCAGTCCTACTCACTTAGGGCACACTCCAATAGGGTATGGCCTCATCTTAACTCAATCACGTCTGCAGAGACCCCATTCTAAATAAAGTCATATTCACAGGTCCTGGAGCTTAGGATGTCCCCCACACTATTTTGCAAGGGCACAATTTGGCCTACAACAAAGATCATGTACTGCACTACATGGTCAGAGGTGATTTACACTATTGCCTTCTCCACCAAGCAAGAGGCTGTGATGGATGTTAAGGAGATTACAGGAGGGAGAGAGAGGAAAATGATCTATCTTCTCTGATCTTATCGCAGCTGCAGTTTTGGCTTTGTGGGTTTCACTGTGACCTTTTGCCCATCTCTACCTGAAGACAATAAGCTCCTGGAGCAGAGGCACCGCGTCTATTTTCTGCTACACTCCCATCTCCCCACACAGTGCGAGAGATAGACCAAGCTTTCAAGAAATAACCATGGAATAAATGCGTGAATAAATGAACAAATTAGGTACATGCAGGAATGAAAGAAGCCTCTACAGGTAACAGCGGTACACACAATAGGCTGACAATGAGGGACAGAGAGGAAGAAATCATTCATTCTAATTAATAGGACGGCAAAAGGTTTCATGACAGGGGAGGTATGTGAACTCAGTCTTGTGGGATTAGCAGGATCTTATAAATGAATAAGGAGTAAAATTTATCCCCTGCTGACCAAACAGTATGAGCAAAGGCCTACGGATACAAAGCACATCTTGGGCTAACAGCTAAGGGACCAGATAAGCCGGAGCGAAGGGCACCCGAAGGATAGGAGACACCTGGGATGAAAAGCGGGATGAAAGGCAGCTCACAGAGGCCTCTGAGCCCGGGCTGTTCTGAGAGCAGTAAGATGCCACTGAACTTTGTTAAGAAGGGAAATGACACAATCCTACTTGTGCTTCAAAAGGAAAAAATATATAGAAAAGATTCATTCATGTGTTCCTTCTTTACCCTCCTGAGTGATAGTTTTTATATTACTACAAGGAGTATATTTGATATTTACCTGTACATCTACTCTGTACTTATTTGCACGAGGAACTACAAACTATATATAAGCAATTGGCTTTTATAATTACTGATTAATTATAGGTATTATTAGTGTATAATTTATATAATTTATTATATATCATTTATAACTAGAAAATTATGCCTGCGCAACCACTTAAAATGAGATGATGTCACAAATTCTACATCTCTTCCCTGGGTAATGAGCTGTAATTTGAAGCCCAGGGAAATATAATAATAAGAACTTTGCCCGTAACAAAGCATTCCCACTTCTGGGTCAAGCCTTTGGTTTGGATTTGATCCTGTCAAGATGCCCACAGACCAGTACCATTCACCCGGGAGCAGGGGGACAGGGCTACCAGCCGGTGCTCTCTCCATAAGCTCCAGGGACCTCAGCATCACCTCTGACACCTGGAGAGCAGCCAGGCCCTGGCGGCAGGAGCCGAGGAGGAGCCCCAGCCTCCTGTGGAGGCTTGTCCAGCGGCTGAAACTCTGCTAACATGGAGAGAGATTTATTATGGCCTTGACACCTCCAAAAGTCTTTGGTAATAATGCAAACATTCTTAAGAAGAGTATGGGACTGCTAACCAAGAGAATCAGCTACCCCAAGAGACTCCACCCAGCCAAGAGGTTCTGCTTCAACAGAGAGGGACCAGGTGAGCGGACGGCGTCTGAGTGAGCTGGATGGAGACAGTGTGAAGGAGAAAGAAAACTCATTTCCTTCTTACAAACCCTAGAGGGGAAGCCCCAGAATGTCTACTTTATGATCATCTCTTTGTTATTTAGACTATAAGAAACCGGAAGGGTCAGGACTATGTTTATCTGTTTCACACTGGTATCCAAGCCCTAGCACAGAGGTAGACAGTAAGTATGTGCTGAAGCAAGTGAGCTGCCAGGCAGGAGGGTCGCCACTCCCTGGCACTTTGAGCATGTTTCTCTGACCTTGAACATACCCATCACATATACTGAAATGATGCCTATGAGTCTGCCTCGCCCATCAGACAGTAACTGCCCTAAGGAAGGAAATGTGTTTGCTTTTTCATCAATGCCTGGCATTCAGAAAGCATATAATTCTGGGGTCTCAAAGGGCTTAAACAATTTATATGAAGTTAAATAGCTAATTAACAAGAGGCTTAATTTTGAGCTAAATCTGTCTCCATCTAAAACCTATATACCTCAGTGTAGAAAGGTTTCCTACCACATGGCCTGGCCTGAACCTAGCCCTGTGAAAGGATTAAAATACCTTTGAAAACAAGTGATACACTCTGCTCCAGCCTTGTGACACAGGCAGTCTGTACGCTGTTGACCCCTGAACAACACGGCTCAACTGCATGGGTGTACTTACATGTGGATTTCTAAAAATAAATACAGTAAGTGTATTTTCTTTGTTGTGATTTTTAAATGACATTTTCCTTTCTCCAGCTTACTTTATTATAAGAATGCAGCATATAATACACATGACACACACAATATGAGTTAATTGAATGTTTATGTTATCAGTCGGGCTGCCAATCAACAGAGGGCTGTACTTAGTACAGTCAGCCCTCCGCATCCATGGATTCTCACTGTGGATAAAAAATACCATTCTCGATCCATAGTTGGCTGAATTCAAGGATATGAAACTCGTGGATATGGAGGGCCAACTGTAGTAAATTTCTGGGGAGTCAAAAGTTACACATGGATTTTCGACAATAGAGTCAAAGCCCATAACCCCCAAGTTAATCAAGGGTCAACTGTAATAATTTACTGTGAGTATTTCAATCCTTTAATGCCTTGTCAAAATGCAGGCATAACATAACTTAAACACACTCAAAAGCATACAGGTCTCGGATGTTTAATCCAGGCGATCATTTTCTAAAATATAGATATTTAGTTACTAATAATCTTAAATTTCTGTTTAAAGAGGACAAGCTTAGGTGGACATAGAAAGTTTTAGAGAAACCAAAAGCAAAATTTTTAAAAAGTTAATTGTTATTTTGTGTATATTCTTGCTCTCATTAAAAAATAGTGTGAATCTCCTGTTCAAACCTACTGTCCTAAAACCCCTAGTCATGTTTTTACTTAAAAAAGACAGAAAAAAAATAAATCTTCCAAAACCAATTATTTTTAAACCAATTATAAAGCCACATGGCCTATGAACCTTATCCTTTTGCCAAAAGACTAAAAAAAATGTTTTTTCATTGAGAAAAGCAACTTGTAAAATGTACTAGGCTTAATTAAACTCTCTCTGATAAACTCTCGAAGCAGCCCTGCCTGCTGTGGCTGAGTGGGTTGGGCACTGCCCAGTGAACAGGAAGGCTGCCAGTTGGGAACGTATCCTGGTTGTGGGCCAGGTCCCCGCTTGGGGACTTGTGACAGGCAACTGACTGATGTCTCTCTGGCACACTGATGTTTCTCTCCCTCTCTTTCTCCCACCCTACCCCTCCCACTAACAATAAATAAATAAAATCTTTAAAACACTCTCAAATTAAGAAACTTTAGTTAAAGCACTTATGTAATATATTTTATTCTAATGGACTCCAAAAGTTAAAATTTTACTTACAAATATTCCAATAATAAGAATGTAAAAGAAAGGTACACTAGCCTCATTGTGTTAAAAATCACACATAAAAACATCAGAAAAGGAATTCTCTTTTGATGAATGCTTTATCCTTTGACTGTAGAGTTTTACAAAACGGGCAACTTTCTGTCATTTTATAGAAAATGTTACTCGTGTTGGGCAAGAACTCTGCACAGCTGAGTCTGACCACGGTCTGCAAAAAATCTGTAGCATGAAGCCGAGCTAAAATAACAGATGGGTTTCTTCCTCTCATTACTGATAAATTAACAAGTTTAACTGTTACCCACTTTAAAACACACCTTTACCATCTTTTCTTGTTATTGTTAAAAAGCTCTGGAAAGGCTTTAGGAAGGAGCTCCGGAGCGAGACATTCAGTGAAGTTGTGTGGTTGGCTGGGGTTGGTTGGCTAGTGGTTTGGTTGACTAGGTAATTGGTTGGTTAGACAACAAATTTTAAACATTTATCTTGGATCCCTACACCAATAAAATGGATTTCTGAGTAGTTTATTGGAGAATGAAATTCATTAAAACTCCTTTATACTTTTCTGTTTCTGAAGGTATTCAATGAAAACCTTTTGAAGGTGACTGAACTTAGTAAAAAAAAAAAAAAATGCCCTAGAAAGGTCATTAAGAAATTCTCTAAAAGGTTATAACCACCTTGTTGTAGATCCAAACGACCCTAGTGGATATTCCAAATGATGCCTTCCACAAGCCTCAATTTGAGAAGGCAAGATATCCCAACTACCTCCTTACAGAGAGGCTCAGTTTTTAAATATAGGACTGAACTTTAAAATTTCTGCCTTCATCTATCCTTACAGAGATGCTGGGAAGATGAGGAATAACATAACTCTAAGAGCATCGGAAGAGGACAGTCTACAGCTACTCACAATGTAGCTGACTGCCAGGATCTTCAAAAGAACCTCATTTCCAAGGGAAGTTGACCTTCTTGGTCTATTTTTTTCCTTATTCCTGGTCAAGTGAGGAAGGGGCCTTCTGTGGGACCCTGGCTTTTTCCACATCAGCTCATTACGCCTGAGCAGTTTACCTATTCTTTAATTAGCTGGCAGAGCTAATACAACAAAGATGTTTTGATTTAAATTTTCTACTTAGGTAGTCATGATGACATTCTGAAGTCTTGCTTTTTGCCCATAAATTGACTAATAAAATGATATAAACTGCTATTTCATTATAATGGTCCACAAATAAAAGGTTAAATCCAGAAGGTAAAAAGAAAAAGCTCAGTAAAATTACCTTTGAGGGGAAACAAAGAAACTGATTTAGCCACCTCACCACCTATTTCCTAAGACTTAAGATGCAAAATGGAGATGATATTGAGTCTTGTCACATTTAAAAGGTAAAAGTATATCTGGTCTCAGTACTATCTGAGAGGATGAAATCACTGCTTAATTCTTTGTTGCTCAAATGTGAGAGTTTCTCATCATCAAGATTTCCTTCTCAAATACATGACTCCTGCAAAAACAGACAAAAATGTTTAATGCCTGTCTATTGGTTTTGATTCAGAACAACGGCGACCACAGTAACAAACTCACCAGTGGTCTTCTAACAAAATAATAAGAATCAATGTGGGCACACTTCATGCACCACAATTTCACACGGCCCTCACATTTCTTAAAAAGCTTTTGCCACCTACACAAAGGACTTTCCAAAAGATAGGCCAAGTGAACAGCATTGTAAAGAGGCTGTATCAGGAAGAAAAAACATATTGGGTTATTAATATTCCCATTCCCACTATCTTGCCTAACACAGGACTGGCTGTGTCCTCATCCGGAAACAGAGAAACAATACGACCCTGCAAATCAAATATGTCGCCCTCCAACCACAAGCACCTTCTTGAGGAAGCAGGGTGTCAGATGGAAGAACAGACTCCACAAGGCTGTGACATCCACGACAGATAATAATAATAATAATAATAATAATAATAATAATAATAATGTTTAAGCCCCGTATGTTAGTAAACTGGAAGGGCTGGGGATGGAGGGAGAACAACCATTTGTTTAGCAACAGCTGTGCAGACTGATTTTTTTTAAACCATTCATATCTTTCAAAAGTCGTCATTCCCAACTGCTGCCTTCATACTGGCAAATCCAAGAAATTCAAGACATGTAAACAAGAAGAGATTTGCCCTTAAATCCCAAGGTCAAAGGCAGCATCTGTTGTTTCAGAGAACAAGAAGGGCTTTCTTTTTGCATTAGTTTGTTGTAGTTTTTTTTTACAGGAAAAAAAGTCAACACAATTTTCTAGATGTTCCTTCATTGCCCTAGGTGGTGCAAAATAGAAAACCTGCATAAAAAAGAATTAATATCCAGTGTTTTGATATTAAAGTTGCATGAATGAAAGCAGGGCCATGCTGTGATTTTTAAAGCTGACAGGAAATTTTCATTTTCATACCAAGTCCCCCCATGCCAGTTGGCTGTTAAATTATTCAAGGAATTTTCTGTTTATAAAGATTAATAATATCAACCCCAGCCATTTCTGAAAAGTGCCTTCACCTTCTGTAGGAGACAGATGGACAAAGGGAAAACAGCCTATCACATTACAGGCAGAAAAAAAGATTTCAGATTACCAGATTAACACTCCAGGCGGGGAAAGAATGAGAGAAGTGGCAAGATATAAAATAACTAACAAATGGAACCAAATACTCTTTAGAGTCATCATTTTGAACAACAACATAATTTGGAGCCAATTGTAACACAATTTTACCTGTTTTGCACCCCCAAAATCAGCTAATTAGCATAAATGTCAGTTCTAATTTAACCGAAGACTCATGAAACCTTATTAAAACACATTTAGCATCACTAAACAGAGGCACCATCTTCTTTAAAGGCTTTTTGTGTTTTAGTAAGAAACGTATTGTAAAACTCTGGGCATATGGGTTGGATCCATAGTTTTGCAGATTGTAGGATTTTGGGGGGGGTACTTTTACATTATTTTAAATATCAGCATTCTTTGAGAAGCTATTCTTGCTCTTATAAAAACTCAGCACTTCCTATTTGCCATTTTTCTCATAAATAAAGAGACTTCCCAAAAGTTACACTTCAGAAAGGGCCAATCTGAATGGATTGGAATGTCATTAAAATCACAGATGAATGGTATTTGTAGACTCATAGAAGCAGGCAGTGTTTTCTTATGAATATATTTTTAAATTAAATACTTAACTAATTTTAAGTCCACAAAGAATGCAGGAATCATTCTAAGTATATACTTAAGAAAAAGGCCAAGTACACTCCCCTCAACAAGCTCATTCCCAACTGTCATAGGTAAATCACTGTTAGTGATTAATAAATACCTTTAAGAAGTTTGTAGAAGCATATATAAAAATATATCATTTAAAAATGATATTTTAAAAATATCATTAAAACTAATTTTTTAAAAATATTTTATCATTTAAAATAAAAAATGTATTGTCTACATTTCCCTCTCACCAACCCAAATGGTTAAGAAAACACATCAACGTCAACCTGAAAACGTGTTCCTACTTCCACCACACACATATGTGTGCACACAAGTAGGCACACACGTGTACTTCAGCACATGATGGTACGCGGAACAAGTCGCTAAGAAAAAGTCCCTGCGCCCTTCAGTTTAGCTTAGCTACCTGGGGCGCTATAAAGTAGATAAAGTGAAAATGCTCTTTTCCCCCCAACAGGGTTTTGACTTTGGCATTAGTAGTTTTTTGTTTGTTTTCCTTTGCTTTATTTTGTTTTGTTTAGCGCAGGAGTCAACCACCTCCGGCCTGTGGACACATCTGGTCCACCACCTGTTTTTGCATGGCCAGTGAAGAATGGCTTTCCATTGTTAACTCTCTGAAGAAGTTTCTTTTTAAAAGAACAACATTGTAGGACATGTGAAGGTTATATGAAACTCACATTTCAGTGCCCATACCTGAAGTGTAGCTGGAACACAGCCACACTCGTTCTTGGTCTGTGGTCTACAGCTGCTTTCTTGTTACAAGCACAAGAATTGAGTAGTTGCCACAAAGACCCTATGTCCACAAAGCCCGAAATATTTACTACGTGGCTCTTCACAGAAAAAGTCTGCCAACCTCTGCTTTAGTCCATGACATTCATTTTCCTAATATCTCACATTTCTTTCTATGCCATGTGGGCAAAATTCCAGCTTCTTTTCTGACCTTCAGAAAACCCTATCAGTCCTAAGCGATCAGTTACTGAAGGAAGGGCGTCACGGGCTTATGACCCTGCTCTATCGTTTACTTCATCTTTCTCTGTGCTGAGCACCTCCTGCCTCCCAGGTCAGTACCGTTCCAGAGTCAATACCATGGACATAATCTTTACCCTCAGGGACTCTCAGGCCAGAGCGGCTCTCACAACTGTGAGAAGCTATTGAAGTGCAGATTGGGAACTGAATATGGTATGAGGTGTGGGGTGAGATTAGAAAAGATTTGAAGCAGTTTCAGTATCATCAGATTGAAAACTCCTAAAAACTCAATTTCAGTTGCTACACAAGAAATCAAGGAGCAATGAGAGATACTGCCCCCTGCTCACTGTCTCGGTGTCCTTACGCTCTGGTCTTCATAAACTGTGATTTAGAGTGAAATATGCATTTCAGCCCCCAATTAAGATGGGATCTCAATCCAGTTTATTCCTAGTGTCAAACTGTGAGTACCCTGTACCATCGACAGATGAAGGTTTTTATATTGTATCTAATCCAACCAGTGAACCCCATGTCCTGCCCCATTCCACTCTGTAATCCCAGCAGCCCCTGGCAATGACCTGGCCACTCCCAAACAGAACTCCACCCTGGTAACTAAGGACCCACAGCCAAATAAAAGAAATCAACATGATGGTTTTTAATCCACCTGAAATCCCCAAACACACACAGTGAGAAAGGGAGAGGAGGAACAGGTAGAGATTTCCTCAATATTCTACAGTCTTGAGGTAGGAAGCTCTAGTAACTTCAAGGTTCTGTGCCTTTAAGGCTTGAATTCTTTTGAGTAACTGAACTATAGGGACGTTCAAATTGGGTCAGAGTCCCTCACTCTTATAGGCTTCCTTGGTGTCTTATGTTCCTGTTGACTGCAGAGAGAACGAAGCAAGCATAAAAGTCTCTGGAGAAAAGCAGCAGCTGGAATCTAGGACAGAAAGAACAAAATGACTTTACACTACTGCTACTGGGTCTCTGTTATCTCACAGAGGGGTGAGCGAGCCCTGTTTAGTCAAGTTGTATCTGACTCTCCCCACACTGGTTTTCTCACTGGAGTCTGAGTTGGTGGGGGTGAGCTGCTCTTCCTCACCTAGTGGGTGGTCACTGGAGGGACACTCTCGCCTGCACAAAGAACTCAGTTTGAGAGTCAAAGAGATTTTGTGATTGACCAAAGATAAAAATCAATCAAGAAAATTGCAGTTAGCTAGACTTTCAGAAATGTAAGGCTTTTTGGACCCTCAAATATCCTGATATCACCTAGCTCCAGAATGGAAAAATCGACCTATTCTTCAGAGCAAGAGCAGTTTGTTAAAAAGGAAAACTCGGATTAGCTGGCACTGTTTCTGATAGGTCAGCCTTTCCGTCTGTAAACAGGGCAGAAACCAGGAAGATGAACACCAAGAAAGGAGAAGGAGAGGTTGCCCCAAACCAGAGTGACAATGATAAAGTAACAGTGGCTTCATAAACCAAGAGTTCAAAGGCAAAATGTGTCCACTGACTACAGGCCACTTCTAGGGATTAATAAGAACTCTGGACAGCTTAGTGGCCTTACTTAGTGGTCAAGTATTCCTTTGTCATAAGTCATATGAGTTGTGACTAAAAAAATTATTTAACAAATAAAACTTTGGGATGCCCAGTGAAACATATATTACAGCTAAACTAACTTGTTGGTATAAGTGTGTCCCATAATTAAGTATATAATATAGGACATACTTACACTAAGCAATAATTAGTTATTTATCTGAAATTCAAATGTTCACACCTATTCTAGATTCAAGTATTCAGGTTATTTGATATGCCATATTTATGGGACCCTCTTACACTAAAATGTTATTCATTGTTTATCTGAACTTTAAATTTCTACTGAGTGTCCTATATTGTATCTGGCAACTTTAGTCGTGGCCACACAAACGACCAAGGTCAGTGACATTTTAAGGATTTAAGGGAGCAGATGACAGTTCTCTAACATGCCAGAAGACCACTTTGGAAGGGATTTATTTAGCATTTTGTTCATTAATTGATGTTTGCAGAAGGGCCAGGAGATGGGGCATTTTTATCTTGAACCTGCTTCTCCCTCTTCCATGAGGGAAACCAGCTGTCATCAAGGACTGGTGTCTGAAAGCAAGTTCCAGAGCCCTTCCACGGTGAAGCCCACCATTCCCACCTCTCCTCTGTTCTCCAGACATCGTCACGCCTGAGGGCCATGCCAATCCCCTGGGGCCCGTGTGTTTGTTCAGTACTGTTTATATAAAATGATTTCTTACAGGGCAGGAGAGGCGGGATGTGGGAAATGCTTCCAATAAATAGGTTAGGATTACACATTTCAGGCCCCTAAAAAATCAGCATGGCCAGAGTTCTGGGCAGATGAATAAGAGAGTGGCCAAACATAATCAATAACATCAAGAGGAAATTTTGAATCTGTCATTGCTTTAAAATGCTTTCAAATTTTGTTAGCCCTTTTCTTCTGCTTTATTGAGTATGTGCATGTAAAAAATAATTGCTAATCTTAGGCACTTCAACAGCCTCAAGTTACCTTTCTGGATATCGATTCTCACTGCAAAGTAGTGTAGGCAGACATTCGAAAGAAGCGGCATCTAATCTAAAAGAGTAGTGGTTTCCCTAACAAGTGACCTGAAAGACTTCTGTCCGTGTTTTTCTTCCACAGGAAAGGAAAAATGCCCATTCAGACCCCCTAATTACTTAGACTGAGATAAAACTATAATCAGCAGGTAAAATCTGTGCTAGCAGTTCTCAAACACGGATGCGCAACGAAAATCACCTAGGGCTGTCAAACACAGATTGCTGTACTGTGTCCCCAGAATGACTAATTCTGGAGATCTGGGGTAGGATCTAAGGATGCACATTTCTTTAAAGTTTCCAGATAACACTAACATTTCTGGTTTCTCTCTTGAGAAACCTGGGTCTGTGAAATTGCAGGTAATGCTATTGTTTAATTCATGAGTTCCCACTGAACACACATGATTTGTCATACCATAGAGGCAAATCATCTCTGCCCTTGAATGTGACCTTCCCAGGATTCATATACTGCCTGCTTATATTTTTAGACTGTCTAGAAAGTCCCCGATTCACAAACACCATACTTAGAATCACCCACTCCTACAGGATGTCTGCTCTGGCCCTGAAACACCCCTGCTGCCAATAACACATGAAGCACTGTAAAAATGTTGAATTTTTGGAGAATTTATGCTAAGAAAAGGAAGGAAGTGATGCTGTCCCTGGGATGAGACTCCCCTTTTAAGACAAAAATGATTTCTGGGATGACTGAGGGGCAAGTGTCTGTTTTGCACTTATACTTCAGTGTAATGTGTTTTAACTAGGTTGGGTTCTTCCTCCTGCTGTATTGAACTAGGGTTAAGGGCAGAGCGGTCAGTAATCCTCAGCATGGGTAGAAGTACCCAGCAGACCAAGAGGGAAAAACCCTGGGGATCTGTAGAAAATGGCATCGGTAAGAGGACAATAAATGGCTATTGCAGACCTGGGGCTACATGTGTGTTCACCAACCATGGCTCTTAACATCAAACACACAAGCTACCTTTCCTGGCCCCTTGCATTTAGGACGGGTTTGAGCAACAAGTTCTGACAGAACATGAATAGGAGGGCTGGAGAGTCCCAGGCCTGGACCCTAAAATGACCCATAAAGATAGACAATCTCTCACTTCAGCTGGCTCTGTAGGAGTCTTGGAGGAGGCACTAGGGGACACAGTGTGACTGGATAAAAGTCACCAGTATACACCACTTGGAGGATAACCACCCATGCAGAAGACTTGGCCCCGGACTTTGCAAAAGCAAGACATAGACTTTAGAGCACTAAGTCACCGAGATTTGGGGGTTATTTGTTACTGCAGCATAGCCTCGCCTTTCCTAACATGGTTATTGCACATTTAAAGAAGGTGTGACGATTGCCCCTTCATCATCTGAACCAGACCAGACTGACTCCTCATTTGTCTTGGCCCCTGACCAGTGGCTGTCAAACTTGGCTCATTAAGAAAGTTACTAGTTTAGAAACAGAATACTGAGCCCTCTTCAAAGGCACTGAATCAGAATCTCCAAGACTGAGGCAGTTCTTAGACTGCAGATTTACCTCTCTGCAGCTACACTGCAAGATCCCTTTCAAGGGGCCTGTTTACCCCTATCCAGAGATTGGCTACTGTGTATCCAGGTGCATAGTTTGGAATACTCTAGTAGGCTTATAGTCTTTACGGAGTTATTTTGAAGTGAGGATTTTAAATTATGTATTGGCAATAATCAAATATTCAAGTGTAATGGGCTCAATTAATTTAAAAGCTTCTCTTTTAAGATGATGCAATTATTGGCAAAAAGCTGAATGCCTGAAATACCTACCACCAAGAAAGATTTAAATGCTCAATTAAAACAATTTGACAGGGGAGGCTGGGATGGGAGAAACAGACAAAAAAACTGTACTTGAAAAATAACTAAATAAAATTAATTAATAAAAAAAAACAATTTGAGTGTTACTGGTTTGAGGGAAGTATTTGAATATGTGAACTGGATTGGCTCCCCATGCTCTGCAGCCTGGGTGGAGCTTCTGCCTGCCTTTCTTTGCCCACCTTTTAAAGGAGTTGTTATGCCTCTGGAGGATGGATGCAGGAAGTCACTGAGGAAGCCCAGCCTGAAGGTCCTATCTTAATCAAAACAGAGGAGCCCTGAGTCCTCGGAGACTGCTACTTCCTGTTGATGCTCAAACACACCACCACCAGCTTACGTCCGGGCCTTTGCACTTACTCCTTCTGGTCCGGTCCTCCCCCAGGTATCTGAAAGACTTGCTCCTCCACTTCCCTTTTGTATCTGCTCAAATGTCCTTCACTGAAGTAAGAACCCCTCACTACACACACCCTTTATGTTCTAGTTTACTTTTCTGTATAGCAGTCCCATCATATGACATGTTAAATATTACTTGCTTATCTGTACATTATCTATTTCACTCACATCAGTTTCCTGTGTTTAGAGTTTAGAACTTGGTACATAAGTGGGTGTGCAATAACTATTTTGAATGAATAAACAGCCAACTTTATCCTTTCACAGATTAGTGGATTTAAGTAATCTGAGTAGCTAAGGGGCTTTAAATAAAAGATGAGTGTGGGCTGGGCCCTGATTTCTTGGCTCTACAAATAAAAGAGGGTTCTCTCGGATTAGATTGGACAGCTCTAACCATACTCTAATATATTGCTTCACAGGCAAATCTGCAACAGAAGTAAAGGTAGTATAAAAGAGTTGTCCCCCAAATGCTTAATTTCTCATATTCAGAAAAATATATTTGAAACAAATACTCTCTGTTTATAAATTGATATTTTAAAATTATATATATGAGTGAAACCTGGAGCATACAGATGAGCTGTGTTCTGAAGACATGGACTCAGCCTGCTTTGCCTCCAAGGGATGGAATAAAATGGTAGGTGGCCAGTACATAGGCCACTGAAGTAACCCCAGACCAGCCCCCGGTCACAATCCTGTGGCATGGGGCAGCATGTCCCGGACAGGAGGGGAAGGTGAAGAGTGTCCACCTTCTGCTGTCTCCCTGCAGGGCTGGCTGTTGACAAAGCTGCAGAGAACTCTGGGTTTGCCCTCGGCATCCCCCCAAGACCTTTCCAACTTGTTCCAAGGCCACAGTCTCCACCTCCACAGGCAACCTCGTCCCCTCCTTAAAATAGCCCCTGCTCATGCTCAACCAGCCTTTCGGAAGGAGAAAGTAACCACTGAAGTACATTCTAAAACACTGTTCAAGATAAGAGGGTTAGAATGTACCCCATAATTATTCCACCACTAAAATTATTGATATTGAAACCAAAAAATATTACTTTTCTGCAATGAAATATTATAAGAATACGAACTGGAAGACTGTTATTTCATTTCCATTTCCATTTATAGTGATCACTCACAGATCATTACCTTTTTACACCAAACTAGAGTTGCTGTAAGCGAGATAAAGCATTTGAACTACCAACACAGCTGGCCTGGGGTGTGAATCCCCGCTTTGCCATTTACTGGCTTTGTGACCTTGGATAAGGGTCTTAACTTTTTTGAGAATCATCAGTAAAATGGCAAAGAAGTGGAATTTTATCTCTCTGGATCACTGTGAGAGCTAAATAATGCCTGGTACATATGAAGTGCTCAATTCAAATAAATTTTAAGTGTTACTTAAAATTTATTTTAAATTTTTTAAAATAAATTTTTAATTTAATTTTAATTTTTTAAATTAAATAAATTTTAAAATCTCATTTTAAAATTTATTTATTATTACAGTAAATGTTTGTATTGCCTTAGGAGTCTTTAAGATTAGCAATTTTACTTCAGTTTAATTATCTCTCACTAATGTATTTCAAATATGAACATTTTTGAAATAAAGAGAATGCAGTAGAAAACACTGGGGCGTCCAGACAGAGAAACGCGTTCCAGTCTCAGATCTTTTACTAATGAGCTGTATGTCCTTGGATAGTTTATCTTGAACTCTATGACCTTCAGTTCCGTTCTGTAGAAAATGAGGATAAAAATTCCAATTTCTGGGGTTGAAGTGAGAGGGTGAGAAACAAAACAGTAAGAACCTGGGCGTGTGGCGAGCCCCACTGGTAATCTAAAGGCATGGATGGCAAAAATAAAGAAAATCAGAGAACCAGTGCTATTTTATTTAGGCCTCTCATTAGCTAATGACCACTGTGGATAAAAAAAAAAAAAAAGGCTAGTAAAGTCAATAAAATGTGAAGTGAAGCCTAATTCATTAAAAAATATGACCTACTTTCAGCTATTTTTGATTCACTTGAAAGACCCAAGTTACAAGGAGCTGATTCTGCAAAGACTGTTCATTAAAGGCATTTTCTTTTCTTTTCTTTGTAGCTTTCAGCTTTGAGGGATAAGAAAACAGATTTTCGGTTACAAGCATCTTTTGAACGATCCCTGGCACTAATCTTACAGTGTGACTTTCCAAATCTAGGCAGTGTTAAAGGTTCGAGCAAGTGGAGGAGGGGTAGGGGGAATTGAAGGAAAGCAGCTTTTAATTCCACTCAATTATGCCGCTTCCATTAAGCAGCTCCGAATGCCCTAAATAGATGGTTCAGATCTTAGCACTGGAAGGTTTGCAAAAATAAAATTCCAAATGATCTTCTCCCTTCCTAACAGCACCAGCAGACACACCTCGGTGGATGGTCTGAGGAGAAGGCCTAACTGTGCTGGTTTTTCATTTGGGAAACAAATGCGGTCAGTAGACACTGACCCCAAATCACTTAAGAGCCATTGAATCTTAGACAGCAAAACAACTAAAAGAAAAGAAACTGCTTTGAAGTATCTTTGTAAAATGCCACTGTCTTTTCTTTAGCCAATTTAATCTATAAACTATCAAAATGAAAGAAGGAAGGCCTATTTTCCCACAGGGCTAAACAAGGATTAATGATAGCCAACCAAATTGTCTCTTAATTTTCTTTTCTTCTCCCTCTCTGGCTGGCCTCCTTGAGACAGAGTGTATAGATTTTCCCTTAGTTAACAATGTTATCCCGGGAAGCAGCAAACACTAACAACAAAGAATGATATTTGGGTGGTTTTGGTTTTGATTTTGACATCCCAGGAATTCTGCCCTAAAAACTGGAGAAGGAATGAAGACATTTTATAATTGGGGTGTATTTAACCAGGTACATGAGGGACAAACCTTCTAGGGACAGTCTGATATAATATCCTTATAGTCCCATTATATTCTCCAAACCAAAGTCGAATGAGAACCAGTGCTCTGTCCTTCAGACCTATGATCCCAATTACAGTAACGCACCAATTCGTCACTGCAAGGCCCTCTACCCGTGCTAACAAACCCAAGTTAAAACACCCACAGAGCTCTGACCTGAGGGCGAGTAAGCAGCAAGTGAGAACACGGGACAGGTCTCGTTTGCCTCATTTTAACAATGTAGCAACAACAGACATAGATGGTCCTCCCATAAAATAACAAAAAGCTATGAAGATGACAGTTTTTGTCTCTGTCCGAATTTCAAATTGAACAATATAGGCCTTTGAAACTGTGATAGGAAGACAAGATTTTGGGATCTCTGGAAACAGCAGTATGTTCTAATCCCTCAATGGAAAAATCAGCACCAGGCATTGCTAACTAGCTCTCAAGCCCTCTGGTGAACCAGCTCCTCTCCTTTTGGAGTCAAGAAAGGGGCCACTACAGGGCATTACTTCATCAGTTCACAAACAGGCCGCCTTCTGCAGCAGGTCCGAGGCCACTCACTGGCCCTTTTCTACACAGTTTCCGCTCAGGAACAAACAACACGGCAAAGAAAACCTTCCAAACACCAACTGCTGTCATTTCCTAATAATTTCTGTGATGGCTTGCCTTGCTAAAATGACAGGATTTACATTTTTAGCTTTCAGCTTCAGTAAAACAAAGTATTAAAATCATATCTATTGAGTAAATTCCATTTCAGATAAACTGCATCTTAAACTTTTATCTGTTATAGATTCATATAAAACTGACTTTTATATGGCTAAGGAAGTTTGAAGATAAATAAATATCTAGGCAGGACGAGTAGCTTCTTTTGTTTTAAATACAAGTCTATTTTGGAATCGAACCTAAAAATTAGCCACTGAAAAACAATCAGTTTTATTTAAATTGTTTTAGAACACATCAAATAGCAAGGCTAAAGTGGGTTCCTGAATGTTCTAATGCTCCATCTAGTGTGTGTGAAATGCTTGAGATTCAGTGAAATGCAGCATTACAAATAAATAAATAAATAGAGGTTCAGTTTGCACGTGTCTTTTAATGAAGAACATATACATTTTTCAAGAGGCTCTTTTAAAATAAGTAATTATGAAAAGTTATGCTGTGATAGTGTGACCCACAGAAAGCTATGTTTAATTACTTTTAAAATAACTTTTATTCTAATTTTTAAAAGTAATATAAGTATAGAGGAAACTGGGTGAGAGATACTAGAACTCTATTATCTTCACAAATTTTTAAAGAGAAAAAATAGTCTAAAATTTAAAGTCTGGTATTTAAAAATACTTTAAGTTGTAGAATATTTGGAAAAATACCTGGAAAATGTAAAAAAGAAAAATACCTATAAAATAGGTGTACATAACTATATCGAACTGTGTGTGTGTGTGTGTGTGTGTGTGTGTGTGTGTGTGTGGTTAGATATCCTGTTTTCTTTGGATTAATATGGCATTTTCCCATGCCATTAAAAATTCTTTATAAATATTGTTTTAAAGAGATGCTTATTATTACATCATAATTTGGGCTAAGCCCAAAATTTGTTTAATTTTTCTCCTACTATGGAACACATAACTTGTTTGCTATTTTTAGCTATTGGAATTAGCTTTACAAACATTACAGTTGGTCATAGTTATAATCATTTCTTTAGAAATGGGTGCACATTTTTAGAAACAGCCAACTGCTTTCCAGAAATTAACTTATTCTTAAAGAGCACGCATCGCCCAGCCTCAGCTCCAAGCCCTGCCACATACGACAGACAGCCTTCCACGCGGCTGGACCCCCGCCAGTCCGCACACAGTGGCTCTTCCCGGGAAGAGCCTCCGGACTGAATAACTGCAGTGAGTCAGGGCTGCTGGAGCCAAAGAAAGGTGTGAGAGGCACACATGCTTCCAGGTAATCCTTCTGCCAGCCAACCACCTCCTGATTCAGCTACACCCGAAAGCCAGATGCATTTACTGAAGCAAAACCCACTGACATCAGAGTAAGATAAAGGATGGCTGAGACAAAGAAAGATTTTACCAAGAGCCTGAAGTGTCATATTTGGCCCAAGATCTTCCCAGCAAAAGAAACAAAGACAGAGATACTTTATATTATTTATAATGTAGTGGAAAAACCTCAGCCGGGCCTAGGAATATCGTTTCCCTAGAGGTTACTGGCAAACTTAAGGGCATGTTTTGGCCAAAGGAAAGCAATACTGGATCAGAGCGTGAGTGTGGCACTAGACATCTCTGATAGGTAGGTGAGTTCCATAGAAAGATCTTGCTGGCCCTAATGCCAATAACACAATGGCATTCTTGCAAATATTTTGTTTGACCAGAATAGCTGGTAGGGGTGGAGGAGGGGGGAAGGGGTTCTCTTTTCATCTTAAATTCAAATTTAATTATTTGGAAATGTAACATAAAAATCTGACTTCTCTCAAACAAAATCATAAGACCTGGCAACACTGAGCCAAAATGCCCATGGCACCAACCGGTGGGACATGGGTAGTGGCTGCCCACTTTGAGCTCCGAGGACAGACTAGCTCACTTGGTGGAATTACCTGCCTGGCAACCACCACCCATTAGGAAGGTCTTTCAAGGATTCCCAATTCCCTAGACTGTGGAATTTTAGGATGGCCCCAAGTAGTGTCCTTTCCCTTCCCCACCCCAACCTCAATTACCAGAGAGGTACAGACAGGGAGCTACTACTGTCCTGGCCTAGGCTATCACGTTTGTCTTAAAATCACCATCTTCTGTGCTTCCCAGGCCCACTGAGCTGCACAACCCAGAAATCCGGTTCCTGGAGCTGGAGAGCAAGTCTCCCAGCGGCAGCATCCTGTTTCTCCCCCAACGCCAAGGCCACCAATACAACCCTCGTCACTCCCCAGACCGTCCATGCCTCGTCCTCAAAAGAACACCCACCCCAAACGAGAGGGGAACTTGGTGAGGTCCATCAGAAACTCCAAACCAAAAAGCCTCACTAGAGCATGGGGCCAAAAAAAAAAGACACATATAACATTATAATCCCCGCCAAGGAAGTGGATTCTGTCTGATCCACAACCTCTGGTCTAGACTCGGTGTTTACCTCTCCTTTGGCCTTGGCCTTGTCACTTAGTCCCTCTTAGTCCCAGTTTCCTCCTCTGTGAAACACAGATAACAAGACATCCTTCACAAAGTTAGCCGGAGGTGTAAATGAGATCACGAATGTGACCATGTCCTCATGGTCCTGGCTCAGGCTCAGTAAATGTCAGGCGAATGGGAAGCTAGCTTATAATCATGCTTTTACTTCCTCTGCACTCAGGGTAACGTGTCCTGTCTGGACAGCTGCACCTGGGAAAAGAAAGTATCTATGGCCTTGTCTGTCCCTGGATATGAAGGACTATTATTTCCTTCCTGTAACATCTGCTAATTATCCTGTGGCTTTATTTCTCTTATCATTGTTTATTCATTGATGGCTTGAAAAGTCATGAACTGAGCATCTACAATGTGCTAGTGGGAGGTGTACAAAGGAAAAAAACAACAATGAACAAAAATCAAAGTGTGGAAACAGATATAAGCATATAAACACATACTTAGCCCTTAGTTGAATAAACCCTGTATCAGAGACATGTAATGAAGCTCAGGGAAGGGAGCTTGACCAACTCCCTCCACATGAAAAAGTGTGACAAAGGGAGGGAAGAAAAGAGGCTTATGTTCCACCTAAAGGCCAATGGGAAATTCATCCAGAACACAAGCAGCAGCAGCATTTCAGAGAGAAGGCCCTCCCTGCCCAAAAACAAGGAGAAAGTGTCATGGCCCAAGTAGCTTGGCATAACACATGCCCCAAGGCTAGTGAGGTCATGGGGCAGGGACTGAGCAGGAAGACCAAGCACCCACAACAGGGCCTGGATTCAGTCTTGTGAACAGATTAAAATGGGGAGTTTTAAGAACCAAAAGGATGGTGTCAAATTTGGCTTCAGAAAGATGATCCAAGCATCCTATTTGCTGTTTTAGTGCCCTCTCTCTCTCTTCTCTCTCTCTCTCTGTCACACACACACATACACACACAGACACACACACACCCTCCACTGTGACTGTAGGAACCAGAGGGCCCCTCCCTGAGGAGGGTAAGTGGAACAGAATGTTGGCGAAGCTGATGAAGGAGAATGATGGAGAAGAGAGGGTGGCACAGAACACAGTTTCTGGCAGAAACTATGGGCACAAGAGATTTTTTCAGGCTGATTCATGGCCCCACCAGAGCATCCAGAAACGGCCTTCCCCTATAAGGATCTCAAAAATATGACACCCAGGTGAAGTGTGAAAGAACATTCTAAAAATAGTTTAGAATCAAGCTACCTTTGGGCCAGCTCCTCCTTCTTTCTTTTAAAGATTAACTACCCTAGGGCTGAGCCAAAAAAGAGAGGGTGGAGGCAGGCAGCGGGTGGGGGACCGACGGTGAAGTGCCGAGCAGGTGTGGCTGTTTACTCACCAAGTCTGACAGCACCAGATTGTTCCTAGAGATGAGGACGGCAAGTGTCTGGTCCTCAAACACACCCACAATTTCCTTAGGGAGCAGCAAAATGTGAAGGCAGGATAGTTCATTTGAAATTTAAAAACCTGATCCTAAACCACAAAGGTGATGACATTTGTAGGCAGGGTTTTGGGAGGTGCTTAAATCACGAGAGTGGAAACGCCACAAATGAGATTAGTGCCTTATAAAACAAGCTCCAGAGAGATCCCTAGCCCTTCCTACCAGGCTGTGAGAAGTCTGTGACCCAGAAAGGGGCCTTCCCCAGAAAGTTCCCATTTGGACATCCCAATCACACTCAGATTTCCAGCCTCTAGAACTGTGAGAAATAAATTTCCATTGTTCGTAAGCTAAAATAAAAACATAAATTTCAAAACCTGCATCCTGAATACCTGATCTTTGTGAGCTGCTTTTAACCATAAACTGTTATAATCCTTTTAATGACAGATTCTATTATTCTACTAGGGCTCATGACAGATTGCTATCACTTGAGGTGACTTTCAGAGTCTTTTTAGAGGGAGAGAAGATTGACAACGTGTCCCCTGATAATTGTTCTCCCAAGAGCCGGTCACTAGCAACCTTCTATCACTTTGGTTAATGCTGGGGAATCTCTCTGATGCAAAAGGGTCTGGAATGAAAAGTGACCAGGGCAAGGTCACATTTCATTCATATGTCTGTCCTCAGGGACAAACTGTGCCTGGCATACTGTCAGCATGCAATAAAATTTGGTTGTAAAAAAAAAAAAAACTGAACTCCTAGTAACAGAGAACAGATTGGTGGTTGTCAGAGGTGGAGGGAGGGAGGAAGGAAATGGTGAAGGTGGTCAAAAGGTGTGAACTTCCAGTTAAAAAATAAATAATCTGTGAGATACAATGTACAGCATGGTGACTATAGTTAACCGTATCTGCATATTTGAAAAGTTGTCAAGGGTATAGATCTTAAAAGTCCTCTTCACATGGGAATAAAATTTATAAATATGTAAGGATTTTAACTAAACTTCACAATATATACTTAATCAAATCATTATGATGTATCCCTAAAAGTAATACCTTATATATTGGTTATATCTCAATAAAACTGAGGAAAAATTCTGTTGAATGGCTACACCAGTAAAATAATTTGTAGATTGCTTATTAATTTAGTAATACAATTTCCAATGTGGGGGAATTCTTTAAATTGAGGGATAATTTATATATAAGTCATACTTTTATGTGTATAGTTTGATGAATTTTGACAAATTATATGGTCATGTAATGATCACCACTATCAGCCGCCAAAAGTTCTCTCGTGCCCATTTGCAATCAACCCCCCCATAACCCTAGTCCGTGGACCTGTTATTTGTCCCCTCTGTCCCCACAGTTGTGCTGTCCCTCAAATGTCACAGTAACGTCTCTCACTGCACACAGTGAGTCTGGGAGTCTGCTACGTTGTTGCAGGTATTAGTAGTCTATTCATTTTCATTGCTGTGCAGTATTCTTTTGTATAAGTGTTCCAAAAATTGTTTTCCTACTCACAACTAAGAGATACTGAGTAAATACCTACAGGGGGATTTGCTTGGCCATGTGGTATGTGTATGAAAAACCTTACATGAAACTGCCAAAGTATTCTCCAAAGTAGCTGTATCATTTTACATTCCTATCAGCAATGCCTGGGAGTTCCAGTAGCTTTATGGCCTTGCCCACACTTGCTACTGCCATTCTTTCTCACTTCGGTCATACGCATGGTACCAAGTATATCTCACTGGGATTTTAGTTCCTGCCTGATGACTGATGCTCAGCATCTCTACAAGTGCTCATGGGCCACATATCGCTTCTTTGGTGACCAGGTATATTTTGATGGAAATAAAAACATCAGTCCTCTAGATTTCTCCAATATAATTTGACTAACATTCCAAACTGACAAAATAGTTTTTCACTTTCCTCCATCTTGCACAGAACATTCCCTAAAATGAGCACACGCTTCCTCGACTCTTTAAGGTTCTTCACCATGTTCTTGAGGAGACGACAGGGGCATGTTGCCCACACCAATCAACTCTGTGCTTTTCTCTTAAAAATTAAGTTTCGGTTTCATTTTCAGTTTTTCTATCTCCTTCCTCTCTCTCAGGGGTTGTTACTACTTGCCGTCGTGTCTGTGCTTACCTAAAATCCTCCACCCCGCCCGTCACTGTAACGTGCCGTATAACCAGCTAGAAGCTTCTATGATGATTTTAAAAATAAGTGTAAAGAGTTCTGAGCAAAGACCTGACAGCATCTCCGAGGGTTAAGCCCACAGGCTTCTCCAAGGGACCTGATGACATACATTTGGTGGCTCATTTCCAGGTCGGGCTCCACTTCGGAGTCAAAGTCAGTTAATGGATGTCTTTGGGATCAGTGAGGAGGATGTTCAGCAGCATTTCCAAACATGCAGAAAGTTCGGGGGGACTTACCAACCCCTTCTGATAATTCCCTGAAGGAGCACATTTTTCCAGGTCTACAGCCATAAAGGATAACAAATAAATATAATCATGTTTAAGGGCAGCAAATCAGGCCAGGAAGGCTCCAGGCAGTGTCCCTCGTGAGTTCCCAGCTTTCCTTTTAGTGCATTTTAACAGCACACCTCCCCCTGGCAGAAAGCCTCATGCTCACTGAAACTCTTGTAGGTAAAGGAACACAGGCAATGATGGAGGCCTCGCTGCTCGGCGCCAGTCTCCTCCTCTACACAATGAGGAGGACAAAGCATGTCCTGCCTACCTCAGAGGGCCTCGTGCCAACCAGGACAGAGAAGATGGCCGTGATGCATAAAGAGTCACAGCAGACTATAACAGACCATCGCAGGACTATAGCAGACCAGCTCAAAGGGAAGCCTGATTCACCACAATCCACAGCGATCTCATGCCAGGGAGGAAGGTTCCTATGAAGAAAAACAACAGCAGAGAGACAGATGCCCCTCTAACTGGACCAAGCGAAGAACCAGTGCCTCGCAGTGAGAATGCAGTGACACACCATGCTACCTGCACAGAGGAAGTCCTAGGCAGGAGGGCAGAAAGAGGTGTCAAGCAGGGAGGGAGCGAGAGACCCCAGATAAACAAGGGTGAGGAAGAAACAAAAAGTCTTCAAAGGATGAATGAAAAAAAATAACACTAGCTGTGGTGGGAAACCTGTGTATGTAAATGTCATTTAAACCTAGGCTTCTTACTGGGGCAGAGGCAGCCACAAGGTCTTATTTCAATCTTGAGTTTGGAGTGGACAGGGCCTCCAATGTAAATTCAGATCCCTTATCCCCACTTAGGTATTCCTTACCCATAAACAGAGACGCTGATTACATATTCTCACCGGTTTACCACATCTTCTGTGAGAGCATCTTTCCTAACACAAATTTTTTTTAGATTTTATTTATTTATTTTTAGAGAGAGGGAAATGGAAGGAGAAAGAGAGGGAGAGAAACATCAATGTGTGGTTGCTTCCCATACACACCTCAGGCGGGGGGTCTGGCCCACAACCCAGGCATGTGCCCTGACTGGGAATTGAAGTGGCGACCCTTTGGTTCACAGGCCAGCGCTCGGTCCACTGAGTCACACCAGCCAGCGCTTCTCACAGAATTTTTCTCCAAGCCCAAGTACCTCAATAGCCAAAGATGGTGAAAGATCATCTGCTAAAAGGAAGTGTGTGGCCATTTTGTTTACTTCTAGACATATTTTCTCTGGATCTTCTGTGCAAGCAACAGACCTTCAGCAAAGCAAAAAGGTTACCAGACTCTTCCCGGAGGAAGAACCTCAAAATGCCCTTGGGATCAGCAGTTTCAATCAGGGGAAGGCAAAACAGCTCTCTTAGCGCAGATGCCTTTTTCCTCTTATATCAAACTAACATGAGCAAAAGGGAGAGAAGCCATTCCCACAAAAGGTGAATTCTAAAGCCATCTAGCAGCTTAACCTGCCTTTTCAACCATGGACTGCTGTGTGTCCAATTTTATCAGGTTGTCCCAGGCGGGCCCATTGTCCTGCAACTGTTTTTGTAATGAGACTGAAGGAAGATATATTCATCACGTGGCTCCCCCTCCAAGTGTTTTTTACTCAATCAGCCAACAAGTAATTTTAAAATAACATTCCATGTGCTAATCCTTCTACTCTCCTTGCCTCTGGTCATCTCTAAACTGTGAAAGCCCTAATTTCGGTAAGAATAACAGGTGATATGTACAGCAGTGTGTGTATAAAACTTCAGCATAGGTCATCCTCTCCATTGAAGTAATAACTTTTCTCAGTTTTCTAAGGTCATGATATTGATAAACAAGAAACCCGAACCTCACCACAGAATATTTACTATGTTAACAATATCCACAAAAAAAACATTCATTGCAAATTATTATTGTTGCCTCTATGCACCAACAGTTAATGGAGTTCTTGTTATGTGCTAATAAATGCTCGTTTTTTTTTAAGAATCACCTAACTACTCTAAAGTCCGAGAGGCACTATTATTATACCGCTTTACAAGTCAGAAAACTGAGGCTCAGAGATGTTGAGTGATCCATCAAAGATCTCGATGACCTTGAGGTTGGAAGAGCTAAGATTTAAATCTAAAATTGTGTCTTCAGAGCCCAAGCTCAAAGTGGCTATGCCACAACCATTTGTCTTATTTTTCTTTCTCCAAAATTCTCCCATAATGCTTATCTCTTTTTTCTTCTAAATTCATGATTTTTTGCAACAAAACTTCATTGAAAACCTACTATAATATATGCTAAACAGGAGGGTAAATGCTGCAATATATCTCTGAATTGCAAGTTAACTCCTGTCTCTCCTAACTATGTATCAGCATCCAGGTGGCAGCATCTCTAGTTAGTAGAGATCGGATCCCCCATCTGTAGGCTGAGGCTGGTGCTCACTCTTTGGACCCATGCGACCTCAGACCAGGACTCTCCTTCCAGGCCTCTCCTTCGTGATTTGATAATAAGACACCCTTGCCATGATTTTGGCTCTGGCCTTCTGTATTTTGATAATCAGCTCTGCTTCTTCCCCATATTTGAACACTCATAATTCCAATTCCTCCAGAACCAGCTCTCTGTCTTGCTTTTGTCAGTCCCCATGCAAGGAAGATTTTCCTCAGTAGGACAGAAATCCCATGCAGGCAGAGATCGACACCGCTCTGCTCACTGAAGCATCTCAAACTCCTAGCACAGTGCATGGTGCACAGTATGCTTTCAATAATCTTCCGTTTTGAAAAGACTGAGGTCTCTCAGCTGAATCCCAGGCCAACTGATGGCCACGCTGCTTCCCACCAGACTTCTTGATAATGACTCCCTCTTTCCAGTCTTACGGCCATGTAAGCAGAGCTCTTCGGATATCCTACAAGCCCCTCTGCATTCCCTAATACCAAGTGATTATGGGAATCTGGTCTGTTGCTGTAACTTTCAGATGCTGTGCCTTGGCCGCCAGACTAGGCCTTCTGGCAGCTCCTGCAAGGTGTGTTGTTGGCACACACCAGCTCGTGGGCTGATTTCCAGCCCCACCCAGCCTGCCCCATTTGGCAGTGTTAATTGGTCTTTGCCTAGTTATATCTAGAAATATTTGTATATAATTATATACTGAAATCATGTAAGATTCAGAGATTTATGTCCAAAGGCGTGGCAGCAAGAAATTGAAATAAATAATAAAATGATTAAATAATGTGTGGCAGATACACACAATGGAGTTAAATGCTGCCATAGAACATTATAAAGAATACTGATGATCTGAAAAAAAGCTTATAATATTTTTAAAGTTATGAGATTTTATATAAAGTATTATCCTAGGTATGGGAAAACATTTTTTAAGACCAGTGTAATGGTGAAATTACGAATGATTGGGGTTTTCATCAACAGGTTTCTACATATTTCTAATTTGCACAATAAGCATACACTAGTTTATACATAGGAAGAAGTACAAACTTCCCGTTGCAAACACACCTTAAAGCAGATAGGACTGTGCCTCAACGATGCCTCACTAAAGCTTCTCAGCCATTAGGATCTGAATTAGTAGTCTATGGTTACCAGTAAACCTAACTAAATAAAACAAAATGAATACAATTCGAATTTTAACTTACTTCCATTTTACTTTAAGCTAGTGAGTGGATCCAGAGTAAAGCCTGACCCCACAGCACACAGCTCAAGTCTTCTGGAATGCCCGACAACATGCCTTGCTAATTCACTTACCTGCAGACTTGACTCATTTCTCCTGAATGGCTGTCGCTCCCTGAGGATGTTCCTGGAATGCCCACACAGAACCTACATGTACCTGGGGTACTGTGGGGGCGACTTCTCCGCGAGTCCCCCCAGTGCCACAGATATGCGTGAATGAGTAAATATGTGGTCGAGACAAGATGAGATCTGTTTGGGGAGGAGGAGTGGGCTGTGGCCAGTTTCTCAGCGGAGACAAAGGCCAGCAGCGGCCAGTTTCTCCGAGGAGAAAAAGGCCCTGGCGCCTTTCTCCATAGCCTTTTATTGGGTTGTAATACACAGGAATACAGGGCGGCAAGGATCAAACAGATAACACTTCAAAGAAATCTGAGGGCTTCAGAATCTGAGTCAGTGTCTGTCAGGAAGACAGTTGCAGAAACTTTGGGAGACATACTCATTTCCTCTCGGACCCTTATCATATGAATGAAAGCACTCTTAGCAGAGCAGATTTCACAGGTTTATCAGGAAGTCTTTGTGATGCCAGATTTTTCCCCAGGACAGGCTCTAACAAGGCAAGGAGCTGCACCCCTCCCCATCAGGTATTCAGGCTTAAGAGGATTAGAGCCAGGAAGCACTTCTCCCAGAGAACATGGGGACTCTGGCTTTGACAAAGTCCATTGCTGTTTGTTGTAGCCCCCCCCCACCGAGTCCTTCCATGAAGGCCTCCCAAGTGATCGAGTCTGGCTTAGGTTGCTCCCCACTGTGAGGGGTCTTACCCATCATTGACTTCCGACCAAGCTCTGGGGGCAGGGAGAGGAACTGAGGCAGCGTTTGCTACCAGAGACAGGCTTTGTCTCCTGCAGCTGGCATTCCAAAGGTTGTCTCTCGCCCTTAGCCACAAGGGGTAGAGTTACAATTCCTAAAACTATGCAGAGCAGTCTGCTACAGCATACCACAGATGTCTACTGAGCAAATTAATTTTTAGAGAGTATACAATTGGCTCCAAAGCAGGCAGCTTCCTCCAAAGCGATCATGGAAAACAATAAGCAGATAGTCCACTGGAAACCACCCCTTCTTTGGTCAAAATGCCCCTCCTCTATCCCTTTTGTCACAATGGCATTAAGACCTCCGGTCTTTAAAAACAACAAAAACCACCACAGATGCAGAAATAAGCATCTATCCTCTTCCTCCAAGACCAAACAAGAATTCTGAGAGGATGGACACAGAAAGCTACTGACGAGCCAGATGGGAGTACCTCGGGTACCTCGGCCCAGTTCATCAACCTGTCAGGTTCACAGAGAAAGGCTCAGACACTTAGCAATAATTCAGAATATGCCAGGGTGGTGTCAGGAGTCCGAGTAGATTTCCTTCATCAGAAGCTTGCCACACCCCACACCCCACTCAAGCGCTCCCCATCCACTAACCAGTGCTTGAAGTTTCACAGTGCAGTAGACAATCCCTTCTTTGAAATGTTTCTCAGAAAAGGTAAGGGGAGTGAATATTTTAAGTTATATTTGGATTAGTATTTCTACTTTAATAAATAAACATTGATTTTGATGTTGAGAAAATATATAACAAAGACCACAAACCCACAAGTTTGTGGTTATTAATATCATTCCAAATTAGATAATTTAAATAAAATTACTAAATTAGTATAGTACAAGTGCATCTGTGAAACCTCATTAAACACTTAAAAATGTATGTTTCATTGTACGTAAATTCTGCCGCAATTAAAACACTACAGGTGATGTGCAGATATGGTAGAAATCCTAAGGCCTTAGGTAGAAATAAATGCCTAAAAGTAATGTGATTATTCCACAAATATTCACTAAGTTCACAGAATGTATGTACCAGGCAATGTTCTAAGTGCTGGTGACAGCTACAACCCAACCAGTGTCTTTATCCACATGGTGCCCCTTACAATCTACAAGAGGAGAGACTCAATATAAAAAAATAATCCCGCCCTGGCTGGTGTGGCTCAGTGGATTGAGCACTGGACTTTGAACCAAAGGGTCACTGGTTTGATTCCCAGTCAAGGAACATGCCTGGGTTGCAGGCCAGCGCCCCAGTAGGGGGCCCTCAAGAGGCAACTGCACATTGATGTTTCTCTCTCTCTCTCCCCCTTCCTTCCCCTCTCTCAAAATAAATAAATAAAATCATATAAAAAATAATCCCATTTAGTCATTCTGGTTCACCAAGCACTATAGAATCCACCTCCTTATATGATCCGAAAAGGAATCCCTAAGCACAACGGACCTGCTGCCAGGGGCTTGCAGGAATGGACCCAGTATACAGCCTCGGTGCCCACCTCTGAGAAATAGTCCTCCACATCAGTATATTTTCGTAATGAAGAAAACCAGTCATCTTGATTCAGAGTAAATTTTTAATGTTTTGCTTTGGAACAACATGCAATGATCTAAACACAACCAGAAGATCCACCGAGTTCGTCTTCTTTGTGTCACCTCTCATAAAACTCATAAAGTCTGGGTGAGGGGTTCTGGGACTTGAAAGTACAGCAGAAGCACCTAGAGGGCTGTCAGACCCAAACTGCTGGGTCCAAAGCCCAGAGCTCGAACTTACTGGGTCTAGGGTGGGACCAGGGAAGACAACATCTAACAAGTTCCCAGGTGGGGCTGATGCTGCTGGTCCCAGAAACACAGTTTGAGAACCACTGATTGAGGTTAAACTTTGAAACCAACAACTCCAGAATACCAATGGCTTAATAAGGTTTTGTTTTCTTAATAAGAATAGATATTCTTCTTAAGAACAGATGTTCTTCGAAGTTTGCCAGAAAGGCTTTGCTTTTTGGCAGTCACTCAAAAACCAAGGCTCTGGAGAATATTGTAGGGCCACAAAGTAAGAAAGTGATCCCCCTTCACAAAAAAAAAAAAAAAAAGAAAAAGAAAAAGAAAAAAGTCTCCTGTGTCCCAGGGACACAGAAAATCACCGAAAGAAGTTCCAGCAGCCAAAGGCAGAACAATTTGAGCAACAAAATAAATAATGTAGTTTTAGAATATAACCCAAAGTATAAAACAGAGTATACAAGTGTCCATACTGATATAAGCAATTGAATAAATACATAACTTAAAGAGAAAAAACAAATCTCCCATGCAGAACAATTCCAAATAATGCACGCTGATACTCTGTCCTCAAAGGAACATAACTCCCCACTCCTTAAGTGTGAGCTGGGCACGGTGATGCCCTTCCAAAGAGGACAGTACGGAAAACGGGGTGGGGGTGGGGGTCAAGGTACAGTGGAAGATCTGACAGACACCATCACAAACAGCGACCATGGTCACCATCCACAGGAACATGTCACACAAGAGAGTGTACCTTTGAGATGATGTGATGAGAACAGTGTCTTACCTCTATGGTCGTCCCCCAAAACCCAGTGTAATCATGAGAAAAGTATCAGACTATTGTGAGCATCCTAAAAATAAATAATCAGTATTCCCCAAAACTGCCAATGTCATCAAAAACAAGAAAAGTCTGAGACACAGTCACAGCGCAGAGAAGCCTTAGGAGCCATGAGCACTAAGGTAACATATTCTGGATGGGGTCCTGGAACAGAACGAGGACATCAGGGGGAAACTGGGGAAAGCCACTTCATTTAATTGAAAAACAAAAACCACGAGGCTCACTGAGCAGCCACCGTCTCAAAAGCTGGTGGTCAGCTCAGCCTCAGAATGAGGAGACTGAAGGCACTGGTGCGGATAACTAAATGCGCCCTCCATGACTTTTGCCCACAACTCACGGGCCGTAACTAGTCACATGGTCTGCCCACCACCCAAGAGGGGACAGGCGACCCCACCTGTGTCCAGAGTGGAGGAAGAGGAGAGCTCCTGGATGAGCAGTACTAATGACTCTGCCACAGCTCCTGCTTTTCATCCTCTTGAAATGGCAACTTGGTTCACTTAAGCTTTATTATGCAGATTCTCTGGAGTCACCCTGCAGGGTGATGGGCAGGATGACAGCATGCTGCAGGAGTTCCATACAGAAATTATTTGTGCTGCATCTATTTTTTCCTACTCCTCCCAGGTCTCTTAGGGTTACATAGCATAATCAGAACTCCTAGTCCTTTTCTCCAACTCTTTTGATTTTTATCTCAAACCCACTGTACTGTCACAACCAAATCAGCTAGTTAAGGGTTGTTTGGTGGCTTACTCTAATGGCACGAATTAATTAACTATGCCTCACACACTTGTTTCAGTAAAATGGAAACGGCAGCCCCTTTTCACATCAACCTGAACAGCCAATTTACAAAACAAGCCTTCAACATGTCAGGTCACAGCAGAAATCAACACTTCAAACTGAGTGTTTTCTCCTTCCTCTCCCACTACTCAACTTAGCTCTTAGCCTGTGTCTCTTTCTGGCAATAGACCTACTTTATGTCCCATCTGCTCCATGCCCTCTGTAAAAAGGAAGGAAGATAGAAAGGGGGAGAGAGAGAGAGAGGAAAAAAGAGAGAGAGAGGGAGGGAAGAAGGAAGGAGGGATGGAAGGAAGAAGGGAAGAGGGGAAGGGAGGGGGAGGGGAGAGGAGGAGGGAGAGGGAGGGGAGAGGTGAGGTGAGGTGAGGAGAAAGAGAGAGGAAACCTCTAACCAAACAATTCTTCTTTAATGCCTGAACCCTTTCATTTTCATTTCATAGTCATATGTTTGGGAAGTTAAAGATACGACTCTCAGTGGCCAGTTCTGGTAATCTCCTCCCAAAGGGCATGGCCTGTCCTTAAGATTGTCTGCAAACCCAAAAGTTATCTATCTCTTTCAATAAACAAGTTTTCTTTATAGTCATTATAAGCTATGAGACAGCCACAAGAAAGTCTTGCTTCTCTGCAGGATTTTTGTGGTGGCAGTGGTGGTGGTGATGTATGTGTGTTTTCATGTTTCTTTGACCTAACACAGTAGATTTTATGGCAGAAGCATAGTATGGTCATCCAGTGCCAAAAGCTGTGTAAATCAGGAAAGAAATTACTGATGGCCTTATCCCAGCAAAGTATTAGATGCTCAGACCTTCCAATGTATTGTATTTGTACCACTCAGAATTTTAAAAGCCTCAGCCTAAGTTTGGTGAACACTGCCCCAGAATCGAATCCCCCCAAGATCCCCACCGTTTACCTCACTAGCTGTATTTCTCTTAAATCCTCTCTTTTTGCATCAACACTAAGAAATTCTCATTTTTCTTAACTGACTCTTCCTGCCCGAAACTCTCCCCTTCTAATTATGACAAATTCACTAAGATGGTTTAGGATTCTTAGCTTTCCTAAAATTATGGTTTCTACTCCCTGGGGTGAGGAGATTTAACCCTGCATACTTACAACATAGCTGCCTAGAGGACCAAACAGATTTAGGAGCTGCTGAGATTAAGAACTCATTCGTACCCGTGTCATGTACTTTGGCCCAGGCTCCAACACCATCAACACTTTTCCTAAATTGGTGTTCCCAATCCCTTTATTAGAGATAATGAATCCATTTCATGGCTGGGAGCAGACAGTGATTTCCGTGGACTCAACTGATATGAATCAACCCCCTTGGGGTTGGGAGTACGTCTTAATTGTATACTTGTTCTTGAACAAAAATACTGCTTCCATTTGATTTCTTCCCCCTTTTAGTTACCCAAATGATTTTCATTCTTACCCCACTCATCAACTTGTCAATTGGAGAACAGGAGCTATTTCCTTCCTTTGTTTGGAATTCTGGCTGCCACCCAGGCACCATTTTTCCAGGTAATTAATGAACCCTGCAATGTCCTGGCTTGTGACCACCAGCCTCTTCCTTTGTTGTATCACATCTTGCTGGGAGAAGAACTGAACACAGCAGCAGGCAGTAGGCTGTTGCTTAATGAAGAGCAAGCTGCTATTTTTAGGTGAAAGCACCCTAAGTTATTTTACTTTGCCTCACGGCAAAAGCGTGTGCTTATAGTTCAATCTTAGGCTCATGAAGAAAGCTCCAGGAACAGAAGTATTTAAGAGTTATAGATTTCTAATAATTATAAGAACTGAAACGGAGCACCCTATCTGGCAGGGGGGACTCAGCCTTTGTTCCCACCTGTCACCCCTTCCTCTGCCTCAGCAAGGAGAAAACACCTGGGGACCCAGTTTTTGGTGAAGGGTAAAAAGTAGTCGGCAGATAAAAGTGGACTTTTTTATTTCTTAGAGGCAAGAGAATAAAAATTTTGAGGTTTTCTTCACCATGATCATTCATGCATTCAAAATACACATTTTTAGTTTTTCTAGTTATCTAGTATTGATATAGGTGCTAAGGACAGATTCCTTGTCCTCAAGGAGCAGTGTAGTGGACAAAGACCGGGATGGATGGATGGATGGATGGATGGATGGATGGATGGATGGATGGAAGGAAGATGGTGATGAGTGACACAAAAATTAGCATAGTAAGGAAAACAAGGATTTGGAGGTCTAGAGGGTGGGGTGTTACTTTCTATAGGTCGGGGAAGGGCTCTCTAATAAAACGGCATTTGAACAGAGACCAGGAAGGAATGAAGGAGCAGGTAATAGGTGTGTCTGGAAGAGAAGATTCTAGGCATGTGAAACAGAAGGTGGAAAGGCAATGGAGTCAGTCTGTGTTTGGCATGAGTCTCATTAATTAGTCTACAAGCTTACAAATCTATACAGAATTGAGTTATACATAAACACCTATTCTCTTAAGTCCAAAAATATTGATTTTACCATTTTTTTAGGCAAAATCATTGAAAATGTGTTATGCTGTCCTCTGCCTTGTTAGAGACATGGTTCATAATGAAATCTTTTCTGGTGGCTCCAATTATAAGTATTATCCTTTATACATGCATATAGTAAGCACTTAATCTATGCACCACATTCTACTTACTCTTTCCCTTCCTGAAGTCCAGTCTTTGCCAGGTACCATGTTGGTTACTGGGAACACTGTGATGAGCAAAGTGGATAAAACCCTGCCCTCGTGGAGCTTTACTGTCTGCTTTGGGAGAAAGAATTATTCAACTAACTAGTTGTTTCACTAGTATGGGGGCTATGAGAGCTCATAACAGGACTAGAATCTTCTGGAGGATGATCAAAGGGATTCATGAAGAAGCGACATGAAGGAGTTAATAAGGAGAGAAGAGCATTCCAGAAAGCAGGAACAGCATGTGCAAAGGCTCTGAGACAAGCAGGAACAAACAGGGTCTGCTGTATTAAAAGAACATAATGTGTCTGGATCCCAGAGAGTAGGGGGAGAACAGCGATGAAACTGAATTTGGGGAAGGAGGCTCCAGTCACATCATGCTGGACCTTGTAGGCCAAGTTTGGTCATGATCAAAATGGGAAACCATGTGAAAGGTTTCAGGCAGGAGAGAGACACAGCCAAGTAAGCATTTTCATACGACCTCATGGGAATGAATGTAGGGGCCACACAGACACCATCAGGGGACAATCGCTGCAGGTGCTCAGACAAGAGGCCTTCACTGCCTGGACTAGGACAGTGGTAGTAGGGACAGAAAACAGAGAAGGGAATGAAGAAGCATTAAGGAAACAGAGTCAGCCAGGCTTGGTGTGGACTCAAGTTCAGGAGACTAACATACCTTAGGTAGCTCCTACTTGGCTTTTGGAGTCATAATGATGCCTTTCACTCATTTGTTCACTAGCTGGAAAAAATGATAAGACATCCTAGCTCAGGCACCAAGCACACAGAACACAGCATCTCTCTTGTCTTTGGCAGCCAGCCTGGTTCTGTGTTGTATCTGGATCCCTGGTATTCAAGTCCTTAGTCCTTCACAGAGCTAGTTAGTCCTCCACTGAGATGGATCTATCACCAAAAAAAAAAATTAAAGAGAAGCCAGCTGGCTATATTAGACTTGGGATAAATGAGCTGCTGCTCCCAGTAACCTCTGTTTCAATTCCCCTGTCGAGGCACTTAGCTGATCATGTCTATTAAGAAATCAGCAACCTGGGTGCCTCACTAGGATTTTCAAGAGAGCAAAGCACCTAAGTAAAATCCTTGCCTTTAGCATACAATACCCAGAAGTCATCTGAGCAGCAGCAGCAGCAATTTGGGAAAACTCCAAGTATGGCATTTAGGTTGAAAAGGGGAAGTTAGAGACCACAGAACTGATCTCACAAACAAAAAGGTTTTATAACAGCCTGTCCTGGGTAAGACAGCAATGAGAGGACAAAGAGAAAAGCCATCCTCCTCTTCATACCAAGGAAACCCAGGGAAGTGACTTCTTAAATAGGAGCAGGTGAAAAGAAGAATTTTAGTGTCATCAAGAGTGACTGCTCTTTGTCTTTGCTAGAAATAGGTAAGAGTCTAAATCACTTATGAGGCCCTGAGAAAGGAGGTGCCCAGAAAAAAGCTTGACACCAAACAGTGCTGCAAAGATTCTTCCAGGCTCCTCCAAGAACCCCAATGGACTGTATTCACCTTCAGTCCATCAGTACATGGGCACAATATACTAGGATATTATCTGTAGCTTAATTGTTTTTGACACAAATCCAACATAAAGTCAATTCTTTTCCTTGACCATAGTATTTTTTTAAGCCTTCCTAAACCTTAAATTCCTGTCTGTGTTTCCAAACCAGGTTGGGATAGGGGGCGGAGGGAAAAAGACATCTCTCTATGCCAAAGAGGGGCAGGAAACCGCAGAATTTTAAGTCTTCCTTTCTATAGGAATTAAGTTCAAATAATTTTATACTGAAGCAACAGTGACTATACCGTGGGGTATACCATGGGGTATAAAAGGCAAAATCCACCTAAATTTTTAAGATAAAACACAAGATTTAAATATATTTCCTTTTTGTGGTTTCCCTACCACTGCCCTGAATGAAGCCTCGCCCCCCTCGATGCAAATGGGCAGTAGTAGACTCTCATTCAGCATGGTGGACACAGCACTCAGGGCCCCAAATGTTTCTTGCAGCTAATACAAATGACTATTAATGTAAAAACCAAAACCAAACAATTCACTCTCAGGTCGAAGAAAATGTTTTAATAAATAGTATTAATGTGTATATTTGTCTTTATACTAAAGCAGTTATAAAATCTAATTTTAGCTTCCTGTTAAAGGTGAGATCATATGGCATTTGTCTTTCAACACCTGGCTTATTTCACTCAGCATAATGCTTTCCAGTTCCACCTATGGTGTTGCAAAGGGTAGTAGTTCCTTCTTTCTCTCTGCTGCATAGAATTCCATTGTGTATATGTACCACAATTTTTTGATCCATTCATTTACTGATGGGCACCTAGGTTGCTTCCAGCTCTTGGCTATTGTAAATTGTGCTGCTATGAACATTGTGGTACATAGGTTCTTTGAAATTGATGTTTTGGGGTTCTTAGGATATAATCCTAGCAGTGGAATTGCTGGATAAAAAGGCAGGTTGATTTTTATTTTTCTGAGGAAATTCCATACTGTTTTCCATAATGGTTGTACCAGTCTGCAATCCCACCAACAGTGAACTAAGGTCCCCTTTTCCCCACAACCTCTCCAACATTTGTTGTTGGTTGCTTTGTTTATGATAGCCATTCTGACTGGTATAAAGTGGTATCTCATTATGGTTTTAATTTGCATCTCTCTGATAGCTAACGATATTGAGCATTTCTTCATGTGTCTGTGGATCTTCTGTATGTCCTCCTTGGGGAAATGTCTGTTCAAGTCCTTTTCCCATTTTTTAATTGGGTTGGTTGTCTTTTTAGAGTGAAGTCGTATAAGTTCTTTGTATATTTTGGAGATTAAACCTTTGTCTGAGGTATCATTGTCAAATATGTTTTCCTATACAGTGGGTTGTCTTTTTAATTTAATACTGTTTTCTTTAGCCATGCAGAAACTTTTTATTTTGATGAGATCCCATTTGTTTATTCTTTCCTTTATATTCCTTGCTCTAGGGGACATATCAGTAAAAATGTTGCTGCGTGAAATATCTGAGATTTTCCTGCCAATGTTCTCCTCTAGGACTTTAATGGTTTCAAGGCTTATAATTAAGTCTTTTATCCACCTTGAATTTATTTTGGTTAAACAACAAAACAGACAAGCAAGAAAAATAAAAACAAATACACTGCAATAGAGAACAGGGGGACAGCGACCAGAGGGGAGAGGGGAGGGAATGTAAGGGGAAAAATGGGAGGGATTTAGAGGAACAAGTATAAAGGACACAGGGACAATAACTAAGGGGGGTGGAAATGGGAGGGAGGTGAGGTGTATGGGGGAGGGGTGGGCTGGGATGGGAGAAATAGACAGAAAAGTATACTTGAAAAATAACTAAATAAAAATTTTTTACATAAATAAATAAATAAAATCTAATTTTAAATGTTTTTTATAGAGTCTGGGGACCACAAATGCAAAGCATCTGGGCCACAAAATCACACTATGGCCCTGGGTAGTTACTCTCTCCTTCATATTTGCCTGCTAAATCTCAGAACACAGTTGACAATGATATTTCTTGAAGCATGGCAGCCCAAAATATCACCACACTTTGGTAGAACAATAGCAAGCATTTTTATTTTGAAAAATATGTACTATATTTTAAGGTGTAAATAGTTAAAAATAATGGGTTTCCCATTTACAATAGCAATGAAGTTTTTTGAAAATCTTCATTAAGTAAATAAAATAATTTTATAAAAATTAAGTAAAAATACTTAATATGCTATAAAAATATTGTGAGGTTGATATACAAATAACTGAAACTTGGGAAATACTGGGTTCAGCAAGGACATCCAAAATGGTTTCCATATAGATCATTATATAGGTGCCTTCGTGTCTCAAAAAAAAAAACCTGCAAAATATTACCAGAATTTGCAGCACTAATCTAATAGGAAAAGAGTAACTTTTGGTTACTGGTCTGATTGCTTAATTCCATTTAAAATCATGTATCATAGTATTTTTCAGAACTAGAGGGTCGCACTGTTAAAAGAGCAAGAAACTCTGGTGGATTGGGACAAGGCATCTCCTCTTACTAGCACATGAAACGATCCCACATAATTCTTGCATTGTACAGGCAGAGGCAGATAATTGATAAAGACTGTGCACAAGAATAAGACATTCACATAAAAATGAGATCAGCAAGTCCAGTCCTACAGCTGGGATAATTTCACAAGAGACAGACAGCCCCCAGGCACAAAATAATCACTCCCGGGCCCGGAGCAAGCCAGCTCCTGGTTTCCGAGAAGCAGCACCACACAATTCCATTGTTTACCCTTGCTCAATACAAATTTGACACATTTTCCCCAAAATATCAGTCTTGGGGGCCTGTCAAAACAGGATAATGGAAAGTCAGATCATTTTCAAGCCCAGTATGTCCAATAATCCATTTCATTGCAGCCACGTTTTGGATGTGGAAAAGGTATTTTCTCCACTAGTACCTGAAGTCAATCCGTTCTTGCATGCTTTAGAATTCCCCAGATTCATTGTTGAATCAGAAGCAGCGGGTGTAATCCGTGACCTTCTAAAAGTAGTATTCTAGGGCTTCTTTTTCTTTTTCCTTGTATGTCTCCAAGTTGTTAACTCAGAGAGAAGAGATTTATCTACTCCCAAAGTAAGATGACCTTATGTTGTCTTTCATGGCCAATGAAAGTTTTACCAGGGAACTGAAAGAAGGGTTGTGCCCCCAAACAAATATTCTATGTATTGCTCATGGACATTTAGAAGAACTACAAGTAAAACAGAAAACACATTACTGTACACGTTTTTGAAGAGGGCGAATAAGATTTGCATTCACTTCTGCCAATACCAGCTATACCATCATCCTGACCTGGTATTTGCACAAAAGACTGCAACTAATGATAAACAGAATCAGGATTTGAAGTCAAGTTTTCTTAGACCCAAACTCATGCCCCTAACCCCTGTATTAGAAATGTACCTGGAACAAAGCTGGTAGTCAATACATATTTTTTAATCTGAATCTAGATTAGGGATTGGGCTGTTTGATCGAAGATTCTGAGGCAATGTTTTTGCAGGGGGAGCTACTTTACAGCTAACCATACCTCACAGAAGGAAAAAATGTTCTCTAGGACAGACACATGACAAGATTACAGGACTGCATCTCTTAATGCCATATTTAACCATTCTTTTAGGTTACTTCTTGTAGAAATTCAATTAGAATGAGAATTCAATTGGAATGAGAAAAAATTAATTATTACAATGAAATAAGCAAGATGAAGTGAAAGGCTCCCATCCACAATTAAAATTCTGTTCTTAAAAAAAAAAAGTTATACCCAAAGAAACTCAATCCTTTAACTAGATTCCAAATAAAAGTGTACGGCATATAGAAAAACCAGCTAACATTTTTGGAGTACATTTTATTCTCAAAACTCTTCTAAATGCATTTCATTTATTATCCCATATAATCCTTATAAGGCAGGTACAGTTATTATTCCTGATTTTTTTTTTCAGCAGAGGAAACCAAGGTACAAAGAGGTTAAGCAATTAACCTTAGGTCGAATAGCTAATAAGTGCCAGAGCCAAGATTCTGGGCCCAAGGGATCTAATACCAAATCCTATGCACTTAACCACTTTGCCGTTTCCTATTATAATAACTACCACTCGTTGGACACTTTTACGATGTTTCATATATTCTTTATGCACATTATCTCATTTGTTCTCCCCAATGATCATAGGAAGAGTATTTGTATATATACATGTGTAGATATGACTACATGCATATATAGAAGTAGGTGTGTGTATATGTGTGTTAATAATTCTAATCTTCTATCTAATAGCTATAAAATATTTGACAAATGTCTCAACCCTTGAAAGGAGGCCCCCTTAGATACTGACTCATCTTATGAAGTATTGATACAAAAACTGCATTATGTATCAACCTTCTCATATCTCCATTAGGTGCTTTGACTAACTGAATTTCATATTGAGAAGAAAAGATATTCATTCTCACGTTCTTTTCTTCATTTTAATATAAAATATAACAGCACCACAGAAGGTTCTGCAGTATCTTAAAGAACAAAGTTTTAGGATTATCACTAAATTTACAAAAGTTCAGGAAAATTGCCTGTGTGGAATAGGAGACAAATGCCTCAAATCTGTATGTACTGTCCACTTAATATGAAGTGCATCCTGGTTATTGCCAGAGCAGAGATGTGCCTTCTCCTCTGCTCTTTCCCAAGTGTGCGGTTTATTGCTGTGGGGTGTGGCAAGCCAGCCGGCACTGGGCATCCAGGTCTGGCCTTTGCCCCCTCACTTCCCAGAGGTGTAGTTCAACACAGAGGTCAAACGGCCCACTCGGGCACCCAGCCCACCCTAAATCTGAATTTGTGCCTTCTCTTCATCTAGGAAAGGCATTTCGCCAAACCAAGTGACCTCTAGTTCTCAGGCCAATGAGGTGCCCTAATTTCATGCTTCCCAAATTTAAATGTGCATGTAAATCACATGGGGAATCTTGTTACAAAACAGATTCTGATTTTCAGGTCTGGGAGGGCCTGAGATTCTGCATTTCTAACAGTCTCCAAGGCAGTGACGACTGTGCTGCTGGACAGCAGACTGTACCTGGAACAGCAGGGGTCTGGTTAATAAATAAATGCCAAAAAAAAAATCTATGTTTTTGAAGTTTGAAAGATCCATCTGGGTTCAAATCCCGACTGAGCTATAACACTTTCCAGTATCTTCATGTGGCATTTAAAACTCTACACAATCCTTAGAAATATGCATAACTGTTTACTCTTTAAGCTTTGGACTCTACAAGGTCCTTTCACTCCAAGTAGGGGAAGAGACCATTATTCCATCCCTCCATCATTTGGCCACGTGTTCCGTGTTCATTTATCCAAAGAGTAAGGGACTAATGATTTCAAATTCTCCAACACGGCGTATCCTTGACATAAACATGTTTACTATTCAGTAAGCTTCTCTAACTCAGAATACTTTGGATGCAAGGATTGGTACCACTATGTAAATAAGGAACTATATTACTGTGTGGTTTAATGAACCACGTACATGCAGTACAAATTCCTTGGAGGAAATGTTTTAATATTAAAGAACAACTTGTGATTAGCATATCAATAGGGATAAATAAGCAGTCGTTTTCAGATACCTGAGGGTACTTAGGGACAGAGGTTTTTTTCAACAAACTTCTTATACTTCTGTTTATACTTTTACAGCACTTGATAAATTCTTTCTTCTAACACACACTGAAAGGTCAAGTTCATCCCAGATCTCCTCTCTAAAAATTAATAAGGTTTCTCAGAAATGCAGAAGTGGTATCAAGGACAGTTGACTGAATCAAGCCAAAGAACATTCTACAAGAGCAACATACTTTGGCTGGGGTTCTACCTATAAGTTACCTGTGGGATATCTTAAAGAACATTTCTTTCAATATTCTGTATTGGCAGAGTTGCTAGGTCACTTATAAGCAGAAGGATAATTCTTTTCCTTTTTGAAATGGCTGGAAAGGAGAACTAAAGCATGTGAACAATGCTGAAGACAAAACAGCTTGCTGGTGTGACTCCACCTTGAAAGGGGTCCTGGGAACTCCAGAGTAGTTCCGAGTTAAACCAGAAACTTTTCAATAAAAAGTCAGATCACTCACCAAATGCCTGAGTTGAGGCATCAACCTCACCATGTTTTGGTGTCCGGGGGTTGTAGGTGGGGTTCAAATCCAGGTTGCACCACTCACTGTCAGTGTGACCCAGGGTAAGTCATATTTCCTGATGTTGAGGTTTTCATTTGTAGAGCAGGGATAGTGAGTGGTAATACCTGCTTCGGGGCATGTGGTGAGCAGCCTTTCAATATAATGGGCTTAAGTACCACATATGCACACTGTACATATCTGCTTACATACCAACACCGCTTCCATCATTAGCAGGACAAGGTTGGTCCTTGCGCTATAAAGACACATGAACCAGAAGAAAAGTCAAGAACTGCCAGTCAAAGCACACACAGAAACCATGGAACTCCTGACCACACGAAAGGGTCCAGGGCAAGAGTATGAACGCATCTTAACCTCCAAGGTTCAAGTCTAGAAGGGCAGTAACATTCTTTCTCAACGTGACCTTTTTCGGCATGAGGCTATGTGGGCCACATCTTGTCTCAAAGTCAGTTCTTAGCCTTGGGGCATTTCATCCGCATTCACAGTCCTTTTTCTGAGCAAAGTTGATATTTGTTATTTTTCAGTACTTTTATTCTGGAGAATTACTTATTTTTCATAAGAAGTAATTCTCCACCCTCAAAAAATGTACATTAGTACCAAGTGTCATTATTCTAACGTGAACAGCTTTTCAGTCCACATTTATATTTTAAGGTGAAATGCACCACCAGGCAAAGCACTGAGTAAAGCTGCTACCTCTTCTCAGAGAGAAATCCGATTCCAATAAAGCACAGAACTCAGCACCAACACTAAATGAATAATACATATACCCGCGGATATCCACTCTTTTAAAAAACTAATATTCAGCATTAGGTACTTAATTGCTTCTACTCTAACCCAAAACACTGACTGTGAAAAGAGAATTTTCTCCTTCTTATTTATTTTGAAAATAGACACCAGCCCCAGAGAACTCAGTTGCCCTCACCTGCCCACACACTCAGAGCACCGGGGCTGGTCAGCTTCCTGACCTGGGTTCACTGAGCCAAGGTGGTCAGACAACATCTCAGCTTTAACCAGGACCACGGAGACCTGGATGCTCTGAGCAGAGCTTTGTGGGCAGGAAGCTAAAGGCTTCTCTGTGTCACACACTTCCTGAGAAGCAGGATCCTGAGTGCGACTTTGAACTCTCTGGGTGTTCATGTGCTCAGTCAGCAACTGTGTATCATAATCCCAATTAATCTCCAGATTTGACTGTCAGAATCACAGCCTAAGGACCACAGGACTTAGGAATGTGAAGATCCTCCCTGGGGACCGGTGCAAGGAATAAGGAGCCCCAGTGACGCAGATGCCAGAATGCTGGCAGTGATGTAAGTGGGGAAGGGGCTGCGATGGGAAACACTATCGGAACCTACCTGGCTTTTGGGGATTCACAAAAATATGATTTTGAATGAGAACAACCCCATGAAGCACAGCCATTAGGCCAATTTTCAAAGAACACATCTGACCATGGTATTACTCATCACCTTAACCAGGTATTCATGAATCTCCCATGCTGAGAATATTGTTTTTCATGGTCTGAAAAACAATATTCAAATAAAGAACTTTTTGTTTTGGAGGTTGCTATTTTGTTTTGGGTTTTGTTGGCAGGCTTTCTCTCTCTCTCTCTCTTTTTTTTTTTTTTTTTTGGTTCTGTGTTTTCCCACACCCCCTATCAACCCTGATTGTTTGGTCACGCCTTAAATGTATAAAATATTTATTCAGATAGTTAACTGTAGGCATCAGTCTTGTTCAAGCAAGTCCTGAGCATCAGATAAACGGGAGGCCCAAGGAAGAGGGCAGCCGTGGCTCATTAATCATCCGTTCACGCCACTCCGTCTCCCCACCCCCTGCAGACCATTCAAGCTGGGGTTACTTGAGGGCTGGGCGGCAGGCGCCTCCTCCTTCCAGCACTCGGAGGGGAAAGCTCATATGGGGATGAGAGAGGCTCTGGTGATTAGCTGCTGTGATAGGTTTCTTCAGGGAATGAAAGGTTTTGAAAGTTCTGAAGTATCTCTCACAGTGCACGAGTAGGTATGGAATGACGGAACAGAATGTACTGAACACTGAGATAACGCACATTCCTCTTCTGCCGTGATCACCGGAAGGGTGGTATGGGGAGGTCAGAATCTGTTTAATTTGAAACTCCTTCTAAAAGGAGATACAATCCACTCTGCCTCCCTCCAAAGAAGAGGACAACTTTCTTATGTTTCACTGCTTTGACACATAAAGAATGAGATAAATGCAACTAAAATTTGTCAGTGTAGCATCTGGTAATAGCCTTTAGAGGCTTACTGTGTTCTTGGGTCATGGGTGCTAGATACCCAAAACCTACGGGGGAAAGTGAATGGAATAGTCTTTAATAGGAACAGAAATGGAGAGTCTTTATACAGGTATTCCCAACTTGAGCTCATGATAAATTATCCAGTAAGAGTTATATTGTGATACCGTAGCCAGCTCACCTTCAATTTCATTATCCAGAAATCCTTCTCCTTGGTCCTCTGTTTCCTTGTCCCTCCTACTCTCCTCTTCAAACATACAAACCTAGTCCCCCTTTAGAGAGGGAAATAAATATAAAGCAAAGTGTAAGCAATTTGCCACAATGCCACCCCAGGTTACAGGTAACTGGCCTTCCCTCTGCTCAGAATAAAGTGTGGATTAAGTGCTTGGCAAATATTTGCATGGACTCCAGAGCAGGAAGATTCATTCATTTGCTCACAAAAGCACACAACTGTGGCTGGGAAAATAAATCAATTCAGTTCCACGAACATTTATCAAGCTCCAGCCTGATTGTAGAGTCTTTGCAGAGAGCAGGAGGGGAAGATTATGCAACTGGCTATTGGAGATGATTTTTGAGGCAGTCTAGAAAGAGGCTATTTATTCCCTTCCTTCTCCCGCCAAAAACAAGTCCTGAGAAAGATGCACCCAACTCCCTAAGTGGCTGGCACAGCAGCATTTCACGTTGTAAAACGTAACGGCCCCACGGCACGTCAGCTCCTTTTTATAGACGGACAAGAGCTCCCTCTCTTTCTGGGAAAATAGCAATTTTGCTTGTTGTATAAAAAACATAGTACCTCCCCTTTTGAGGAATCCAGTGATTAATTGCCTAGCCACCGATCATCCTTCAGTATTTCAGATGTAACGATTAAAAGAATTATACAGGGTCTGAAAGAAGTAAGGCTTGCTTGAGTGTGGTTGGTAGGGCACGTGAATGGCTCACAGGAGATGGAGAGCAATTTGAACATTTCACCTAAAATGTCATTCATATTGGTGTGCTTGAGTGCAATATTGTTATGTCACAAAATTATATGCTTATGATCTCCTAATAAAAGACTTTATAATGAAAAAGGGGTGTTATTTGTGCTGGACCTTGCGTGCTGAAACAGGCTGTGGCATCACCAGTTTATATTATAAACTCAGCCTATGGGAGACGTACTTAAAACGCATTCTGAACATGCGACACAAGGGCAAAATCAGGCCCGGCCAAATGTTCAAGGGGACTTCCCCTAAACCCTATTGCCAGCCCCTCCCTCCCCCCATTTCCTCCTCGGAAACTCTGAGTGGAGCTAAGAGAACTTAAGTTGCTGACCTCGAGCCAGGCTCTATCACCTACTTGGTGACCTCGGGAAAGTCATTCATTAACTCTGAGACCTCAAGTTCTTCATCTTGAAAACAAAGGTAATCCCACCTCCTCTGTCTCATCTGTGGGGTTCCTGGGAAGGTCAAATAAAATAATGAATACGAGGGTTTTATCCATCTTGAATTTATTTTGGTGTATGGTGTAAGTTGGTGCTCAAGTTTCATTTTTTTGCACGTAGCTGTCCAGTTCTCCCAACACCATTTGCTGAAGAGGCTATCTTTACTCCATTTTATGTTACTGCCCCCTTTGTCGAATATTAATTGACTGTAGAGGGTTGGGTTGATTTCTGGGCTCTCTGTTCTGTTCCATTGGTCTATGTGCCTGTTTTTATGCCAGTACCAGGCTGTTTTGATTACAGTGGCTTTGTAATACAGTTTGATATCAGGTATTGTGATCCCTCCTACTTTGTTCTTCTTTCTCAAAAAGAGCAGCTGCTATTCGGGCTCGTTTATGATTCCATATAAATTTTTGAAGTGTTTGTTCTATGTCTGTGAAATACGCCATTGGTACTTTAATAGGTATTGCATTGAATCTGTATATTGCTTTGGGTAGTATGGACATTTTGATGATGTTAATTCTTCCAATCCATGAACAAGGTATATGTTTCCATTTGTTTGTGTCTTCCTTGATTTCGTTCTTCAGTGCTGTGTAGTTTTCTGCATACAGATCTTTTACCTCTTTGGTTAGGTTTATTCAAGACTTAAATATAAGCCATGACACCATTAAAGTCCTAGAGGAGAACATTGGCAAGAAAATCTCAGATATTCCACGCAGCAACATTTTTACTGATATGTCCCCTAGAGCAAGGAATATAAAGGAAAGAATAAACAAATGGGATCTCATCAAAATAAAAAAGCTTCTGCATGGCTAAAGAAAACAGTATTAAATTAAAAAAGACAACCAACTGTATGGGAAAACATATTTGCCAATGATACCTCAGACAAAGGTTTAATCTCCAAAATATACAAAGAACTTACACGACTCCACTCTAAGAAGACACCCAACCCAATTAAAAAATGGGAAAAGGACTTGAACAAACACTTCTCCAAGGAGGACATACAGAACATTCAGAGACACATGAAGAAATGCTCAATATCGTTAGCTATCAGAGAGATGCAAATTAAAACCACAATGAGATACCACTTTACACCAGTCAGGATGGCTATCATAAACAAAGCAACAAACAACAAATGTTGGAGAGGTTGTGGGGAAAAGGGGTCCTTAGTTCACTGTTGGTGGGATTGTAGACTGGTACAACCATTATGGAAAACAGTATGGAATTTTCTCAGAAAAATAAAAATTGACCTGCCTTTTGACCCAGCAATTCCACTGCTAGGATTATACCCCAAGAATCCTAAAACATCAATTTCAAAGAACCTATGCACCACAATGTTCATAGCAGCACAATTTACAATAGCCAAGAGTTGGAAGCAACCTAGGTGCCCATCAGTAAATGAATGGATCCAAAAATTGTGGTACATATACACAATGGAATTCTATGCAGCAGAGAGAAAGAAGGAGCTACTACCTTTTGCAACAACATGGATGGAACTGGAAAGCATTATGCTGAGTGAAATAGGCCAGGCATTGAAGGACAAATACCATATGATCTCACCTTTGACAGGAAGCTAAAGAATAAAACAAACAAGCAAACAGAATAAAAACAAAGACGCTGAAATAGAGAACAAGTGGGCAGCGACCAGAGGGGAGAGGGAAGGGAACTTAAGGGGAAAAAGGGGGAGGGATTTTGAGGAACAAGTATGAAAGACACAGAGTTGAGGACTGGGGATGGGAGGGGAATGGGAGGGAGGGGGGAGACCGGGAGGGGGGGGGAAGGGAAAAAAAAGAAGAAAAAAAAAATGTACTTGAAAAGTAACTAAATTAAAAAAAAAAAATACGAGGGTTTTATGAAACCTGTCTTAGTCATCAATATTAGTGTTTCCCTGCACAGCCCTGGAGACATGGTGGGAGAAGGGAAACCTAAGAAAACCCATCTCTGTTCCCAAATGTGCAGCAGAGTCTTTATTAACTCAAATTGGCTGTGGCCCCTGGTGTTTAGCCACAGACTCAGTTGCAGAATCATGTCCATGAAACCAGCTTAGAAAGAAGGAAAGGCATTTTTCTTTATCCTATTTGTTGTTATATTTAATGTTAGGCTTTTATTTAAATTAGCAGTATTTAACGGCTGCTGGCTATTAAATAATATACTTAGTGTCTGTCTCCTTGATTAATATACTTAAACAGTTTAGATTAAGCAAAAATGAGATACATTCCACTGTATAGGGTATTTCAAACTTGAACAAACAGGAGAATGATGTGCTCTTTTATTCTGTAAGCTGGTATTTTTAACTATTTACTCTGTATTGGCACTAGAGAGACAGCAAGGGAATGTTCTGGGCTGCAAGGAGCGCAGAGTTCGGAGTGAAAACAGCTGGACAGAACAGTACAACACAGTGAGGCCAGTGCAGTAAGAGTCAGCTCGTGCCCCAGGGCAGGAGCAGGGCTGCCGCCTGAGCCCAGTGCTGGGGGTCTCAGGTGGGTACCGTGGATGAACGGAAACCGGGTACCGTGTGCACACATGCAGAGCAGTACGATGCTCCAGAAGCCGAGGCGAGTCGGGATGGGACAGAGGGGAGGCAGAGGTCTCCTGATGGGGAACCCGAGACTGGGGGGGTGTCTTAGAACCTAAGTGTGGGGCCACCCTGGGGATCTATGCAGGGAGGGGAGCACTCAGAGAGTGGAACATTGGTGAGGGATACCTGCATGAGGGAGAGCCTAGCTATCCTCTTTCTAGAACACTCTACTACTGTATGAAATATTGGCACTTCCTACAGGGAAAAAGCCCACTAAAAGAAAATAGTTAATGCATTTAAAGGAAAAGGAAAATCTCATTTATAAAACTGTAATAAATATAACCAGAGTCCAGCACACTTTGATAGAGAAACCATTAACAACACTCTTCTAAGATTCGTGAAAAAAATGCTTATACAATTTTTATTGACTCTATCTCCACTCTCTCCCTCTACCTGAGAAGAACTGTTTTATTTACATATAAACAAGGCAGAAAAATCAAGGGCTTCAGCTACTTTCAGCTTCTTAGAATAAGATGCATCCAGGCAGGTGCTGGGCAGTCAGTCAGCTGGAGGACAAAGTGGGCTGCCAGTGAATCATCCTGAGGAAAAGCCAGCACACAGACAGACAGATGGGCAGGGCCATTCTAGACTCGTAGGAGAACAAGTGTTGCCAGAGACCCATAACCTCTACAATTAATCTTACTGGGAATATTTTTGAAAGAAAGACCAGGGGCTGGTAGGAGGAGAGGGAGGGCGGAATGAGGAGTTATTGGTACGGGATTTCCAACTGGGAAAATGAAAAAGTTCAGTGATAGATGATGGTGATGGTTTCACAACCAGGAGAACGTACTTAGTAACTCTGAACAGTATATTACAGGATGTATATTTTATCAAAATCAGAGAGAGACAGAGAAAGAGAGAGAGAGAGAAAGGACGCAGTGGCTAAAAAGTAGTAAGATTTCCAGTATTGTGAGCTATAAGCCTCAAATGGCTTCCTGAATGTGAGGCACAGACCAAAGCTGAACTTCTCAATAAACACTTAAGAGAAAAGCATCAACTGGAACATACTAGTGGTGTGCCAAAGACCATACATCCCCACTGGCCGTACTACATAAACACAGGCATGTTTCCTAAAACAGCAGAGCACCTTCCCCCTACAGGAGACTGAGCTCTTCACATAATGTAATGCATGACTCTTCCCTGCAGTCTAGAAAGACGACACTGTTATTATCCTCGTTATTATTATAGCAGCTATTTTCTATCTATTAAGAGTTCTCAGTGAGCCAGCTGCTATGCTTTTCTTCCTTTGTTGCAAATGGGAACTGAAGGGACACAGAAGTTCTGTGCGTTGCCTTGGTAAGCAAGACAACCAAAGACCAGGAGCAGTACCCGAGGCCATGGCGCTCTGCAGAGGAGCCTGCGCCGGGCCCTATTCAGAAAACCCTGCAATGCTTCATGCTCCCTTCAAGACTCTCACCACCAAACAAGGCTCCTACTTAGTAGAATACATATTTCCTTGTCAAACAGCAGATATTTATTTTGGCACATGCAAGATATGCAGGTGAATTTAGTAAAATTACATTAAGGTTAAACCACAGAGATAAGAAATTCCATTTCAGGGCCCCAATTAACTGGTTATTTTTTTAAAGAGTCTCAAATGTTTCCCATTACAAAATAGTTAAATCTGTGGATAGCCACAAAGTCTGTGCCATAATCTTATCGGGTTTCATTTTACGGGTTACAAAGAGCCCCCAAATAATGGCAATTTCATAGTAATTATTGATTGTTTAATTACCTGAGACTGCCTTATAATCACCAAGTCACTAAGGGTATCTGAGATCTAAAAACTACAAGTCACCAAGATGTGCGTCAAGTTATTTGGCAATTCATTGATTTCTAATGGAACGAAAGTATTTTGAACTAAAGCAGTCTAAACACTTCAAATGTAAGGTGGGCACCAACATGCCAAGCCAATAATAGATGCTAATGATAAAGGCTAAATATGAATCAATGAGTAAAGGAGGTAAACAAAACCCCAGAATAGAGATAAGAGTGTTAGAAACTCCTCCCCAAAGGCAAAGACACCCAAAAGAGCTCTTAAACAACCTGAGAGGCAATACCTTAGCTCAGTGGCTCTCAATTTTGGCTGCACGTGAGAAGCATCTGGGAAGTTCTGAAAACAACTTTACCAAACCAACTAAAACCGAATTTCTATAGAAGGGTCCAGATAGGTTCAGATTTTCCAAAGCTATACCGCATGATTTCTGTAAACAGAGGGCTGAAACAAGCAGCAACAACAAGAAATCGGACATATTTCCTTGGGACAAGTTTTAGTAGCAACTCTGAAGGTCTGGCTGCCAAGCTGCCCCTTCCCTATGGCACACAACAGGATGCTCATGAAGGTCATGACCTTGGGTCGCACTCGTCACTCATCTAATTCATTACGCCCCACAGACCTGGAGCATGAGGTGCCATGGTCTTGGGCCAAATTAGATGAAAAGAACACAGAGATCTCTGAGGATAAAAAACTCGTCAAGCCTCTACATTTTAAGGGTAAATAATCTATTTATTGAGTGAGAGTAAAACTTATATACAATTGTGGTCAACTACCGTTAAAGTATACTCTGAGACTAAATGTTAACAATATTAATAACTCAGTCATCTTGTGATCTTAGCTACAGACAAAACTATGACTAAGAACAATGCTTTGCATGTGGTATAACATCCCAGAGACATTTTTTAAAATGTTTGTTTGATGTTAAAAATCAGTTTCTGCACTCTTAGAAAAACAGTGTTTGGGTATTTTGGCAGTTACAAAAATATTTTTTTAATTGAATGAACTAGTTACTTCTCTTGGCCATATCATTACTTTATTTTAATAGATGAAATGTGTGACTATATTCCCACAAAAATTATTTTTAAAGGCAACCAACAGATGAGACCTGGCCCAAGAGCCTGGTTAGTGGGTGAACAGGAAAGACAGCCGTGCTGCCAGGAAAACAGCCTCCTCCACACGAACAGGACGATGCTGAGGCCGCAGCAATGCGGATGACACGTGGCCGTGACACGGGGCCTTAAGCCACGCTGGTTCTCTGTGTTCTGTGAAATGGTTCCAAGAGGCAGCACTAGGGGTTATTTAGGTAGGCAGGGGAAAGGGAAGAGTCCGCAGTTAAATAAATTGGGAAAATACTGCGTAAAACAAAGTAATGCTAATGCTAATGTTCCAGCAGAAGGGATGGTTCCTACTGCTTTCAAACTTCTTTAGTTTATTCTATTCTTTTTTCACAGTGCTGATCTTGGGGTTCCAATGAACACCCTTTGAGAAAGGTGACTAACCAGCTAACAAATGTTAATGAGACAAAGGTCAAGCGACACAAAGCCAGAGACATCACCACTCAGTCCCATGACTCTTTTTTTGCCTGAAGATTGGAAAACAGGAAGCAGGCAGGGCCTAAGAATGAATGTGCAGCTGGAGTCGGCCTACTCGGAGAGGAACATCACTTACTGAGTAACACACAGCACACGCACAGGGATGGAGACAAACAGGAATAGACTTCCTTAGACCCTGGTAGGCCACGCCCTGCCGCCTACCTTGCAATGAATGACAATAGCAATAATCAAACCTTAAGTGTACACAGCAGCTTAAATTTAACAAAAGACTTTCATAGTCCTTAATTTGTTTCAACCTCAGCATAACCTGGTGGGTGTATCCAAAAAGGTATTTTTATTCTCATTTTACAGGTAAGAATAACTGAAGCTCTAAGTGGCTATTTGGCAAGCTCCAAGCTACAGCAAGTTAGAGGCAGAACCAAAACCATAAAGGTAGGTCCTCGCCTCTGCCATAAGGTCCTTCCAGGTCTCACAGTAGAGGCTCTCTGCTTAGAACTTGTACTACCCTAAGAGGAAATACTGCTGATTCTCCCCTCGAATTCATAAAATGTATAATTACTTAAAAATCACTTACCCCACTAAAGTTCTGGAATGCTACAACCAATTCTTATTTCCTCTAAATAATCTACATTTTTTCTTTACAGATTATTGAGAAGTTGGCTTTTTTTAACACTAAACACCAACAACAGCATCTAAATGGCAATCGTATCATCAAATGCCACAATAATAAGTATTGTGCATTGGATTTAATATAAATAGAGCAATTCTGAGCTTGCATAATAGCGAGAATGCAAAGGAGTAGAAGGTGAGGCACAAAGGTAAGTGTGTCTCTGACTTCATCTGCTATGAATGCTTCCTTCAGATCATATCATCTTCTACAAAAACAAGACCATGCAAAGAACTGGTAAAGGAGGTTCCCACTGGCACATGTTGGGGAAGAAGAAAAGGTGACCGACTGCCTACTGTGTGTAGGCCACTGGGCTGAGGACTTCCACATACATCACACTTCAGTTTTCCTAACAACCCTACACTGTACTATTATTAACAGAGGAAGAAGTCCAGACTCAGAGTAAGTTGGCTCTCTTCATACACCCAAAATGAAGCAGAACCAGATGGGGAATCCAGCTGAGCCCTGCTCCAAACTCCTTTTTATACACTCCCCCCCTTATGAAAATGCTAAATTACACTCCAAGATGTACAGATGCCAAGGCCTTGAAGCTTTTTCCAAATGCTCCTCCCACCATCCATTCAAGTCCCCACTCTGCCTGGGCCGCATTAATTGCTCCGTAGTCTACGCTCTCACAGCCTCTGTTTGGACATCAATTTTAAGAGTTTTACTATTTTGTCCTATCTTTAAAGAAGTGGCTCTCAACTGGGGGCAATTTTGCCCTGCAGGAGTCATTTGGCAACATCTGGGGATATTTTGGGTTGTCACAACTGTGAGGTGTTACTGGAATCTCATAGACGGAGGCCTGGGATGCTGCTAAGTACCCTACGGTGCCCAGGAGAGCTCCTGTAACAAAGGGCTATCTGAACCCAAATGTCAAGCATGCTAAGGCTAAGAAACCCTGCCCTGGAGTGATAATGTAGTTTAATAAGTGCTTTAGTTTCCTCCACTATAAAGTCACAAGAAATAATTAAGTCAATACATAAGGAAACATTTAGCACACAGCAGGCACTCAGAGTACTAAATAGATAATCCTGACGCACACTTCTGTAGAGTAGGAGCCCCATCGGGTGGCTTACATTCTTCCCACACAGAGCACAGAGTTTTTTCATTGGCTCTAAACAAATGTGAAATAATGTATTCTTTATACTGAAAATTCTTGATTGAAAGAACAAGTGCCACTATTATCTAAGGAACACAACATTCTCCCATACTCCTTATCAAACAAGTGAATAGTATAATCCACAATTCATTAGAATAGACTATGAAAAGCTACATTGCACAGAATACCTCCAGATCAAGACTGTTAATAAGCTTACTATTAAAATACTTCATCTTACTTAACAGAAAATTAATTAAGAGATCACAGTGCAGATTTGTGGAAATCTAATATAACAGGCTCAGATTCTTCTTTCCATACCAGGTCAGTTTTGACCACATTGATTCTCAGATCCTGAGTCAGTTATTCAGGAATAACCTTAAACTGTAATTGCAAGCATGTCAAATAAAAACACCAAAAGTCAAATCTCTGAGTGGGTACATCAAACTAGTTGGCACCATATCCCAAGTCAAAATCTTTACATTTTTTACTTTCCCTAGCTTATGCCAGCATCGATACCCTAAAGTAAACAATTACAAAAAGCACTAGGATGAGCATTCATTCAAGGCACCCTCCCACGGGATAATCTGTAACCATTTCCACAGAGTTTTTGGAGGTGTGGCTCCAGGGCCCTGAACATCAGAATGAATCCATGCACGGGGGAAAAAAGTGGGATTCCTGGACCACACCCCAGACCTACTGAATCAAAATTTCAGAGGTTGAGCCTGGAAATTTGTCTTTTAAATAATTTCCCAAATATTCATTCTGCACACTCAAGTTTGAGAACCTCTGCCAGGAGACTGAATCCCAGAAAATTGGTTTGTTGCATTTTGTAAACTTCCAGCACGAATCTGGATTCCAGACTATTGATGATTCATTTAACATAAAATCTATATTAACCTCCCAAGATAAAAAGAAAAACACAAGTAGATCATTTTGTTGATTCCTGTTGTGCAAATATGCTCTTCTGAAATAAGCAGACTGATATTTTATGGAAAATACCAGAAAAAAGGGGAATTAATATGAAAAGAACTATCAAGGAAAACAGAGATCAATTCTGGGACCAACACCTACTACATATCAGACTGTGGATACAGTGATGGCTAGATAGTGGGTCCCTACCTGTATTTTTCTTTTACTTATGCTTTTAAATTGTTTATATGCACGCACACAAAAAATTAAGATAATGAAGACAATGAAACAGGCCGATGTGATAAAGTTTGGGGGGAGGGAGGCAGAAGAGGTGACTGGCTACATTAGAGACAAGAATGAAAAGTGGCCTGTTTGAGGAGGCAACGTGTAAGCTGAGACCCGAAGGGGAAGTGGCCTGCCACAGGAGGGGTGTGGGCAAGTGTTGTAGGCAGGGGGATGGTACTGTAAAGACTTTAAGTTAAGAACAAGGTTCTCATGAACTTATTATAGGAATTAAATAAAAAATCAGATAGTATACATAAAAAGTTTTATAAAGTAGAAGACTATGTAAAAGTATAAAGCATCATTTTTAGTGCAGGTTCCAACAGAAGGAAGGCCTGCTTGAGGGTGGTTGGTAGGGTAACAATATGGGCATCACAATTTACAGTTTTAATTTGACCATTTCACTTAAAATGTCATGTGATGTGCTTGAGTGTGGTATTGTATTGCCAAATTACATGCTTATGGTTTATAATATAAGATTTTACAATAAAAGGGGCATTTGGATCCTGTACAGGTGTTGGATCCTGTACATTTATCTTGGTTTATGTCCTGAAACTATCCTCATCTGAGAATAATGAGGGGCCTCAGGTCTGTGGAATATGAAGAATTAATTAAACAATAGAGGTCATTTTGTCCGGAGAGCAGGACACACAAGAATGCATTTGGGGAAGTAGGAAGAAGTCTTCTTCAAATATCAGAAGGACTCTGTTCTCATGGAAGAAGATGTAATTTCTCTTTTCTAAATAGTTCTGATGGTATGGTAAATATTTTAGGAAGCCAAAATCTTGGCTCAATGTGATAAGGAACATTCAAAGAGAGTTGTAGGAAAATGGACTAACTGGCAGGTAGTAAGTGCCATGTGACTGGAGGTGATCAAGAATGGGTTGAATAGCCCTGGCTGGTGTGGCTCAGTGGGTTGAGCATCAGCCTGTGAACTGAAAGGTCACCAGTTCAATTTTCGGTCAGATTTGCGCACACGTCTGGGTTGAGGGCCAGGTCCCTGGTTGAGGATGTGTGAGAGGCAGCTAATCAATGACTCTCTCACACATCAGTGTTTCTCACCGTCTCTTTCTCCCTCCTTTCCCCCATCTCCAAAAAATAAATAAAATATTTTTTAAAAGAATGGATTGAATAGGCAGCTGGTGCCAAAATGATTGGACTAGATGATCTGTAATGACCTTTGCAACCCTCCGAAAACACACACACGCTCACAGCGCTCTCTCTCACGAGCACTATAACTGCCAAGATAGCCTCTTTACTTCATCTTTTACAACCTTAAGGAAGTTTCAAGACAAACCTGAGCAATACTGAGGAATCTACTGGGTTCCCATTTCATAATACCACCTGGGACTAAACTACATCTTCTCCATCTCTGTGATGACCAACATACACCTAATTTTTTAAAAGATTTATTTATGCATTTTTAGAGAGAGGGAAAGAGACATCAATGCGTGGTTGCCTCTTATCTGTACTCCCTACTAGGGATGTGGCCCACAACCTAGGCATGTGCCCTGACTGGGAATTGAACCAGTAACCCTTTGGTTTGCGGGCAGGCACTCAATCCATTGAGCCCCATCAGCCAGGGCCCAATATATATTTCAAAAGGGCAAATTAAGAAATGAGATAAACTAACATTCATTTTTGAAATCTGTGGCTATAATTTAGTGGTGTTTTGGCAGTAAACAATTATTTCAAATTATTAAAATAATTACTTTATCTTCACAAAAGCGTGTCTGGATTCTGTTAGGTCACACCACAGGTGGCATCCTAATAAACAGCCCAAACTGCAGGCAAACAGGTCTGTGCCTTCTGTTGTTTTGTTTTTCAACAGGAGCCATGGGCCCAGGAAGATGGTTTCCTCGTTAAAACTCCTGACGTAGAACACTACCCTTCATTGTTTAGGTATTCTATTCCATAAAGAAAGTAAAAAACAGAACTGCCACTTGACCGCCTGGGACCAAAATGCTGAAGATAAACAAATATAGCCTTCTAAGAACAGACAGACCAAGCTAGATTCGGGAGTGTGACTAGAAGCAACTTGGAAAAGCTAAACGTTATTACTAAGTGACATTTATATAAAATATGTATATTTCCATATCTAAATGTATGTGGCTTATATCCAGATAGACTTCAGGAAATATTATTTTATGTCTACAAATACTTTGTATTTATTGTATTATGTATGTTTCTTAAAAACTACTTGTAGATAAAATGAAATTTTTACTACCTTAGAACTTATTTTTTTTATAGAAGGAGACTTCCTTTTTAAAAAAATTATTTATTTATTTATTTATTTATTTTTAGAGAGATGGGAAGGGAAGGAGAAAGAGTGGGAGAGAAACATCAGTGTGTAGTTGCCTCTCATGTGTCCCCTACTGGGGACCTGGCCTGCAACCCAGGCATGTGCCCTGACTGGGAATCAAACCAGCAACCCTTTGCTTCACAGGCCCATGCTCAATCCACTGAGCTACACTAGCCAGGGCAGAACTTATTTTTATAAGTTTATAAAAGTAAACTCATAGCCCTGGCCCCTGGCTGAATAGCTCAATGGGTTAGAGCATTGTCCCAATATTTCAAAGTGTGGGTTCAATCCCCAGTCAGGGCACATGCAAGAATCCATAAATAAGTGGAACAAGTTGATGTTTCTCTCTCTCTCTCTCCCTTCCTCTCTCTCTCTTTAAAATCAATTAAAAAATTAATATGTAAATGAACCTAATGAATCTTTCCATAAAATAAAGACTATGCTCATAAAATTATTCATAAAATTATACCTCAATATATAAAATCCAGGAATACCAAAAGCTGACTTACAAGAAACTAAAATCAAAGGTTTAAATACCTAATACAAAGAAAATATTTATCATAGAATTTTTTTGTATAGGAATCTCTTTTTAGGACTATACAATTACTATTTGTGTCAGCAGTGTTTTAGAAATACCTCTTCCATAAATGTTAAATATAACCTATAATGTGAACAATTACTTCCTAAGTTATTTTTCTTCAGGTTTGCATGTATTTGAGTTCAATTTCTGCTGTTTATATTGAGCTTTAATCCTTCATAACACAAGTGGCGAACACGAGGCTTGTGGGCTGAATCCGGCCCGAACCCTCTTTCTACCAGGCAGCAGCCCTGAGCTCCCTGCCCCTAGTTAAGGAGCAGTTACATTCATACAGTCCTAAACTTACATTTGGCCCTTGGAAGGCAACCACGAGGTTGATGTGGCCCCCGGTGAAAACAAGTCTGACACCCTGCTCTAGGACTCAAGGTCACAGCAGAACAGGGTTAGTGGCTCAAGAAACCCCGTGCCACCTCATATCACTTGCATTGCCTAAAAACTGGACTCGTAACTGGGTGGGGTGTTTTAATCCTTTAGATAAGTCTTTATAAGCCCCCAAAGTATTTCTAACTGTTTTCTCACTTGACTAACGCACAGAAACGCTGTGCTGCCACAAAACAACACCTGGCACTGTGAAAGGGACCAAGTCTCCCGTCCCAAAGCCCGTGACCATTTTTTGCAGTCAGTCTCCCTTCAGCCTGAGAGGTGCCGAAGCTTTGTATCAACCACCAAGAGAATGGCACCCTTTAGAACAACAACATTAACAACATGGTTGGTAAAAACCTTTCTTCTCTAAAAAGATCTGAGACCTCTTGCCATTTTGTTTCCTCTTTGTTTTCAGGTACAAGATGTTAGGGTTAATTCTGGATTTTCCACCCTTTCTCATCCTTGAGTGGACATCTTTGTTCTCTTCTCTTGCAAAACTGTACAGTCCGCCCCTTAGACTAGCAGACAAAGCTGTGGGTATTGTCACAAACTGTGACATGCAGGAAGCACAGTGCAGCGGAATGGCACCGTGAGCCAGCAGCATGCTGCCGAGTTGCTGCTCCACACTAACAGCAAATCAGAAGTAATTTTCTGCCTAAATCAGAGATTAATTCATTACCTCACCTTAATTCTCAAGTTGAATCCAATTTCTCAAAATGCAACAATACATTCTTTCAACCTAATTATCTTCATTGAAAGTATTTAAAAGCATTTGCTGAGACACATTTCTTTCTTCTGTCAGACAGGATCAACGTCAAGTGAACATCTTAGGTAGACTACATTCTGTCTAATCACAGGAGGTTGACATTTTAAGAAATAATTGTTTCTTGTAAGGAAAAAAATTTCCTCTGGAGTGAACACCAAAGGGTACCTCCAGTAAATTAAGGTTTAAATATGTATCTGTTAACAACTGTGCTTTAAAAACAAGATTCTCAAGATCACTATATGTATGTGTATACATATATACATTCATATACATATGTATGTTTACATATATGTGTGTTTGTATACTTTTGGCATATGGTACAATTGGAAATATTACAATCTGGATGACTTCTAGAATAATTTTAATCAACTAAGTGAAGTTGAGGCCCCAGAGAAGGAATTTTTAAAAATAAAACAAAGGATAATTAGTAATGGAAATGATATCCAATATCGCTAGCACTCAGGAAAATGATGGATGTTTCCCCTAGAAACGATCATAAGGAAATGGTTTATTTTGAAGGCAGTTGTTTCAATAGCTCGTTCACTAAAACCCCCTGAGTTTTAGTCTAAAAACAGTTCATTTCCATTTCTTTTGATTATCAGAAAAAGAATCAACCCACATTTTAAACAACCATTTTTGAGGTCATTTCCTGGGGGTAAAGTACCTTTTTAAAAGCATTTTGGGGGTGAATTTGTAAGCAAAAATTAGTAAAAGGGCAAGGAGGACTTCTTATTGCCCAGCTCAATCTCAATCCAAGTTTAAGTTTTCATTATTTTGTATCTTGCAAAAAGCCACTGCTACACTAGGCCTTTGCTTTGTGAGGTCGCCAGTTTTTTTCCTAACGCTGTTCACTAAACTCATTAAACTCATGCCCTAGGCCAGTGACAGATCTGTATTTCCAGATATAATGCTTTAATAGCTTAAATTTCTAAAGTAAACAACATCCTTTGCTCCTTTGAAAATCAGCCTGGCAATGATTAAAGTAAAGGAAATCAACCACCTGAAGAACTTCAAGTGTGTGGACAGGTATCAGACACAAACACTGTAGTACATCGCGAAGGGAAAGGCCTGAACCCCAGAATGCAGTTTAGGCAACGGGATGACACGTGCATGGAAAACGATGGAGAGCCAATCAGAAAGCACACTATTTCATTTTAAATGTGCTGTGAGGCCCCCAAGAGCGACAACAGACAGCACTGCCACTCAGCACTCATGAACTCAAACCACACATAAACCATGTTCAAACCAAATCGAACTCACCTTATAAACTTGTCCATAAGTTCCATTTCCAACCAGTTCCACCAATTCAAAGATCCCTGCAGGGTCCTGAAAGAAAATAAACAAGCAATAAAAATTCGAACAATATTCCAAGCATTGTCTTAATTGAAAGCAAATACTTATTTAAATACACAAATAACAACTTTAGCTTTAGGGGCTCTCGTGTGTTAATATTAAACACTATTAAATTTTAATCCAGTTGCAGCTATGAAATTAGTGAAAATCCGTTTTGTTTCTATTTTACACATCTATGACATGTGTTTAAACCAGATAAAAGGAGACGTGACCTCTGCTGAAACAATAGAAAAGACTGACATCTCTCACTGCCAAAGGGAAATACACTTGCAGGTACATCGAGGTAAAATGAGAGACCCATCATTCTGAGGTTCTCGCTTGTTCCTTGAGATTTCTGAGCTGCTCGTTGCGTGAACACTGGTGGTTAAGAACGTGGTGTTCCAGGCTGTGGGACGACCTTACCTAGGTGGTCACCACGGAATCAACACAATGGCCCCTCCTCCAGTGTTTTCCTCTGGACTCATCTCCCCTCTCTGCAAAGCCACCTCTGCAAAATACCCTGGTGCAAGTGGCCTCCAGTTTCTGCGGCACCTGCGCAGCACCTGCAGGTGTTAGGATGCAAACTAAATTGGAGAATTATGCATGTTCTCACCACCAAGCAGGTATCTGCCTACCCTCAGTGTCAGTCAAACATTCGAATGCTCAACACATGTCCGATAATTGAAGCTGTTCTTACTGAATCACTATTCCAAAAAGTTGAAAAGAAAAATCAAAGGTTGTAAAATTCAACTCAGAGGCAGAAACCGACATTGACTTCTACTGATTCCTAACTAGACAGAAATTGTTTCTTGAAAAGCCTAACTCGAGAATCACAAACTTAAAAGTCCACGGAAACCAGGGGAGTGATGTAAGAGTGAAGTAGGGCGGCTGAGGCCCGTGGCCACCTGAGGAAGTCAGGTCTCCTTTGGGTGGCGTGGGGGTGGGGTGTGAAATGTTACTTAGCTGGAACAGTTGTACTATAAACCTGTGAACACAGTATTTCCAGTCTAAAGGTTCTTTTTTTTTTTTTTCAAGAAAAACTGAACATTCCTTTTCATATGAAATATCCTAATTTTTAAATGTTAGGCACTAACTCACTTTTTAAGAAATACACTCTGAAGGACAAATAAAAGACTGCCACCTCTGGCTAAAAGCAACTACTATCACTGGTGAACACTTTATTATGCGCATGCTGCCGTATATTATTATAGTGGCTGAGAGATGGGAGGGCAAAACCTGAGCCAGGGCTTCGGACCGAGCTGGGTCAAACACCAGCTTCGCCTTGAGTGGCTGGTGCCCCTTCCACACCCTGGGAGGGCAGCTGGGTCTCCGAGCAGATTAAACAGGGGATGGCATCTACCGAGCAGAGCTCCAGTGAAGAATGAGTGAGGGCCCGACACCAGTCCTTGAACGTAGTCAGCAATCCATTAATATCCCATCATAGTTTTTAAGCTAACGAATTCCACACCGCTAACAGCTCAGGAAGGAAGAAGGGCTGCTTCGGGGCTGCGTGCGATTCACGCAGAAGGAGACAAATGAGTTGGATGTGACAAGTCAGAGTTCCTTAAAGTCACAGTCTTTAGTGAAAAAGGCCCAAGAACAGCTCTTAGATCTGTGCCCTCAAAGATTCCACATGGAAAACAAATAAAAAACAAACAAAAACCCAAAAACCAACAGCTGATGCACTTAGTCACTGAGAAAGCTGGGAATTAGCAATATCCATTATTATAAAGCCAGAAGGGCAAGAAACCACACTCTAGACTTGCATCCCGACAGGTCTAAGCGTCCAGAAGGTCCAGCGCTACCCCACCTGGTCAGGGAGGTGTGGACGCAGTTCCAGAAGGAACGGTGAATCAACACAACAGCGGGAAGCTCCCGTCCCCCGAGCCCCCCATTGCTAAAAGACACTGTCAAGGCCACCTGAGAGGCCTCAAGACAGGACAGACAAATTGCCGTTCAACTGCTAGGCAGCAGGTTTTATTAAAAACGAATTAGAAACAAATGAGGAAAAGGGAAAAAGAAACCCACAAACGGTGGCAGCTGCTGTTTGTTGCGAAGCTGTGCTTCCCAGTAGTTTGTTTGCACAGCGCTGTTTCTGCAACAAATTTCAAGGGAGGTTCTCCATTTGCTTGAAATATCTCAATTGTGTTTTCAACATTCATTTTTCTTGACTACAAAGAACATATGAATGAAAGAGTCAACGCAGGATGGTGACTACTAGCCGCCTTAAGGAGTGTGGGAAGTGTAAGAGGGGTGGAGGGGAGGGCGGAAACAGAAACACAGTGCAGAGTGGGGACCAGCTTCTGCACCAAGGAATCACCCCATCTCACGGACCTTTCTGCAGGGCTGGGGTTTAATGGTTAGGTCTCCAGAGAAGCTGAACAGCTGACTTCTAGGCACTTTCCTCTCCTTGAATAGTCCATTAGTGGGTATATGGTCCAATCACTTGGGGCCAAGGAGGCTCAATGCCAAGACTTTTGTTCCAGCTACTGGGAGAGAGGTTCTTCCCACTGGACATGCCCAAGGGGATCAGAAGCAAAGGTCAGAGGGACTACAGACTTTGACTGGTGACCCTCTTGGGTGGGTAGGCAACCAAACTGAAAACAATTAGCAACTTAGGTTGGTTCCCCAGGAAATGGACTCTGAATTTCAACCACAGAGGGAGTTTACCGGCATATGCACAGCAGGGGACTGAAGGGAGAAGGACTTGACTGAGCAGACAGAAGAGCTCATCTGGGAAGCACAGGTGCTGTGAGTCTGGGGTGACTCTTCAAAAGTATCCTACCATGAGGCACGGGAGCCTTTATATCCCACCTCCACTGACTCATCACTGCTCGGGTGGAGCAGGCTGCTTCAGCTGAGGACAATTCCCCGGTGAGAACCATCACTAGCTGCCTACCCTCCCCACAGGTGGACAATGAGGGCCTCAGTAGTGGAAAGCAGGTCTGGGTGGCATGCCACTGCACCCACTAGAGCATCACGGCTAGACATGAGTTACGGTTTGGAACTAGAAGAGATTTATGAGCATCTGCGTTCTACAGTATGCCGACAGTGATAAGGCAAAATGGCACAATTAGAGTAATGGTATTTGCAAGGAAGCAGAGACCCTGAGAAGCAGGAGGCAGGGATATTGTTCAGGGAGACTTGAACTTAGCACTGACCCTATGCTTCCCTCTCCTCTACCCCCAATCCAAGCACCCAGAGTGCTAGATGTTTGTGAATCTTCCCTGGCACAAATGCATGTAGTTTATAGTTACATTCGTGTGGAACAGAGATAGATTCTGAATACAGTAAGCGCTGTTTTCTCCACTCTCATGGGGCTGTAATGTATGGCCCTTGAGGAAACATAAGTTTGAATTGTATGGGTCCACTTACAGATATTTTCAATAAATGCTGTAATATATGTTTTTCTTCCTCACAATTTTAATAACATTTTGTTTTCTCTGGCTTACGTTACAGTAGGAATATGGTATATATTACATATAACACAAAAAATACATGTTAATCAACTGTTTATGTAATCAGTAAGGATTCCAGTCAGAGGCAGGCTACTAGTACTTAAGTTCCGAGGAAGTCAGAATTTATATATGAATTTTCGACTGCATGAAGGATCAGAGCCCCCAACCCCCGTGTTGTTTAGAATCACCTGTCATTTTCCCTAAGGATCGCCAATGACCTCGGCCTGTCATCTGTAGTGTTCGTTTATCAGTCCTGTCCCGGTTGTCCCTCTAATAAATACTGCTGAGTGTGACCACACTTGTTGGAAATATACCCCCTCCTTTGCGTTCCAATACACCACTCAGTGTCTCACAGATTGCTTCTTCTGCCCATATCTCAAAGGCAGGTTGACCCCAAGGTTCTATCTTCATTTTGTTCATGCACTAAAGATTTCCTCTCCAAGTGCCGACCATATCCACTCCATTCATACCGTGGGCCTCACCATCTCTTGCTGGCACTACTTCCGTAGAATCAGTTCTCGCCTCCTTTCAATCTACCCTTCAACCAATCTTCCTAAAATAGACATTTCTAACCACAACGCGCAATGCTTTAAAATTCTACACGATGTGCTTCAAACTGAGAGCAGGGCCCCCCATCCATAGGCCTGCCCTCCAGTCTGGGCCTTGTGCTCCACCATGTTGCGCTGTAAGCAACCACCTCGCGCCACCTGCCACTTCCCTCACGCACCACCCCGGGGTGTGTCTCTGCGCCTTGGGTATAATGTCTGTCTGCCAAGATCACTCCATCCTCTGACAGGCAAGCCAACCCTTGAAAGCCCAGTTCGCCACCTCCTCTGGGAAGCCTTTCTCTAATTAGCACCAGCGCCCCTGTGCACGCCAAGTATGTTGTGCATAAACTCAGTGATGACTGCTTTCACATAGGACTGTGCCCTCTTCCATTTCTCTCTTTTGATGAATTACAAATGCCCTCAGAGCAGGGACTGTAACATTTTTATCTTATCATTTCCCAGGACTTGGCACAGCATCCCACACATAACTGCTAGTAATAGCTATTCACTGAATACTATTGATGTCTCACTCCCAGAAATCCACAACATGTATAGAAAAAGTCACAAAAATTGGGATCAGAATGTAGAGCCAAAGGTCTAGCAAACTTGGATCATTTATTTTCCAAACCAGACCAGCCATCTGAGCCACTGCCCCCTGGACCCCCCTTACCCTGCTCCCCATTGCACAAAACGGTCACATGCAAAGCTCCTACAGTGCTTCCAGCTCTAAAGAAAATTCATAAAGCCCGTTGGTGCAAGCTGTGGCTCGTGTGCACCGGGCACACAGGCTGTCAGCGTGCGGCCAAGTACAATGCAACAAGGGGAAGATGCTGTACCTAATGATCATGTTACAAAGGCAGGAAAGCTAAGAGACAGGCATCAGCTTAATTCTCCCTCTCGTGTTTGCTTAGCCACTCGTAAAGCCAGGATGGGCAGCATAAAAGAAAGTTACACACACCAAGGAGAAAAGAGCAAATCGCTGACATTTACCAAAGTCAGGAATCCCTGCTGGCTACACGTGCCTTTATTCAGATCTTAACCTTTGCTGGGAGGCTGAGAAGAAAATTTAATTCCAAGGTAGTTTACATTATCTCATAATGAAATATAACTGCACCATTTCAAAAGGCAAGCTGTTCCATGAAAGAAATGTAACTTTTCAGCAAGTACTGATACAGGCAAATTTAGTTGTCATAATAAAAGTCACAATAGTTGCTAACACTTCCTGAGCGGTTACATGCTGAGCCCTATTCTAAGCATTTTCCGTAAACAGGTAATTTAATTATCACAGCTCCATCAAGTGGAAGATACTGTTGTCTTTGTTTAACAGATGCAGAAACTGAGGCACAGAGATTGAGTGTCTGGTCAAGGTCACAGCACCGAAGAGTGACTGAGCAAGCAATGCATAGCAGGCCAGTCACGCCCCAAACCCCACGCTCCTAACCACTCAGGCTTCACCAGCTTCGTGGAATCCGAACCCCTGGTCCCTGACTTCCCATTTGCTAGCTCTCCAGCCTTGGGCATGTTCCGTAACTGCTCTGAGCTGCAGTCTCTTCATCTTTAACACGGGGACAGTATCGCCTCCCTCACAGGGTTACTTTGAGGCATGTGGAAGCATCTAGACTGGCTCAGGGCCTGATACACAATAGGGCTTCCATAAATATTAACCTCCTTTTTTTTCCTCTTTGAAAAACAGTTCACTTAATATACAAAAAAAATGCCACAGAAAAATTTGGTCTGTATTTTATATTTTTTCAAATAATAAGTAAGTAAAAGAAAATGTTCTGTCCCTATTGCTTTTTAACGAATATAAATACTTACTTAGTAAACTGGGTCAGATATGTATGAACAGAAAGCTGTCTCTTTAGATATTAGCAAGATTACTGAAAAAACACGTTAACTTTTGGGGGCTCTTGGTATGTTGCAATAAACTCTCTCTGTATCAGTTGAAATTCTAGAATCCAGACAACAGCGTTGGGCTTCAGCCTGACTTCACAGCAGGATGGAGAGATTTAAGATCTAGAAATTAATATTCATAGTCGCTGAGTTATACTTTAATTCTTCCAGGTCCCCTGAATGATACTGAATTTATTGTAAAACTGTAGACTAAATCCCAAAGTAGGATGATGGCTCCTTAGCATCATACAAAGTGATACATATTCTTCCCAAAACCCCCTCCCTGCTCTGAAAATGAAATTAAGAGAACAACTGGGAGGGATCATGAGCAATGGCTTAAAAGACTCTAGACACCGTCTCTCCCAAACTCCTCTGGAAGACACGACCATTCTACGGCGCACCTTTCATTGGACTCGCCAGTCTTTGGGCACAGTGGGACAGACCCGGCAGAACATGGGTGGCTGATCTGGCTGCTGAAGGAATGCCCACCCCTGGATTCCCTGCTGACATCTGCCAAGGGACTGTGCTTACTCTAAACTCAGGGGCCTTAAAAAGACCAAAATGTTATTTCTCCTAGAACCGTATTTAGCAGCTGTTTGCTCAGTTTCAGCCTAACTGACAAGTATGTGCTTACAAAAGCAAAACAGAACAAAGAAAACAGGAACAGGAGAACTCTCCAAATGTATCTTGCGCCTTCAGGCTTCTCAACAGCATCGTCTTTCCGAAGTAAGTGCAGGCGCTAGGACGAGCCATGCTGATGCAACGCCCCCATCCCAGTCCATGCTGCACTCCCAGCCAGACGAGGTCCCTCAAAGCTCACTGTACACCCACCTGCTCCCCTCCTTCCCACGCAGTGGGGGCTCAAGGAGTCAAGGTTTAGCCTTCCACAGGGGGTTTATTCAGGCTCTGAGCTCCACCAGCACCCCCATTCCCCCTGCTGTCTTAGGTAGAAGCAGAGGGTGCTTCAGTCTCGTAAAGAAAATAGACATGAGCAAGTTGCCACATGTACACAACTCACTGAATGACAATGATAAGTGTCACACAGGAGAGCAGGAGGTGCTCCAAGAGTATCTGCCTGGGAGATCTAGAACGTTGCCTAGGTTTATCTTCATTAACATACTGCCCAAGCCACGCATCTCAAGTAGAACAGATAATTCAAGCAAAAAAATGTGTGTCTATGAAAATAAAGATAAAACTCTGCTGCATTTTCTGTCCATCATCGGTACAGAACAAAATGAACTGCAGTTCTACCAGAGGACTGGAGCAAAGCGCTGGGGCTCCTGCCTGGATGCTACTCCTTCCTCCTGTTGCTTGACCTCTCCTCTGTTGGTCTTCCCATATGAAAAGCAGGATAATCGGGCTTGGCCTGCCTTTCTCCCAAGGTTGCGGGCACCTCCCCAGCTCCACTCGCCCAGCATTGTCCTTTGGGAAAGGTGTTCCTGCCTGCAGTGATTGTACGATGTCATCTGCCCTATACAGTTATGCCCGGCTTGATGGCACTGGTGTCCTTGTACCAATACTACCTACCGGCTACGCCAGGACGTGGTCCCAGCCAAGCCCCAAGGAACAGTGTTCTCGACTCTGGCAGCTGCTTCCAGCCCTTGGGCCAGGAGACCAGAGCCTCCCCGCCGCCTGTTCAGAGTTCCACCTGCTACTGAACAGCCATGAGTAGTGAAAATGCTTCCCCCGTCCCCTGCCCCTGCTCACCTGCTCCACTCCGGACTCGGCCCTACAGCCCATCCTCCCAAAGGCCATCTTCACCATCAGATCTGAAACCTGGCTCCTCAGACTAACAGCTACAAACCTCAGACTACACTGATCATTCTCACTGTCTCTAGGATCAACACCAGCCTACATGCTCTATACGCATTTTCATATTTAATTAATCCCCATGGCAATCACAGGACATGAATATTACTAAACCCAATTTTCAGACATTGGAACAAAATCTTCAAGGAATTAAGTAAGTTGCCCAAGGTCAAGCAGTGTGTGGTAGAAAGAGCAGCCAGGACCAGGCTGTAAAGTCAGGATAAAAATACCTTGCGCGACAACTGTTCTGAGCATCAGAAACAACATATGTAAGGCATTCAGCACGGTGTACGGCAGGGCTTAACAAATCAAGCTACCACTATTATTTCCATTGCTGCTGGTATTACTGAAAGTTCCCCAAGGTGACAGATAACACTGATCAACAGTACAGCCAGGATTGAAACCCAGACTTTTATTCCCACTCCATCGTTACTCCCTTCTCTACAAATGCAGAAAATATCTTAGAGTTAGGGGGCTGGTGAAGGCCTTGCAGTTTAACAGGGGGCGAGAGAAGGGCCACTGACTTTCCGCCAGGCAGACACAACCAGCCAAGTGGCTGGAACCACAGAGGTTGAATGTGCTGTGGATGCCCAGGGCCTCTGCCTTCCCTTCAGAGCCTTGAGTCCTGGAGAGACCAGCCAAGTGGAGTTACAGTTTCTTTATTTTTTGCTTACCTTTGCCATCAGCTAGGACTAACAGTGATTACTTTAAGTGAACCGTTTAACTGATAGTGAGAGACAGTATATCACAGTAGTTAAGACCACAGATCCTACAGCCAGAAAGCCTGATTCTGATGCCAGCTTCACTGTTTACTAACTATCTGAGCTGTACCGTTCTGTGTCTTCTCAGTTTCCTCAACTGTGAAATACGATACTAGTAGTACCTACCACACAGGATTATTTGACGAAATAATTAATAGGTATAAAACATTTAAAGTGATGTCTGGCACGTTGTAAGTGCTCGAAACCCTTTACTCTAGAATGTAAACTCCAAGAGGGAATGACCCTATCAGCTTTGTTTACTGCAATATCCCTACTGATTAGTGGCTGGGACATTACAGACCCTTAACAAACATTTTCTGGATGAATCAAGTCCTCACGTCACCAGTTCTACCACAGAGAGCCACAATGCAGCCAGGTCCATGAGGTGTGGAGCAGCAATCCCTGAGATCTTATCAATAAAATCACTTTCCCCATTTTCTGAAAGGGCAAAGGGAGGCCAAGTAGGTGCTATAAACTCATAAAATCACAAGTGTCCCCAACAAGAGTGTTTAGGAAACGTGTCCAAGCTCTAACCTGGTTATTAGCAGAGTGAGGTCAAGACCCCAACTCCTTTGACTTCTAAGTTTCCCCCCGGTCAATAAAATCCTCTGATAAACCAAGAGGAATCATTCATTGTCTTTAAAAACAGCGGGCCTGGAAGGGAAGGAAGTAGGGACAGTGGGGAGGAGGGTGAAGAGGAAGGGTAAGCACTTGTATTCAGTCCTAAGTTCCAGGTAGTTGGGGTAAGAAATGAATTTAATTCGTGCCCAGAAGTGATGTAATGAGATCATGTATCTCCAATGTGTTGCCAATGAGATCATCGACTTCATAGGTCACATGTGCATATCTGCATAGGAGATAAATAGAATTTTCTAAAATACAGTTTTCTCAGCTCACAGACTTTACGTATCCATACTCATATTTATCCATGCTCTTTCCTTACAGAACAAAGGATTCAGTATAAATTGACTGTTGTTCACTGGCATACATTGGGCATATACAATTAGGAACATCAAGTCAAAAGAATCACCCAAGAAAGACTCACAACATTAACTGGAATATTTTTTTCTGATTTTGGCACACAGGTACTGTCATCCTTTGTCAGTTGTTAGGGTTCAAGGGCCAGGCTTCCTGGCGCTTCCTGACCTGGAGCTCTGGAGCCTGTGCACGTGTGGATGAGCAAAGCCTGCTGCTCTGTTCAGAGACTATTTCCCAAGACACCCGCAGTCGGAGAAAGGCATACTTACTCCATAGCCAGAACGAGAAAATTCCCCAGGATCCTGACACAGGACCGATTTTGGATAAGGATTGGGATCTCCACCTTCCAGAACTTTCTTCAACTCTCCCGAAGTTTGTTCAAGCTCAACATGGCAAGTTGCTCTGAAGGTCAATGTGTACATAAAGGCCCCCTACCTTGGACCCTTCCCTCCCATCATCAGGCTGTCACAGAGATTACACAGCTGTGTGGGGAAACGTGTCACACGGTTTACGGAGCTCTGCACACATGGGATCTCTCTGGGCCTGTCAGGACAGGGTAACTTTCCAGTATTCCCAGCAGCACGAGGTCAAAGTGATGGGAACCAGACTAGCAAAGACTTTGGCATTTTGCCTTTTCAAAGATGCTTAGATGAAGAAAAAAGATAGCAACTGCAGCAGATGAACTTTAAAGACAAGAACTGATTACCCAAATAATTAAGTAAGAAAGATTAGGAAACCATCCAAGGTTCTATTTTAGAAGGAAGAGTCTAACCCTTCCCCCAAAGGTACTCATTTGCCACCTGCTTACAACAGACCAGCAACACTTTATATTTGCTTGGAAGTTTTTCAGCGCTTCTCCCCACACCTGTAGGCAACCATGCAGCTGACAACACACCCTCTCTGTGGAGGGAGCAGGTTAATGTTGGTTGGTTGGGTTCCCTGCTACTGTCTCACTTCCAGGATGGCCAAGAGCCCACCAACAGCTACCTGGGCAGGGGCCTGTCATCTGACCGACAGTGGCAGGAGCCCAGCCCAGTCCCTCACATGGTGCCACCACTAATGGTCCAGATGGCTGGTTAATACCAACTCACACAGATAGTTTTTAACAGGGCTTCTTTGGCATCTGATTTACTTCTTTTCTTCAAGACTTTTGTCCCAGCCCTGGCTGGCGTAGCTCAGTGCATTGAGCGTGGGCCTGTGAACCAGAGTATCGTGGTTCGATTCCCAGTTAGGGCACATGCCTGGGTTGCAGGCCAGTTCCCAGCAGGGGATGCACGAGAGGCAACCACACATTGATATTTCTCTCCCTCTCTCCTTCTCTTCCCCTCTAAAGATAAATAAATAAAATCTTTAAAAAAAAAGACTTTTGTCCTGATGGCTAGGCTAGCATGGATATACACTTTTTTCATTTTCATTTATTTGTTTGTTTTATAAGGCAGGTAGGTAATTTGGGGGATGGGAACTTTATACCATCTGTTCAAGGATCTAAAAAAGATTTTTGGCAGATTCAAGCAGCTAAAACTAAATTTCTGTGTTTCTCCAGGCTTCCAGGGGTGTCGGATTTCCATTGTCAAATAACTTTGGGAACACTGGATTAAAAAGAGTAGCCATGTGCCCTGGCTGCTGTGGCTCAGTGGGTTGAGCACCGTCCTCTGAACCAAAGGGTTGCTGGTTCAATTCCCAGTCTAGGGCCCATGATTGGGTTGTAGGCCAGGTCCCCAATAGGGGGTGTGTGAGAGGCGACCACATTTCTCTCCTTTTTTCCCCCTCCCTTACCTCTGTATAAAAATAAATAAATAAAATCTTTCTTAAAAGATTAGCCATGTAGCTCACCCTTTACTGCAGGGCCTCTCAAACCTTTGTATTAGTGTGCCCCGTGAATCTCCAAAAGATGGCAAAAGCTTTTCGCATTTCTCAAACCCAAACCCTTCTCTAGAATACTTTTTTAAGGGATCTTTGTGGCTCTCTAAGCACTGGTCTTCTGTGGAGCAGGTTAGAAAATGATAGTGTATAGAGCATTCTTTCCTTTCTTATTCCTATTCAAACACTGCATCTTAAGTTATGATAGCAGAAACTGCTCAATACCACCCAATATCCATTCTCCCACTGTTCCTTAATAACAAAAATCTCCATGTTATTTCAGAGGCAATGCACCCAGGTCAAAACTACATGCTCTAGCCTCATTGAAGCTAGGGATAAATATGTGGCCGAATTCTGGTCAATGATGTGTAAGCAGAATTATTGTGGGGGACTTTCAGAAGAGTTGTTCACATGGAGCTGAGCTAACTGAGAGAAGTTCTCTTGTGCCCTCCACCCTCCTCCTTCCAGCTGCCTGGAATGCAGATGTGATGGCTAGAATACTGCAGCAATTTCTGACCCAGAAGTGAATTTAAGAATGGAAGTCTCATGCTAGGGTGTAACTTCAGAACAATAAAATGATCCTACGCCCTCTGATGACTATAAAACTCCCGAACCACCACTGGACTGCCTATGTCTGGACTTCTTTATCATGAGAAGAGAAGGTAACTTATCTTCCTCGACCCACTAACATTTTGGGCTTTCTGTTTGATGCAGCTGAATGTAACTGATTTGCTTTAAAGTTTACAGTTCAGATATTTTCATTTATCTACATTGAACTAACAGCCCTTTAAGTGCTCTTCTCTATTAGTCTTTGATCCTTGGTTAGAGGGGTTAGTCACTACAGTTCATCAAATATTCATGTTATTCCCTTGCTGGTACATTATAGGATGGCACTTGCACACCCCTCTTTAGGTTGAGTTTAGCCAGCGTGATTTGCTTTGGCCAGTGCGATGTGAGTGGAAGTGATGTGCTCCTTTCGGATGGAGTATTTAATTGCTGTGTGAGATACTGTAGTGACTGTGGAAGCATATGTGGGCACAGAGCCTCCACTAATCTGTTCTCAGGAAGCCGATGAATAGAGAGGTCCGGACATGTCCTGGACATGTGGCACGGTTAAGAAACCAACCAGCTGTATTTTATCTCTGAGATTGTTATCACAGTGTATGCTCACCTCTTCTGACTCACAGAATAGAAACTGCCCAAAGATGGTGGCAATAATCACCATGCTGTTCACTGCTTTATGATTTCTGAAACAATATTTGGGAAGAACCACTTTGTACTGGGTGCCTCAGGAGGTGCTCTGCCAAATTATTTCACTTATTCTCTGCATTGACCCTGTGAGGTAGACTGCTCACAAAAGAGAACGCTGAGGCAGAGAAAGGACCCGGTGCCAAAACACACATTCTGGCCACCGTGTCCAACCTGCGACATCTGAAGGCCACCCTGGAAACACCGAAAACTCTCAAGAAGCTGGCTGGTGATGTGACCTTTTCTGACAACAGGGAGAAAAATTAAAAATGCCGTTTCCTTTCCCGTGGCTGACCACACCCTATGTGGCCCAAACCAGGACATGCCTGGTCTTGGGCCCCTGTACCCCACTGAGGACAGCACCACAGTAAGTCTTCTGACTCCTCAGTGCCTTTGAACTCCAACCTGCCCTGTGAGCAGCTGAGAGGAACTAATTGGGCAACATTCTCTGACTGCTGGCACAGACAGTAATAATCTCAGCATCACCGTGGCAACCTGACTGGAATGCTGGTTATTCACACAAAGGAAAACCAGTCTCCATTCAGACCAGGACTGCATTTTGTCTCTATTCCACTTTTCCCATTACAAGTTGCTGCTGAAAAAAACAATGCTTCTTTTAAGAAGAATGTTTATTACGGGTCTGTGGTAAAATGGCATTTTCTTAGCCTAGAAAAACTTGGAAAGGGGTGAGGGGAGTAATACATCCTCTAAGAGATTTTATTAAGACAGACTCTATATGAACAGCAGTAAAGGTCATCAGAGAACACGTGACCCATAACCAGGCCATGGAATCTAGAGGGATATCAACAGCACAGCATGGGCAACGGGTCACTAACCACTAGATCGCGTTACATTGACCAGTGCTCATGTCCTGGGCGCCTGCTTGTGCTGCTGTGAACCTCTCCTCCAAACCCTCCAGTGGCTCCACTTGCCTACTCCATCCACCCTCCAATGCCAGCCAATATCTTAAAACCTCAGTGTTCCCTTCTCCATGCATCAGCAGATGACTCACCAAGACTGGAAGATGTCTTGTGTGTTCTTATGTGTTGTGTTGTGTCCTTGTTCCTGCCCAGAAGGTGCCTTGCTCGCATCTCTGTCAAAGTCTTACCTGTCCTTCCAGGCCCAACTCACATCATAGTTCACACCTAAGGACCCTCCAGTTACACCCATTAGAGTAAACGTCGCACTAAACTGCACCCCGGAGACTGCCTTGAATGCATCTGCCTTACGTCCCGGGAAGGCAACTCTCAGAGAGCAAAGTGTACGTCTCCGTACGTCTGAATCCCCCAAGATGACTGACAGGAGTGCCTTCCGCAGCAGCAGTACGGCATGGGAGGATGAGTAGCAACTTCTGTATCAGCTGATCAGGGTTTCAGTGGGGCTTTGCCACTTTCAGTTTTGTAATCTTTGAAAAATTATCTAATCTCGTTGAGCCACTTTCTTTAACTATCAACAGGATGCTACTAATAGCGTGGTCCGTGAGCACCCAGGAGCCTGCTGGAAATACGGAAGCTCGGGCCCTGCCCAGAACTACTGAATCAGAACTGACATTGTAACAAGATCACCAGGTGATCTAGTCAGTGTTATTATTCCAAAAGTACTGATAAAACCCACCTAGCAGAGGTATAAGAATGAGTTTATGGAAAATACCCATCAAGGAGGGTGATGCATGACAAAACCTGACTAACTCAGAAAACCATTACTATTTAGGTCCAGTGAATGCACTGAAAATTGAACCGTTTGGTGTTGTGGAGGATTCGGGAATCATGACATGAGCTTGCCCTCAGACAGCATGTCTCATTACTCGTCATAACAGAGAAAACTGAGTGAAATATAAATGAAGGGAAGTGAAAGACTGTGGTTTAGAAAAGCAGATGAGTGAACCTGACTTCATCATTTACAGTTTTCCTGACACTGAGCAAATCCACCAAAATCCCCTAGCCCTTGGTTTCTTTTCCTATAAAACAGGAATAAGAATACAAGCAGGCTGCCTGCCTCTCAGAATTGTACTAACACTGAAATGAGACAAACGCATGGACGATTTGGTCAAATACAGAGCAATGGTGAAATCAGTTTTTGTCATTTAATATTAAAACAAAATGTGACCATCACAAATCCCCCAGTCCTAAACTCATGCTCAAGGACGGCCATCCTTGAAGGGCATGTGAAGGGTGAAACGGTAGATCAAAGTCACTGTGAGTGATGTTCACCTGATTTTACTTGATAGGGTTTGGGGGTGAATTTTTAATGGAAGGAGTGGAGAGAGAGTGCCAAGGAGGGCAGCTGCCTCTGCCTTCTCAGAAGCTGACATGGTAAGAAAAGGGTTGGGAGTATCTACCTACCGCTTCAAAAATGCTGGGGCAGGAGTGGGAAGGGTGCCAGCGGGAGTCCCAGGAGGTAAGGCGTCCCCAGCAGACCTGAGGTCCTCTCTGCTCCAGAGCCCAGGAGAGAACTGTGAGGGGAGTCCTGTGGGTTCCCGGTTGCCAGGAAGAACTACAAGGGCAAGGGCCCGAAACTGGATGGAACTGAGGGGCAAACTCACGGATGAATAAGGAGGGAACATTTGCTGAAGAAACAGCTGTGATCTATTTTTCAAGAACCCTGCTCCTAAAGGAGAAGGGATAGAGTTCAAGAACCCCGCTCCAACCAGACAGACAGGCAGAGCACAATGTAACTGTTACAGGCGTTCAGGTGGGTGGGAAGGCAATGTAGGCTGACGGCGCCAAGGGAGGCAAAGAGGAAAAGGCGGGCACCTGGGCAGCAAAGTACACGCAGGACCGGTATAAATGATACCAGTTTCACTTATAAGTTTCCTCTACCTGTCAAAGAGGAAACTTTCCCTCTTGAATCGAACCACTTGTCTTGCACTAAAGCCATGTCTACCAAAGCAACTACGAGGGTCAAAGCACCAAGAACGAAGCCCAGGCGTCTGGCCAGGACTGGCAAGGAGACACTAGTTCTTGCCTCTGCAGCAGGAGAAATGTACAGTGAAATGGGGAAACAATGCTTTCTTAAAGGGTATTATTTTAAAAGGATACATGTTAATCACATATATCACTTCTGTCAGAAACGACAAATAACAGAAACATGCCTCGTATAGGACAGCACCTTCATTCAGCAAGCTCCAGGTTGCTTCTAGAGACCATGGTTCCCCAAGCATTTTAAAAGGGAAATCAATTTTAAGCATTGTCATAGCTTTGACATGGCTATGACAAAGTGGGAAACACACGTGGGATAAAGAACACATAACACCATCATTATTATTATTTCTTTACAAGTACCATGTTGGCTCCAGGTGAGAAAGGAACAGGTACACAGACTGCATGGCTGTAATCATCGGTCTGCATTCTCCTCCCCCCTCGGGCGGGGACTGGGCTCCCTTCGTATTAGTAGCCTTAGCAGTGTGCACAGTACACCCAGGACACGGAAGGCTCAGTAAACGATTAATTTGACCAAGACGGACAAGAAAACACACATAAGTTTTTCACTTTATCATTGGTGGAATAAAGAGATAAGTGGGGATGACTTCATATTGTACGGCACGAAGATAAGCACGCCCAGTCCCTGGGAAGACACGTCTGGGTACCGGAGAATCTGTGGAGCCACGTTCAAATACGGTGCATCTTCCTGGAAGGCCTATTTTACACAGAACATGCTGTTTTGCTTTAATATGTTATATTAAATATGGATACATTTGTATCAACTATCAACTTTGTTTTCCTGTGGCATTACCATAGTCCCCCCACCAGTATCTCTAAAGGTTCAAATTACCCTCCTTAACCAATAGGGCTGTTTTTATAAAAACATTCCAAAGTATATTGTTCACCTATATCACTTATATCCCTAATTTTCAAATACAGTAAATCCTCTTTATTTCACCCCCATTCGTTCATCATTGGCAATTACTTAGAGAGCTGGATAGCAATTTAATCTTCTATTGTCCATACAGAGTAGGTTTTAAGAAAAGCAGTAATGTGAAGAAAAGTAACAAAAATACATGTCAAGCAGTGCAGTAGTGTTCACGTCCAGTCACAGGCTAATCACAAACATCTCTAGGATCTGTAACAGCATTGCCAGTCTAGGCCTCCCAGATACTAAGGTTTAGACAGTAAGACCCCTCACAAACTACTATTAAGTCCCACTTCTCACCAGTGCCCAAATGCCCCCACAGCCCCCAAGTCTGGGGGCCCTTGAGGCTGGTCTGCGGGGCAGACAGGATCACTGCAGCTCTCGAACAGAAAGATGGCCATGCTGGCGCTAATGAACCGAACCGAACATTTTTGTTTTGTGCAGTGTGTGTTTCACAACTAAAAAGGAGGAAAAATAATTTAATCATGATGAAGGCTGCTTCACTTGAGAAGAATGAGGAACCAGACAGCATGAGCAGCAGCCCAACGTTTAAAGGATCAGCTTCCTGTCCTGGGAGTGCTTCAGAGCTCAGGAACTAAGGCTTACTTGAAACCCAGGAGGCAAGCTTTTGTTACAGCTTAGAAAATCTCGCCCTGATTACTGGATTCCACTCAGTAGCTAACCATACCATTTAGCACAACACTAACTATATAATACTTGTAGATAAAGCGCCTACTTCATCAACATACTATTTTCCAGTGAACCTGTAACTAAAACGAGCCTGTGGCCACACCCCCCAAAACCTGGTATCAGCTTACATCTTCCACACTTGTTCCCGATCTTTCTGGGGCTCGTTCTTTCCAACAGCCATCTCAGGTGCCCTTCTCAGCCACTACATTCAGATGCTTTTTTCAGACAAGAAAGTTGGGAAACATATGGCTAGGGATATTGTTGGAAAGAACTGGCATTTTGTACACCTGATTATTAAGTCAAATAATGAATTGGAAAGGACAGCAACTGCAAAATCTACCTGTCGTGAGAGGAAACTTTCCCTTTGAACCAAACCACTTGTCTTGCACTAAAGCCACATGTACCAAAGCAACCAACTACGAGGGTCAAAGCAATGAAGCCCAAGTGTCTGGCCAGGACCGGTGAGGAGACACTAGTTCTTGCCTCTGCAGCAGGAGAAATGTACAGTGAAAATGGCATCGCAGTTCAGAACTTGGGCACCTGCAGGACCAAAGCAAAGACTGTCACAGTAATACTGGCAGACGAGGGGGTGCCAGGGTGGATTTGTCCAAAGTGAAGAAGATTCCTGCCAATGAACCATGTGGCTATTGAATGTGTTTAATTTACTTTAACCCTCTCCAGGAATAATTAAAAAAAACATGATTAAACGGCCTATACATGTGTTTTGGTGATTTCCATATACCCTAACACACTCAGTGGAGTCAGCGGCCTGAGGCGGAGCTGCAAAGCCTGCCCTCAGCTCCCATCTCTTAGTATCATCTCACCCTTCCCAACCAGAAGGACAGGTTTCCTTTCCTCTCACACAGTGGTCTCCTGGCTCGCCGGGCAAAGCCAGGAGATCTCACTTTACCCAAAATAACCACTGCTGAAAAGCCTCGCTTAGAACCTTATTTTTACATAACATATGACTTGCAAATGGTGTACACAGATACTCTCCCCCTGCAAGGTTAGAGGGTAGGGCTCTCAGAAGCAATAGGAAGCTCCCTTAAGAATGTAATTTACATGTTTTTTTTTTTACTTTTTAAATTGATGTTGGAATACAGTTGTCTCCATTTTCCTACCACCACTTCTAAAATCAGGTGTCAAAAGGAAGCAAGGACACTGCATTCTAGAAATCACTTCGGCTCAAATTTCAGGCCCTGCTACTTACTAGCTGCATGAGTTTGAGCAAGCTCTTCCATTTTGTTGAGTTCCCTAAATTTCTTGTGAATCAAGTGCATGTCCCACATAAGGTTCTTTTTACCTTGTCACACACACATGTATACATGCACACGCACCTGTTCTACTTTAACTGCTTTCAGTTAGTCTGTTCATAAGCAACTTCCTTCCGAGCTGGTTCCACCTTCAAATCAAGTTAAGCATCATGTCCACCATGCCCTTCCTAAAACCCTCTTCCTTCTCCCCAGAGCAGAGCTTAGTTGCTCCTCCTCTGTGTTCTCACAGTGATTGTTCTAGAACATAACTGTCACACCTGCCATGTGTTGTAATTATGTGTTTCAGTGTCTGGTTCCCCGTCCACACTGTGAGTGAGCTACCTGAAGTAGTTCTGAGTCACACTGGTAGTATCTCTAGTTTCTACAAGTGTCAAAATTCACAGGGGGTCCTCAGCAAGAGTGGGATGAATGAATGAATGATAACAGCATTCATCTCTTGAGTATTCACTATGTGCTAAGCACTTGCATACATTATCTGTAATCCTGGCAAAAACTCTATCAGGTGCGCATGAGCGCTGTAATTTTACAGATGAGAAAACTGAGGTCCAAACCCAGTAAACAAGTGATTAAAGAACTATGCCAACCTACAATCTGCCTACTAAGAATCTAGCACAACACCTGGCACTCACTAGGGCCTCATAAAATGGTATCTTCCTGTCTTCTGCTCCAACGATAACGGGAGTGTGACTTCTACAAAGTAAGAGTCAGAAACTACGTTCACTGGTGTTAGTTAACACTTTAGCTTCAGAAATTTTAAACAAAAGTTCATTTTGCTGAATTTTACATCAGGGCATATGAACAGTTTTTGCTTTTTAAAAAAAGATTTTATTTATTCATTTTTAGAGAGAGAGGAAGAAAGAGAGGGCGAAAAACATTGATATGAGATGTTCAGTTGCCTCTCATACATGCCCAGATGAGGGACCAAACCTGCAACCCAGGCACATGCCATGACTGGAAACTGAACCTGTGACCTTTTGTTTTCCAGAGTGATACCCGACCAACTGAGCCACACTGGTCAAGGTCATGAACAGTTTTTTTCAATCTCACATTGATTATTCCCAAAATATCTTCTGAAGGCCTGCTCTGTGCCAGCTCTGTGCACTGGGAATCCACGGAAGAAATGTCACAATCCCAGTCTCCCAGGAGCAGGCATTGGGAGATACGGGCATTTGTGGAGCGCCTGCTAGGGGAACTTCTTAGTGTCTCAGAGCACATATTCTTAATGGGCAGATGTTACATGCCTATTAGGTCTGCCATTAGTGGATCTATGAATCATTTAATGCAACACAGAGAAGCCTGTGCAACTTATGTGGCCACAGAAGATTCTTTTAGGAAGATAATGTTCACGTTAAAACTGAAGAGCGGCCCACACGTGGACTCCTACCACTGGGGTAATGACGTGAGTCCTGAGGGAATTGATGAGGCTATGCAATGAAATGGTTAGATGGCTGCCACCTAGCAAAGTAGTGAGCGCTGGGACACGAAAGCCATTCATCACTGCCCTGCCAACTGCTCCCTGGAGGAGGCCCTTGTTTTCACCAACCCATTATGTCCATCTGAGCCTGGCGTGCCTCTGCTTGTAACCTCAAGAGGAGTCACTGACATAGCATCCTGTGTGAATGGCGCCCTGGAGAACAACACAACGTGATAGGAATACACTAGGAATGGCGTGCAACACAAGTGGTCCTGACTACCAAAGAAAGTAAGGTTCCTAGGCACCTTCAGTGACTAAGCCACAGTCAGCAAATCCAACTTCCGGGCGTCACCTGAGAAGGCTATTGCAATTTTCTGGCCTTGGCTAATCGTGGTAAAATGAAGCTTAATAACCTAGGCACCTCTTTCTCTGCCCTCAAGCTCAAACATACAATCAGCCACATATAGCAGACCCTAAGTATTTACTATCAACACTTTAATTTAGCTATTAAAACACCACCCTAGCTAAAATACGCTCTTGTCAGATTTCCACCCAGTGTTAATAACTGCCACACCATCTTTGAAAGTGACAAATAGAACTGAGAGAGGATAATAAATAACAATGTTGTGAGATTACAACCTCATTTTGTGCCATTGGTCACAGAAACCACCTGTGACCTGTTTTCCAGGCCTACTGCTCTCACCATCATTCTAGGTGGGCTAAGCAATTACTGTTTACAAACTCCTCTGGACAGACCCTGTTTCACAGTGTCTCCCACACAGCCACACAATTACTGGAACAAATGCCATGGTTAGGTTCACGGAGGCTGACAACAAAGTGCCACGCTGCACTTGGCATCTGCTGCTGAGGAACACTGTATTTTGCTGTGTGTAACGCACACATTTTTGCCCAAAGTTTTGAGGGAAAAAATAAGGATGAGCATTATACCTGGGTAGTACTGATTGTGTATCTATATGAATGTTTTTACTTCTTTTATTTATGTTTATACATTAAAAGTATAACCCTAGAAAGCAATAAAGAAGCCTATATGCAAAATAATACCCTGGAATACAATCATCAGTTTTGTTTCTAAATATAAATAAATAAAAATTGATTTAAAAAATTAAAACTCAAGGTTTTTTCCCCTGAAAGTTTGGGCCAAAAATGTGCGCAATGTACATAGCAAAATTTGGTAACTTGATACTGGGTGATGTTGGGGATCCCACCTCATTCAGGTAAAAGTCTAAGAACATCAACCTGCTTCCCTGACTGGCTGAGTAGATATATATTCATCTAATATCTGCCCTTCATGAGATGCACGCTTGTTCAGGCTTGTAGCTATTGAAAGGGCTCAGGACATGTCACCCCAAAATATGCCACTTTGGCAAGAGGATTATGTCGAGCTGAAGACCACTAAAAACACACGCGCACACGCACACAGGAAGGGCAGGATGATGTTTATGAACCCTGGAGACAACTCTAGACTCCTGTGGCCCAGAGAAGGCACCAGAGGAATGAACGGACACAACAAGTCTTGCCAGCGGGCCCTCGTCTTCCATTAGGTTCCTTCGTGCACTTACCTTCTCATGCTCTTGGAAGCCTAAAGCCCTTTCCCTTTGTCTACTCACTTCCCTACAAATTTATTCCTTTTTTACTTAAGATGCTATATGAGCCCAAGTTCTAACCACTCATTTGAGCTATTCATCACTGAGTTCCCCTCTATATATAAATGACGGGCATCTTAAAAGAAAAACTCTTTTTTTGTTGTTTTGAATTTGTCTATTGTCAGTCTAATCTGCAAGGTCCTAGCCAATGAACCTAAGATGGGTTGAAAAAACAAAATTTTCCTCCCCTGCACTATATTCTATATAATAATTCTTAACTATGCCCATAAAATTCTGGGAACCTCTTGAAACTCTATTCCAGGTATTGTGCATATGCATTTCTTAGGGAAGATAAGCTATATGTCTGATCATTTATGTTTTCTAAAGATTGTTTATTTATATATTTATTTCTAGAGAAAGGAGAAAGGGGCAGGGAAGGGAGAGAAAAGTCAACAGGTGGTTACCTATCACACGTCCCCAACTGGGGACCTGGCCCACAACCCAGGCATGTGCTCTGACTGGGAAAATCAAACCCGTGACCCTTTGGTTTCCAGACCGGCACTCAATCCACTGAGCCACACCAGCCAGGGCATTGATCATTTAAAAGAACTCTAATATCCAGAATCTCAGTTGACTCTTCAGTAGTCCTTCAACACGAGCTGGGTTGATAGTATACACACTCCCATTTCATAAGGGAAGAATCAGTTCTGAGCTGTTACCTGAGTCACCTCAGGATAAGTCAGGGAACCCTCAGGCTCCACAGATTTCCACAGGATGCATCCACTATCTGTGAGACTTATCCATGCAGAGTGCTTGGCTCAGATGACTTATCTCTTATCTAGACTAAGTCCTAAGAACAGAAACTATTTTTATTGTTCCTGTATCATCTCTTTCACGTTATTCTATTCTATTCTATTCTATTCTATTCTATTCTATTCTATTCTATTCTATTCTATTCTATTCTATTCTATTCCATTCATCCTCCCTCCCTCTATAGCAAGAGGTAGAGTGTTAGTATGTAAAAACAACTGTAATCAGTCAATTAAGAGAAAAAACCTTTGTTTTTCAGAAATATCTATTTCTGTTAGACCCCAAACCATAAAACTCCTAAAAAATATATAGGCAGTAAACTCTTTGACATTGCTCTTACTTATGTTTTTTTGGATATGTCTCCTTAGTCAAGGGAAATAAAAGAAAAATAAACAAATGGGACTACAACAAACTAAAAAGTTTTTACATAACAAAGGAAACCATCAATAAAATGGAAAGAAACCTACTGAATGGGAGAACATATTCACCAATGATACACCTGATAAGGGGTTAATATCCAAAATATATAAAGAACTCATACAACTTAACAAAACCAATAAAAACCAACTAAAAAATGTACAAAAGACCTGAATAGACATTTCTCCAAAGAAAACATACAGATGGTCAATAGACATATGGAGAGATTCTCAACATCAGTAAACATCAGAGAAATGCAAATTAAAACCATAGTGAGATATCACCTCACCTCTGTCAGAATGTCTATCATCAATAAATCCTCAAACAGCAAGTGTTGGTGAGGATGTGGAGACAAGGGAATCCTCGTACACTGTTGGTGGGATGGTAAACTGGTACAGCCACTGTGGAAAGCAGTATGGAGGCTCCTCAAAAAATTAAAAATAGAACTACCACAAGACCCAGCAATTCCACTTGTGGGTATTTATTTGAACAAATCCAAAACACAAATTGAAAAGTATATATGCAATCCCATGTTCACTGCAGCATTGTTTACAACAGCCAAGATATGGAAGCAGCCCAAAAGTCCATTGACAGACGACTGGGTAAAGAAGACATGGTACATATGAACAATAGAACACTACCCAGGCATAAGGAAGGAGGAACTCGTACCATTTGTGATGGCATGGATGGACTAAGAGGGTATTATGCTAAGTAAAGTAAGTCAGTCAGAGAAAGATAAATACCATCTAATTGCACTTACAGGTAAAATCTAAAGAACAAAATAAATGAACAAACAAAGCAGAAATGGATTCATAGGTACAGAGAACAAACTGAGTGTGGCCAGATGGGAGGGAGTTTGGGGACTGGGTGAAAAGGTGACAGGGTTAAGAGGCACAAATTGGTAGTTACAGAAACGACACAGGATGTACAGTACAGCATAGGGAATATCGTCCATGACGTTGTGAAAATGTCATGTGGGCACTAGACTCATCAGGGAAAGTCACCTCATAAGTTATATAAATATCTAACCACTATGCTATACACCTGAAACTAATATAATATTGAATATTGACTATAATTGAAAAAATAATTTTTTAAAGAGTATGCTGGGGTTGTGATGACACCACTAACCCTCCCCACAAAGAAATATCTATTTCTGTTTTCTGTCACAAGACACCTGTGAGACCAACAAAAGGTAGTGACTAGACATAAGATGTGGGGGAACAAGACTGAAAAACCTATCGCAAATGCAGAGAAACACTTGCCAGGCAACTCAGAGAAAGGAACTTCAAGATCCAGAAGTTCCCAATACTCTATAATAGCTGAAAATTAACCAACTACAATTCTGACAAAGTGACAGCTCAAAACTTCCCTTCAAACCCTCACAAAATCAACCAATTCATTTCCTTCCAAGTATGTGAAGCAACTCCCGGGATCTTAGAGCTCACAGAGCTCAATCGGGTGCGGGTTCTGCCCTCAGGGAGATCAGGGACTGGAAGGGAGAGAAAGCCAATGAGCACAAACAGACGGGCTACAGAACATTTCCCTTGTATGGTTTCCCAGTCCCCTCATCTTCAATTCTGAAGCCTCGGAAACTGTACCCATCTCTCAATAAAACAGTATCTGGACAATGCGTACATAGGAAAAATGTACATTTGCCTTCAACACCCAAAACAACATTTTAAATGAAAAACAATATGAGAGAAAAGTTTCAAGTTACACTTCAAAGTCAGCTGGTGGAACATCAGCAGGGTGTGTAATTAAATTTGGAAAGTGCTACGGCAGTCAACGAAGAGGGTGTGGTCGGAACGCAGCTGGCGGCACGAAAGAGTCCTTAGTGATCACTCTATATCCTAACAAAAGAGTTTACTTATGGGTGTTTTTACTGTGTTTTAGCTACGCTTTTGGTTGGGGCTTTGGAGTTGCCATGTAACATAGTCATTTTTCTTGTAAGAAAAGGAGAAGGGTCTGCCCCAGGTCATTTCTCAGGTAGGACATGTGGTTTTCAAGAAAAATTAATGCCTGTATCTGTGACACAAATAGAAAACAGTCAAGGAACACCCCCTAAAAAAGTACTAATAAAGCCCTGGCGGTCCAGGGAAGGCAGAAATTGTTTCTAATAAGCAAGAAGCAAGGAATATTTTTGTCTTGAGTCCTGAGTTTGAGCCCAGATGGGGAAAGAATTTGTACAAATGCATGTGGTAGATGTCACCCAGCGGCAGGACTAAACATTGGGCAGGCAAGTTCAGGGCAGGGTGAAGGACACAGGTAGGGGAGTTGGAGAGAACTGGGTGGTTCAGGCAAGTTCTACTCAGAATACCCAGTGGGGGCTGTGAGACAAGGAAGGACAGGCCGCAATTAGCAAGATCAGGCAATTAGCAAGGTCAGAAATCCCTACCAAAGGTACAGAGGATCCTACATAATTAACATGCAGCATTTTCAGCATATGAAATACCACGTCCTTGATCTACCCAAAGGCCATTAGGCCTGAATCTAACTTCTTAAAACAACCATCATACACAAGGACCTATCATACACAAGGATTTCTTCAAACATATTCCTCTATCTCCTAAGAGAGGATATTTTCAACCACTTCACTAGGCACAGGAATAACCATCCTGGTCTGTCCCACAGAAAAAGGTTCCACAACGTTTCTGTCTTATTTTCCAGTAAAAACTGGCTTTCTCCTTTGACACCATGTAGCATGCCCGTATAAGTCACATTTCTATGAACCCTGTATAAGGGCCACTTTCTCAGTCTATCTAAGGCCAGACGGCACTTTCGACCACCTCCCTCAACCCTTCTTTCCTCACTCAGTGCACTTTCTCTGGTTGCACAAGTACAAACACATGGAGAATGTGAAGAATGTACCCTAGTTTGGCAGAGCTTGCTGCCTTCTGCCTGTAAAAGTGCCCCCAAATGGTGCGAACTGAAGCAAAACAGCCACAGAAGCAGAATGCAATCTCGAGGTCAGTGCAGGACCAGCTGCCCTTGTCTCTTAGACATTCCTGGCTGGAATCCCATGGAGTAAATGTGGGGGAAGAACAGACAGGGCAGACCAGAGGATCAGGAAATACCCAGCTGCAGCAAAAGAGAGCAGTCATCAAAAACATAAGCAAAGCATACAAACAGCAATTTCCCTCCAGGAGTGCCCCCGAGGGCAGGCCTGTAAATTATCCCTGGGTATTTCTTTTCAATGCCATGACTTTATAGCTGATTTCTAAACCCCACCCCCTGAACCATAAGATGTTCCCATAGGGCATCTCTAGGTCAACAAAAACAGCTTCTACTATCTGACCTGAAATCTGCATAGTCTTGTGTCACCCCCACAGAGAAGCTTCCTCATTCAGCCACTTGTGAAATCTTTTCCCCACTTTATCGAGAGCGATTGCTACACCCGTAAAAGAATAAGCGTTCAAGAAAAATAACTGTTTCTTTCAAAATTTTAATGTACCAACTAAGGGAAAACTATACAAGCTAGAAATCAAATGTAATGTCCCTATCTCAGGTATTTATTCTACTCCAAGTTTACACAGGACACTGGCAGAAAAAATTCATTCATTTATTCAGTAGACAGTTACATACCAAATAAGATGACTATACCTCATCAATTCTACAATACAGTTTTTTCACAATTTAAAGTCTCTGGAATTGAAATACATCTGAAAATTAAGATACTAGTCTTCTCCTTTTAGTACATAAAATAATGTAGCATCTTACAATCAATTATGTGGGCCACAAAGGAACTACTCAATACTTCTCAACTGAGTACAACACCCTTTAATCTTGAATTTGTCCTTCCCTCTCTAGTGCCTCCTTTGACACTGCTACCAAGGTAATCTCTCTGGAGCAAACCTGGTCATGAATGAGCCAGTGAATTCCCTTTACCTGTGGAGTAAGCATGCAGTAAGAGGCCCTTTCATGGCCTGTCCTGGGATGACCTCCTCAGCATCATCTCCTCTTGCCTCCTGTCAAATTATGAGCATCTTCCTCAGTGATGCTCAATATACCAAATTTCTCCCAAATCCACATGACTTCCTAGTCTAGACTACTTGAAATCTTTCTCTGATAGCTCCTCTTTTCCAAGGCTTAAATAAATGTTTATCTTCTGAGGTCCCAAAGTCTCCTATATTTTATTGTAACATTATCACACACTAATGTGGGCCTCTTTATCTATATCCTCCAACAGAATATGATTTCTGCAAAGCAAAGACTGTATCTTGCTCATTTCTTATATAAAGTCCTTGGGACACTGCCCATCGAGGAGTTGGAGATCAAAACATAACATGTTGAAAGGATGGATGAACAAATCCCATGGCAGTCTCTCCCTCCGTTCACAAGATGACTCACAAGTTCACAAAGTTCATGACTTTTGGAGGTCATCAGTAAACAGATAGTATTTCCCGTCTTCTTACTCTCACATCTCGGGTTCCCCTTGTCCAAAACAATGACAATTCTAAACTGATGGTCTCTAAGCTCCCTTCCATTCTCCAATTCTGTTATTTATACTCCAAAGAAATTATCTGCTATTCTCCTTATCTAGCATTTACAAATGCTGCTCTCCACTGTGAGGTATCTTCTTCAAAATGAATTCTCAGAACAACAGAAGAGCCTGGGGCTCACGATTCTGGAGATGGCAGACTGGGGGGGAGAGCATGTCTAAAGCCCCAGAGGAATCAGGTCATTTGAAAAATGCATATTCAGTATAATATTATATCTGGAAAATACACATTCTCTTCTTTACAAACAAAAGCATATAAGGCTTGACAAAGTCATCTTGGTGTTTGGAGAAAGAAAAAAAGAGTAATTCTCAACTGAAGAGAGGGCATGGTATTTTTATTTGCTTTATCAAAGTGGGGCAAAGGTTTAAGAAGTCCATGAAACACCAGTATAGTAAAAGCTAAATGGCATAGTCCATGTGAGAATATAGACTCTGCTGTTACTTTGGGTTGAAATTCTAAATCTCCCAGGCTAAGTAGCTCTGTAACCCTGAACACTTCAGTTAATCTCTGTAAACCTTGGTTTTGTCACCAATGAAATAGAGATTATCATACACATCTCATAGAGTCATTATAGGAATTTAATTAAAAATTGCAAATAAAGCTTCTCTAACAGTGCTTGGCATTTAAGAGGCCCCTATTAATGGTTCCAATATTACGACTTCTCCAAATCAACACAGAGGCCATATCACATGCGCCGTCACACTGCATGGGACACAAGATGAACACAGGCACTCGAGAAGTACTGCAAAATGCGGGTGGCGATGACAATGGTGATGGCGGTGCCAACAGAACAGGAAGTGTCTGTGAATGACGTTTGTTTATTTTTTCCATGATCTATCAGCTTGTGTTTTTTGGGGTGGGGGACAAGAGATTTTTTTTTATTTATAAAATATGACATAGATACAAAAAGTGCTTATGACGTATGTGTACAGTTTAAGTAAAAATTACAAGTTGAACACAGCGAACACGCATGTACTCACCACCCAGCTGAGTAAACAGAACATCACAGCCCTTGGAAATCATCTGGATGCCCTCCCTGAGGCAACCTCCGCCCACTTCCCATGGCAATGGCTACCTCGGATTTTAGATTTCTCATGTTTAGTTATTTGTTACTTTGTAAAAACAGTTTTCCTGAGCTATAATTCACAAACCATACAATCACCCATTTGAAATGTACAATTCAGTGTTTTTATAGCATATTCACGGATACCTGCAACTATCGCCATAGTTGATTTTAGACAGTTTCATCACCTCAAAAAGAAACCTCGTACCCTTTGGCTATCTTCCCCATCCTCAGCTCTAAGCAACCCCTAACCTACTTTCTACCTCCATAGATTTTCCTGTTCTGCATATTTCATACAAATGAAATCATTCAACATGTGACTTTTTACGACTGGCATCTTCCACTAAGCATAATGTTTTCAAGGTTCATCCATTCAGTAGCACGTATCAGTAGTTCATTCCTTTTTATGGACAAATAATACTCCGTTGTATGGAGATGCCAAAGTTTGTTTAGTCATTCATCGGCTGATGGACATTTGGGTCACTTCCCCTTGGTCACTATTGCAGTCAACACTGCTATGATCATTCACAGACGATTTTCAGTGTGGACATATGTTTTTGTATCTCTCTGGCATATGATACCGAGGAGTGGAATTGCTTGGTCACATGAAAACTCGGTCTAACTTTTTGAGGAACAGGATATAGTGGCTTTTAAATGGATTCCCAGAAGACAAAAGTATAAAAAGTATGTTTATGACTTTATGGTGCTAAATCAGCCAGTTCGGCCATAGGTACATGTTCAATGCCTGGGGCAACTTCATCAGTTGTATAAATAGTTACACATCAATTATTCACACATGTACAGTTATCATCTTGGAAGAACTAATATTTTCTAGCTGTTCAAGGCTGTCAGTAGCATAAATAGAAGTGGACTTAATAGAATGAAGGCATCCCCATTTCGTGGCCATTCTTGGTTGATTCCTTTGACTCTCAGAACACCATTTTAAAACCATTTTGCTTTTAGACCCTGTCTGCTATTTCTGTGGATGGTGACTTTAATAATGAGAATACTAACAGTAGAATATAAAGGTGGACAAATATTGCAGACCTGCAGAAATACAAAAATATCAACGGATTGGGAACTGAGTATTTTTTCAGACAGACTTTCCAGCAAATAGGTTTGTAAAAGTTAAGATACACTGACTTCCCACCAACAGTCGGAAGTGCCCAGAATATGCTGACATCACATGATACCACCTCATAATGATCAGAAAGTGGGCAAGAGGTGGCTGGAGAGAGATTAAGGAACAGAAGCTTCATTTGACAGTGCCTGCAAGGTGGCATCTGGAAAATCTATTCGCATCCTCACAAATCACCGCGGGGATGGTGGGGAGTGTCTACAGCCTTCGCCACAAGAGTGCGAAGGGCATCTGTCTGATCTTCCTCCTGAATGCCCGCCTTGTTCTCCACGGTCTGCAGCACTCCTCCTTTGTTAGTCACGGCCAGATTGATGGACGGACAGCAGGAGCAGACTCCAGAGGACATTACCCGCCTTCACATTAGCTGTGTTGAGGAGGTTACAAAGTTGGCTGACACAGAAATGCCTCTGAATATTCTAATGTGGTATTGCTGGCTGTCTTTGACTCGTGTTATAACATTGCTCAGAAAATGTAGGGCAGGCCCCAGAACGTGAGGATTCTAAATACCCCACATGGACCGGCGTGAAAATAGGCTGACTGTTCAGCGGCACACGTGAACTCTGTACTCCCCTAATCTTTAAGTGCAGTTCGTGAAGAACAGAAAGGAAAAAAAATAATCCTCCTTGCAATAACAATGGAACTTGCAAAATAAGAACTTATAAGAGAAACCATATTTATGTTTGAAACGCAGAGAGATCACTGTAATATATATCTTACCTCGAAAAATACATAGGTAGATAAAGGCTTGTATATAATTTCCTAAAATCCAAATACATTCAGACAATCCATATACACCAGACATTAGTAAGTAGAGTGCATCAGCAAAACTATTTCTATAATACAGTATAAACATTTTTTTCTTTCCTGCTTAAGTTTGATGGTCTAGATTAACAACATTTATAAGACAAAACAAAATGAAATAGTAAAGCAAAGTCCTATCTAACATCAGTTTTCAAATCCAAAAAATTTTTATCTTTTCCTTCACCTTGCTGCTAAGGAATTCTTAGACCTTAGAACACAGAGTGGTATGTAATGAATAAGAAATGCTGGAGAGAGAAAATACAGTGGGGATATGTGGAGATTTAATTTACGTTGGCCAAAACACAATTTCCCCATTCACTGATTCTTTTCACACCAGCCACAGTAAATATCAGAGAACTTCTGCAGACGCCCAAACACCTGACGTTTTACTATTAGCGCTTTTCAAATCATTCCTCCTCAGACTGCCACCTTTTGCCAGCTCAAAACAGACTTCACAACTGCAGGTTTCTACTGTGTAGTTCCAACACTGCAGTCTTTTCCCTGAAGAGGTGTAAAATAGGTCAGTGTGCAGGGCTAATAGCATCAAATTGTTCTTTGTGGGCAGTGGGGCGGGGAGGCGGGAAGAGGGGTGCATATTGTAGGGTTGTTAAGATGGCAAAAAAGGACGCCAGCTGCAAGTGTCTGTAAGTACCCTGAGGGTGCGTATCTTCTGCCTCCACAGTGGTCTGTCACAGAGGGACTGTTCCTAAATAGATGACAGAGGAATCCAAACCCAAGCTCCTCCTTGCGCGGCCCCCACAGCTCTGGCCACTGTGCACCCAGCCCAGCTCTCCGGCTCCTCCCCCATGACCCTTCCACCACGTGCCCGATCAGTGTTACCTAAGCTTTCCCATCTGATACACGACTGTAAATGGATGGTGTGGCCCACAGCCTAGAAGCTCTGGGCCCTGGGACTGATAGGGTGACTGTCTATACAGACCTGTCACCTCGTGTGGCACAGAGGTTGACAAATTCTGCCTAGGTGCCACCTAAGGGAATATATTCATGGTTCCCTGGACTTGTCATATCGTCATCCCAATTCCACAGTTTTGTACATGCCACTCCCTCCCCCTGAAACGACTTCCCCTCTTTGCAAAAATAAACATTTCTTGTTTTCAATGTCCAGCTCACGCCTTGACCTGAAGAACCAGAGACACTCTTCTGTATTCTCACTGCGATTCTCACCCATAACCGCCTTCCCCCTTTTGTCTCCTGCGCTGCAAAGTAAGCCCCTGGAGGGCTTCTTTACTTCTGTACCTTTGGGGATAAGCACAATGTCTGACAAATAGTAGCTGCTCCATTGCTGTTCTCAGAAATAATTTAGAACTCATCCAAAGCATGCAGAGAACAAAGAAGATTCAAACCAAGTCTGTAGCAAGTAGGGATTTATTCTGATGCTTATGTGTTGAATTTCACCAGTGGAAGTGCTTCTCACTTGTGGACTCCTAAAGAAGTCCGTTAATACCTCCTCTAAACTCCACATGCAGTCTAGAAGAACTCAAGCAGACGCGAGTAGCAGCAGGCAAATTATTCCCTTGGCTCCTGAGCCTCCCTCCTTCTCCAAGGCTGGTTTAGCTGGAGGCCAACCAGTCACAGGAGTACCGGTCTCACCCTAAGACCCAGCAACATTCAGCATCTAGAAATAGGTCCTAAAGAAATAATCAGCAATGCACAAGCAGTTATGTTCAAGGTTATTAAATGTAGCATTATTTATAAGAGTATAAATTGGAAACAGCCTAGATGTTCAACAACAGGGGATTAGTTAAATAAATTATGAACATCTCAATGCTGGAACACTAGGTAGCCATTAAAAAAATCACACTGGCCCTGGCTGGTGCAGCTCAGTGGATTGAGCGCAGGCCTGCAAACCAGACAATCCCAGTTCGATTCCCAGTCAGGGCACACACCTGGGTTGCAGGCCGGTTCCCTGCAGGCCAGTTCCCAGCAGGGGACGTGCAAAAGGCAACCATACATTGATGTTTCTCTCCCTCTCTCCTTCCCTTCCCCTCTAAAGATAAATAAATAAAATTGTTTTAAAAAAATCACACTGATAAGAATTTTCATGACATAATAGAGATGGTTATACAAAAAGAATAAACTATATATATCTACAGTTCGACCAAAATTTAACTTATAGAGTGTTTGTTAATAAGAAGACTGGAAGAAAATATATTCGTGTTTAGCAGTGTCTATATCAGAGTAATGGAATAATGGATGATAATAAACTCAATTTTGTTCTCCATCCTTTTTCAGTATTTTGCAAGTGTTCCATACTAAGCATGTTTTACTTTCGTGTGGAAGGGAGGGGATGGAATGAAAACTATCAAAGCAGGAGGAAGGGAAGAGTGCCAAGTGATGGACTGCCCTGCTTGCGGCTGCGCGTCATTGTCCAGGGTGCAAGTTGCTTCCTTCGGCTGCACATAATTGCCAAGTTCTGGAAAGCAAGTCCATTGTCAGCATCCTGGTACACAAAAGTAGCAAGGCTTCCCCCAGAATATACAAGTGACCCTAGGATAACATGAGGGTTTCCCTGTACCCATAGTGAAGGATACAGAGAAAAGGGGGTCAATGAAAATCCAGGACAGATGGAGCAGGTCTAGTCCTGGAGGGGCTGGGAAGCATAGCCCAGGTGAGGGATTTCTCTAGAACACACGAGGTGCTTATCTTCTGGAGCCCTTCCGAGCATTCTGATTCAGACAGCACATCAGAGTCTCCTGGGGCGATTTTAAACCACCACACACCTGGACCCCACACCAGCCCTTGCTGAACTGTCATTTTCAGGTTCAAAAATGACAAGCTGAGTTCTTTTTTTTTTAAGTTCCCAAGTGATTCTGATACACAGAGCTGGTTAAGAATCACGGGTTAAAAGGGAGGAGAGAGTGAGGACACAGGAAACCGCCACATTCACAGGTGTGAGGGCAGGAAGCCGAAGGTGGAGAGGATTGGGAGTTCTCTGGACCATGCGGTAAGCATGGTGAGAGAGAAGGCAGGAGCAGAGGGCTTAAGGAGCCGTGAAGTTTTAGCATAGTCTCTGGCTGTTGTTCCGAACAAGTCACATGGGGGCAGGAGGTGGAGGCATTCATTTCAGAGAATGCCCGGGAGCACTCGATGGACAAGAGAAACCGTTTCCCGGTGGGGCACGGCAATGCAGAGACCAAGTGAGAAGCAGGTGATCAGGTGAATCTAAATGTGGGAGTTTCAGGAGGAATTGACATGAAAGAGCAAGAAAGCAATTTAACATCAACCTCAGAGGGTTGTTGGAAGAACTGAATAATACATTAAGTATAGCCCAGCATCTCACACAGAATGAGAGCTCAATAAGTGGTAGTTGTTATTGTCATTGCTGCTAAAGCAAAGTGGTTCCCATTTCATAGGGACCTGTCAAATAAGTCAGCAGTTACTCCTCAATTAACAGAAAAATGTCCAGGCCATGTGGGGTGTTAAACCCCCCAAATAAGAGATGCAAATAGCCATATATTTTGACAGGTTTCCATGTGTACCATTGTGTAGTTGGTGGTTGATCATTCTTGTGATAATGACTAAAGATAACTGGTACCACTTTAGGCATACATGTAGCAGTACAAAAGACAAAAAAATTAAATGGAAAATAATGCTGTCTTTAGAAAACCCATGGGAGGCTGTTTTTGGGTAAGACATTCTGAGCCTGTGTATTTTATTATTGCTGCCCCTCCCTCAAAATGAAGGGATAGGAAAAATGTATTTAGTGCCCAATGGAAATGAATGGACGTGCAAACAGGCCCCTATTCTTGATGCGAGTGGTGGGTCTCAAATGTGACTGTGAATCACCTCACAGCAAATGCAAAGAGAGAACTGGATCAGCAGCAAAGTCTGACGATTTCCAAAACCACGAGGAAATGCTGGCACTGCTGTTACTGAAGCATGGCCATTTTTCCTTAATAAATCGACAGTAATACACTGCACAGTGTCTACAATAGCACCCCTACAGCAACACTTCATCAGTTGATTGAAAGATATCCTTCTTTCATCCTCAAAAAACATCTTTAATTCCTAGTAGGAGAGACAAGGTACCAGGATCTAAGGGTGGCTCTCCTAAATTCAGAATTGTTTCCTACATTGTTTATTAGTCCCTTTTGTTCCAGAGTAGACAAAAAATTACTTTGAACATGTCCAGCTCAAATCGATTAATGTTCCCATCTTTTGGAGGAAATCAATTCACACACTTCTACATGACCTCTATGATCACTAGTCTACAAATAATCATTTCCAACCTGGAATTCTTTACCAAGCAAAACTATCCAAAAACCATGAGGAAATGATGGACTTGCTCAGACATGCAGAGTCTAAACATTTTCCAACCTTTCTCTGAAAGCCATTGAGAGATGTGCTCCTTGAAAGTAAAAACATAAAGTAAGAGTAGGCATGAGACCCAGGAAAGGAGATCCAGCATAGAAAGAAAAAGAAGACAGTTAAAGGGAAGCCTGCCATAGTAAACTTGGGGCACAGGTGGTCCAGACCAGGGTCATCTGAGGCTCCAGAAGAAATGACTCCTAGCAAATGGAAGACCTGAATAGCTGCTGTAGCTAAATACACTGTGAGAGGGCAGCTCTTACACCAGCAAGACTGCAGAAATGCACCAGTGACGAGTGCATAAGAAACAAACAAACAAACAAGCAAGAGCTGTGTGATACAAAGGGGGGTGGGTATATACACATTTGCTCGCATAAAGAAACAATGGAAGCACAATGAGAAACTAATAAAAATGGCTACTTACAGGAGGCAGACAATGGCAATAAATAGATAAGGACAACTCTAAAAGTGAGACTTCTTTAAGGTATACATTTTAGGTTGATTTAATTTTTGAGTTATGTGAAAGTATTACCATTTCAAAAAATAAGAAGAAAGTAAATTCTAAATGTTTTTAAAAGATAGTTTCCCATGAACAGGCGTTGACAGGACAGTGGTTTTTCTTGTTCTTCTTTTCACAGCAATCACTGTCGCCCTACCCCTTTCCTATTGCGCTCATCTCAGAGGCAAAAGGTCGTGAGACATGGCTGCAGCCTTGAAAATGAAATCAGTGCAGATGGGAAAAGTGGGAGAAGCCTTTCCAGTTTATCAAAACATGGAGCACACCACTTGTTTTCCGTACAAGTAGTACTGGCTATGTACCTGTAGTGTGACCCGTGAAGGCGTATAGAAATCAGGGAACAATTTTTTTTTCCATGGGGACACTGCTGGGTTTCCCAGCGGAGCAGTTCTTCGCTGGGCTGCCCGCTCACTGCAAGGAGGTTAGTTAGTGCGCCTGCGCCCTGCCCACCAAACGTTGTTTGGGGCCCCATTCACTGTGACAACCCAAAACGCACCTGCCCACATTTCCAAAAGTCTCTACCCCTGACTGAGAACCACTGTGAAGACTAAGTACAAAGGATGAAAATTAAAACTTGCCAACTTTTTCCCCATCACAGTAACTATTTTTCATCAGTTCATTAATTTAATGAATTTTCATAACACAGTTGTTGAGAAATCATGAGCAATCTGATCTTACAAATGTGTGGCTGTTACTAAAGATAGTTGTGCCTTTTTAAAAAAAAGAAACTCTGAGCTAAAGAAAACCTGCAGAAGGCAGAATTCTTGCCAGCTGTCACTCAAACCTGCTTCAGCACTACAGAGTGTGCGGTTTCATTTTAAAAAGGTTCATATAGATTCTCTCATTAATTATGCTAATTAATTTCCTTAAGAGTCCTGTAAGCTTGCCAAAGAAAATATTATTTTTCCCATTTTCACAGACATGGAGTCAAAATCTTAGAGCGGTTAAGTGATTTTTTTCCAAGCTCATAACTGACAGAATTTGGGGTAGGAACCAGGGCTTTTGGTTGCCAGGTGGGCAGTTTCTCTACTCAGCTGTTAATATTCACTCTAGACAGTATTTCCTTTACACCAAACCTATCATATAGCTCAACTTAAACCTTTTTAACACGATCATTATAAATTTGAAACCAAGCATCTTTCTTTTACATCTTGAGGTCAGATACAATGGTCACCAAAACAGGACAATTGGAAAGTCAATAAAGCTGGCTTTCTAAGGCCACGCGGGTTGGGAGAGGTGGGAATAGTCATTATTTCATCTTACAAGTGAGGAAATGGAGTCAGAGGTCACCGGTTAGTAAGGGTGGGAATCTAAATGCAAGCAGTTTAACTTGGTGGGGGAAACTCATAAGCGATTAAATTAAAAGATAAATCACAAAAAATTGATAGGAATAATACTTTAGATAAACAATTAGGTAACCGTTTATCTAAACAATTGTGATAAACCATTACCTGTAGCTTGTAAAGAACATTTAAATCTGCATGCCTCACATAAATTTTTTGTTGATTTGTAAAAGTGAGCTCATGATATAGTAACAATCAATAACTGGTCTTTGGTCAAACTAGCCAGTATTTCACTTACACTAGTAGAGAACATTTAATAAGTTATCAATTTCCCATTCCAATAACACTTCTGTGAAAATAATCAAATAAGACTCTTGGACATCTTATTTGGATGACATGAAGGACTGAAAAATTTTCTACCCTTAGTTTACCAATTTATATATTGAAAAAACTAAAGAAGTCAATATGCAAAAAGCTTCCAAACACCAATTTGGTAAAAGATCGCAACAGTAAAATAAAGGCAACACACTGAGTGAACAACCGTCTGGAGAAAACAGGTCCATTTAATACAAACAACTTCAAACTAGAGATGGAGGAGCTAACTCTATTTTGCTCCATGTAGCAGGTTATAAAGACCGTGACCAAGAACCAGTGCAGAAGACCCAATTCATTTTCTCCTCTATAATTTCTGCAGGGCAGAGCAAAATTCTATTTTTTAAACCAAATTTAATCTCCAGAAGTATGAGTATGATATCCTTTACCATTGTCAAATAGCACTAATTTCGTAGATCACCAAAAAGGTCACACTCGTGCCTGAAAAACCAGGCCAGGTTGTAGGCAAGTATAAATTTAAGGAAGAGCCTTAGCTATAGGCAAAGAAATCATTTGTCTAACTGCTCAGAGGAGCCACAGCTTAGAGGGGTAAGAATGGAAAGGGCTGGAGAAAATGCAGTTAGTAAAACTCTGTGTGGCCAAAACTTGGTGATAACTGACTTTTGATGTTATTGACACAACATGGGTTGCTATGCATATTTGGATTCATAATACTAGGACAACAAACACACAATCCTGCTAATAATTGGGTAGTCAGTGGTCCATGACCAGAGAAGAGCTGCAAGAAAAGGCAACATCCACTTCCTGTTGGCGCAGTGGTGGCTCCTGTAGTCAGCGGACAGTCCTTAATGGCAGAGCTTTGTGACTATTCTACACCCTGGCCCCTAGATAACAGAAATCTTGACACCCATATGCATTCCTGGCGGGGCTCTGGATCCAGATCAACCCAGAGCGAGGGGAGCCCGGAGCTTTGAGGCGCGCAGCCGACATGCCATACACTAAGAACAAACAGGGTCCAAAGGCTCTCTAGAAAACATCCCACAGAGTAACTGGCCAGAGTAAGAGATCATGTCCCCATTTTACAGATGGCAAATAGAGGCATCCATAAGTACGTTGTCCCTCAATTCACTGGGTGGATACTGGACACTGAAGACAGAAAGCCCAGTGATTTGCTGACAAAAATCATAACAGATCCCACGAGACTCTATGAAGATAGAGGAAAAGGGGGACTAGAGACAGAACAGGCGTAGAGGAGACCCTCCCAGTCACGCCTAATGAAAGAAACAGACATGGGACAAAGCAAACGGGGGCAGGAAGAGGATCCTCTAGAAGTGGTCAGAAGAGGGAAGGTCAGGAGGAGTCTGCAGAGGACTGGGGTCTGGCGGTGGGGTGGGGGTCTTCACTGGTGTTTGGTAGGTGAAAGAGGGGGAGAAAAAGTAGATGGAGACACTGAGCTCCTTGAAGGAAGTGGAAGAAAGAAGCTGAGGAGAACGAGGGTGGCTCTCCACAGCGGCCAGTGGTGAAACAGGAGGAAGGTGGGCACAGGGATGATGACCATCTTGGCAGGAATGTCATTAAAAAATGCAAGCATTCACCTCAGTGACCTTTAATGATGCTAAGATTCTACTGACTTTCCAGAGTTATCTGTTTAGAAACTCTTTTACTTATACAATGAAAACTGCCTCGTGGCTTTAGTTTACTTTTTATCATTTTAAATAAAGTAGGGTTATAGGAACAGTTGGCCACCACTGTCAAAACAACATATTTTCACTGGGGTCATAGCACCTTTAGTAGCCTGGGAGATAAATGCTCCCTCCCCACCCTGCTCTACACTGGCACCTACCCTCTGCAAATCAGCACTGGGTTAATGCCCTTTAGCAGGACAACAGAACTTATATCTCCATTTCCCATGGGAATGGAAGCATCCAAGGGTTTAATGTTTCTAACTTTAATCTAACAAATGTTTTAAGGTTCTTGCTACAGGCTAGCCTTCCTTAGGTGCACACAGAGAAATGCCAGCCTGTCCCACTATGGATTAGAGCTGAGGGTTGGGCCCGCCTGCCTATCTCATCAGGCTGATCTGAGCCATTTGCAGAATCATCAGCCATCCCCAAAAGAGAGGCATTCGGGTTCCCCATGGCTGCTTCCTGTCTCCAAGTCCCTCAGTAAGTGCGGTTCTGAGTCAGCCTTCAACGCTGCAGTGAATGACACACCTATTCTGAAGCACGTATTCTGATGTAACAACATGCCCATAAATAGCAAAAGAGAAAAGCACAGCAATAGGATGGAATCATAACAAGGTTCATTTTGGTAGCAGCTTCTTTAAAAAAAGGGACAAAGTAAACATAGAATGTCTCACATTATGTTTATGTTCTGTACCTGATATAAATTCTATAGAAAGGAGAGGGGAAGTTTACAGAGAGTACTAAAATACTACATTAGGGTTTTTTTCCCCTGCTGCATTTGGAAAATATTTCAAAAGTGGATCATTTATTTATGGAAGCCCTAACTTTCTCATCGTATTTAATAAGAAAAGCTTTGATGAAAGGAAAAGACCACAGTGGCTCATTTAGCCAGGAAGGAAAGCTTCAACAAGGGTGAGGGCCCTGCAAGAAGGTGGCTTGGGAAAAGGACTATCTGACTCATTATGCCACTAAGGGCCCTTACTTAGCATCCAATTCTCTGCTCTTTGGGACAGAAGACACCAGAAGGCAGGCAGATCTGCACCAACCCCAGCTCTGGCACTCATTAGTTGCCTTAGTTCTATTACTCAATCACCCTGAGCCTCAGTTCTTTCCACAGTGAGCTGAGAAGGGTAATAACAGTATCCTACTTCAGTGGGTCGTTGTGACAGTTAGATGAAGTGACACGTTAGAGATTCTGGCACATACACACATGACATACAACACATACCAGTCATCTTCCACCTCTCCTTACCTCCCCTCTGGCCAAACCCCAGACCAACAGAATGGCAAGCCTGACTCCTGCAAATTTCACCTTCCTCAACTACACACTGACAAAGGCTAAAGTATGTGAAGGCTCCACATCGTTCTACAAATGTTAGGAAATGCTGCTCTCTAGCACTGATCAGTACTGCTCCCCCACAGTGCAACGAGAGAAGGAGGCAAGTTTCAGGCAGCTCCTCTCTGCTCCACCTGTTTACTGCTAAATGTTGACATACTTTTATAATCATATCCCCTGAGGGGGACTAAACTGTGCTTTACAGCTATTTTCATGTTCATTTTTGTGCATTTAATTAATGCTTTTATTTCTGTGCTCATACACTGGGGTAAAATTTAAGAAAACCAGTATTTGAAATGCAAAAGACAAAGATTAGCGCCGAGCAACTTGTTATGGGCTTCTCCTTGCACCCACAATCTAAAAGGGCTGGAAATTTAGAAAACAGATAGTAGGATTTCAAACAAAACAAAACAAAAATATAAGCAAAACTAAACAAGCACCAGAAGCAAAAGCACTGTGAGTTCTTTGGGGCTGAAATTTGCCTTAGAATCCCCAGCACCTTACAAAGGGTCACCTGAAGAAATAACACAACTTCAATCTACCATCACCCATTAATGGAAAGAAAAAGCTAAAAACTAAGTCTGAAAGACACTAGCAGTATTCTACTGATGTGTATTTCCACTGACTCATTGATTCATAAAAGGGCCGCATGCAAACTACAGATGTCCATGGTCTTCAACTCAAAGCTGTTGAAAACAGACCCCCAAAAGGGCTCCATAATCCCCATTACCTCAACTGGAGAGAAGATAAACTTGATGACCGTGGACTGAGCCAGGGATGGGGCCTTATCCTACTGTCTCCTTGACACCAACGTGCCACATGGACTTTTGGAAAACACCAGCACACTTCGAACTGTCTTCTCATTCAGGATGCCAAATGTGAAAAAATCAAGACCCCAAATCCCGGAGTTTTCTCTCCCCCTCCATTTCTAGTACAAGCGTTATATTTCCTAGTTTCTAATCATTTTCACTCTCTCCTGTCTGCCAGGCTCTAGGTTCCTCCTACCTGTCCCAGTGTCTCATGCCAGAGGGATGAAAATTGATATTCAATGCATTTTATACAAACAAGTAACACAAAGTTAAGTAAAGTAAAAATCAGAATCCAGATGAGGAGAAACAATTTACACGGGGCTTGTTTGATCCTCCAGGAATCTTAAAAGAACCCTGACAATGTTAGTCTAAGGTTTCTGCATCTGGCTATGAAAATAGAAACAGACGATTCTAGAGCATCAGAAGCATCCTCTCTCTTCCCCTGTTCCAGTTACCTAATGCTGGGTAACTAACCAGCCCCAACACATAGCAGCTCCAAGTAAACATTGTTTTATTGACTTTAGAGGTGTTAGCTGAAGGTGTAATCATCTGAATGCCTTTCCATTTACATGTCTGTCACCTTGAAGACATGGTGGGTTGGTGTCTCTCTTTCCACACAACTTCTCCAAATAAATATCTTGAGCCTCCTCAAAGCTTGGCTGGCTTCTCCCAGAGCAAGTAAGTGCTCCAATGCATAAGAAGTGGAGGCTGCAGTCTCATAAAGCCTTTGCCCATAAGACTGGCACAGAGTCACTTCTGTGATAATTTAACAGCAAAGAAGTCAGCAAACCCAACCCATCCTGATTCAAAAGGAAAGTCTCAACAAGGGACTTGAATTTGAAGACGGCATTAACGCACTACATGCAGCCGTGTTTGGTCTCCATCACAAAGGGCAGATGGCAATGGATCAGGCTTGTGGGCAGACCCCCAAACACTGTAATCTTAATTTGGGGGACACAGAAAAAGTCATCAGAAAACTTTTTATAGTGATTTCATTTTACTGCCAATCTCCAAAGTCGGGGAAGTTATTAGAAAGAAAAAGAGGTTAAATAGTTGGCTTTGTTCATCGCATCTGCATGTTTATTGTGTTTTAATGTATTTTGAGTAAAAAAAAAAACCATTAGTGTTTTCATGGACATGCAGTAGTAGGTTTAATTGCAAACTTTAGTCACCAAATGACAACACTGCTCATCTTGTGCTGATCTTCCAACTGGAAGTGAGTGAATAATTAGTCATTACTGGACAAACAGATTTTCAGAACATTAGCAACGGAAACATTTTTTGAATTCCTGCTGTGAATATTCTTTAGAGGAGCAGGAAAACTTCAGGTATTTTAAATTAGACCCAGAATTCAATATAACTAGTACTGGAAGATATATCCGTCTATAAATAAACTGCTCATTAAAGCCAGATGAGAAAGAAGTAACTCCTGGAAAGGCCAACTTAGCAATTAGACCAAAGCTTGTCCCCATCAGTAACTCGTTCATGAAGATCCCTGGAATGCTAGAACTTAGAAGAACACCTGAAGGACAAAGCCAGGGGTTCTCAGTTTTAGATGACTAATAAACCCTGTGGGAATTGGTTTAATCTGAATCTTTTGCCTTCCCCTCTTTCTGATAACTGCCACCAAATAGATGGCTTTTTTTTCTGGCCTTGGTTGCCTGGTTTTATAACAGCCTATTTCAGATTTGCTAAGTGACTTCTCCTTCAGAAATTTCAAACCATCATAATTACTTGACTTTGTCCTTGCCCACAAGGTCAGAATAAGGTAGAGCAGCTCTAACCGTTCTCTTTCACTCTGGGGAGAGGCAGGTGTTCTCTGACGAGGGTAAGGCAAGAATGACAGTGAGGCAACATCAAGTTAGTGCTCACTTCACCACCTTCACCACCGTTAGGTACCCAGAGTCCAACAGGGAGAGCAGCGACGGTCACCAATGGGCACAGAGAGGAAGGTGAGTAGCAGAGACATGGAAAATAGGTTAAGAAAATCCCAGGGGGGAAGCAAATAGCTAATTACAGTTTTCAAATTAATAGAAACAAACTGGAATGAGTATTCAAACTTTCTTTTCTTTCTGCTAGAATGTAAGCCTTTTTCTGAGTACCAGTTACAGCTGAGAGAAAGACTTGGTGATAAAAAATAATAAATCATAAAATAGCTATTAATTGAGCCCTTATAGTATGCCAGGCAGATATTGGTGTGACTATCCCCATTTTACAAACGAAAACAATGAGGCAGGGATACATTTAATAACCTGCCTAAGAACACTTAGAGAGGGAATAAAACTGGCCAACAATTCAGTCTATTCTCTTAACTCCCACATGAAGTATAGAAAACAGGAGTTTCTTAATAAGACAAGGCTAGTATCTAATCACAACTTCACCAATCACTGTGCTACTTATGTGATTTTAGTTAACCTGCCTGAGCCTCAGTTTCCTCACTGTAAAATACAGATACCACTTAATTCTTTCCAGTTCCTGTGAATTTCCAAGATTTCAATAGTAGGTTTTCAATAAACGGTGGCTATTTTATTAGACAGGCCAGGGAAAGCATGGTCAAGCTAATGAAAATGAACCAGAAAAATGACAAGAAACCTAGAAGCATCAGGAACACAAACACCACAAGCAGAGCTCTGCAGAAACCTGTACCTTAGAGAGGACTCCATCTCCACAGCCTTGCTCTTGCTCCTTAAATATTGCCTGGGCATAATTCTGAGACAGTTGGTATAGTCTGTGCTCTTCACTCATGAAATCGATGCACATTTTCTTTTTCCTTTCACCTAGAGCTACTTAAACATATAATGACATCATACAAGACTACATATTTTTACTCCTATATGATCCTTTCCAGCTTCAATAGGTTCTTATATGTGACTCCACATTAAGTCCTGTTTAGACACAGCTCTGATGAAACCTCTAGCTGGCTGCAGAGCTGCCTGCAGATATTTAATGCTAATGGAATAAAATCCAGTCTCTATGATCCGGCCTCCTTCACCTTTCAGCAGAGACTCGGGCTTCAATTTTGACCCTATCACCTCACCTGTTCCATCTGGAACTCTTCTAGAAAGAGCAAGGCCTCTCAGCCCATTTATTTCTGGGGGTGTACACCTTGCTCCTTCCAACCAACCTGTGTATCTCCACACTAGCCAGGTCCCCTGGGCACCAGCTCCTGTTCATTTTCTCCCAGTCAAGTCCTCTTGCTCCTTTAAGGCCATGCCAAAGGGCCTCCTCTTCCAAGATGACAAATGATATGGACTGAATGTTTCAATCCCCTCAATATTTGTATGTTAAAATCCTACTCCCAAAGTGATGGTATTAGGAAGTAGGCCTTTGGCAGGTAATTAGGTCACGAGAGTGGGGCCCTCATGAATGGGATTTGTGTCTTTCTAAAGAGGGCCCAGAGAGCTTCCTTGTCCCTTCTGCCACGTGGAAATACAATAAGTCTGTGACCTGGAAGAGGACCCTCACCCATCCATAGCGGCACCCTGATCTCAGACTTCCAGACTTCAGAATCGTGAGTGATAAATTAAATTGCTGCATGTATGGCCTCCTCCTCTCTACTGCATGTATACAAGGTTCAGTATTGCTATGTAACCTTCCTTAGAGAAGATCCTTTTCTTCCCAGTGATACCATATGCAACTTGAGAGAGGATGTGGTTAAGAGTATGGGTTTAAGAGTGAGGCAAATATGCAGTCAAATGCCAGCTCTGCAATTTTTTCACTTTATGACCTTGAGCAAGCTGCTTAACCTCTCTAAATAATATTTTTCTCCTCTGTAAAATGAGAAAATATTAGTTACCTCCTACTGTTTGGGAGAGGATTCATGCCAGGCACATATATGTGCTTAATAATGTCATGTATTATTATTATCAGTGTTGAGTCCTCATAGATTTTTTTTATTATCCACAGCACCAACTATCAAATCTATCTATCTACCTATCATCCACCCATCCATCCATCCATCCATGTTAGGCATTCAGTGAATCTCTGCCAATTGCTTAATTCAGATGCACCAATCCTTCTCAAATTTCCATTTCTTCAAGAAGCACAAAGCTGTGTCTCCAGTTTATTAATCCAGCATTGAAACTCAAGAAGATTCTCCAGACAGGGTCTCACACAGGGCATGCTGATTTCCAGAAGGCTAAAAGGAGAGTGAAAAGTGATCATTTCCTTAGCTCAGATTTGCTGGTTTAAAGAACAGCTGAATAATTCATTAGGTCCTTTAAAGTGCATTGATCAGATTCTGCTTTTTGAGAAGCATTTTACCTTGAAGTAACTATTTGTCATTCTCCTTACAAATGAGAGGTAGATAATAGACTCTCTCTGTTTAGCGAAACTATAATAAAGGTCTAAGTGTTAATAATACCTTAGACTTGCAGAGTGCATTACAGTTTATAAAGCACATTCATATCTCTCATCTCATTTTGTCCTTCCAGCAGCCCCATCAGACAATGAGAGGACTTATCCCAGTGTGATACATGGGAAAGCTCAGGAAGATTCAAGAGCTTTCCCCATGCCAGTTGGTTGGTTCAGACCTTCTAACTCCTACCTAGTTCAGTGTTCTTTTTATGGCACCACAGGATGCAAAAACTACTTGCAACATCTTTATAAAAAAGCAACACACAGCTGGAAAGTGTGGAAACCACTGATAACTTATATTTTCACTAAAGTACTTGTATTATCACTTGGAGACATAAATGCAAAGAAAAATGGTCATATGGTATTTAATGCAGTTCTATAATACATGAAACTAAGGGGGAGACCTCCATTGAAAGTCTATTTTACACTAACCATTTTCAGGGTCTTTCATATATACATCTTCCTAGCAGTAGTAAAACAGGAAGGAGTATACAGCTCCAGCCATTAGGAACTTCCTACTGCCACATTCAGCATGGACCGCATTTGAATCCTCTTCCTGTATCCAGTTTTCTACCAGGCTCCTCTTGCTCAGTGCCCTCCAGCTGCCCAACCAGCTGCCAGGCTCTTCCTGAGACGCACAAGAGGATGTTCCATTTGAATACCCATCAGGGCCACACCTACCGAATGGTCTGCTACCTTACCTCACTCAGCCTATCTTCTCTCACTAACATTCACACACACACACACACACACACACACACACACACACACACTTTCCCTATTGTTTTCTCACAGTCTGCAGCACCAACATTTTACAAATGTTTTCTCTTCCTGTTGATAATGGTCTCTCTGTTAGAATGTAAGCTCCGTGAGGGCAGGGCTTCATACAGTTCACTACTCTCTCACCAGCACTTAGAATAGTGCCTGACAATAGGCAGCCCCCAATAAATTCCTGTTGCATAAGGAAACGCAGCCTATAAATTTCCCTGTTCAAAGTCTCCATGTCTTCCAATTTGAAAAGATTCTTATTCATGAAAGCAAAAGAACAAAAGTAAATCTCATACCTGGGACAAACAGAAGGTAAAGTGGTGCCATAGAAAAGCACAGAACAACGTGAACAGCATCTCTGAGGCCAGAACAACTATGATTTCAACTGTTACAAAAGGTTACATCACTGGAGCTAATGGTTCAGCTGATAAAAACAGATTCAAGACCAACACTCCTCACCCACTGCCCCCCGATGACTTCTCATTACCTAAGGCGGTTCCACCACTTGCCTGAGGCTACCCTTTTGGAAAGAAGTCCAAGTTACTTCTTGAATTTTGCATGTGTGACAGTAAGTTGTTCATCATCAGGTGAGAGCAGAAGAATGTGACATCAGAATAATCTGATGCAATAAGAGCTACTCAACATCAGCCATGAAGTATTCTTGCTAAAAATACTTAAACTGAATGTCATTATGAGAAAATCATTACATATCCAGACAATTGGCAAGGATTCCAAAAAAAAGGTCATGTCAGGAAGAACAAAAAAGACAGAAAGATTCTCATAGATTTTTTTGAAAGACTTGTTTGGATCCTGATTTGGGAAAGCAGAGCTGTAAAACTGAGTAACTGGGGAAAGGTGAATAGGGATTGCGGAGTTCACAAAATCTCCATTAGCTATACCCACTTTCTCATGATTCAATTTATCCACTACAAGTAGTCATCATGCATTTTCCACACACATCATGTTCTTCTCCACTTGCACCTGGTCACAGACAGACCTCATACCCTGAGTTCAACAAGGCTTAGCCTCCACAGGCCATTCTTAATACTAACTGAAGGACAGAGAGTTTGTAAATCCTTATTTACAAGATAATTATGAAAACTGTGTTTCCTACGCCTACCTTGTGCACTTCTATTATTCTTTTTGTGTATCTCTCTTTTTTTGCCATGGTGGGAGGGAGAGTGGTGGTGGGTAGCATTAACACTTAGTAAAACGCTCTTATTAAATACCACTTTAGCCACTACACTGTAAATTCCTTGAGAGTAAATAATGATACTTGATCAATCTTTGAATTCCTTAAGGTTAACACAATTCCTCACAGAGAATAGTTAGCTAATACATGGTTGTTAAATTTTTAAAAAAAGTTACTGTACTTTAATTTAGACCACATGACTATTTATTTACTTAAATTTTTAAGTGACTATGAATTTCTATGTGCTACAAAATGTACTGAAGAATTAATTTACCTTTCTGATTTTGCAATTTTCATTCAGTTGCCAAAGCCTCTTATACATTTCATGAAATGTTTAACAAGAAAAACTACCCTTTGCAGCTAAAAAAATTTTTTTGAAGATACTGGAAAATCCAGACATTCATTCCATGTACAAAAAATTTCAATTACTGGTTCAATAAGTCTTTATTATATCTCATTTCAAATTGAGATGACAGTAAGAGCATTTAGTGAGATCTTTGAATACTCTTATCTGTCTCCATTAACGAGTCTTATTTCACCAAATCCTTCCCGCTCCTGACTTACACACCTTTCCTATCTGTGTCAACTGCACCTTCACTCACCTTCTTCAATGAGAAATTTTAAAGTTGCTCATTTCTTTAGTACTTACTGAACTGATTTCAGTATCATGAAATCATTTACCTTTCTGCTTTTCATCTCACACCTTGCTTTTTTAATTTCCATTTGTGAATCTTGACATTTGTCAATGTCCTGGATCATCGGGCTCTGAAACATCCACATTCTACTTTACTGAAATCAGACTGCTCTCTGAACTTCAACACTTACCTTTATTTTACACTTATTAACACCCTTTCATGACAATCTGCAAAACCAGTATTCCACTGGGGACTCATGCACCCCTTCTCATAATCGGAATGCTTTGAAAGGCAAGCTTTCTCTAAGGCCAGATAGCACACACCCCAAAGAATTACCATGACCTAGCTGTAGAATGTCACTCCAAATAGATTTCAGCCTGCAGCAAACAATACTTGAAGCATCTATCCTTCAGCAATTGAGCCTCATTTCTAGGAACCGCTCCCTCTTTGCAAGGCCGACCCACTGGAAACCAGCCCATGGGAAAACAGAAAACCATATGCTAGGTCCTGGCCCAGGTCCAGCCACTACCCAGATGCATGATCCTGGGAGGTGAGCCTCTGAGCTCCAGTTTCCTCATCTTCAAAATAAAGCAGGTAGGCAAGGCCACCTCTCACTAGCTTTCCAATTCTGAGTCTCTATACTTCCACTGAGCGTTCCTTATGTGGGACAGAAGGAGGGACGTGATTAACAAATTTCAAAAATACAACATAAACCTTTGGTTAGCTCTTCTGTATTTTGCTACCCTGATGTATTTTGAGTACTCTAGCAACTTCCAAAAGAACCTAAAAAGCCTCAGAGACTAAAACATGGCCCAGACCATATGACTCAGAAACTCCACTCTTAGGTCTATATCCAAGAGAAATGAAAACACATGGCCACACACAACATGGGTACAAATGTTCTTAGCAGTATTATTCACACTAGCCAAAAAGTGAAAACAACACAAATGTCCATCAACTGATGAATGAACACACCAAATGTGGTATATCTATACAGTGGTATATTACTCGGCCATGAACACGTATGGAAGACTGATGCATGCTGTGACATGAGCAAATCTTGAAACTATTATGCTAAGTGAAAGAAGCCTGGCCATGGCTGGTGTAGCTCAGTGGATTGAGCACGGGCCTTTGAACCAAAGTATCGTGGTTCGATTCCCAGTCAGGGCACATGCCTGAGTTGCAGGCCAGTTCCAAGCAGGGAACACACGAGAGGGAACCATATATTGATATCTCTCTCCCTCTCTCCTTCCCTTCCCCTCTAAAGATAAATAAATAAAATCTTTAAAAAAAAACTCAGAAAGAAGCCAGTCACAAAAGGGCACATATTACATGAATCTATTTATATGAAATGTTCATCACAGACAAATCTATACATAAAGTAGATTAACATTTGCCTGGTGCTGGGGTGGAGAGGGAGGGAAATGGTAAATGACTGCTAATGACTATGAAGTTTCTTTTAAAAATGATAAAGATGTTTTAAAATTGATAGTGATGATAGTTGCACAACTTTGTGAATACACAAAACTCCACTGAAGTACATACTTCAAATGGGGGTACTAAATGGTATGTGGATTGTATTTCAATAAAACTGGTTTTGAAAAATAAACAAACATGGCCCCAGATTACTGCCTAAGGATGAGTGAACAAAGACCTTCTAAAGGAAGCCTCGGGTTCAAGTCCCAGTGCTCCCACCCAGCAGGTCTTCACCCCCAGTTCCCATAATCTGTGAGGTGGAGAGGGCACCGCACTCTTAGTGGAGGTGAGAACTGAATGAAGCAATGCAGCCGGTCAGGGTGTGACTCAGTGTCAGCAGGTGAACAGACACTAACTGCACAGCGATAATCACCTTAATCACTTAAAACCAAACTCTTTACACTAAAAAATCATCTGAATTCATATAAATTGGTATATTGTATTTATGTGCACTTCCGTTCAATTTATGTATGATTAATCTGTATGCTTAGAAGAAAGCAATGCAACTTATACTTGATTTTAATATGCATGTAGTAATTTCAAAAGGAACAATTTAAGCAACCTCCCAAAGAGCAAAAGAAGGGCATACAAACTAACAGTTCTTCTGCAGTCACTGTTAGTAAGGTTATAAATAGTAACACTAATTCATACCAATATAAATGCCAACTTTTTAGCACCTCTTTGGCTAAATATAAAGACAAGAATGCATAATTTGATTATCTAAAATTTTAAGAAAGTATATTTATTATTCATGCTATATTACCTATACCTACATAGTATTTACTCTTATTCTATGCAAAAAACATTCCACTGGTAATGTATTCCATCTTTTAAAAAGTTTTCATGTGAACAATAGGGTTTTTACTTATCAAAATATGGAAGAAACGACATTACCATAAATGTAAAAATACACATTTTTAAAACATCAAAATATCTTGGAATATATACAAAACTATGTTAAATAGGAATGAGTTTTATTCAGGTCTCCTTCATCTCAAATCTCTCCCCACTTTAACTGGAGTGCCATCCTTTTCAGTAACTCCCCGTCTTCCTCCCCTCCTCGAAAACTGTCCCTTACCCCCTTCTCAGCACACCCTGCCACTGTCAACCCTTTGCTGCTTTCCTTTTAAGGCTACAGGCTCCACAAATGCAGGAGCAGGTGCAGACGACTGAGGAGGGAAGGGTGTGAGGTCTGTGGAGCAGAGGACGGCAGTGAAGAACGAGGTCCAGGTGTCCAGTGGTCGTCCACCTGAACAAATCATTCACCCCAAATAATAAAGACAACAAACAAACCAACAAACAAATAGAGAACAAATAAAAGATCCTCAAACATGAGTGGAAGTGAACGTGATGTTCATAGATAGCAGGCAAAAGGGGTTAAGTGATAAAGTGTAAAATTGGGGAACTGGATTCAGTGATCTCAGCGATGCCATCCACTGCCAGCATCCTCTGTGGCTGGACTGCTTGCTCTAACTGGACCCGAAAGACACCTCAAGAACCCTCCTGTCTATCTTCTCCCGTAGATTCTTCAGCCGACCCCCCAGAGAAACCTAATGTCACACCCTCACTGCCCTCCCAAAGTCTCCAGTCACATAACTAGCCGTACTTCTTTACTAAGAAAAATCAAGGTCATCAGAAAGGACATTCCTCACACCTTCTTTCAAATTTAGCTCTTACATGCCTTCACCTGTCTTCTCCTCCTTTCTTCCTATTTGAGAAAAATTCTTCCTGACTTCTAAGATGAAACCCCCTGCCTTTGAGCCCCTTTTCTTAGATATACTACAGTGTCTCCATAGTCTAATAGTTTGCACAAGTTTATTAACCTTGTAAAAATTAATTACCTTCCCCAAGACTCGGCTTCCTTGGCTGTAAATGCTATAAGGCCCACTATTCAAGGCAGTTGTAAGATTTAAATACAAAACATATCAAAACACCTGCCACAGAGTAAGGTGTTTAACAAATAGTACTATTATTCCTCTTGAAGGCCCATCTCGCTCAATTACCATGCACACTTTCTCTCACACTGATCCAAAATCCACTTAAAGCCAGCTTTCTAAAAGGCATTCCAGCCGCTGGGAATTTAGCAATGAACAAAACCAAGGGGAAATTCCTTGCCCTCAGAGAGTTTACAGCCTAGTAGGCAGAACCAGACAGGCAATAAATAAAACAGAAATAAATTATAAAGTGTTAGCCAGTGAAGCCCTTAGAGTTACAATTTATGAAAGCATGTCCTGGGAGGCCGCACATGAGAGATGGCACGTGTGTGAGCAGAGACCTAAATGACGCAAAAGGCAGAGCAGGTAAAAACTTTCTGGGAGGCTTGAGACAGGAGCATTCTGGCCGGTTTGAGGAATCGCCAAGAGGCCAGCATGGCTAATGCCAGTGAGCAAAAGGGAGAATAGCAGGTGAAGGCGGACGAGGGAAGCAGCAGATCAGACCAGACACAACAGGCCAACTCGAAGGCCATTGTAAGGAGCTCAGCATTTTCTGTGAGGAAGGGAAAGGAGCCCTGGTGGAATTTGTGCAGTGGCATAACCCAGCTTAACCATCATTAGGGTCATTTCAGACACTGTGTTGAGGACAGACTCAAGGTCAAAAGCTAAGAGACTTTCAAATTTCAGGAGAAAGATGATAGTGGCTGGTTGATATCAGCAGAGAGAAGTAGTTGGAATTTGGGTATATTTTTGCCAGAACTAGAGTATCAAAGGGTTTTCTGGTGGATCCAGTGTGCAGTGTAGAAAAAGGCAGAAGCCAGTCATGGCTTCTAAGGAAGAACAAAGTGGCTTTTACTCAGATGGGCAAGACTGTGGGGTAACTAAACACCTTTATCTCTCCCCACCATTGCTTCCTGCCCCCTACTGTCAACTGCCCAAAGGTCTTCCTCACTTGGAGAAAAGAATGCACATTAGCTTTCTGCTGTCCTAATCTCTCCTAATGTTTGACACTAAACTTCCTGCATAATTGCACTGTAACCACTGCCTGCATTTCCTTAAGGACTCCCCCCTTGCTCCCCTTTACAAAAGACACCTCCTCTTCCCTTCTACACAGCACTCCTACAGGGCAACCAGGACATTCCAGGTGGTGCTGCAGAGGTGAGGATGTCTGAGACTTCCTTGAGGGCTGGAGAGACCCTCTAAAAAGAGTCCACAGCCATGATGCTCTGCTGTAATCTTCTTGCTCCCCTGTAGCATTTGGCACTGCCTAACTACCGCCTCCCTCAGAGTCTCTCCTTGGCAAGATCTAGTATCCTGATTGACGGTGATGTCTGTGATCATTCCTTCCACATTCTCCTCTTTCTCTTTTAGTGCCTCCTCCTTTTCCTTCTCTCAGATACCATACCCTGAATCCTCCGCCCCTCCGAAGCTACACTATCAGGACCTTACACTCACAGCCATTCTAAATGTTCCTTTCATTGGTCCCCAGCACCCAGTTCAGCAGCTGGAACACTGCTGATTGAATGAACGAATGAATCCATCATCATCACATCCCCGTAGTTTTCACCTGTCTCCCAGGCTCCAGCTCTGTTTCCACAAACACCAGCTTTACTTTCCTGTTAGAAAACTCCCAGAGCCCTAAACCAAACAATCTATCTTAACTATTCCTCCACAAGGCAAGCTGTTTTACTCTAACTTCCTTATTTATTTTAAGGATATAACAATCCCAATATAAATATGTTTATTTCCTCACATTTTTAAGGAGCCCCATTAAAGAGCCTCCCTTCTGCCCTCTTCATTTTACAATGCCATCAGCTTAATTTTCTAAAATACTTTTTATCACTATCACCTATAATATTTATTGGCCCTACATTGGCTTCGGGAGTTGACAGGGAAGAAAAAAGAGGAAAAGAGAAAAAGAATATTAGCAAGGATCAATTTTGGTTATGCTTGCTTTTCTTTTAAGTAAACAGTCTACTAGTTATATTTCCCCCTTTGAAATTCTGATATAGTCCACCTAGCCCTTTTACTAGCCAAAGTATAATTCTTATGATATATATTAAAGACCCTCAAAAATCCAGTCTCTACCAACTGGTCCAATCTTATTCCTTACAAATGTCCAGCAAAAACCATTGCCTCCTTTTAGATGGTCTCTCCAGCCTCAAATAAGCCTCACTCACCCTCATCTCTCCACCACTTCTCAACAGTCCACCCTCAGGTTGTTTTTCTCTTCCAACTTCTCATCATGACCTTATACTCTCTACCTATCACGACACCACTCAAATTCTACCTTGCCCCAGAAGTTGTACACACACACATCCCAACCAAGAGTGGTTTGCAGCATCCTCCCCTAGAATTTGCTGTCCGTACCACTCCTATGGTACCCATAGCACTGGTCCTCAATGCGTGTTTCTGGGAACAGCAGTATCAGCATCACCTGGTTGGTTACAAGAATCACTTGTGGCAGAGTCCAGCAATCTGTGATTGATCAAACTCTCCAGGTAAGGCTGACGCACATTAAAATTTGAGAACCACCAACATAAAATGCAGCCCTACATTCTTGTATCTTGCCAACTAGATAATATGCAAAATACCAAGAGCAGCCTAGTGTATCACTGTCCCTCAAGAAACCTGAGTTTTACAAAACTGTTTTCAGCGGTAGTAGCACATTAAACATCAAGCGGATTTTGCCACAACCCCTAATATTTAGTGAAGAAGTTTACACTAAACAACAAAAGTACTCTGGTGTTTAACATAAACCAAGAAAATTAATTAATATTGTTTTAACAAAGTTTGGTTTAATCCTTTTAATTTAATATCACATGATATAGAAAGAAGTCCTTTTAGCAAACTCAAATAATTTTAATATTAACTAAAGACAGGATCTTCTTTTATATTTCCTTTATGTTTCAGCTTTAGAAATATAATTTCAAAGCTGTGAGGTCGCACCTTAGTGGTGAGTATTAAAGAGGGTAGTAGGTAAATAAAAACACCTATAACAAGATTAGGACTTAATTTTAAAGAACTTGTGTGATACAGAAGATAAAAGTAGAACCAAGTGCAGGTGGACCAGGTTGAGCATTACGCTCTCAGGAAATTCGGTGACAATGAGTCTCACTCATTTTGCAGCGCCACTCTACAAAATAAGTGTACCTGGGAAAGGTACCACATAATTTTTTTACTCCTTCTCTATCGTTCTTGTAATACTCATTTTTTTCCAACAAGCATGTTTCAACTTTCAAAATTAAAAAAATAACTTTTAAGGAGATATTTGTGTCTTATGTAAGCAATAGTACAATAGCTTGTTTCCGCATTTAAGAGAATTTTTTCTCATGTTACATCTCATTTAGTCCTCGCAATAATCTTATGAGATCAGTAGATCATCACTCCCATTTTATAGATGAGAAAACCGAGTCACGGAGAAATTATGTACATTGTACACAGGACTAGAACACAATCAGGTTGACCTTTGGAAGCATCACCCAGGCTGGCAACTTCCACCTTGTCCTCTGGCAACCGCCAGGACTGTTCATTTGTTCTTTTGGAGAATGTATAAACAGAAACACACAGCAAAAAAAGAGACCTTGGACAGTACTCCATTTCTCTTATTCTGCATTATGTTCTAGTAAATGTAGAGGAAAACATATGAAGCATATATAAAAATGTGAGAACGCACCATCATGGCGCCATCCAAAAGGAGAACCGTAAGAAGAGGTGGCCTCCTTCGAGGTGGAACTCTGAGACAACAGGGAGAGACGGGGACAAGGACGGAAATGAAAAATGGACATGAGGCGTTCTGAAACGGAAGTGGGAAAGTAGGGACCATAAAGAACAGAAGGACACTTGGAAAATAATTTCCATGCTGTCAAAGATAAACATAAAAGACTGTACCAGAAACAGTCTTAAAAGACCCAAAAATGAAGACAGGAAAGGTGATATATAGCAATCATAGTTTTGCTATTTAGGAATATGGTATAGCTGTGCATTTAATCAAGTCTTCAGTATATCCTTTGTTTAGATTTAAATTTGTTTTCATATAGGTCTTGCAGAATTTTTGTTACAGTTATTTTACATTTTTATTATTACTGTAAATGAAGTTTTTCAAATCTATTTTCTAACTAATTATTTTGGCTAAGAAGAATGTTACTGATTCGGGTATACTTATTTTGTATTCAGCCCCACTGCTGGAGAATTCAAATTTTTTTTCTGTTGATTCTCCTAAGTTCTCAAGATATCTTCTGTAAATGACAACATTGTCCCGATCATTTAATACTGTACTTATTATTCTTGTTTCTTCTATTTCTTTCTTGCCTTATTTCAATGGCTACAATTTCCAGGACATTATACATTATTATTAGTCCTTATCTGTGACATCTTTGTATGGACCCTGATTTTAAAAAGAATATATATATATATATCATTTAGGAGAGTCGTTACTGCACAACTAAAGTGGCTTAGACAATGAGGAAATTGTTCACTAATGTAATATGAAGGCTGGAGTCAGGCCACTTCTGGGGCTGAATAATTCAGCTGCTCAACAATGTAGTGGCCTAAGTTGTTTTTTCTGTGATTCTCCTGGTTTTCCTCTCATGGTTGCCAGGTGGGTGCAGCAATTCTAAGCATCTTTTAGGCTAGGGAAGGTCTCTTTTTTAAAAACCCATTTATAAAAGTGAGGAAAACCTTCCCAGGAACCCTCAGTCAGGCATCCCCAGTCCCCGCATTGGCCAGGGTTGTATCACATGACTGGCCTAAACTAATTATCCAAAAATCAGAAAAGGATTGGAATCTAAATGACCCCCTTAATCTACCCCACCTCCTCCACGCGGGAGTTGGGGAGGGGCATCCACTTTTCTGGAGAATGTGGGAGGGTAAACACCAACACGAATTCAGAGCTCTGACAGCAAGAAAGGAGTAGGGAACAACTAACACGTAGATAACCAACGGTGTCACCCAGAGTCTCTGGTGTTTGAAGAGTAGGAATGAGGTGGGCTGGTGGTTTTAGACACATTCTCTGTTAAGCTAAGAAAAAAATCCCCTTATTACTAATTTAATAAGAATAGTTGATTTGGGGGGTTGAAATCAATAATGACTGCTAAATTTTACTGATGACTTTTGACTTCTGTTGAAATGATTCCAGAATTAATGTCCTTTGGCCTACTCATGTGTTGTATTGTGTTAATAGATTTCCTAAAACCGAAACAAAGGTGTTTAAGAGGCATTTTCTGTCCTTTTAGTTCCATATTAATTAGCAATATTTGGGCTTCCTCATACACAGCAGAACACACACATTGCTATTTATTAATAAATAATACTATGTGTATATATATATACTTTTTCCAGATCCTACATCAAAAAGATGGATGAGGAGAACACTGGAGTCAGAGGATGGCAGTCAGGAGAGACCAGTACCAGTACCCAGACGTGAAGTGACGCACTCATCCTGGGGTAGAGAGAGACCCACAGTCTATACTTAAGAAACAATTCCTCACTCAACTGCAGCAATATTTTGCATCAGCAGTACTCTTACCACAGAATGTTTGAGAACTGCTTTAAGGTATTTCAGCTCCCTAAAACACCCCACTCCTCATCTTGGTCCACCTCTCTGGCCCCTTCACAGCTACCCATTCACCCTGGAGCTCCTACTGTATATACCTATTTTTGTACCTGTCTCTACCACTGCATTTGGGGCTTCTCAAAGGCAGAACCCATACTTTGTAAACCTACAGATACCCAGTCCCTTGTACTGCCCCGGATTCACAGTGGGCTTCTCTGAATGTTTGGGGGAAAATGATGCTGGTGTTGAATGTGATGAATATTTAATAATGCATTTGCAATATGGCAAGCGCTGTCTAGAGCACTTTATATAAAGTGCTTTTAATTCCTGCAATATTCCTGTACGCGCTATTATTATTATCTCCATTTCACAGGTGTGGGAAAGCCTAAGAATTTATGTAACTTGGCCCCATGTTGCAAAGCTTTCATGCTGTGGTGTCAGGACTCAAGTCCAGAGTCTGACTCCTGATGGAACCTCTAAGCCATTCTGCTTTCTGTGACTCTGAAAACAAAAAAGAAATGCCACAAACTCGCAAATGAGCCCAAATTATGTCACTGTGACCTCTCACACAGGTTACTCTCTGAGGGACTGCCAGAAATGTTCTGGCTGAGTTCACTGCCAAGGTGTCATCAGGAGAGTCCTAACCAGATGCCAGCAGCAATCACCATTCATTTACACTCCCTGATTTTAGAAGGACTGAGAACAGGCTGAAGATTTGAACATTTCAGCACAATCCTGCACTGGAAGAGGCAAGGTGTCTACCTTGTCATCCTTTCCCGTCCTCCCACAGAGTGCTTGCACATCTACCCCTCAGGAGCAATTGGCCAGACCGTCAAACTGCAGTGCACCTCACAAAGAATGAGATCAAGTGCAGCCATATCCATGTAAGTTCCCTTCTCCCTTTATTACCTCCCCAAAGCTGGTAAAAGCTTAGAATCTATTAATTCCATGTTTATAGCAGGAATTTCTACTCATTATTACCTGAGAAAGGAAGAATCCATTTAAGACACTTAATTTCAAAGATTCTATCCAATGAAGCCAGAGTCCGTTATCATCATATCAGCTAATTATTTAAAGTGCAACCATATGCATTTGTAAAAGAAAATAGTGTCCATGTTTAACAAGCAAGACTCAGCAAAGAACATGGAGCCAGGATGATAGCCTTTGCTGCTGAACTGTACTTTGCAGACCTGATGAAAAAAGCTCCCTTCTGCCTTGCTCAGTTCCCAGAATGCCATTGACTGGCCATGAGCCTTAACCCCCTACAACTGTGAGAAAGGGATCATAAGAGCCAGTGAGCACTTGCTAAAGCTAATCAATATTGAGAAGCTAAAAATAAAACAAAAAATAGACAAAGATCTTCATAGGGAGAGCACAGGGTTTTTTATCCTGTGCTCCCAAGACTTAGTTCTAGGCTAATTAATACCTGTGACCTTGTCTGAGGTGTTCTGGGGTTCAGAGCTGCATGAGATATTCTAGAACCTCTCCCTCTGAGAACAGCCCAAACACATGCAGAACTCTCCCCATGGCAGTCAGGAAGGCAAGAGTGGGTCTACTGCCAACATTGGCCCCATCATTCCCAGCCCCTAGCAGGAAACTGAAATCCACACGTCTCTCATCTGCTGCCACACCAAGAGGCGATCCATGAACTTCATCTGATATTCCTGAGTTAGGGAAAGAGATTCTTTCTCTTTCATACACTTCTCAAAAGTAAACTGAGAAGGATCTACATGACTTCATTCAACAGGTATCTGGGTGCCCACGATGCGCCATGAAAAACAGGTGCTGAGGAAATCCACGGGATTGATAACCAGCTCATTAGCCAGCTAGCGATCCATACCATGATGTCACAACAACGTCCTTTATCCTGCCTTCCCGCCAGTCACTGGTGCAGCTGCCCCACACGCAGTGCCTTTTAGAGTCCAGAGCACTGAAGTGGGAATATAAATGCTGTACATTTACAGTGACTCGTCGCCAATAAAAATTCACCCATGTCTCATTTACCGAGCCTGTGCTTATAAAGATGTTTATGGTCTGTTGTGTTAATGAACCACTTTAAAGTCTGAAGGGAGATAGAAAAGCAATAACTAAAGGCCATTTCACCCTTTCAGAGCCCTGTTCTGCTTCTTTCCACTGAACTTCATGGGACCCCAGGAGGTTTCAAATAATGCTGAGATCAATGCCCACAGCTGCCTGGGACACGGGTTTTTTTGATTTCTCAGGAGCTGCCTCACTTTCTTCAGAGTTGATTTCCTAGTATCACAATCCCTCCTCTTACTGTGAGAAAACAGGGAATTTAAAACCAGCCCCCTATCCATCCAGTGCACAGTGGGGCTGCGGGTTCCAAACAGGGTCACTCTGAGAACGTACCTTACACTGCATTATGTTAGGCATACAATGGGACAGGGCGGTAAACCAGACACAGCTCCTGTCTCCAGGATGCTTGTAATCTGCAGACGCTAATGGCTATATGGATAAATAATTGTAGAACAAAACAGAGCAGCCAGTGATATAAACGGTCTGAGCAAAATAAGACAGAAAAACAAAATAGAAATTAATATTAACAAGGGGCAGGAGCGGGGGTCCTAAATGATGAGTTAACTATAACTGGTATGCTTTTCATAAGGACCTTAGTCACAGAGGTTTTTGTGTTTTGACCAGGACCACAAAAGGGGGAGTGGGTGGACTGATCCATATCTGTCTGAAAAGCACCACGGTGGGATCAGTAGCCTGACCTGGATGGGGTGCAGGGCTCGAGCTCCAAGTTCGACCTCAGCCTCATTCTAGTCACAGCAAGTAAGTTTCCAATCAAACGCTCAAACTCAAAAGTCTCTGCAAAATCAGGAACACGCTGCCTTGGAGAGCAGATCGTAGTTCCACCGCTAGAAAGGCATGTCCACTATCTATTCAGAGAACAGGAAGCAGCAATAGCACAATGCTTACATTCATGTGTTTCAAAATCAGACCAACCTGGGTTCAAAATCAGGCTCCACCATGTTCAACAAGTCACTTAACCTAGGTCTCAATTTCTCCATCTATCAAAGTAGAAGAATAATTGTACATATCACAAAATGACTGCATTAGTTAAGACCAGACTTTTAAAATAACTGGGATGGGAGTAAAACACACAAAACTGTACTTGAACCACAATCGAAAAAAAGAAAAGAAAAAGAAAAAGAAATAAAATAAAATAAAATAACTGGTCCAGTACGTTACACATGGCAAGTGGCCACAGAGAATACTCCCATTGGTATTACTGCTGTTATTATTATATAATCTGTGCTTAAGATCAGCACTGGGTGCATCTACATGTCGGTGAGACCTAAGACTTTGTACCTTGACCACACAAAGTTCTGGGAACTGCAAAGCTGAGGATCAAATCTCTGCCCTAACCAAGGCCAGACATTAGACTGACCCCCCGGCCTGCCAGCCCCTCACTCAGCAGCTGGCACAACCAGCCCCCCAAAAGCTAAACATGTGTTCAGTCTCCACTGGTTTCATGAACATTCTACTGTCTCCCAGCTGCTGGGAAGGAAAGGCCGCTCCAATGTCACTGGAGCACACAGGGCAGAAGAAGCCTGCAGGCTGCTCCCCAACAGTTTCCTGTGCGTAATAAGACAGCATCCATGGTTTTTCTCCATCTCTGCTTTTATGACATCCAAGACCATGTGAGCCTGGGGGGTGCCACAGTGATAAGTGGCTCTGAGCCCCCACCAGCTGTGCTACTTCTGCAAAGTTCTCACGTCTTCCCTTCCCCGTGTTTCCCAGAGGGTGTTCCGGTGGCCATGACGGCCCCTGCAATTTCCAGGAACTCATTTCTCCTTGACGACTGACCTTTGCCGTTCTGCAATGTCACGCCTAGAGCTTAGCCCCTGCTCCCACAAAGCTGGAGATGCCCTTTCTCAAGTGGTCGCATCCTTTTAGCATCTTGTCTTCCTCGAATTTCTATACAGATACCAAATGTCATTGACCTTTATAAAAAGCAGCAGAAGACATATCTAATTCTTCTGAGTTAAATCTGAAAGCTGAATAGCTGGTCCTCGCAGAGTTAGTGTAGCAAAGATGGGGATGGGGGGTCCCAAGCAGAAAAAAGCAGCAGCATGCACTATTTGTCTTACAGCTGGACGGTAGCTCTTGGGTTCACCACCGTGTCCAGGGCACCAGCATTGCTCCCAAGCCCGTAGGGAGTGTTTTTTTAAGTGAACAAGAGGCCTAAATCACCCAGGTGGATGTCAGCCACTGCAGTTTGCTATAGTTTCTTAAAATGCAGATCACATGCATCCAAGTTATATGAAGGGCACCGAGATGCAGGTTCGTGGGCCCCAGGCTTCATGACTCAACTGGAGTTTGCAAATTAAAATCCCTCTAGTTGAGTCTCATGCAGCCCTGTGGACTGAGCGAGAGCAGTGAACTTCAAGCTTTTAGTCTCAGACCCTGTAAGAAATGTGTACCCACAGTACAATTCTCCACTGTGACCTAATACACACACGTGTCATATGTGCACAGTAACATTTCTCTACTCTATTCTAATCATTTGTTTTTCCAAAAGCCACTCCATAAACTCACTTCACAATTCATTACAATTAGAAAAGCACTGGGTTCCCGGGTGGCGAGGAAGTGGCTTGGTGACTGCCGATATTGTTAAAGAAATAGGCAAGGGTGTGATCGCGGAGACCTTGGGAAAGGAAGTTTAGCCTCGCGTTGTAAGTCCTGAGCAATTGTCCATTTCATTAATAATTAGATACAAGGATAAACAAAACCTAAGTTCTGCCATTGTGGAACTTGCAGTCTCCTCTGGAGGAACAAGGTAGGGAGACAAATCGTCTGTTAACAACAGAAACTGGAGGAGCCAACCAGGCTCAGGGCGCAGCAGGCCCAATGGCAACAGTGAGTGACAGCGTGAAACAGAGAACTAGATCAGAGGTAGTTCAGTAAAAATGGTCCAGACCCCGTTTCAAAGTCCTCCTCTCTTTGGGAGGGGAGATAAGTTATCTCCTTATCTCGAAGAAAATTATTACAATTATATTTATAAAATATGGGAAGCACATCAGAATAAGAGATGAACAGGAAGACTAAGTAGACAGAAGATAGGACCCAAATGCCCGCCCCTCCAGGTGTTGAAGAGGCGGCCTTTCCAGAAATACCAGAGAAACCTGCCTGAGGAATTTGCCCTCCGAGTGTATGGAGCTGGTCCAACTATCAATGTCTCCGGCATATTTTATTTTAACAGCCTTATTAAGGTGTAATTTACATACCATAAAATTCACCCATGTTACCACTATCCAATTTAGAATATATTCTGTAACTGTAAAAGGTCCACCTGCACCCTGACTGGTGTGGCTCCATGGGTTGGGTGTTGCCCCACCAACGGAAAGGGCACTGGTTTGGTTCCCAGTCGGGGCACATGCCTGGGTTGCAGGCCAGATCCCCGGTTGGGGGTGTGTGAGACACAATGGGTCAATGTTTCTCTTGCACATGAATGTTTCTCTCCCTAACTTTCTCCCTTCCTGCCTCTCTCTGTAAATATAAATAAATAAAATCTTTTTAAAAAAATCCATGTGCCCAACTGTAATCACTCCATTTTCATCTCCAGCCCCAGCCAACCATTAATCTACTTTCTGTTTTTATAGATTGGTCTTTTCTGGACATCTTATATAAATGGAGTCTGTTGTGTCTGTTTCTTTCCCTTAGTGTGACATCCATGTTGTCGCATGTCCCCATTTCTTCTTGTTGCCAAATTGGGTTCACTGCACCCACCACATCTGGTTTCCCTACTCATCAGTTGATAGATATGTGGGTTGCCTCTACTTCTCGGCTGTGAATAATGCTGCTGTAGTCAAGTTTTTGCTTGGACATATTTCTCAGAGGTAACATTCAGAAGTGGAATTACGGGGTCATTATTGCAAATGTATGCTTAACTTTTTCAGAAATAGATAAACCTCTCCAAAGTGGTTTAACCACTTTACATTCCTACCAGTAATGTATGGAAGTTCCAGTTTATCTACATTCTCAGGTACATTTTTAGATCCAGATTTACATTTATCATGACATTAAGCATAGCCTAGACAAAGCTTTAACTAGCAGGTGTGTGAACTACAGAGTGTACATCTCTCACAATTTATTCACATCCCAGAAGTCACCAGAACTTAGGAAAGAACTTATCAGAGATCTTTATTTGAAACATGTTTAAAATCATTTAGCACCAAAATGCAACACCAACCAAACTTGTGGACTGAATGATCACAGAAAACTCAGCTGAAATATTTGTCAAAGGAGAGTTATCAAGGAACCAAGCATGACAAATGAGACTATACCTGGAACACTGAACAGAGTGCCCATGGGGACAAAACCCTAACTGTGAATCCTGAAAACCAGAAGCAACTACAGCCAGAAAGCAGGGAAGAAAGATGGGGAATTATTTCTTTAAATCTGATGCAACTTGTGTTGTGCCAGGTGATGAGCGACAATGCAGAGACCCCGCTTTCAGAAAAGAAAAGAAACAGACAGGCTATCAGGGGGACAGAGAACAGTGACAGGAATGTTCTGGCTGCTTGGAAAACCCCAGGTCCCTTTTACAAATATACACACAAAATAAAGGAGATGGTGAGCACCAGGGGAACTGGCAAGAGAACTGACCACAGAGGGACACCAAATTTTCCAACCCCTTCCACGCGCTCACATTCTTCCAATCTGGAAAACAAACCCCTCTTGGGAGCTGTGTGTCTGTCTCTCACATCTTACTTTAAGTACCCTACCTGAGTCGCGGGATGAGTCTCCTCTCTTCTCAAAGAGGCTTCCTCCTTGGCAGGAACCCTTTCGGTTCCTAGCAACAGGGATCTAAGAGGACCTGTGCTAATCATCCGCTAGCACTTTTTTGCTGTTGCAATCAGTTAAGTGGAGGTTTAGGTACCCAGCTGGGCAGGTGCCAGGAGATTTCCCCTGTTAATTCTCAGTCACTCAAGGAAAACAAAGGAGTAACTAAGATTGTGTTACCATGACTTTAAAGAAATACTGTTCCTTCTCCCCTTACCTCACCCCACCAAAATCCGTAGACTTCTGTATTTCACACTTTTACATCTGTTCTTCTCCAAAAATAAAAACTGTTGATATTCAAGAAGTGATGACTACAACGCCAGTGCAAGTTATGACTTTAAAATCCTCACAGAGAGAACATACACATTGTTCAGATCAAAAAGTGTGCGCAGTGTTCCTTCCCACAGCAGCATCTGGGGATTGAGCTGCAGAAGGGCACGGTACTTCTTTTGTTTGTTTGTTTGCATGGAAAGAAAACTGAGTTCTTTCTGACTGGCACTAGAGCTACCAGTTTAAGAAAACAGAAGACAGGGTGGCCTTTGAGGAACAACTAACACTTGGCTTTGACTTTATCAACCATTCCAAGAGTAAGTCACCAGCACAGAACCATGGTTGCACTGCTACCCAGAGTCTCTGGCCTCTAAGACAGTCTGAGAGGTTCAGCTGGAAAACCCCAGAACTCCCAAACTCAAAAACCCTCCCAACTATGCAGATGGCCACACAGAAGCCATTTTGAATCCGGAGTTGCCTCAGTGTCTAAGATCCCACCACTAAAAACACTGTCCCAGAAAGAACTTTCTGAATAATGTAATTAATTCACTGCCACAACTAGAGAATAATTAACAATTCTGATGAAAATGCTTGCACAAATCCTTGCTACTTTACTAATAGCAACACCTCTTCTGAGAAAGTTGGATCTGGCCCCAATTATCAATCCTGCAAAAAACTGAATCACCTTTAGCCAGACATTTTTATAAACAGTCTAATGATGATTATTTAATCATCAACTTTCCCTTTAAAATAGGTCTTCCAAGATGAGTCTTTGAACTCAGTTTTTCAAAAGCATCTTCTCTGGCAGTGAGTATGAAATAAGGTTGATGGATGCTCAAGTTGTGTACAAAGTTGCCTTAACAACCATAATCACCATCAACCTTCTCCCGAATAAAAAGACATGCATAAGCAGCATTCATCTCAGAACTGTAGATCAAATACTGACACGAGACATCTTTGTGGCTAGGTTAGAGATGTGTATGGATTGTTGTTGTAAGGAAAGGTTGTGAGATTTCTCAGTAAGAAAATCTTTTAACCTGCTGTCTAGATTGCAAATGTCTATTCCATTTTCCAAGTTTCAAAAAACAAACAACCCAAAGATTTCAGGCTTCAAACAAAAGTAGAGCTGAAAGCTTCTAGGCAAATGTCAGCACCTCCTGGGGCTTTAAGCTGAATCCCTCCAGGCCCATAGGGAGAAACAGGAAATTAACACCAAAGCCCTGCAACTTCTTGATCACGGAGATGGGGGTTTCTCTGCCCCCTGAATAAATCTGCTAATAAAGAAAAATTTAATTGGCAGCGCAAACAGTTCAGGATTATCCCTCAGAAGTTACAGACTTTTCCTTTTCAGGTATACCCTTTCTTACAAACAATTCAAATGCACATAATATTAGTGTAAATTTTTAAATTCCATATTCCTAATACGCATGTGCCTTCCACAATTTAAAGCCACACCCCTTATGAAAAAGTTGCGGTTACCTCACATAAATCACTATTTCCTGTTCTGCAACATTTTCAAGCACTACCCAATTTCTGTGGCTATGTTCTATGTGTTTCCAAAGCAACTTACATTTAGTAAATAATTTTTGTAATTATTTCTTCAATATGTGTTTCATTCACGTGGAACTAAGATCTGGGAGGACAGTGTGTGTGTCTATGGCCATTACTACATCCTTAGCATCTAGCACAACACTAGGCATACAGTAGATGCTCAATAAATGTTTGACGAATGAACAAATGAGCCAGCATGAAACACAAGAAGAAAACTGTCTTTTAAACATTTAAGCCTGGGCTTCTGAAACTCTAAATTATAGCAGAATTACCTGGAAGGCCTCTTCAAGCACAGGTTACTGGGCCCCATCCCCAGAGTTCCTGGGGAGGAGGTTAGAGGGGGAGGGGGGGGCCTAAGAGATGATCATGAATGAAGCTGCTGATCTGAGGATCTCACTGTGAGTTCCTCTAGGCAGTTAACCTGTCAACCAGCTCTTAGAAAATCACAATGCACAGGATAACACTGAGAACCAATCAGCAGCAGAATCCTACGTAACCAACTGGGTAAGCCTCATAGGTCCCTGCTCCAAACACTGTGGAAACCGCCAACACAGGATACATGTGCAAGGAGACAATACACAGACACATGTCCAAAACAGCAAGAAGTCATTAGTACAGTTAAAGTAAGGACGTTTTATTTCTCCAAAGCATTTCTTTATGATGTATCCTACTGTGCAGTTTAATCTATTTTTCTCAGATAGAAATTACTAAACCACAATGCAGAGCCATTCTTTCTTGCTCTACCCCACTCCATTTCACTTACTAATGAGAGTTTCATCTGAGGCTAGAGGATGAAACGTAGTGAGAGAACCTTTTAAAGCTTATTTATGTCGTCTATGTTTTATTGTCTGTAAGGACCAGGGCAGTGATCAGCTCTCAGTCCTTAAGGACCAGAAATCAAGCAGAGGTATTGATAAGGTGAACAAAAGGATGCATAAAAACAATACAACAGAATCCCGAAATCTCCCATCATTGGATTAACCTTTAAAAACCCTTAAAGTATAGCATTAACTGTCAAATGCATAGTTTTCTCATGACCTTGTTCTGGAATTAAGTGCATTTATATCCAGTTTATAATCAGGGAGGACATTTAATTAGATAATGTTTGTAAGTACTTTGAAGATATAAAGTGCTCTATAAATGCTAAATATTATTATTATTATTTAAATACAGTTTGCAATTACTGCTTACCACTTATTTCACCCACCACACTGCTATAATTTGATTACAGGCAGCTTAAAAAAAACCTAGAAGTAGAAATGACGAAACCATGTCCAAGTGAAGCTCTGGATTTTTACCCTAGGCATAAATAATTAATAGGCATTTTAAATGAAGGGTTAGGTTATAAAGTCTAGTGAATTAAGGCAATTGACCTTCACCAGACTGACATCCCTTGGTTGTGTTGATTTCAATAGTTTCTTACTTATAAACAAGGTGGAAAGTAGATGATGTTCAAAACACAGGACTCTACCCTTTTGATTGCCAGCTCTACCTTCCATTTTCTCCACTGTAATTTTAAAATGTCTGTATCCACCTTTAAGAAAAAAGTGTAATTCAAGATAGCTAAAGGCTTGAAAATACCCTTGTTTTATTAGCATGCCTTCTGGCTCATCTCACTGTCTTCTCTGATAATCACAAATTCAGTGGTCTCCAATTCTTTAAAAAAAATGGAAATTTTTTCACCTGATTCCACATCTTCCATATACAATTGCTGGATCACTTTTCCAAAGAAAATGAAATATTAAATGTAAACATCCCTCATACACAATGTACAATGAAATCACTGCTAATCCTAAAATGGTTTGTATTTTATGTTTGGTTAGGTGTTTAGGCAATAGAAAGAACAATAAACATATTCTAAGCTGACCTGGATATTAAAAAAAATTGAAAGAAAGAAATACCTTAGAAATAACTCTTAAAAACATCACTATGCCCATCAAAGAGATCTTGTGCCCCAAACAAAATGCTTTTGGGGTATCTGTGAACCCCAAGGAAAGGAGACATCAGATAATTCTGATGTCATGACATGGTCTGTAAATCAAAGAACTGTGTGAGTCACTCTGGGCAATGGCTTTGGGGGAGGTCAGTCAAAGCCTGCCCATGTAGTTAGTCTATGACCTTGAGGCAATTTATTGATTCTTCTAGGCCTCATGTGTTTGTCTGAAAATGATATATATCTACCTCACAGGAAATTGGGAGGTAATGTGCCCATGTCAAGACTCGTAGAGATCATTTGTACACTTTCATTGCAAACAGCACTTCTGAGAAGTTATTCTAAGGAAACAGATATATACAAAGACTTGTGCATAAGGATGCTTATCAAAGCACTACTTATGAAATTTGAAAAGTTGGAAATAACCAAAACCTTCATCAGTAGAAAGTGATTAAGTATATCCCCTCGATAAAGTGCTAAGTGTTCACTAAAAACATGATTAGAAATTTGAACACTGGCGGACTATTTAAGGAAATTTAAAATTACATACTAATTTTTTAGGCATGATAATAATGTTGTGGTTACATAGTTTCAGAGTGTTTATCTTTTAGAGATACATACTGAAATATTTACAAATCAAATAATACAAGGCTTCGAAATATTAATAATATGGAGGAGGAAGTGGGTGGGGCTGTAGCTATAAGATTGGGCAGGAGTGGACAACTGTTAATTTGGGGGGAGGCTCATTGTACTATTTTGTCTACTTTTTAAGTAACAGTTTTATTTAGATTTAATTCACATTCCACAAAATCCACCCTTCTGAAGAGTACCAGTAATTTTTAGTATATTCACAGAATTGAACAACCATCACCTTTAACTATTTTAGGACATTAGCAATGCTCCAGCAACTACTAATCTACTGTCTGTCTCAATGGATTTGCCTGCTCTGGACTTTTCATATAAATGGAATCATATAACACATGGTGTTTTGTGTCTCTGGCTTCCTTCACTAAGTGTGCGGTTCATCCATGTTATAGGATGTATCAGCACTTCCTCCGACTGCCAATAATATCCCATCGTATTGATGTACTCCATTTCATTCATTCGTTCAATTGATGGATATTTGGACTATTTCCATTTTGTGGCCATTATGAATAATGCTACCATAAACACTGTTGTACAAGTTTTTGAGTAGGTATATGTTTTCAATCCTCCTGAGTATATACCTAGCAGTGAAATTGTTGGGTCACATGGTAACTCGCTATTTAACATCATGAGGAACTGCCAACCTGTTTTCCAAAGTGGTGATATGATTTTATATTCCCATTAGCCAAGTTTGAACACTCTAATATTTTTTCTACTTTTCCATAAGTTTAAAATTTCCCATAATAAAAAGTTTTTAAATTTTATATGCATAGTCTGATTATTAACTTGAAAAAAAGATTGCAGGTAATATATATGACATAATCTTAATTTTAAAATTATATATTTGGCTATGCATAGGGAAAATCACTCAGCTATCTATAAGACGTATACTTGGTTATCATTGGAAATCATAAATTATTTTTTATTTTTCTCCATTTTCCATATTTTCTGCAATGATCATGTGTTGCTGTCATCATGAGAACCAGAAAAAGCTGCTTTTTTTAAAATTAAACAAAATTTTAACAATTCAGCAGTCTTTGCTCCAATTTACAACCTGTGTTTTCTGGGCCCTGCAGCCCAAGAGGTCACCCTGGTGCAGCTTCCTAAGGAGATAGATGCATTTCTTTTATGAAGTCTACTGTCTAGCAGTGGACATAATGCAAGAGAGAAAGTTTGTAATGTTCCAAAAGAGTCGGGAGGGAGGTCAGTTCTGAGAGGGTTTACAAGAGGAAGTGATAACTTCTATCTGAGAGAAATCAGGGACAATTTTTTGGGAAGGTGGCAGATGAAGGTTTGGTGTTCGGGTAGCAGGTACAGAAAAGGAGAATAAGGTAGGGCATTCTTGGGGAGAAGGAAGTTGTTCCACATGGCGGAGTGAAGGGATGGTCATTAACTGCAGCATGTGGTGGGCAGCCAAGCTGGATGGAGTGGAGCTGGCCGTGACCCTGTGCTGAACAGTGTTTTCGGAAGACCAACATACTGCGGTGTCCATGGGACACCAGTCAGGAGAAGGCTCCTGGCAGAAACATAGGAGCCAAGTCTTGTCATGACATTAACTGCCGCCGTGATGAAAGGAATGGAGACAATAGCTATTAAAAAAAGATTTTTAAGATTGTGGTGGAATAAAATGTGTTTTGAGAATTTCAAGGCACTCCCTTGAGACAAATGGAGACAGTCTGGGCAAGTAAAAAGTGAGTAGAGAATCATCTTTCTCCAGAGGGAAATAAGCTTCCAACCAGAGTGAAATTACAAGCGGAATTCATCCAACATTTTCTATTTAAGTCTTCCCTCTCTCTCCACTAGAAACCTTATATTTATATGTGCAAAATAACATTTCATTCAAAAAATATCACCCAGATTTTCTTGGAATTCTCAGCACACTGCTAGTTCAGGCCCTGTTCTCAGAGAGTGACTTCCCTCATAGAAATAGAAGAACCAATTTGACATAAAAGCATCTTTCAGGCACAAATTATCCCAAAGTCTATCAGAAGCACAGACGCAGAGAGGGGTTGTGCTCAGCTGGGCATGGCAGCCATGATTCAATCACAGTGGCTCAAAGCTGGGTGGACTTTAGAACCAGCACCACAGAAAGAAGGAGTGGCCTTTAACAAGACAGGCACAGAAGATTAATTGCAGGGCAGAGACTCAGAAGGAAGAAAGGGACAACCAGCAAGACTCAAAATCACAAGATTTCAAAGAGCCTTAAAGATAAGGGGGGAAATGCGATATTTCCATCAAGGAAACACAGTGCATATTCTCTCATCAGCAAAATAGTCCACGACCTCCTAAGTAGATAATTATGCAAACAGCAAACCATGACTTATATTAGCTTTTGTACTAAGATAACTCCACTTAGTAATGAATATCAAAAATGGTTATGCAGATTTCTCTGATGGTCTGATAACTACCACTACACCCTACTTTATTATGAGGCAATGTCAAGGCAAAGAAAACACCTGTTTAATAGCTCTAAAATATGACAAATATATCTAATTTTAAAACTGCTCATTTCGTTTTAAGATACTGTTATCAATTCCTGCAACAATTACCAACCTCCCATTTAAGACTAAATTCAAATTACCTTAGGTAATGAATTGATAATAATTCAAAATTTCTTTAAGCCCTACAAGACCTCTGACCAGCATGTTTTAAGCTTTTAAACACTACTAGTCCGTGCTGGACTAGTAGTGTGCCTTTTAGATGCCCACCCCCTACACTGACCCTTCCAGACACAAACTTTAAAAGGGCACAGGCATAATTAATCTGTTTTTGGTTGAATAATGGTCAATCCATAAAGAGGAGAAAAGGTCTTTTTTAGAAAAGAAAATCTAAAAGGTTTTATTTAATGCATAATAATGCTGATACTTGATACTGGGTGAGAAAAGTGCTAATCTCCAAAATGTTTTGGGCTGAGCTCACCTCATACGTAATAAAAGCTGATTCTAGGGCAAAGGTTAACCCAGGATACCAGAGAAACATACCAGGGCATACCGAAATGTAAAAATGAAAAAATACTATTAAAGAGATGTAGGACATTTTTCTCAGGATCATTTTCAATTAAGTGTAATCATTGGGATCAAACGTTGATGGAATCAAGTTTCCCATAAAATTCTATTTAATCATGGCCTACCATACTGGTACAGTGCTTTACAGTTTTCAAAGCATTGCTATAAGTAATTTGATTTTTTAAAAGATTTTATTTGTTTATTTTGAGAGACAGGGGAAGGGAAGGAGAAAGAGAGAGAGAGAAACATCAATGTGTGGTTGCCTCTCCCACGCCCCCCACTTGGGACCTGCCCTGCAACCCAGACATGATCCCTGACTGGGAATCAAATCAGCGATTCTTTGGTTCACAGGCCAGCACGCAGTCCACTGAGCCATACCAGCCAAGGCTGAATAATTTATTTTTAAAACCAGTGTATGAGGCCCTGGCTGGTGTAGCTCAGTGGGTTGAGTGTGGGCCTGTAAAGCTAAGGGTCACCAGTTTGATTCCCAGTCAGGCCACATGCCTGGGTTGCAGGCCAGGTCCCCAGTGGCAGGTATGTGAGAGGCAACCACACATTGATGTTTTCCTCTCTTTCTCCTTTCCTTCCCCTCTCTCTAAAAATAAATAAATAAAATATATATTTTTAAGGATTTTATTTATTTATATTTAGAAGGGAAGGGGGGAGGGAGAGAAACACCAATGTATGGTTGCCTTTTGCATGTCCCCTGCTGGGAACTGGCCTGCAGGGAACCAGCCTGCAACCCAGGCATGTGCCCTGGCTGGGAATCGAACCGCGATCCTGTGGTTTGCAGGCCCACGCTCAATCCACTGTGCTATACCAGCCAGGGCAATAAATAAAATATTTTTTAAAAACAACAAAAGAACCAGTGTATGAGAAGGCAAGCAGTTGGGATCATTTCCAAAACTATTAACACAGGGACATAGAACTTGGTGCTCAGTCCACTCCATTCACTCACTCACTCATTCATGCATTTATTCATTTATTCAACTCATTGGAACTATGGACTCAAAGTTGAGCAAGACCAAGCTTCTGGCCTAAAGGAGCCCACAGTTTAGTGATCAGGCCAAAAGAAAACTACATACCATTTATAACACAGGCATGAAAAGTATAGTGGGAAATTCTTAAATCTAGTTGTGTTTTTGAAAATTTTTACTGTATTTATTGGGGTAATATTTGTTAACAAAATTAAATGGGTTTCAGGTATATAATCCTGTAATACGTTATCTGTATATTGTATTGTGTGTTCACCACCCCAAGTTAAGTCTCCTTCCATCACCATTTATCCTCTCCTTTATCTTCTCCTCCCTCCCCCCATCCTTAAATATAGGTTTTGATGGAGAAAGAAATAGCTAGGCCCCAAGAAAGGGGTGATGGGTCAGGGAAAAGACAAGCAGAGGTCATCTAAATCTGTACAAATAGAAAAGTGAGTGTGAGTCCTGGCAGAAACAGGAGTATGAAGTCAGCAGTGACCAATCTTGGCTTTAAATGTCTTACTCTTTGTGCCAAGCTAAGGACAGCCAAAATGGTCAGATTCAAATATATGCTAATTTCCAAAAAGCTTTCTGGGCTGATCTCACTTCACATGAAATACAGCATACTGGTGGCAAACTCAGTACTGTGATGCCTTGAACTCGAGCTTTGGGTTTGAATGAGTAGGTTGTTTTCTGTAGCCTATGTGTAGACACACTTTCATACAGCCACATGGATAGTTTATATCCATAATACTATAGATAGGTATAGATAGATTCTACAAAGCATACCAGAAGATATAAACCTTACATGCAGACACATCTAAATAGTGTATGTGTCTAGATGGTCCCTCAGACATGTTCAGATGGAGATGGGTTATGGAGGGAGGTTATCACACAGGACAAACACCTATCCTAGACAATTTAGACAGCCATTTGCCTGCAGACAAGGAATCGAAGGAGGGTTGAACAAGATGAATTCCAAAGGCACCTTAAAGCTCCGTGTTATGCATTCTATGAGCTTACCTGCATAAAGCAGTTTCTCTATAAAATTCTATGACCCTGGTGAAATTATTCCTCTCTGCCACTTTTTTTGTGCTCAGATAGAAAATGTATTATTGATTTCTGATTCAAGCACAGACAGTGTAACTTAGAGTAAACAACACTGAATGAGGAGTCAGGAAACCAATTACTGTCTTCAAACCACCCAAGAGGTGAGGGGGTGGGGGCTGTGTGACCTTGGGCAATAGACGTCACTTCTCTGGGCTTCAGCTTCCCAAGTATTAAATGAAAGGAGTGGCTAAGTGTTCTACAATTTTCTTCCAGTTCTAAATCAATGCACTCACCCCCCATCCCCTGAGATGTAGTTGCTCTCCAGAGCTCTAAAAATAAGGACTAATAATACTGGATTAAGATCATCTCTTTCCTAAGCAAAGGTCCTGTTCTATATTACTTTTAAAAACCATCCAAATCTTGCATAATTTAAGTAATCAGTGCTATCACTGGTTGCTCTGGTTTAAATTATGCATTGTTGCTATTTGGGGAAAATTTAGACAGGGTCCAGTCTGGGATCACTGACTGAGAACAATAAGCCCCCAAAACGAGAAGGATAAAGGCCTCTTCAGACAGGACCTGCTTTTAGTGCATTGAGTGCAGCGTTTACAAAAAGAGCATTGATTGTGTACGTTAGAGAGCCACTGAAACAGCCAGGGACTGGTGGATCTGCAGCAAATTCTCCTAGAAGCCACTGACCTTGGCTGCATTTCAGGGGTCAGGCATTCCCAGAAGGTTCTCGGAAGGCAGGCTTTATTGAGAGTTTAGGAACAAATGAGACCTCTGCTCTAGATGAGCTCCCTTCTCCTAATTGGAGAAGACAGAGAGAGATGACCTGCCCTCTGGTTTGTAGGGATCACCTATATGGCCTTTGGACCCACTTCTACCATGCCCACATCACACACCACAAGACTGGTTGCAGACCCCAGCCTTCCAACTGTCTCCACATCTGCATTTAAATCCTCTAGCAAGCAGTTCCACAGCCTCCTAGGCTGGCCTGGCCCCTCCTCTTTCCACACCTCTTGCAGGCAGAAATACAGAGGCAGAGCACTGAACACAAGCCACAAAGAACAATTTCAGTGAATCCTGAAATTGCAAAGATATCTTTTCGAAATACAGATCTCAGGCGCAGGTTTCCCACGTGTGAATCACACTCCAGGCCAGTGGGTGAGCCCTCATAGTTGTTCACAAGCCTGCAGGCTCTGTGCTCAGTATCTCTCCCAGGAAAAAATGACAAGGGACCCGCTGGCCAAGCCCAACTTAAAATCAGATCAAGGAGCTTTCCATGAGAGGAGCGATGTTGAGATGCCAGATCAGGGAGATCGTAGCCTGGCCCACTGTTCAGACGCCTTCCCTGACCTTTGCCACTTTCCCCTGCCCCGAAGTCTGGACCATCCATTCACCTGATTAACCGCCTGGCAGCAACTCCCAGCGCACAAAGTAGGGCAAATGACAGTCCGTAAAGCAGGAAGCCACAGACACGGACAGATCACCCAGCCTGTTACCAGCCCCCACCCTGTTCTGCATGTGGCATTTCAGTGCCAGGGAAATAGACAGCTTACTGTAATAACGCATGAATGAGCTTTTGCTGCCCAGCTATCCAAAAAGCCAGTTACAAATAGCATCTCTGTTCCTCCTCAACCCCTTGACTGCCTCGCAGAAACCTCACCTCTCGGATTCAAGGATTAAGGAGAGGGGAAGGAAGTGTTAAAAGGGGGGTTAGGGAGGGAGAGGATTAATGAGACTAAAGAAAAAGTGACACTTGGACCATCGAGGCAGCTCTTTAACATAACCGTGGAGAAGGAGACAATGTCGGGAGAAGTACTGAAGATGCGGGTATATAACCCCAAGATTAGCATCAGTTTAACAATGTATTCCCTCAGGAGGGCGTGTGAACTTCGAAGCCTCACCTATCCTGCGTGTCCCTGGGTTGACAGCCGCCATCAATCTGGCCCCACCGACCCTCCCTGCTTCATGTACATGCAGTTTTTTTTTTTTTAATCTTATTTTTGGGTCAGGAGAGGAAGAAGCCTTCTTTAAATTGGCGTCCAATTCTCCTCAGACCCCCGCTGCTGTCGCCACCCCCACCCGGCACCTCCTTCCCGGCAGGCAGCATCTAATTAAAATGGCAAGAAAGCTCTGCCCCCTTCCCCGAAAGGACGGTGTTGGGATTGGGGGGTGGGGGTGGCGAGGCGTCGAGGCTGCACTCGCATTCCTGGTATTCTGGTCTCAAAACAACAGCAAAATGGATTCTATATGGGTGATGTCTTAGTCAATACAATGAAACGGCGACTGAAGCCATTCACGTGAAGGTAAACGCAGACTTTAAGTGGGGCTGGGGGTTGGGAAGTGCTCTACAAAGGGCTGGCCACAGACGCAGGGAAAACACACACACACACACACACACACACACACACACACACACACACACACACGATCCTGGGAGTTCCGGTCTGGTTGGGGAAAAGCGGAGAATACATCCCTTTCACCTGCTGAAGTTCAGCCATAAAAACTGAAATGTTACGGCCCCAGAGTCAGCACAGGCAGGGCTGAGTTAAACCCGGATAAAGGTGAGGGGCAGACCGGGGGTTGAGGCCGTGCGGAGAGAGTCCGGGCGCGGAAGGCAGGGACGGGGGAAGGGGAGGCAGTTGCCATCTACAAGACCAGCATAGCAATCGCTGCCTTCTTGGAGAGGCAGGTTCGGCTCCGCGGGGACCGCCGGGCTCATGTCATTTTGCAGGTAGCTGAAAAACGTGGGGGGAACCGGTGCCTTTATTCACGCTGCTGTTATCATTTCTGCAGAAAGAGACAGGTCTCGCGCCTTGGCAGGAGACAACTGCCCGGGGCTTGTGTGCGCGCTCACACACACACACACACACACACACACACACACACGAGCCTTTCATTTTAATGCGCTTACACCGCTCTGAGATGAAACTGGCATAAGCTCCACGCGCTCCCAGGGGGTTCTTGACCACAGCCAAAGGAGGGCGCGTACGGCACAGCCCCTGCCGTGGGGACTTAGGCGAAGGCACCTCAGCAGCCCCCGAATCGAAAGGCGGATCCAGGTTCCCTCTGCAACGCATTCGCCGCCTCTGCCCACCAGTCCCAGCCCCATCCACGCACCGAACCCATCCAACACGGACTTAAACCACGAGAAACAAATCGAAAAACATGTTCTGCTCACCCTCAGTGCCGAGAGATCGATTTCATCCAGGCTGCGAGCCGGGGAATCACTCGCCATGTCTACCTCTTCGCAGGAGAAATGGACCAAAACCACCCCGAACCTTTTCCCTTGGAAATTCCACCTTGGTCTATTTCACTCGGGTCCTCATGCGGGTGTCGCGCCGGAGGCCCCCGGGCCCAGCCTCTCCGGCCCACCCCTTCTCCACTGCGCGGGATCGCGATCCTCCGCTCCTTGTTCCGCTGGGTCCGGGAGCCCAACCTGCCGGGACCTCCAAGCCGGGAGCCGCGGTGCGTGTGGGCTGCGCGCCCTGATCGGCTAAGGGCGCTCGGGCTGCGTGGGTGTATTTAAATGGGACATGCTTCTTTGCTTGTGCGTGGATGGCGGCTGCATTGGCTGTTATAATGAGACACATCAACTCCTCCACTCAGCTGGGGGTTGGGGGTGGAGAACCACACAGAACTGTCTATCATCGCTTCCTGGGAGGAGTAAAGGGAGGGGGGAGGAAAGAGGCGGAGGAGGCGTGGTCTCCGACTGGGGAGAGGCCACGCTTCCTGACCCAGTCCCTCTGCACCAGCGTGGGTGGGGGAGGGGAGGGCACCCTTCCGCCCAAAAGCTGGCGGGCTAATCTGGATGGATCTGGAGAGCGGTTTCTGAACCTTGCAGCAATTATCGTAGGGGCAAAGGAGATTTTGGGGCACACACATTTCTGTGTCCAATTCATGCACTGCAGCAACATGGCCTTTGAATAGCATCTGGGGGACTCTAGCAGGGGTTCAAATACTCCGGCGCTGAAAAAATTCAGGGGGGTGAAGCGATGCCCCTCCCTCCGCCATTAATTATTTGTGTGGCTGGAGTAACGCAGGCTGGTGCAACCAGTGCATATAAGGACTTGTGTGCAGGGAAGGGGATCCGCCTCCAGCCGCGAACGAATGGGAGAGCAGCGCACTCGCACACTGCGCGCAGCCCCGCACCTCGCCAATTTGCCCCGGCCTCTGGGTCGGGGCCACCAGCGGTCCCCGGGATCCTGGACGGACGGTTACTTGCGGCTTCGGGGCTGGAAAGGTTTGCCAGAAGCAGGAAAGCCGGCAATCTGAGCTTCCTCTTGGCATCGCCACACCCAGGACATGCCCGTGCCGCAATTCCCTACGGAAACGACCGAATTGAACCGAGAAGGTTGCTCTCTGGGTGCAGTAGCTTGAATGCTTCAGGTAATTCTAAAGGCAACACTGGGTAAAGCAATACACGCTGCCTTAGGACCCTACAATTCCCTTTCAGGCAGCGGTTCCGCGGCTGACCTACCCAGATTGATGGAGAAAGTTTGTCTGGCGGGTAAGATGTTAACATACGAGATGTACATACGGCCAGAGGGATCTCACACCACCCGCTTTCTCATTTGAAGGCTGAACGTTTACAGTGTTAAACTTGACGTTCTGTAATCAAGAGTGTGAAGTCACTTCCCCCAGTCACCACCCCCGCCCCTCTGCACTAGCCCCGCACAGCCCTTCCTCTCCAGCCTTGGCCACTTGAAATACATAGGAAGAAATGGTGCAATCAAACTTTTCTCCCAAATACAGCAATAGCTTTGGAAGGATTATCTGTAGTTCTGTTAAGATGAGAACTTAACCTGGCCGAAAGCATGGGCGCGGGGGGGGGGGGGGGGGGGACAGTTTAAACGTGTGGTGTGGATGTCAGCCCCAGAATAAGGCTTTTGAATGAATGAATGAATGAGTGAGTGAATGAATGCAAGCCCAAGCAGTTATTTCATCGACTGCAGACATCAAATGACTTTTTAAAATCATTCCCTGTGCTGCTTTTGTTAGTATTATTGTGTGTACTTATATGTACTGTGGATCTTGAAACATGAAAATTGTTCCAACATCTGAATGACTGCAAGAATTTAGGAGCTTTTGCCATTAAAACAACAAATATTTACATGTATTATACTCAAAACACTCCATTTCATCTCTCATTTTTTAAAATAAAATCATCTAGCTTGAGGTAATAAGTGGTGTGCAGTAAGCCATCAAGTAAGCCATAAAACACTATCATGTCCTATCACTTTTTATTTTTCTCTGTCCCTTTTTTACCTTTAATCTAGATGACAAGTTAATATATCATCTCAGTGTTGAAAGAAAATAACGTAAGATCAGGTACTGAGATCTATGAACAGAACTGTTTCTAAAACTCCAAACGTACTTAAAATGAGACCTTTTTTTCATGGGAAACCAACATTTATACAGCAGATTTTATTTGAAATATCACAAATGGATCTTTCCTTCCGATATTATGTAAACAGTAAGCCGTTTCAGGCCACGAGCATGCCGTGTTACTGGCACTGAATTCTACTCTCAGATTTAGAAGTACATTACAAACCTGTATGTTCCTTACGGTGATGGGGATGCTACTGCAGGAAGCCTTCCTAGGAGCCAGGAGGATGCTGAGAGAGTCTGGTGGAGGCTGGGGTGCTGGCTGCAGGAAGCACCATAAAAGGGGAGGTTACAATAGCCAAGGCACTTCTAGCTGATCAGGGAAGGTAGAAACTCCGAGCAGTTTGTGCTGTAGGTAAAGTGGTGACTGGACTAAGGAAGAAAGCAGAGTTCAGATCAGGTAGAACTTCACATGCCTTGAGGCACTTGAACTTTATTCCTCAGGTAAAGTGTGTATCAAATTTCAGCAAATATTTCTAAATCTTTTTGTCATGTCTGTGTACCTCCTGTTCTGTTATTATTTACTTAATGTTTTTCTTAAATCAACACTTCTGTTTTTACATTTAATTTAAAAGGAAATATAAATCATTACTGTAAATGGAAAGCTAGCAACACTTGCTAAAGTAGTGGGAAACCGTGAAAATAAACACAACGGAAAATACAGCAACATCATTCTTTACATTCTAGCCAGCTATCAATGCCTGCCTGAGGCTCCTATCCTGAGGCCTGCTCTTCTTTTCAGAGCTTGACCAACGTGAGATTTTTGTTCTTGGTGTAATCTGGAGGACTGAGAGAATTGATATCATTTACATGCAGGTTGAAAGGCTGCGGAACAATACAGTATTCTGTTTATATATGTCTGAATATGTCATGTACTATAAAAAGCCCGGACACAGGCAGGAAGGATACAGATCACTTCAGGAAAGTGGGAAAGGAGGAGAAATGGAATCGGACAGCACAAGGGACGCTCCAACAATGCTGTCGAACTTAAGGTTGTTTTTAACCTTTACACTAATGGCTTTTCATTATATCATTCTCTATCTTTTTGTATATTCAAAATATTTTTATATTTTACAAATATTTTTATATTTTACAAATATTTATTAAAAAAAGAGAATTCCAAAGGGTGTTATGTTCTCTATATTATGTTCACTGTTACTTAATGTCAAATCTATGCTCCAACTGAAATAAACACTGTGGAAATCCTAAGACTGCTGGTGGAGCTTATGAAAACACACTCGGTATATCGTCTGTCACCGCAAATCCCTGAATATAACAGAAAATGTATTTAAAAAATCATTAGAGTTCTAGAAGACAAGAAAAGGCAATATCAGTTATCTAGCAATTCAAAAGACTTCCTGGATTATATAGGCAGACAGGACTGACTCACCCACAAACAAGAACTGTATAGCGTGAGTTAGGGCAATTTCAAGCTCAAAAGCAATGGCTATAAAGAGTAGGCACTTTCATCATGGTGAGTAAGTAAAGAATGGTATTAATTCTTTCATTCATTCAACAAATATTCATATTTGCTCTGTGCAAGGCCTGGGAGATTTGACTTCACTGAGGCAGATAATAAACTTGTAAATAAATAATCAATAAATAAGATTATTGGAGATGGTGATAAGTGATGTGAAGAAAATCAAGCAGGGTTATGGAAATCAGCAGATGAACATGTTCACCCCCCAGTGCTGACACCCACTCTCTGGGAATATGGGTGCTCGGGCTGGGGAGAGAGTATTACCCTCTGGAGTCGCTTGCCAGTTGCCAGGAGAAATGGGACCACACACACATGCAGAAGGTATACTATACTGGTTGCATCCCCCGCCCCATGCTGTGTCCTGTCCTGCTCTCCTTCCCACCACAATAAGCAAAGCGATCCCTCTGCATTAGAATCAGCACAGTATACAAGCAAAGGAGATTTCCAAATGCTAAGGTGAGCAGACAATCCAGAATCACCAACTGTTTGTGAGAAGCTATTACTGTTAGAGGCACTAATTTCAGTCAGTAAATGGATTTTCAAATCCACTCAACACTATTTTTAATAGAGCAAGAACAACCTTCATGCTATATATATATTTTCTAAGAAGAATAATACAGGATCTTATATTTATAAAACTACCAGGTTAGTATAAAAATAAACTAGTTGGAGGATTAAATAATATGTTTATTAAGTTTTAAGTGAATAGATTGAACAATAAGAGGTAATAGTGTGCTATACTCTTCTATGCATTCATGTATTGACATATTTAATCTTAATACTCATAAAACAGGCAACATTATTAGTGTACTCATTGTACATATGAGTAAAGTGAAGAATAGAAGGGTTAATTAACCTACTCAAGGTAACAGTAATAAGTGGCCGAACCAGGATTTGACCTCAGGCTTTCAAACACCATGCTATTCCTGCTCAAGGTGAACTGGGGGGAGGGTGAATTAGTAAACTGGAAGATTGGGCTCAGTTTTCTCCTGGATTGCAGGAGAAAGGATTAAAACAATGAGCAAAAATATAAGTAATATGGAGAATAAATCCAGAAGTTCCAACACTCATCTAAAGGAAATCCAGAGAATGGATGGAAAGAAATACTCAAATGACAAAAAATGTTTCAGTGACTTTAGGCTAAAAGCTCCTATTCAATAAGTAAAGAAAAAATACCATATTTGAACACATCTTGATGGAATTTGAGAGCATCAAGGCATTAGGATAAAAATGGAAATTCTAACCAGATTGCCTGCTTCTTATCTGCTATCAAGCGACTACAGTCCCTGCGAGCTCTAACTGTAATCTGTGAAAGAACCTGAAACGGAACCGCCCAACCAGGCTACTCCCGAATCCCCAAAACCATGATAGATAATAAATTTTATTGTTATAAGCCACTTGATATATTATGCAGTAATAGATAACTAATAACACGCTTGCAGACAGAGTTGTGTGCAGATATCATAGCTGGTGCTATAGAGCCATCTTCCTTCCAGGTCAGGATGAGCTTGAGAAAGAATATGGAACATGAAGAGCCCTTGGATACTTAATGACATCATCAAGCCACTAAATAATCCAAGAATAACTTGAACCTCTTTTTAAGTGACATAAGCTTTTCTCATTCCACCTTTAGATGGATATTCTGATATTTGCAGCCAAACACTTCCTGTTACAAAAAATAAAATTAAAACTTTTAAGGCTTTACCATTGTTAATTCATAAAGTAAAAAGAAATGATAACCTACTAATACCTAAATGATCTTATCATGAGGGTAAAGGGAAAGGAGAGAGAGTTAAATTTTTGTTGTATTTGTAGGTGTATATACATACTATCTCTAAACACAAACAGAAGAATGTAAGTCAGTTATACAGGATAAATATAAGGGTCACCATATAGGTAATTATAGATTGGATGTTTAAGTTAAAAAATACTTTAGTGGAAAAAATAGAACAAGAATAACTTGATGAATTCAATGAAAATGAAGAAAAAATAACTGGAGTGTGTAATGTAAAAGACACGTGTTCATTCTTTCTGCTTTTGTGCACTGTGTTGGTAGACTAATGCCTCCCCCACCCCTGCTCCAAAGAAGTCTCTGTTCTAATCCCTGGAACCTGAGAATATGTGCCCTTATTAAAAGACAGAAGCTCTCAGTGTGAAAAGCAAAGCCATGTGATTTGAAATGGCCACAAAGTAAAGTTTGACAATTATCAAAAGGTAGCAATCATAAATACCACATTCTCAGTCCGCATTACTAGGAGAGTTCAATATTCATGTCATAGATTTATTTAAATATGTAATTCACAATTCTCGGGCCTTCACTAGTATGGCCTTTGGCTCTCACTGCACTTAAACTTACTTCCAGGGACCCAATCAGAAATTTATTATCTTTTAAAATATTTTAGGTATTTTTAGAGAGAGGGAGAAATAGAGAGAGAGAGACAACAATTGGTTGCCTCTCACACACTCCCAACCGGGGACCTGGCCCACAACCCAGGCATGTGCCCTGACTGGCTATCAAACCCGTGACCTTTCCGTTGGCAAGCTGGGCTCGATCCACTGAGCCACACCAGCCAGAGCAGTAATTTATTACTTTCTTAAACTTCTCTACCTTAGAAAAGAAAACTCCAGTCTCCCATTGTCCAATTACACGCCCTAGCTTTCTAGCTTCCTTGTGGCCTTTGCCGGCCGGCATTACCAACATTTACAGACTCAGAGACATCCCACTTCCAACCACTGGCATTTTTCATTCTTTTCCAATTTATTTTCCCTCTGACTCTTCCTTCCCATCTCATGCTGGACCTCAAAGTGTTTAGGAGCTTGAAATTTAATATACTGTATTCCATGTAGTATTATCTGAGGTGGGAGCATGGTCCCTGGAGTTGAACTGCCTGAAATAGAACTTTCCTAAAATAGAAAATGAAAAATAATACAGTTGTTTTATAGTTCTCATGTCTTGTTTTAGATAGATAGATTTTTTTTAACATAGTTACCCTTGGAAGAATAATGCCAAGTCACTACATCTTTTGTGTTAAATGGATTCAGAGCAATTCTCCTAATTATCTAGCACCATTTAAGCCCAAAGACAAATACAACACCTTATTTAAATACCAATATTACACTTTCCCCAAATACAGACAAGTATTGTTACCAAAAATTTGGCCTGCCTTTTCAAAGCAGCATTTTTTGTTTTCATTCTTTGAAAAAGTCCTAACAACAAATACGTATAGAAATTTTAGTGTGCAATATTGATTGTAAAAGTGCAATTATTTATAATTTTTTGGAATTTCTGTTGCTTGATCCTCTTAAATCTTAATGTAGCTTTAAGCTTAATTATACTCTAGCTAAACAATGGAGTTTTCAGCTTGCTTCTCCTTCCGTGTTTTTAGGGCCCAACCGAGTGTTTGCAGCAGTAAGCATTCCATACATGTCTGGTCAATGAGAAAACATACTGTAATAGAAATGATGAAAGGACATCTTTTCCAACCACTAGAGTCTATCTACACTCTGTCAAAAGCCTGTGGTGCTCTGTTCCCTGCTGGCTATCTCAATTATTTTTTGCTTTTCCTACATAACTTTCCTACAGAACTGTATCCTATTTAAGTTTAGATTCTAAGTTCCCCTTACCACACCATGCACAAAATAACTTTAATTATGATTTTTTTATCTCATGTCCATACATTAGAATGGTTTAACCCCACCGATTAGGTCAGAACTGGAAGGAGTAGCCCAGTTGGCTCATTTTTTCTTTTAAATATATGTATTGGTTTTAGAGAGAGAGGAAGAAGGAGAGAGAGAAATAAACATTGGGACTTCCGCCAAGATGGAGGTTTAAGGTGGATGTGCCTGCCTCCTCACACAACCAAGTTTAGGGACAACTAAATATTAGCATCAGAAAACACAACCAGAACACGGAAAACTGAACTTTTCGGAAGTCCGCTAACAACAAATTCTTCGGCCCGACTGGTAAGGGGCGAAACCGGCGTCGGGTGAGGAGTTACAAAGGAGTCGACCCGGGCGCGGAATCCAGACGCGCGAATCCAGTCGCATGGGTTCCAAACCCAGGATTGGACCTAGTGAGCAACCGAGCGGCCCACCGGGTGAGCGACTACGGAGGAGTCAATGGGGAGGCGGTGGAGTCAATGGGGAGGCGGTGGCAGCGAGTTGACTGAGGTTGCATGGTTGCGCGCGGGTGAGGGAGTGAGCGCTTGGACCGGTGGCGGCGGCGCCATTTCCCGCTCTGACCACGCCCCCACATACAGCATCACAACCCAGCGACCTGGGAATCCAAGGCGCCGCTCCTCCCACTTAAAGGGCCAGAACAGACCAAAAATGTCGCAGGAAGACCTCAAAGCCCCAGAGATAAATCTAAGTGACGAAGAAATAGCAAATCTCTCAGACGCACAGTTTAAAACACTGGTCATCAGCTTCCTCATAGATCTGGTGGACTATAGCCACAAATTAGAGAAACATATGAAGGCTAAATTAAGGGAAATGAATGGAATTCCACAGGAAAACCATAGAGATGAAAAAAAAACTGGGACTCAAATCAATGGAGTGAACCAGAAGGAAGAAAAAAATGATCAATCAGAAAGGAATGAAGAAATAAGAATTCAGAAAAATGAGGAGAAGCTTAGGAACCTCCAGGACATCTATAAACGCTCCAATATCCGAATTATAGGGGTACCAGAAGGGGGAAAGACACAACCACCAGCGGAAAAACTATTTGAACAAATAATAAAAGAAAATTTCCCCAGTCTGGCAAAGGAAATAGACTTCCAAGAAATCCAAGAAGCTCAGAGAGTACCAAAAAAGTTGGACTCAAGAAGAAACACACCAAGGCATATCATAATTACATTAGCCAAAATTAAAATGAAGGAAAGAATCCTGGAAGCAGCAAGAGGTAAGGGGACAATCACATACAAAGGAGTCCCCATCAGGCTGTCAGCAGATTTCTCAAAAGAGACCTTACAGGCAAGAAGGGGCTGGAAAGAAATATTCCAAGTCATGAAATCTAAAGACCTACAACCAAGATTGCTCTACCCAGCAAAACTTTCATTTAGAACGGAAGGACAGATAAGGTGCTTCTCAGATAAGACCAAATTCAAGGAGTTCATCATCACCAAGCCCTTATTATATGAAATGTTAAAGGGACTTATCTAAGAAAAAGAAGTTAAAGAAACATGAACAGTGCAAGGACAACAAACTCACAGTTATTAACAACCACACCTAAAACGAAAGCAAACTAAAAGGACAGCTAGATCAGGAGTGGAAACATAGAAATGAAGATCTCAAGGAGGGTTAGCAACAGGGGAGTGGGAGGAGGAGACGGGGGGAGAAGGTACAGAAAACAAGTAGTTAGAAAATAGATGGGGGGGGCAAGAATAGTATGGGAAATATAGAACCTAAAGGACTTGAGACACATGGACATAAACTAAAGGGGGGTAATGGTGGGGTTGGGGGGGCAGGGTGGAGGGGAATGAAGGGGGGAATAGAACAACTGTAACAGCATAATTAATTCAAAAAAATAAATAAATTTATTTAAAAAAATAATAATAAAGAAAGAAAGAGAGAAATAAACATTGATACAAGAGAGAAGCATTCATTGGTGGCCCCCAACGTGCACCCCAACTGGGGGTCAAACCCCAAACCCTGGCATGTGTCCTGAGCAGGAATCAAACCTCCAACCTCCTGGTGCTCAGGGATGAGGCTCCAACCAACTGAGCCACACTGGTTAGGGCGCCCAGTTGGACCTTTACATAAAGTCATAGGGTAGATGAAATTTTTTATGAGGCTTTAAAGCTGGGAAAAACCTTAGAGGTAACTGAGTTCAACCCTTTCATTTTACAGATAAGAAAACCAAGGTTCAGAGACACTTGTGTGACTCATTCAATGTTACAGAGTTAGAACTGGGAAGGGCCTTGGGAACTGAAGATTTTGTACAAAAAAAAAACCAAAAAAAACCCCAAGGTTGTATTTACTGCTATTGCTTCCCCTCAGATTCCTGGTCCACTGTTCTTTCTACTATACCACATTGTGCCTCTGATACCACCCATTTGTGTTGTGGTTTTTATCTTAAATAAACTGTAAAGTACACAACTGATCCTATTTCCCTCAACGTGTGGGCTGCCTGAGAGCTCCAAGCTAAATGCGTGGGTTTGCCATGCCTGATGCTGGCTCTGGTGTAGGCGGAACTGCCAAAAGAGGAGCCAAGAAGCTTGTCTGAGTGGGTTCTTGAAGACAGAGAACCAGGAAACCAAAAGAGAAATGGGTGTTGCTTTGTCAGTTGGCCCAAGAAGGCAGAGCCAAACGTTTCTAGAGATTTAATACATTCTCTTCATGTAGTTATATGGATCCTGGAGGTCCACACTGGAAAATGCATTGCCCCTGTTGTTGTTTTTAAGATACTGTATTGGTTTTCTTTGCCACCATGCAGCTGAGGAACAGAAGGAATTTCCTTGTTCAGCTCTATTTCTCTGGGGTCTAGTACAATGCCTGCAGTAAAGTGCTGCTCATAAATTAATCAATAAATCAGTCGTGAAGAAGCTGGTAAATGTGGACAGAACCAGCCACTATGCAGCCAGAAAACTTTCGACAAGTCCTTTGTGCCCTCTAAGTGTCCACATTTGTATATTTGCTGTGATTTTGCATGACTACTAGATTCTGAGAACAAACCAAGAGTCCCACAGCCATGACTGTCAGAAGCTGGTAACAAAATCAGTTGTGGATTTCCACCTTTCTCATCCATTCACAAAGAAGACAAACTCACTCCATATGAATTTGTCCTCTTTGTGAATTCATCAAAAACATTTATTGAATGTCGAGATGGTCTCTGCCTTATACTTTAGGCAGGGTTTCTAAAAGTGTGGTCCATAGGGCACTTATATCACATATATTCAAAGAAGGGTGGGGAGTCAGGGCTTAATTAACATATATGTGTCCAGAATACTGGGGGAGCAGGGCTCAAGAATCTTCACTTTTAAACAAGCACCCGGTTCCTAGGTGATTTTTTTCTCATTCTCAAATATTTATTGAGTCTCTCTGATGGACAAGTTCTTCACTTGGTTAGACTAAAGGAATAATGGAGTTCATTATAGCTCTGTAAGTGTTTTAGTCTGTTCAGGCTGCTTTAACAAAATAGCATAGACTGGGAGGTTTATAAGCAACAGAAAGTTATTTCTCACAGTATTAGTGAGAAGTCCAAGATCAAGGTGCTGACAGACTTATAGTCTGCTGAGGGTCTGCTTCCCCATAGACAGCCACATTCTCACTGTGTCCTCAAATGGCAGAAAGGGCAAGCTAGCTCTGTGACCTCCTTTATAAGGCACTAACCTCAGTCATGACAGCTCTGCCCTCAGGACTTAATCACAGCCTGGGACCCCACCTCCAAATACCATCACTTTGTCAGTTAGGGTTTCACCATCTAAATTTAGGGGGATGGGACACAAACATTCAGTCCATATCAACAAAAAACAAAGTCCAATCACATAAATGAACATAATGGAACATGGGTGAAATGCACAGAAGAGCTGATTAAGGGTGGAAGAAATTAAAAGACAGGGTCGCTATGAAGAAGAATATTGAGTCCTAAAGCTGGTTGGACAGAGGTTCTAGACATTTATAAATGTTGTTGGTGATCTTTCAATGATGGAAGTTGCTTAAAATTCTTTGTCTTCTAGTATATATGTCACCAGCTTCTGTAGTAGTCAGCATATCATCATAGTTATTTTTATCTATCTCCCTGCCCCATGCTTTCTTTTTTAAAATTAATTTTTGTATTGTTGTTCAAGTACAGTTGTCTCCATTTCCATCCCCCCAACTCAGTCATCCCCACCTCCCACCCTCAATCCTACCCCTCTTTGGTTTTGCCCATATGTCCTTTTTCCTCTTCTAAAATATTTTCAAATACATTTTTTATATCACATAATTTCACCTTAAAATATTTCAGTGTGTATCTCAAAAAAAGGATGAGAGATTTGAGTGTGAGCTGTGTTTAGTGATGTTCTTCCAAAGCATTGAGTATGAAGGGGGGCAAAAGTAACTTTACAGTGGAGGAATCTAGCAAACAGCAAACGCTACCTTGGCTAAATAATCAAGGCTAACATCAGTGAAAAGTTGTCATGTTGATAAAAGTTACCCCTGATATGGCACTAGTAAAACTCTAATAGAGCATGAAGTTTAGTTAGGAGTGATAGGCTGGCATCAGTTCCTTAGCTGTGGCAAATGCACCACAGTAATGAAATGCTCACAATGGGGGAACCTGGTTATGGAGTACATGAGAACTCCGTATTACCTTTATACCTTTCTGGTAATTCTAAAACTAGTCTTATTTTTTTAAGTTTATTATTTTTAAAAGGAGGAATATAATAAATGGGGTAATGTAGAAGAAAGGATAAATTTCTAGAAACATATGATCTACTGAGATTGAATCAGGAAGAAGAAAATCTGAACAAACCAATAATAAGTAGGGTGATTGGATCAAAACTCAAAAACCTCCCAATACAGAAATACCCAGGACCAGATGGTTTCACTGGTGAATTCTACCAAAAATTTAAGGAAGAATTAACACTAATCCTTCCCAAGCTCTTCCAAAAATTGAAGAGGGGTACATTTTCAAACTCATTTTATGAAGGCAATATTACCCTAATGCCAAAACCAGATAAGGATACTATAAGAAAACAAAACTATAGACCAATATCCCTGGTACATATAAATGCAAACATTCCATTTGCTAGTATTCTCAAAATACTAGCAAACCAAATTCCACAGTGCATTTAAAGAATCATACAGTATGATCAAGTAGTTTTTATCCCTGGGATGCAAGGATGATTCAACATACCTAGATCAATAAATGTGACATACATTTTTGACTTCCCACCAAGATGGAGGCATAGGTAGACACACTGTGCCTCCTCACACAACCAAAAGAAGGACACCAACAATTTAAAAACAAAAAACATCCAGTACTAATGGAAAAACTGAACTATGTGGAAGTCCGACAACCAAGGAGTTAAAGAAGACACATTCATCCAGACCTGTAGGAGGTACACAGTCGGGCAGCTGGAACAGAGAGGACTCATGACAAAGTGGTGTCTGGCAGACCTAGTGAGGCGGCAGATGGTGGAGGGGCACAGTGAGGTACGCAAGGTGGCGGGAGGTCCCACATTTGTGCGCAGATAAACCAGACAAAACTGGGGAGTGAGACAGACCACACAACCCAGGGCCCTAGTGCAGGGAAATAAAGCCTCGAAACACCACCTGAAAACACCTGTGGGGTTTGAGGTGCCAGGAGAGACTTCCAGCCTCATAGGAGAGTTTGTTGGAGAGACCCACTGGGTCCTAGAATGTAGACAAACCCCCCCACATGGGAATCAGCACCAGAAGGGCCCAATTTGCTTGGGGAAAGCAGCAGAAAGAACTGAAATCCAGCAGAGAGAGGAGCAAGTGCCATTGTTCCCTCTCAGACCCTGCCCCCCCACATACAGCATCACAACCCAGTGACTGGGTTGCCCCACCCAGGTGAGCACCTAAGGCTCCACCCCTCACTATGTAACAGGTGCTTCAAGACAAAAAATAATGGCCCAAATGAAAGAACAGATCAAAGCTCCAGAGCAAATACAACTAAGCAATGAACAGATAGCCAACCTATCAGATGCACGGTTCAAAACACTGGTGATCAAGATGCTCACAGAATTGGTTGAATGTGGTTGCAAATTAGATGAAAAAATGAAGGCCATGCTAAGTGAAATAAAGAAAAATGTACAAGGAACCAATGGTGATGGGAAGGAAACTGGGACTCAAATCAACAGTGTGGACCAGAAGAAAGAAAAAATATCCAACCAAAAAAGAATAAAGAAGCAAGAATTCAAAAAAATGAAGAGAGGCTTAGGGACCTCCAGAACATCTTTAAATGTTCCAACATCTGAATTACAGGGATACCAGAAGGGGAAGAAGAAGAGCAACAACTGGAAAACTCATTTGAACAAATAATAAAGGAGAACTTCCCCATTCTGGCAAAGGAAATAGACTTCCAGGAAGCTCAGAGAGTCCCAAAGAAGTTGGACCCAAGAAGGAACACACCAAGGCACATCATAATTACATTAACCAAGATTAAAATGAAGGAGAAAATTCTAGAAGTGGCAAGAGATAAGGGGACAGTCACCTACAAAGGAGTTCCCATCAGATTGTCAGCTGATTTCTCAAAAGAGACCTTACAGGCAAGAGGAATTTTTAAAAGGAGGAATATAATAAATGGGGTAATGTAGAAGAAAGGATAAATTTCTAGAAACATATGATCTACTGAGATTGAATCAGGAAGAAGAAAATCTGAACAAACCAATACAGGCAAGAAGGGGCTGGAAAGAAGTATTCCAACTCATGAAAAACAAGGACTTACATCCAAAATTGCTCTATCCAGCAAAGCTTTCATTTAGCATAGAAAGCCAGTTAAAGTGCTTCTCAGATAAGGTCAAGTTAAAGGAGATCACCATCATCAAGCCCTTATTATATGAAATGTTAAAGGGACTTATCTAAGAAAAATAAGACAAAAAAAGTGTACAGTAAAATGACAGCAAACTCACAATTATTAACAACAATACCTAAAGCAAAAACAAAAACAAACTAAGTGAACAACTAGAACAGGGACAGAACCACAGAAATGGAGATCACATGGAGGGTTATCAACATAAGAATGGGAGGAGGAGAAGGGGGAGAAGGGGGAGAAGGTACAGAGAATAAGTAGCATGGACAGTAGGTAGAAAATAGATGGGGGCAGGGCAAGAGTAGTGTGGGAAATGTAGAAGCAAAAGAACTTACAAGTATGACACATAGACATGAACTAAAGGGGGGAAATGTGGGAGGGAGGGGGTGTGTAGGGTGGAAGGGAGTGAAGGGGAGAAAATGGGACAACTGTAATAGCATCATTAATAATATATATTTAATATATAAATGTGACATACAACTTTAACAAAATGAAGGGTTAAAAATCATATGATTATCTCAATTGATGCAGAAAAAGCATTGACAAAAAATTCTTCCCTGACAAAGTCTACAAATTAAGCATACCTCAACATAATACAGGCTGAATATGGCAGGCCTACAGCTAACATCATAGTCTATGGTGGACAGTTGAAAGGTTTTCCTCCAAGATCAGAAACAAGATAAGTATGCTCACTCTTACCATTCCTATTCAACGTGGTACAGAACAATTAGGCAAGAAAAAAATCAGACATGCAATAGGAAAGAAAGAAGTAAAACTGTCTCTGTTTGCAGTTGCTATGATTGTATGTATAGAAAATCCTAAAGACTCCTCCAAAAGAACTGTTAGAAGTAATCATCTATCTTGGCAATAGATCATAGGTCTTGGCAATGAGTTTTGGATATGACACCATAAGAACAAGCACAAAAGCAAAAAAAGAAACAAACAGAACTACATCAAAGTTTAAAGCTTCTGCCCAGCAAAAGAAATGATTAACAAAATTAAAAGGCAAACTACAGAATGGAAGAAAATATATGCAAACTATCTATGTGTTTGAGGGGTTAATGTCCAAAATGTATAAGGAACTCATACAATACAATAGCAAAAAACAAACAAACATATGATTAAAGGAAATAAAATCGGGGTCTCAAAGAGATATCTGCTTATTGCAGTAATATTCACAATAACCAATATGTGTGAAAACACCTAAGTATCCATCCATGGATGAATGGATAAGGAAAGTGTGAGGGGTGTGTACGTATGTGTATATACATGATATCATTCTGCCGTGAGAAAGGGAGGGTAAGAGAGATCTTGCCATTTGTGACAACATGGATGTGCCTTGAGAGCTTATGTTCAAAGAAACAGGTCAGACAGAGAAAGACAAATACTGTCTGATCTCAGTCGTGTGTTTACTCTAAAACAGCCAGACTCAGCAACAGAAAGTAGAATGGTGTTGCCAGAGGCTGGGAGGTGGGGAAATGGGGAGATGTTTGTCAAAGGTGCAAACTTTCAGTTACAAGATGAATAAATTCTGGAAATCTCATGTGCAGCAGGGTGGCTATAGTTAACAACACTATGTTATATACTTAAAAGTTGCTAAGAGAGTAAATCTTAAACATTCTCACCACTTAGACAGAGTAGCAATCGTGGGAGGTGATGGAGCTGTAACTCGCCTGCTGCGGCAGTCATTTCCCAGTGTACATGTGTGCGAGATCATGGCATGGTGCACTTTAACCTGCACAGAGCTGTATGCTGGTTACATCTCCATAAAGCTGGAAAAATACATAAAACAGAAATTAACCATCAAAACAAATAAATAGAAGATGTAATTCCAAACCCTTATTTTTTCATTTTTGTTTTCAATATAGAGTAAACTGTTGGCAACAAACATTTGTTGTTTTTAGTAAATAAGAAGGGGGTGCAGAAAGACAATGCTACCATCATGTTAAGAAAAAAATGTCCCAAATCAGGTCAGAGGCAGAACACCTTTGCATAATGTAATTCTTAACCACCTTCTGTAAAGATATTTACATTTGTGATAGAGTTCTTAAGCATTTTTCTGATAAATTTTAATGAAATTCAGGCTTGTTTTGGAAACCACTGCTGACACACCTAGGGAGCTGGCAGTCAAAAAAAAAAGGTCATGAACGGAAAGGACCTCCATCTGAGATGACTCTGTCCAGCAAAGCTTTCATTTAGAATGGGAGGGCTGATTAAGTACTTCCCAGATAAGGTCAAGTTAAAGGAGCTCACCATCACCATGCCCTTATTATATGAAATGTTAAAGGGACTTATCTAAGAAAAAGAAGATCAAAACTATGAACAGTAAAATGACAACAAACTCACAACTATTAACAACTGAACCTAAAACAAAAACAAAGTAAGCAAGCAATTAGAACAGGAACAGAACCACAGAAATGGAGATCACATGGAGGGTTATCAGCTAGGAGAGGGAGGGGTGAATGGGAGAAAAGGCACAGGGAATAAGAAGAGTAAATGGTAGGAACAAAATAGACAGGGGGAGGTTAAGAATAGTTTGGGAAAAGGAGAAGCCAAAGAACTTATGTGTACAACCCATGAACATGGGCTAAAGCGGGGGGGGGGGGATGTGGGTGGGAGGGGGTGTGCAGGGTGGAGGGGAATAAAGGGGAGAAAAATGGGCCAACTACAATAGCATAATCAATAAAATATATTTTTAAAGGGTTCAATGAACTTTAGATAGTATTCTTCTTAATGTTCTATATTAGATATCATACCATTCTTTTTCTATAAAATAAGACTGAGTCTTTAAATAGTTCTGGTAAGACCTTCTTTAATGATAGCAACATTTTATGGTAATAAAATGTTCAGATATTTATAGTTACATTACCTGAAAAGTTTTCTTTAACAGCATCTAGCAAAAATAACAATCACTTCCTAATACTAACATCACCTAACACCCAGTCAGTCCTATTTGTATTTGGCTATCACATTCAGAGGATTCTTACACTCACTAACATCTGGGAGTCTCAGGCCTTCACTGGACAGATTGGAAGAGATGGTAACAACCTCTGGACTTTCTTTGTAAAAGGAACATCAAAGTCCATGGCTAAGGCAGGGATGCCTTACTCTACAGGCTCTGACCTGTTCTCACTTTACAGACACTTTTGATCATTTTAAAGCTATGGACCATCTCCCAAGAAAAAAGTACATCTGCACACATCTAAATATTTTGCCCATATTTTCAGGGGGATTTATGGGTCTCAGACCTGGGTTAAAAACGCATGCTTTATTTTTTTTAGATTTTATTTATTTATTTATTTTTAGAGATGGGAGTGGAGGGAGAGAAACGTCAATGTGTGGCTGCTTCCTCATGCCCTTCATTGGGGAACCCCACCTGCATCCCAGGTAAGTGCCCTCAACTGGGAATTGAACCGGCGACCCCTTGGCCTGCAGGCTGGCACTCAATCCACTGAGCCACACCAGCCAGGGCAAGAATGCATACTTTAAATGTTTCTTCCCTATTTGTCTCTCTGTTGCTCTTAGTACACAGGAGGCCACTGTCCACAGGACACACACGGTACTTTGTTTCTTTAGGAGGGGACATCCATCACTGTCAAGGCCTCTAGACATGGTTGAGAATGTAATCTAGAGTACAAAAAGCCGTAGATTTGGTGTCAGAAGATCTAGATTCTTCAAATTACTTTTCCAACACTTTCAGCAAATCGCTTAAGGAGACAAAGATAGGGTTAAGATGAAGGTTGGGAACTTACAGTGCAAGGAAATCTACAATATTATCATTTCCATTTTACAAATTGCAAACTGAGATTTAGAGGCGTTCAATAATCCATCAGTTTATATGATCAGATTTGAATATCAGGTTTGTCCAAATTTAAAACTCATGCTTTTTTTTCCCCTCAAATTGAATAGGTGGCCTTCAGACTGTACATAAAGGAACCTCCTGAGAGGGGCTGGTCCCAACACTCTGGTAGGAAGCACCTTCGCCTATTAGTTACATATGTATTACTTCCTAATTAGAATTTGCTAGGCTGTGAAAGTGTTGGGAAACCACTGCATTTCATTTGCTGTCCAGTGTCCATATTTGTAAAAGGAGTATAATGCTAATATATATTTTACTGTGATGGATAAGAAAGAAGACACATGTGAAACAGCTGTGTAAACTTATAGGCATTATTCAGATGGGAAATATTAGTGTAATTACTATATGGCAACAAAATAGAGAATTTTCTTTTGTAAAAAGCTTTTCTACAACCAACCCACAACTTTGGTGGCATGTCCTATGCACCTGTGAAGGCATGTGGGTTCTCAAATGGTTCAGGGGCACTAGTGCAGATTTGGAAGCTCTAGGTAGAAAGTGGTATGTACACATTTTTGCAAGTTCAATGATTAGTACACTGTTAAGTGCATAACTGGATTTTAAGCTTCCATGAATACATCTTCTCAAATGTAATGGAATTGATCTACCTTCCATTTAAAATTTTTTAGGCTAATTTAAGAGTTTCTGAAAAATTCCAGATGTGCTTTAGGGTTTATCATAATTTTTAAATATTATTATAATTTTTGTTGGGGAGTAAACCTTAATATCTGGGATTTTGAGATGGGCCCTGCCTACTAGCCATTCACTTGGTGACTTGGTGAAACCGTGTCAGACTCCACGTCTGCAATGGGGGGGTCAGGAGAATGGCCTCCAGAAAGCTGCCCCTGAAGCATCCAGAGCTGTGGATCCAAAATCAGAGGAGGAAGCTACCCCATTGTTGCTGGGCTGCTCTGTGGGTAGAAACAACACGGCCCAAACTGAGATACATCTTTCGTCGGTGGAAAAATGTTCCCATTTTAAACTATTTGTTTTTGAAAAATCAAACAGTGAAAAACACAGTTACAGAAAGCAAATTCCCCTTGTATGGTTCACACGTCAAAACAATATCACTTTCATTACTGCGTCATGAAAACTTCCTGAGTATTTCTGTTTTAAGAGAAAAGACCAATCACTAACCTATTTTTCTCTTCCACCCCACCATCTGCCCTGAAAACAACAACTCAGAAAAAGTCTCGGTGAAACTGCAAAGTAGACAAGGTTTCTTGCGGCTTTCTGCCCCTTCCTCTCCCTTTGGTCTCACACCCAATGGAACTCCTAGCTCCCTTCCTCCCGCTGTGGAGCCCCAAGACTTTAGGATACTTTGTTCTCCAAGGCTCTTCTCCCTTAAAGAATCTAGACCCCAAATTACCTTTTCTGCCCCTTTCTAATCAACCTGACCCCCACCATTCCCTGCTCCTGTGCTCCACGGGGTGCTGCCATCTGACTCCATTTATTTTTGGCTCACCCCTTATCACACCTCCCAGCATCCTTTCCCACAGTTTTTCCACCTTCTGTCTCCCACCCCCCACACGTTCACCTTGCAATCTTTTGTAAGCAACTTTGCTGCCTCCTACACTGATCCAGTGGAGGCAAGCAGCTCAGCTGGTCGCGGCCACTCACAGTGTATTCTCTGTAAACAGAGTCAGCCCTCCGGAACTGTGCACAGTGCACACAATGTGAATGAGGCCTGGAGAAAAGCAGAGTGGGTGTCCTTGACAAGGTCATCTAAAGGGAAGGCCCACAGCTTAACTGCGGTCCTCCTCCAGATCCCTCTCTGCCTGCATTTCTTCTCCATTTCTGTCACCCTCCTTTCCTTATAAAGGCCACACTTTGGATTTCGATAGGCTGGGTTTGGATGGTGACACTGCCACTCATGACCTTGGGAAAGTGAGTTAAGCTTTTTAAGTATCAGTCGTGTTTTTTTTTTCTTTTTTGATTTAGAAATACAGGATGATAATAACACTTGCCTCTACTGTTGTCAGGTGAACTAAACAAGAAAATGCCAGTACCAGTGCTGGCCCAGGGGCATGCTCAGTAAAAGGCACTTGTTGATATAATTCTTAATTCTAAGGCTGAGTAAAGCCCACAAAGTTCCTCTTCAAACTATTTAGAAATTAGCTTTATGTTCTGCTCAGTTCTCCACATTAATTTTAATATTTCCTCCACACTTTGCAACACATCTTATAAAATTGATAGAATTTAATTGAAGCCATCATTGATGCCTTATAATGATCAAATCCTGAATTAACAGAGCCTGTGCTCAAAGGCTCTGAGCCCTTCTCTACTGTGTTTCAGCCTTTGTATCTCTTATCTTGTGTTCTTTATCCACAATAACAATAATGGTAATAATAATGATCATTTACTGAGTGTGTTTTGTGTCAGACACCTTTATTACGTTGCTCAATTTAATCCCCACAGGGGTTGGCATCATTATTTCCACTGTACAGTCAAGGTAACTGAGGGTGGGAGCTTTTAAATATGTTACCCAAGATTTCAAAGGTCATAATATTGAATCCAGTGATGCCTGATTTTAAAACCCACGCCCACCCCTCATCCCAAGCAACCACTAATCTGTTTTCTGTCTGTAGGCAGAGGATCTTTGTGCATGAGATTTGCAAAATACTCATGGATTTGCCAATTCTGGAAATTTCATTGAAAGGAATTTATATAACGTGCAACTTGTTGTGACTGGTTTCTTTCAGCATCTTATTTTCAAGGTCATTCGTTGTGTTGCACGTACCAGTACTTCATTCCTTTCACGGCGGAATCACATTGCTCGGTATAGGTACATCACACTTTGTTTACCCATTCAGCAGATCCTGGACATTTGTGTTGCTTCCATTGTGCCTATTATGAAAAATACTGCTATGAACATGTACACATTTGTATAGAGATATGTTTTCAACCCTTTTATTAGGAGTTGAACTCCTTGGTGATCATATGGGAAATCTAAGTTTAATTTAAGAAACTGCCAACTTATTTTCTAAAATGGCTGTACAGCTCTGCATGCCACCAAATGTGTGACGGTTCCAGTTTCCCTGCATTCTTGCCAACACATTCTGTCTTTTTTACAAGAGTCGTTTTGGTGGATATAAGGTTGTATTATATTATTGTTTTGATTTGCATTCCCCAAATGAGTAATAAGAGTACTATCTCATTTTACATTAGTGTTTTTCAGGTGAAGATACCAAGGTTTTGTGGATGTTGAGTGGGAAATGATCTAGACAAATGTTTGTTCTGTTTATAACTTACATTCCAAACTTAATGTAACAGTTAAAAAACTAATTTGCAAGAATCTGAGTAGACATTTCTCCAAAGAGGGCCTACAAATGACCAATGGACACATTAAAAGATGCTCAACATCACTAATCATCAGAGAAATGGAAGTAAAGCCACAACGAAATGTCACCTGACACCTGCCAGAAGGGCCATCATCAATAAATCAACAAACAATGAGTGTTGATGACGATGTGGAGAAAAAGGAACTTTCATGCACTGTTGGTGGGATTGCAGATTGGCACAGACACTGTGAAAAACAGTATGAAGGTTCCTCAAAAAATTAAAAATATAACTTCCATATGATGCAGCAATTTCTTTTGGATATTTATCTGAAGAAATCCAAGACAACTATTTGAGACAATGTATGCATCCCTATGTTCATTGCAGCATTATTTATAATAGTCTAGATATGGAAGCAACATAAGTGTTCATTAAAATACATTGGATAAATAAGATGTGCTATAGATATGCAATGGAATACTACTTGGCCATAAAAAGAGTAAAGTCTTGCTATTTGTGCCAACATGGATGGACCTAGAGAATACTATGCTAAGTGTAATAAATCAGACAGAGAAAGAAAAATGCCATATGATTTCATTCATCTAAAAAAAACCCCAAAACAAAATAAATGAACAAATGAAACAGAAACTCATAGATACAGAGAACAAATTGATTGCCAGATAGGGTGGGTATTTGGGGTAGGGTGAAAAAGGTGAAGAAATTAAAAGTACAAATTCCATTTACAAAATAGTGATGGGTATGTAAAGTACAGCATAAGTAATACAGTCAGTACTGTAACAAGTTTATATGGTGTTAGGTGCTATTGGATTTGTCAGGGTGATTACTTTGTAAGTTATATAAATGTCTAATCACTATGCTGTTCACCTGAAACTATGTCAACTATTAAAAAAATAAAAGTTTTTATTAGATGCATGTTTGCATCATGGCAAATGGACTAGAGAGAAGCAAGGCTGGTGACAGAGAGGTCTGGTGCTGAGGCTGCTGCAGTCACAAGGGCCATCAGGATGGGATGGTCCAAGTGGGTAGAAAAGCATTTGCACCTGACATACACCCAGAGAGCAGGACTGTTGCAGTGCTTGTGTTGATTGGATACAAAGAGTAAAAGTGAGAGCTACCTAGGATGCCTCCTGGTTTTAGCCTTGAGCAGTTGAGAGGAGACTGTCACTCACCGCCATGGGAAGCAAGCAGAAGCACAGCAACCCAACAGGAGTTGGGTTGTTTGAGGGCGGGAGTCAACCCAACATCTGTTGGGTCCGAGGTGCCTGTACAGTTGCAAATCCAGGAACTGAAGAACTCAGAAGGGGAATCAGAATTCAGCAGCACATGGAGAGTAACCGAAGCCATACGAGTAGATAAGATTTCCTAGGAAAAAGGATGTAGAAAAGAGGTTTTTGGTCTTTTGGGGGTTGAAGAAGTGAAAATTGATGAATGCTATGAACCTTTTCTCCAGAAATATCTTCACAGAATTTGGCTATTGAGGGGATAAAAGAAATCAGGACTTAGTTGAGAATTATCATGAGATCAAGGTAGAGTACTTTTTCAGATAAGAGAGATGAGTACATTCAGATAAACATACAGTAGTGAGGGAGTGATTAAAGAAAGAACAAAGATAAGAAATAATCAGAAGACCAAGTCCCTGAGAAAGGACAAGAAACAGTCTCCTAAATATTGCAAAAGGCATGGGTCTGAGGCAGAAACAGGTACAACTTTTTAAAGACAGGTAACAAGGAGGAAGACTAGAGGAGAAGGCATGTGTGCTTGTGGGTTGCCTGGACTTGCATGGACTCAGTGAGTAGGAGGTGGGATGTGCTATAAGAAGTCAGAAGTCTGTGAAATTGCTGCTGTGCACATTGGGGGATACAATCAGGGCAACCTCACAGAGCTGGTAAGCTCTGGAAGCCCAGCTGAATGTGGGGACCAGGCATTTACAGTGGCCTCAATCTGGATGATTTTTTCTGCAGCTAACAGCAGGGAGTGATCTGGAAGAAGGCATGTATTCCATTCTTTGAGGGCTAGAGATTTTCTAGGAATTGTGAGAAAAGGACATTGGAGCAGATGAGGAGTCAAAAAGAACTGGTAATAGCATGATGTACCAGTCAAAGCTCTATAGAAAAAACTGATGTCGGGAAGGAAATGACAGAAAGAGAAAATGAAAATATTTAGGGATCGAAAGTACTAAAGTGTACAACCAGACAATCTCTGTGCTCAGTGGTTTGTTTTTTTAAAGAACTTGCATATTTTTAAAGATTTTATTTATTTATTTTTAGAGAGGGGGAAGGGAGGGAAGAAGAGGAGGAGAGAAACATTAAATGTGAGAGAGAAATATCGATAGGTTGCCTCTTGGACACACCTTGACCGTGAACTGAACCTGCAACCCAGGCATGCGCCCTGACTGAGAATTGAACCGGCAAACTTTTGTTTTGTAGAATGATGTCCAACCAAGTCATACCTGTCAGGGAGGACTTCCATTTTTACTTTTATTATTTTTTAAAACTCTCCTACTGTTCTGATGCAACTATGTTGCAGCTTGGTCATGAATACTTGGCCAGAACACTAAAACTAAGGCAAACCCCTTGAAATTAAATTCCCTGCCCCAGCCTAAAAGCAAAGGCAGCTGTATAATCATGCATTTGTCTTAGAGATATAGGAACAGAATTAGCCAGTAAAATATATCTTCCTTTCCCAGATTCAAAGCCACTATCACTTTGTACATGTAAAGACTGTGGACTTGGTAATATTAGATAATATTGGAGATACAGAAATATCCTTATACATATAGTGGTATTGTAGTTATATAGGTCAATAACCTTATTTGTGGATGTCAGGTAAAGTATATGGAGATGGACTGCCAGCTTGTCTGCAACTTATTTCTGAATGGTTTGGAAAAAATTGCACACTAAAGCAAATGTAGCAAAATGCTAACTGTTGGATTTAAGTGGTTCTCAAAGAGGGAGTGAGAATGATTCCACTTCTGAGGAGGTAGTTGGTAATGTTTGGGGGCACTTCTGGTGGTCCCAGGTGAGGGGTGCTGGTGCTATTGGCATCTAATGGGTAGAGGTCAGAAATACAGCTAAACACCCTACAATGCACAGGACAGCTCCCACAACAAAAAAATCATGTGTGCCCTAGCAACCCAGGCTGGGAAACCCTGTTCCAGGTAGTACCTATACAGACAGATGACCACCGTGCTAGTGCTAACTGTCCAAAGTATTGTAAAATGTTTATCAAAGCACATTTGAAGTCAAAACTAAAATATGAAAAAAGAAGAAGAAAATCAACCCTTTCTAAGTTGTCAGCAATAAATTATTTTTCCTGGTGGTCAAATGTACAGTATTGTTTTGAGTGTGACTAAAGATAAGGTAGATGGCAGAAAAGTTTTTCTTCATGTTCCTTCCTTCAATCAACCAAAATAGAACATTGTCTTTGTATAGCATTTGAGTTTTTGTGTAAATGTTTTAAAGGAAAGAAAAGAAGCAGAAGAGAGAATAGACATTGTAGTTCATGATGGACACTTTTTGTAGGTAATCCTGTCTGGCTTGGAATCAGCTAATACAGGTTTGTCTTAGTTTTTGTCATACAATGACTAATTAGATTCATTTCTCCATTCACCAAACCTTTATTAGACATTACGCTGGGCCCTGGAGATACAGGAATAAATAAAGTATACTCCTTGATCTCAGGAAGCATAGAGCCCATTGAGGGAAATAGAAAATCTAATACCGAGCAATGTACAATGTTCCTTTTTAGAGGAATGGATAGGTTTCTCTGGTGGCACATAGCTGGGCAACTAACTCAAAGAGAACTGCTCAGACCTGGGACAGTGAGGAGCAGTCAATCAACTCAGTGGATGCTGAGACAGGAATGGTGCGAGGGAGGGGTGAGCGGTGTGGAGAGGAGGGCATAGCTTGGAGCCTGAGACAGAACTGAAGGGTTGCCTCCTCCCAGCAGGAGGATCAGCATGAGAAAGGCCTAGAAGAAAGCACCAGAATCTCCTGGAAGGCTTGTTAAACCCCAGCTGGCCAGGCCCCACCCTTACGGAGTTAGATTCAGTGGGTTTGGGCGAGGCTCAAGAATCTGGATTTCTAACAAGTGCTCAAGTGATGCTGCTGCTGCTGCTGCTGGAGCACTTTGAGACCCACTGCCTTAGAGAAATGCAGGTCATTTGAGTAGACTTGCAGCTGAACATATATATGATCAGGGGTTAAAATGGCAATCAAGGTAAGGAGTTTGGACTAAATTATGGAGCTGACAGGGAGCTACTGAAGTGTTATAACCACTAGAGCATTTTAATGCTTAATCGGTCTTAGCCCACGTATTAGTCAGGGCTGTCCAGAGAAACAGAACTAATAGATTATGCATACATTGTGATATAAGAGGAGATTTATTATAGAAGTTGGCTCATCCAATTAAGGAAGCCAGGACATCCTGAGATCTGCTGTCAGTAAGCCGGAGAACCAGGAAAGCAGGGTGTGTGATACTGTGCAAGTCTGAGGGCCTGAGAATTGGGATGGGGAAGCGTGATACATGTCCCGACTGTGCCTGAACACCTGCGAACAAGGAACACCGACGTCTAGGGGCAGGCGCAGATGGTGCCTCCGCCGAAGCAGAGAGCAGGTTCACCCTTCCCCTGCCTTTGTGTTCCTTTCAGGCCCTCATCGAATCAGAGGATGTCTACCTGCACTGGGAGGGCCATCTTCTTTACTCAATCCATTGATTCAAATGCTATGTGTTACCAGCTAAGAGCATTCCTTAGCCTAGTCAGGATGACACATAAAATTAACCATCATAGCCCATATTTCTTTGTCAGTAAAACAAAGAAAATCTATTATCAAATCTAATAACTATTAAATTACCAAACTGTCTATCTCTCAGCATTCTTTTGAGAATAAAGCCAGGCAACTATTTATGTATGTAAATTTAGATCACTGAGTAGATATCAGAAATAATTATTAAGATAATTTATTTATATTTGTCAATTATACTTCCATAAAATTACCCCCCAAATAAATCAAAATACACTCATTTAGGCCCGGAAATATTCTCATTTTCCAGGTAACAAACCCAGGGTACGAAAGGCAGAGATGGCGCCAGCCCAGGCTCCCTGGGCCTGACCCCTGCACGCTCCCCACGGCACACTCGGCCGCTCCCTGCCGTTCCCGTCCAGGCGAAGCCTTTCCCAGGGTTATAGGAACCCTCCTCTCCTACTTGTCAGCCCACTTCCTCTTGGCCATAACCCACTGAGTGAGGTAGCAGACAAGGCTGATTGTCTCCATCTGTAATCTTACGGAATGACTCACAGAGAAGTGAAATTTCTAACCTGGTTGAGCAAGGGCAGCTGGTGAAGCTGAGGTCAGATGATCAGGCTCACGAAGGCGCGGTTCTGTCCACCACCCCTTGCTTCACATCTAAGAAGGGGTTCAGGGCTCTCTCTACTGGGAGCAGCTGGGCCCTGGGGCTGGCTCAGCCAGCCCAAAGGGAGAATCCAGAGCTTCATTCTTGGGAACCTGTGAAGGAAAGTAAAATCCTGTAGGGGACTGGAATCCTTTGGGTTTTCTTTTTTTTAAGATTTTATTTATTTATCTTTAGAGGGGAAGGGAGGGTGAGAAGGAGAGAAATATCAATGTATGGTTTCCTCTCGTGAGTCCCCTGCTGGGAACTGGCCTGCAACCCAGGCATGTGCCCTGACTGGGAATCAAACTGCGATTGTGTGGTTCACAGGCATGTGCTCAATCCACTGAGCTACACCAGCCAGAGCTTGGGTTTTCCTGTTATGAGCTGCAAGGAACCTTACCTTTTTTTTCAGCCTCACATTTGTCATCACTTAATAGTTTAGATAAGCTTTTACTTTCACCTTCTCATTTTATTCTCACGAGCTGTATTATTGTCCTATGTGTGGCACAAATGGCTCAATGACTAGCTCAGATCACACATCCAGAAGGTCTTTGGATTCCAGATCTTCTGCACTGAATACCACCAAGATATTCATGTGAAATGCGTGACATGTGCCAGTCGTGTTCAGCAAACGTGATTGTAGATGTAGTATACTTATATGTGTACATTCGTGTGCCTTGTATAAAATGCTCATTGAATGTTTTCAAATTTTTATTGGGGTGGCATTGGTTAATGAGGTTACATAGGTCTTAAGTGTATAATTTTATGATACATCATCTGTAGATTGTCTTGTGTACCCACCACCCAAAGTCAAATCTTCTTCCGTCACCAGATATTTGACATCTTATATGCTTTTATTTCCTCATTTGCTCTTGGCAATACTACTTGTTTATTTCATTTGCTTTTTAAACATTATTTGTTTTGATTTGTTTCCACTGAACAACATATAATCTAGTCACAGAAATTAGAAAGTATTTTTGTGAAAATAATCTTTGAAATATTAAGATTATAGTAGGGATTTGTGATCTGATAAAATGCAGTGAAATTACTGAAAAACGTAGGCTTAATGATGAAAATTATGTGTGGCAAAAAGAACACTCAGTTGGTCACAGAATCCATCATGATTTTTCTTTTTTATAAAGAAAACAAAGGTTCTGGAGCTTCTTGAGACATTTTCCACAAACAACCACGTAGGATTTCTGTGAGGGCAGAGAGCTAAACTAAAGTAAACAGAGGCCTTGATCAACCACAGCCCTAATAATTTGGCTCAATAAACTATAAGAGCCTCAAGGTTGGGTAGAAATCAGAGTTCGAATTCAGACAGCCACCAGAAACAGCAGCAGGAGCGGCTTCCGCCAGGCACCAGGCCGGCAGAGGGGAGGCACTTATCTCAGGGGAGCACGTACAGCATCTCTCCCTCCCCTCCTGGATCACATCTGGCATGCGTGGAAGGTGCTGGTGGTCATCGATTTTCCCCTCACAAAGGTTATACACGTACAAGCTCATGAAAACCTGGCTGTACGAGCTCATAAAAACCTGGCTGTACGAGAGGATCTGTCTCTTTAAAACCCAGAATCCACTTGCTTGTGAAGAAAAGACTACTCCTCTCCTTGGAATCACGCACCTCTGATGCTGAGCCAGACAGAGTGTGTAGCTCATTCAGGGGAGGACTGAATAATTCCCAGCGTCACTGAGCTGACTGGGACCCGGCGTCCTGGCTTCCTGCTCTGATGATTTCACTCTGGTTCTGAGGAGATAAAAGAGAACCAAACAAGAATAAGGCAAAATATTTAATGGCATGGGGGAAATGTATATTGTAAACACGTATTGTGGAAATAAAGCACACACCATAATATAAATCACGTATTGTGGAAATAAAGCACACACCATAATATAAATCATGTGATTTTTTTTTGGTGTGGGGAGGAGAGATTACACGTGTACCAAGTACAAAGGCTGAGAGCAGGTTAGCAGACCTGACATTTCTAGGCGGGCCAATTAGCAGGCCTTGCTCTTTTCCTCTTTTAGTTTGTGTGCGTGTGTATTTTTCAGATGTTTATAATAAATAAATGTCACTTTGATAATCAGGACGAAATTAACGTTATAAACAAAGGATTAAAAGTATCCTAGGAAGGTCAGGCAAGCACATTTCAGAAGTATAGAAACAAGTAGCCTTAGGACTCTTTTACCCAAAGGGTGGGAACAGGAGGGCTGGGTCTGTGGCAGCAGCGTGTCTGGCCACTGCCGAGCTGCAGGGCTAGGGGCAGAAACCTAGAGCCGACGCACAGGCCAGAAGGAGACAAACATTCAGGGCGAAGGAAGCAGTGAGAGCCTCTCTCTTACAGAGGAATGTCAGCTGACTTCCTGCTCCCCGCTGCTCTTCACATCTAAGTGATTGGGAAATATGAAGCTGTGAAGCCCTGCGTTCACTTCCCTAGAGCCATGGAATATCCCTCCGGAAAGAATGCTTTCTGAAGGAAGCTGACTCTTTATCATGTCATCCCTCATGGCTGCTCCATTCTTTCTCCTTAGCCTGATTGTGCAGCTGATACTCAACTGACAAAAAGCAGGAAAAGGAAATAAAAATTATAAGTAGATTGATAAGTGGATGGATGGATAAACCGCCTTGATTTATAGAGCACCTATTTACTTCTGGTCCTGATTCAGGTGCTGTTTGATTTCTAATCCTTGATATTGTTATATTTTCTCTCACCTCAATGGGAAGACATTAATATTCCATTTCAGGGGTGGTAAAACTGAGGCTGAAAGAAGTTGAGTTATGGAAGAAAGCAGGATTAGATTACATCCCAGGCCCCTGTCTGACTGTAAGGCCCACACCCCTTCCAAGGCCGCTGCCTCCTTCTCTGTACCCTGGGCTGGTCCAGGCCTTCTCAGTGGATTCAGTGGACTTCTGCAGGGGACAGAGCCCTGGAATAGGAGTCGGCTTCTGCATGGGCCCCAGGCACAGGTAGCTGTCTAAGTGATGTGCAAAGGGCCTGTGGCCGGCTCTCTCCCATCTTCATGTTGTTTCCCCCCAGAACAGACACTCTTTTCCACAGTTTTGCTTTGTCCTGTTTCTTACTATGTTGACCCTATTTAGCTGATGGAGATAAAAAATCTCCTGCATACATTAGAAAAGATGAAATGCAGATTGAAGTCTGTTTCAGAAACAGGTTTCCATAGAGGATAAATGAAATGGTGGATTTTCTGGAAAGTGACACCCAAGGAGCAATGCCCTGCTTGTCGAACTTTATTTCCTTTTCATTTTTATTTCCATCTCACAATCACACATCTGTCTTCTACTAACCGGCTGATGTCAGTGACACAGAGAACCTCAAACAGCTTCCTCAGAGCTCTTGTAAGGGGACTAGCCCTGGTGTGGTTTCTGCCTAGTTCAATGCTGGGCTCTTGTTAAGTAAACAACCCAGCCTTGGTATCCGAGAGTCTGTGGTTGGGGTAAGGGGTAGGGGTTGAGGTTAGAGAGGAAATCTTAAGTAGATGTCTTGACTAAAGTCGTCCTCTGCTCTGCCACCGGTGAGCCATCCTTGAGCCATCTGCACTGACCACCTGCTGCACTCTGCCTCGATACTTGCCCTGCCCTTTAACCTTGGCCTTGGGCTGTAGTCCTACAGAGAGTGATGTCATGATGTTATAATTTGCCCTATTTCCTGCAGAGAGATTACTGAGACTACTGCTAAACCACACAAGAGAAATTCTACTTAGTGCTCAGCTCAGGAAAACCTGCTCTTCTACTGATGATTGGTATGTTTTTATCTTACAAATACCAGGAATCGTGTTGCTGATTTGCCTTCTTTGTGTTTGCTGCAAGAAACTGCTAACCTAAAAATGAAAGGCCTTTCCAAGTGAGAGGCAACAAGCATTTATGGAGATTAAGAAGCATAGCTATTCAGGACGCACTGATTCAGGCAGAAGCCCACGTAGTGTTCAGATTGGGAGACAAAGGCAATAGGTAGTTATCAGAAAGAGGAGGGGAACAATAACATTAATAGAAGGAAGGCCTTTCCATTGGTGCCAATAACATAACACGGGGATGTTAATTCTAAAAAATGTTTTTAATTTTCAGTCCAGTAGTCAATCAGTCCAGTAGTAACTGCTTTCCCGTTATCTTTGTGAACAGTTCTTCGGGACACAACGTTTCCGTGGGCCCAGCGGAAAGGTTATTTTGCCCTGTTTTAACATTCCAAAGAGTGGAGGCATGAGGCACGCGAGGCAGGGCCTCTGGCTTCGCAACTCCGGCTCCATCTTAAAGTGCTCCATTTATGTTATTGTTCGCATACATGACCCATGAATTCTGCTCCCACATATACAGGATATGTAGCCAAATATCTCCTGATTGGATTTTTCAGTGTCACTGGTGACTGGAGAATATGAGACTAAGCCCTTAAATATCCAACCTCTCACTGAACAATGTGACACAGGAAGCGTGTGAAACTGAAGCGTTTTCTCTTCTCGGAAGTCCCGACCATCTCTGTATGGGCAGACCGAATTTTGAGTGAATTGAAGGACCTTTCACTATAATTGGACTTTATTTTCTGATTGCTTTATTACTTTTCCCTCCCCCAAGTAGATTTATTCACATAGATTTGTTGAACACATCCTGTGTTTGAGAGCCTCTGATGGGCGCTATGGGAGAAGCTGGGGCAGGGGAAGTATGTGCGTCCCCAGACGGACCTGAACCTGGGGATCAGGCGCCAGGACTGTGGCAGAGGACCAATGGCCACATTCTCAGAATGAAGCAATAGAGAGGCACCAGAAGCTTGCGCCAAGTGGCCCTGGTGGGTTCTGTTCATCTTGCTTTCTGTAATTTATTATTCTTTTCATTTGTGGAAATAATCAAGGGTTGGCTAAAATGGTATTCAAATTATGCCCAGGAAGAAGGCTAGACACAACCAGCCTCCAAGAACAATCTCATTTGAATCTTGATAAAACCTATCAGACATTCTACATATTACAACTCCCATTTGAATTCCTCTCTCAGTACCAATTTTCTCAGCTAGCCTTTTTTGCCCTTTCTTTTTATTATCTACCCTTGAAAATAACAAAGAAATAGAAAATTACTCTGTTGGAAAAACTCGTCTTCCTAAATGTAAGTTTTTCAATGCATTTAGAAATATTCTATAGAATTTCTGAGCATTCCCAAATATCCCCACCAGGTAATATAACTGAGAGAGTTTCAGGCTGGAGAGAAAGAAAATAACAGTAATAATTAATATTTATTAAGTACTTATATACCAGACAGTTCTGCAAAGAGCTTAGATGCAATATCTTATTTCATACTTACAGTAACCTTTGAGTAATTCTATCTTTTCTGTGTTTCAGAAGATCAGACTAAGGCTTAGAGAAGTAAAAGACTGTGCCCAAGGTCATGCAGGTCATTGGTTGTGAAGCACGGACCAGTACTCAGGCCGGTTCACCAGAATTTGAGGACATTATCTTTTGACAGTTGCTGTATCTATAAGCCCTTCAAGCACTTGGAAGACACTCCATAAATGTTCGTTGAATGAGTGAATAAATGAATGACTATCTGGCTACAGAAGAAATCTCTGGCAGGTGGTTAGAAGAATCACACAGCTAATGGATAAGGTTTCTGCACTACGGATTCTGGGCTTGAGTTCCATCTGCCACGAAGGTGTCCTCTTTCAGAAATGAGTGGTGTAGCATAAATAGTATCTCCTGATCCAAAGGAGCTAGGTGTTAATTGTGGCTCTCCCGTTGTGTGACCTTGGGCCCATCATCCCCATGCCTTTCTGAGCTTCACCTGTCTTTCCTGGAAAATGAGGCCCCGAAGAATAACTTCAAGTTCTCATCCAAATCTAATAGCCTGTCATTCACCAGAATTTTAGGCTAAAGAAATGTGTCCTCTGGATGAACCCCTCCAAGGACAAACTCCAAATGGTATCCAGAGCTGTGGGAGGAGCAACATTCCCATTTTTTCATTCTGTATTTGGTCTCCTCTTTCCTCCCAGATTCCCTGTGGCTCTTTGTGGGTCCCACTCCTCATTTTTCAACTTGTAATTTTGACATCATTTTTGACTTGAAAGAAAAGTTAGAAAATAGCACAAAGAATTGCTGAGTACCAAGTACTTAGTTTACCCAAATGTTACCATTTTTTCATGTCACAATGAAATGATCAAAATCAGAAAGTTAACATTAACAAAATACTATTATCTAGACTTCCGCCAAGATGGAGAAGTAGGTGGAGCATCCACCTCACCTCTGTGCACAACCAAATCTAAGAACAACTATCAAGCTACACGGAAAATCGACAATACGGAGTCCAAAGGACAACTAGATACTCGGCTGGACCGGTAGGAGGAGCGAGGCCAGAAGCAGAGCAGGTTAGCAAGAAAAAATTCGCGGGGTGGTGCGCGGTGCGCGCAGGCAACCGAGGGCGCTGATCGCCAGTGAGCTGGCTGCCGGAGCGCACAGGGAAGAGGCGCGGTGGGTCGGTCGGTCGCGCGCATTTACGTGCGGAGAAACCAGTGAGAAGGGAAACCAGCGCGGTGCAGCAGGCTCGCACAATTAGGCTCGGATAAGCAAGCCCGAGGCGTGTGAGTGACTGGATGCGCTGGGCTAGCGGAGAGGAACGCCATTGCTCCCTCTCTGACCCCGCCCCCACACACAGCGTCACAAACCAGCCACCTGGGTCGCCCCCTCCTGGTAAACAACTAAGGCTTCGCTCCGCTCACTTAACAGCGTGAATAGACCAAAAATGGCTCTAGAACAACTCAGAGCCCCAGAACCGATAGACCTAAGTGATGAAGAAATAGCCAGTCTTTCAGATGCACAGTTCAAAACACTGGTTATAAGGATCCTTACAGAACTGGTTGATTTTAGTCACAAATTAGAGAAACATATGGAAGCTAAATTAATTGAAATGAATGGTGATACAAAAGATACCAATAGTAATGGAAAGAAAATTGGGACTCAAATCAAGGGAGAGGACCAGACGGAAGAAAAAAATGATCAAACAGAAAGGAATGAAGAAATAAGAATTCAGAAAAATGAGGAGAAGCTTAGGAACCTCCAGGACATCTTTAAACGCTCCAACATCCGAATTATAGGGGTACCAGAAGGGGGAAAGGCACAACCACCAGTTGAAAAATTATTTGAACAAATAATAAAGGAGAATTTCCCCAAGATGGCAAAGGAAATAGACTTCCGAGAAATCCAGGAAGCTCAGAGAGTCCCAAAGAAGTTGGACTCAAGAAGGAACACACCAAGGCACATCATAATTACATTAGCCAAGATTAAAATGAAGGAGAGAATCCTAGAAGCAGCAAGAGCTAAGGGGACAGTCACCTACAAAGGAGTTCCCATCAGACCGTCAGCTGATTGCTCAAAAGAGACCTTACAGGCAAGAAGGGGCTGGAAAGAGGTATTCCAAGTCATGAAAACCAAAGATCTACAACCAAGATTGCTCTACCCAGCAAAACTTTCATTTAGAATGGAAGGACAGATAAAGTGCTTCTCAGATAAGACCAAATTCAAGGAGTTCATCATCACCAAGCCCTTATTATATGAAATGTTAAAGGGACTTACCTAAGAAAAAGAAGATAAAAAAGATGAACAGTGAAAGGACAGCAAACTCACAGTTATTAAGAACCATACCTAAAACAAAAGCAAACTAAGAGGATAGCTAGATCAGGAGCAGAACCATAGAAATGAAGATCTCATGGAGGGTTAGCAACAGGGGAGTGGGAGGAGGGGAAGGGGGGGAGAAGGTACAGAAAATAAGTAGCATAGACAGTAGATAGAAAATAGATAGGGGGAGGGTAAGAATAGTAGGGGAAATACAGAATCTAAGGAATTTGAGACACATGTTCATGAACTAAAGGGGGAAATGGTGGGGGAGGGGTATGCAGGGTGGAGGGGAAGGGAGGGGGGAATAGAGCAAATGTAATGGCATAATCAATAAAAAAAAATACTATTATCTGATCTACAGTCCTCAAGTTCACCAATTGTCCTACTAATGTTCTTTTCTGACCTAGAATCTAATCCAGGTTTATGTGTTACATGTAGCTATCTTATTTTGTTAGTCTGCCTTCATAGAGAACAGATTCTTAGTCTGCTGCTGTCTTTCATGCCATTGACATAGTTCAAGAATGCTGCCCAGAAATTTTTTGGAAGGTCCCTCAGTTTGGGTTTTTCTGATCTTAATTGAATCAGGTTGTGCATTTTAAGCAAAAATATCATAGAAGTGATTTTATTTCCTTTTGAGTGAATCTCATCGGTAGCAGTATGGTGTCAGCTTGTTGTTATATTACTGATGAGCTAACTTTGATTGCTCTCTGTGTATTTTCATATTCTGGACATTTCATCTGAAAAATGGGGCAGAATTGTTGTGAATATTAAATGAAAAAATGGCCTAGAAGGCACTTAACACAATTCCTGGGACACAGTAGGACTTAACTATAATAATAAATATATAAATATTAAAAATTTATATATAAAACAATGTTATTTTATATGCCAACATTTAAATATTAATATTTAAATACTAAAATTGTGTAAATAATGCCCATTATTATTACATCACTATCCCCTTTTCTTTTAGAAGCATCCCAGACAGTCAGGAAATTGTTTAGGCAGGAATGGGAGTCGCTGAGGGGCTGGCTGTGTGGGCATCTGCAGACACACATGCCGCCTTTGCATTTGCTGCTGCAGCTGTGCCCCCTGAAGTCAGGAGCATTCCAGCAGGTCCAGAAGGATCACAGGCCTCTGTGCTTCTGTATAAGGGCAGCGAGTGTAACTACAGTGTCATTGGAGTGTTTAGCTATTGTATGCTCAGTGGCAGGGGACATGTCTATTCAGCCCCGAATCTGGCCTACAAGGTGTCAGGTAACCTTTCCAAGGCCATGAGATTTTAATAGACTTTTAAGTGAGGTTACTAGATACTATGTTTTTGCCCGGGTAAAATACAAAATTAATGTACAAATCTGGGTTTTACAAGTGACATCTGTAGAAAATGTTTATCTAACTCACTGAAGACTGATTGACATGTAGGCATTCTGCAATATTTTACTTTTAGTCTGTGAACAGGCAGTCCAATGAATTATTTATTAGGCTAACATATCCTGGTACTCTAAAAAAAATATACAACAGAACATTCTCTATTGGAAGTCCCGGCCTTGCTTAGTCAATTAACCTCCCCCTTGTTCCCATCTCCTCTCTCGAGGAACAAACCATCAAAATCCAAAGCAGCACTTTAGTGTGCAGAAGGGATCTTGCCTGCCCAAGACCTCCACGCCCTCCTGCTGTAATCTCCCCGAAGTCAGATGTAGAACCTTATTCCCGAATCAACTGCAGGGAGTGTGACGCTTGTGCACCTCGTCACCAGGCTTTTCTAGAAACGAGCTGAAGTCTCCGTGGCAGAGGGGACAGAGAGAGGGCAGACGCCTCTTCCTGCCAGACTTTTGAGAATGATCATACTAGGCCTATGAATGTATATGTACATATACATATATATGCATACACACAATATTTTATGTATAACAACAATAAAATATTATGAAGACTTATATTATCATTTTGTAGGGTGAAAACACTTAGCCAGGGGCTTGTAGTGACTATTTTTTCTTGCATTTTATAAACTCTTGTGGATTCTGGCCCTAAATTTCAGGCCTATTCCTACTGAGAGACTACCTCTTCGGGCCCGTAATTCCCGGTCTGTCCTCCAATATGGTGTGTGATGGTGTGTGAAGTGTTATCTCTGTGCTGTACACATGAGACTGTTTCCCTGCCGCTGTAGCCGGCCTGACCTTCTGCATCCTGTGTGTGTTTCTGCTGGTGTAGCTGTGGGGAAGGTAATTTATTCTCTTTCCTTTTACAAGAAAAATAACTTCCTGTTTGGGATCCAAACACAAAATGCGCCATTCACTGGCAGCAACTTCATTGTCATAACATGTCCTGTGTAACCCTCTGAGCACCTCTTCATCAGAGCCAGGCTGCAGGGCCCCAGGTAAGTCCCAATGCAGACAAGGCTCCCTGGGCGACAGTGGTAGGAGGACACCAAGCAAATCAGATCTGGATCAGTTCAGAGTCTCAGGATTGCCTTTTCCCTTTCTTATTAAATTGTTGGTGCCGCTTTCATAAATTCCCCTGGTTCACTGTTTCTATGAGTCAAATAACTTCCTTTCTTTACCCTATTTATAGAAATGCATTAGGAAATTCTTTTCAAAACGGGAAAATTGTTGATCAAGAGGACATATGTCTTCCTTTGTTTCAGAATCACACAATCCTAGTACCAATTTATGCACTTTCTTAACACAAAAGGATGTTGGTAAAATTTTCACCTTATTTTCATAAAAGAATACATAGATTGTATGAGTCAGGAAAATCTCAGTTATTTGCTATAACAACCACCCCCAAAGTTTAATGATTGAATAAGGTTTATTTCTCACTCATGCTACCTTCCATTGTGGGTCTGCTGGGGACCTCGGGGCATTGGGGTCACTGGAGGACTCACACTGGCAGAGGCTTCATCCTGACTCAGACTTTCACAACAGCCCAGACAGGGAAGAGGGGGGTGTGGCCAGTTGTGCCCTGGCTCCTAAGGCTTCTTGTCAGAAGTGGCAGGTCACTTTGCTCCCATTCCTTTGGCGGCCAGAGCGAGTCATGTGGCCAAGACTATCCTTAAAATGGGATAAGCCACGTCTATTTTGTTCTCCATGGGAGAAAAACTGAAACACGTGCGAACAGCTGCAGTGACTGCCACATTTGAGAAAGAATCAACCTCACCAGAAATCAAAGTGGTCATATTTGAATAAATAAAAGAAGAAAATATGTCCAGTGTTACAAAACAGCAGTGGTCACTCTCCTACACTGATTATGCAATTTTTCTGAAGAGCAATTTTAAAATATCCACCAAGAGTCTCAAAAAGTATTCACATCCTCGGGAACTCAGGTGCACTTTCAGAATCTAACTTTGTAAGAGTGAAAATTGGAAACAACTAAATATCTAACACAGGGGAGTCAGTGAGTCTACTGTAGTACACACAATAAACTATTATGTAGCCACTAAAATTATATTTTTGAAGAATTTATAATGACATGACAAAATACTCAAGCTGTAACGTTAACTAAAACTATTGAGGTATATATATTATTTTCAATATTAACTATTCAAAATAATAATAAGAGTTATCTCCAGCTGGTGTAATGAAGGTTTTTGTTTTTCAGATTTATACTTTGCATATTTCTAAAATAAACATGTAAATTTTTTAAAGAAAAGTACAACTGAACTTAAATATATATAAAATGCTTCTATTTCATAGCTTGATTGAAGTATAATTTATATACCTTAACATTCACACACATATGAACCATACAGTTATATGAGTTGTAGCAAATAGATAGTCTACAGTCGTGCAACCATCACCACATTCAAAATTTAGAATATTTCAATGCCCTAGAAAGTTTTCTCATGTCCTCTGTGGTCTGTACCTGCTCTCCCCGTCTCCTACCTTCAGCTCTTCAATCAACTTTCTGTTGCTATATAGTTTTGCTTTTGCTAAAGGTTTCATCTAAGTGGAACTATGTAATATGTAGTCTTGCCCTGGCTTTGTGTAGCTCAGTGGATTGAACACAGGCCTGCAAAGCAAAGGGTCAAAGTTTGATTCTCAGTAGGGCACACTTTGGGTTGCAGGCCAGGTCCCCAGCAGGGGGTTCGCAAGAGGCAACCACTCATTAATGTTTCTCTCCCTCTCTCTCCTTCCTTTCCCCTCTCTTTAAAAATAAATAAATAAACTCTTTTTTTTAATGCAGTTTTTTTGTCTTTCTGTCTTTTACTTAGCATGATGGTTTTGAGATTCATTCTTATTGCTATATATATATCAGTAATGCATTCCTTTTTATTACCCAGTAGCATTCTATAGTATAAAAAAATCGTATTTTGTTTATTCACTCATCAGTTGACGAACATGTGAGTTGTTTCTAGGTTTTAGCTATTATGAATAATGCTGCTATAAACGTTCGCCTAAAAATCTTTATGTGGACAAATACTTGGAGTTTCCTAGGAGTAGAATTATGGGGTCATATGGGAAGTGAAAGTTTAATTTGTTTAAGAAACTGCCAGCCCTGGCCCCCGGCCCCTCCGCAGTGTTCCCACACCTCTCCCTTCCCCCTCTTCTTCCCCCAGGCACATTATCTTGCCTTTTTCTCTCCTAAGCTCCAATGGCCCTTTTTTGCCCCAGTAACTTATTTCCTGAGCTTACAAAGCCCAACTGGCCCACCTCTTTCAGCTCTGCAACTTTCCAAATAAAATGTCTCTTATAATTGGGAAAACAAAAAACTGTCAACCTGTTTCCCCATGTGGCTATACGATTTTGCATTCCCATCACCCTTGTAAGAGGATTCTAGTTTCCCCACATTCTTGCGAAAGTTGAAGTATTAGTCTTTTTTATTTTAGCTATTCTAGTGGGTTAAAAATACATAGCACTTAAACAATTCGTGCACAGGCATTTAGTTAGCATTTAGCATGGTTGTGAGCTCCATGCGCAAAGTAGCTGACCACTGGAGTCTTGCGGGGCTTCAGCACCCTGATCAAAGGTAGGTAAGCCTTCGTCAACTCTAAATGCCTTATCTTCTTACTATAGACTTAGGCTGAGTAAATGTCTTACAGTAATAAAACATATGCAACTCAACCCACACGCAAACTGACTAGAATAGGGATTTGCACTTCTTGAAAATGTGTGTTTTGGGGATGAGGGAATGGAGATGAAATTATGTTGTAAACATTGCATTCAAGTTAATTAAGGTGCAGTGATGTCACTGACTTTTTCTTTTTTTTTTCCTTTCTTTTCTGATTTGACAAGACAAAATGCGGGCTGAATTTATAATTATCTCTTGATAACTACAAGGTCCAGTATTTCTGGAACCCCTTGGCCTGGGATGAACCTAGGAAAGTGGGTTACTTCTATATAAGAAAAGTAAAGGAAGAACTCTGTGTGCAAGAGGTATGTTCAGTGCAGAAGATGTGTTGTAGAATAAAAATTCAAATTTAGTTCCTCTATTTATCAGCTGTGTGACCTCAATGAGTCATTTAATATTTCTGGTTTCCTCATCCACACACTGAGCATACTCATAACTGACCTACCCACCGCGTGGCAACCTAGGATTCAAGCAGTACTATAGAATCATATTTATATTGCATTATTTGTACACAGTACATTTGTCCTTTCTATTTTATCTTTTGTCTTATGTGACTGACAAATAACGAAGTGAGGTAGGTAAGAGTAATTATTATGTCTATTTACAGATGACTAAACTGTGACTCAGAAGGTTTGAAACCACACAGTGAATTTGTTGCAAAAGAAAGACTTTGAATGTCCCTGCCAATAGATAACTATTTTGTGTTATAATTTTTATATGCTATATGTGGTGCTATAATTCTAAACATTTTAATTGAAATACAGACCCACTCAATTCATTTATGTATTGTCTGCAGCTAGTCTTGTGCCAGGGCAGGGCAGAGTTGAATCATTGTGAGGGAGACCGTATGTATGGCCTGCAAAGCTTAGAATATTTACTGTACAGCTCTGTGAGACAACGTTTGCAAACTCCTGTTTTAAGGGCTTTTTGTATATGGTAACTCATTTAATTCCCTAACAATCCCAGGAAGCAGGTTATATTAGTCTCCTATTTTTCAGCTGAGGAAACTGAGGTGTAGAGAAGCCAAGCAAGTGAATCGAGGCGAAACAGTGAGTAAATGGGGGAGCTGAGCTTTCCTCCAGTAGTCTGGATTCAGAACAGATGCTCTTAATCCATTTTATTATCAGCCTCTCTTACTCCTGCTTGGCTGTATACATTGAGTCAACAAACATTCACTGAGCAACTAATAACTGTCAAGCACCAGCCCCGGGGGTTGGGTGTAATGTGGAGCCAGCTCCCCTGAAGTTCTCCTTCCACTGGCAGAGAAGGACATTCAACAAGTAACCAAATGAACCAGCAAGATTTTTCAGAGAGTGGTGAATCCTGAGGAAAAAAGTAGGGCAGTGAGTGACAAGGACAGGGAAAGTAAGTGGCAGAAGGGGGCAGGGGAGAGAAGTTGCCGGAACAGAGGGCACATGTGGAGCATATTTTGACTGCAGCCTTCCCCAAGGCGAGGCCCATGCTTATTCTTGCTGTCTCTCTTGCCCCAGGCCCTGGTATAGAGTAGGCTCCCCGAGACCACATGAGTCTGTGTGATCGACCCTCTCTTTACCTGCTTTCCCACTTGCCTTTGCTTGACCCTTCACCAGGCTTCATATCTGAATGTTCACTTAGCTCTTTCCGCAGCAGATACTTCGGTCATGATCTCTAACTTAATCCAGCGGGGCTCCTCAAGAATAATTTCTAAATAACACGATCAGCTATTGGCCTGTAGTCTTTCAAAAACAACCATATAAGTAGAACTTTTAGTTCACACTACAGGTGGTTCATAGTTTTCTCTCCTTAATTTGAGGAGATGGGAGGGAGCCATTGTCATTTGTGACAAGTCAGCCTCAGTCCTTTGTGTGGCTCTGCGTGTGGCCAGTGGCATTTCCAAGATGCTCTCCTTTTATGTGGCCCTGCGCCCTGGTGAATTCAGCCAGGATTATGTAGAAGATGAGGAGCAGGGATTGACCCTGTAAGTAATACACAAATAGGGTGATATGATACACTAGTGGCAAATGAAAGGTTCACTGCAGACTGATACTGTAAACTTGCAGGAAATGCAGCTTTCCAGAAATGATTTAGGTAGAAAGCCCATGTGAGTGCCAAACTAGCTAGACTTTTCCAAGCATAAGCAAACCCAGAGTGTCCATGATGTAGGATGGAAGGAATAATCAAATGCCTTGTGAAAACCTGGTATGGGCATTTCCAGGCTGACTTCTGGCCTGACCTTGTGCGACCTTTGCATTTGTCCTGGGCAAGTTGACTTCAGGACGCCTGGCCTCTGTAGCAGCTGTGGAAGCCAGCCCCACCTGGCTCCACTCAGGCGTGGAAGGAGGTTCTGGCCGACGGTGCCCCTTGTTACATTGCTGATGCTCACATTCGCCTTAATGGTTTTCCATTTGCCCTTATCTCCTTTGCTACTTCCTCTTGCTTATCCCCTTTTTACCCTTCTTTGCTCCCATGACTACTAATGTTCACATTTGAAATGTCCCTTTGCCTAAAAGTGTTTTGTTTTAGATATTATGACTTTTTCCATGAAAGGCTGGGAACAAGTCCGGCAGACTAGAAAAAAGCTATTTGTATATGTATTAGGTTCCTAGGGCTGCCGTAACAAATTGCACAAATTGAGTGGCTTGAAACAACAGCAATGCATTCATTCCCTCCCAGTCCTGGAGGCTAGAAGTCTGAAATCAAGGTTTTGGCAGGGACTTGCTCCCTCTGAATGCTCTAGGGGAGAATCCTTTCTTGGTTGCCAGCAATCCTTGTCATTCTCTGGCACGGAGCTGCATTAATGCAATCTCTGTTTCTGTTATCACATGTCCTTCTTCCCTGTGTGTGTCTCTGTGTCCCAACCTCCCTCTCCTTTCTCTTATAAGACACCAGTCACTGGGTTTAGGACCCACCCCAATGCAGTATGACTTTGTCTTAACTTGATCACATCTGCCATGACCCTATTTCCAAATAAGATCATGTTCTCAGGTACCAGGGGTTAGGACTTGAGCATATCTTTTGGGTGGGACACAACTGACTCCGACGCATTCTGTGAAGGCTTTATTTAGCAATGCTGGTCATGTTCCATCCACGTTATGCTGCCATCTGACACATGGACCACACTTCAAAAGCCCACCTCCAAATGAGGAAGGGAATGGATTTGGTGAGATGGCAGGAGTCCCCCACCCACCCACCCAAATGAGATTGGTCACATGACACCCTCTTGTCAGCTGCAGATAAATAGAATAACTTTGTTCTTTATGTCCTCTTCTGCATATTTGAGCTAGAGCTCTACCTTCCCCAACTTTTGGGCTGACTCCTGCAATTTGCCCATTCTCATTTTTTTATTTATTGAGCATCTTACTATGCAGCAGACCCCATATGGGTGACTTTTTCCTTGAAAACTCTGAGGTGGAGCCTCTTATTGCTACTTTAAACAAAATAAATGTGAGGCTTGGGAAGGTTAAGCAAGTAATTTGCTCATTAGAGCAACTAGCAAGTAGCACAGCTAAGAGCTGAACTCAATGTTGTTACTCTCCAATCCATTCATTCTCTTTGTTTTGAACATTCATTCATGTATCCACTTGACTAATAATCAATAAGCACCAACTAAGCATTAAGCCTAGTGGTAAAGCCAAGAACCAGATGGCCATGGCCCCAAGTTCACACTGTAGAGATAGAAGCCTGAAGGATGCACAGGAATTAGTCACATGAAGTCAGGAGAAGAGCATCCCATGATTATTCCTTTTAACAGAGTGAACCTGTCTGAGGTGTGGCTGTTATTTTTAGCATGAGTGATGTGACTTATTTTGTCAATTTGGTGCAGCTTAGAGAGCAATGAAAGGTGTTTATCCTTAGAGGACAAGGACTTTATCATTTAAGATGCATTAGGATTCGGGCCTACTCACAAACCAGCAACCCAGTATCTACTACTCTGTTGCTAGCCCGTTTTTTGGTTAAGTTCCAAAGACTACAAATCAGAGAGAGCAAACTCCCATGTTAGTCCAAGGACTGTGCAAGGAAATGGACATTAAAAAGAATATTGCGGGGCTGTGAAAATAACCACTTGGCTCTGCCACAAGGTTTAGTATTTATGTACCACAAATACAGGAGATTGTTAATTTCATTCATTCTTCTACTAAGATATTTACAAAGGAGAGGAGGAAGTAGCTAAAAATTAACCTGGGCTGGCAAACGTGTACATCATTAAGAATGTTGTAGTTGTTACTGGTGCGTGGTGGTCTCAGTAAACCTGGACTGGCTTCTGGCTTTTGCCTAAAAGTGCTCCCAATGGGCCCAGTGGCCACTTGAGAGAGCACTGGGCAAGAGGAAGTGGTGGGGATGAAACAGAAGCACAGCCTGCTGCTCTTTGCTCTCCTCGTGGCTGGAATGCCCAGCCTACTCCTGAAAGACACCCCCTAGACTGGTTGAGGTTTCACCTGACGCTATTATTTCCCATCTTAAAACTTTCTGAGACCTGCTCGGGGAGTGGAGAATTTAGTCCAAACATCCTCAGCCTGTTCTTTAAAGCCCTCCATCGGTCCAGCGTCTACATTCTTATACATCTCATTCTTCTACATGCCCCACCTCCCACCCAGCCTGCGTGGGGATCGTCGCTGTTCATCCCTTTGCCCTGACTATGCTCAGCACGGTCCAACCATTCAACTCTGCACAGTCTTTTCCTTTGCTTTTGTGGTAGATTGTAAAAATGAAAGCAATTAGCTTCCTTGACCCTTTGGAATGTGACTTTTCATTTTCTTTCATCAAAAGGTGAAATTTCCTCAGGAAAGGGAACCTGAGTGGGACTTGTGACTTGTGTAGGCCAGAAGGATGCGACAGAGTGATGTAATGCAAGTTCTGAGCCTAAGCCTTAAGAGGCTTCGGATGTTTTTGTTCACTCACTATGGAACCCTACTGTCGCCATGAGAAGAAGCCCAGGCTAGCCTCCTGGATGATAAGACACATGCAGATCAGGCAGCCTGCTCTCTCAACCCGACAGCCATCCAGCCACTCTCGAACCCACCAGAGGGCTGCAAATGCCTGAGTGATGACTGCCCACACTGAGATCAACCAAGCCTGGCCCGCAGTAGCAGATAACCATCTAATCTGCAGACAGGCACGCAAAAATAAAAGATCTCTGTTTTAAGTCACTAAGTTTGGGGCAGCTTAATATGCAGCAAGAGATAACTAATACACCCTGGAATTTCCTTTCTATTCATCCAAGAAACATACCCCGAAAGCCTTCTATGTGGCTTGATCTGTACTAGGCATTGGGGATTTAGAGCAAACACAGACTATCTACAAGGAGTTCCCATTTCCTCCTGCTGGTGCCTTTGAAGCTGTTTTTTTCAGGACAGTCTAATCCCATTTCTGGATGTCTTCCCAGATCTTCCCATTCAGAATTGCTCTCTCCCTTTCTTGGCCTCAGTGAACTGTCCCTGTATCACAGCATGTCCCCAGGTTCTCTCACCTGGGCGGCTGCTGCTGCGAGACCTGCCTCCTTGCTCTCTCTCTGTCTAGCCTGCTCTAGAATCTATATACTCTACAATCTTCTTGTGAGCTTTCTGAATGTGAATCATAATATGGCTCTCTGACTCAATATTCTCATTGGCTTTCTGTCAGCCCCACAACACAGTCCCAAACCCACCTTCGCCATTTGACCCGTGCACTCCGGCCTAATTTTGCACCATTCTTAAGCTCAAACTTTATACAGTCGAACCACAACAGTTCACTCAACCAGGAAGGTTCTCTCCACCCTAGTCTGTCTGCCTCTTAAGCTGCTTTGTGCTTTCTTAGGCTTAGTCACCTCTTGCAGGAAGTCTTCATTGAGCTTACCCACAGCCCCACCTTCCAAGGATAGAGTTGATCACTCCTGACGCTGTGTCTTGTAATAGTGTTACTGTGCACTATTGGAATTTCTTTTCTTTACCTGTCTGGGGTCAACTATTTGTTAACTCAAAGCCTACGCATTAATTTTATCTATAGACCTAGCTAGCCAGCCCTTAGGTAAAATCTTTTCAGGTGTTATGTTTTTAATGAGTGAGCAAATAAAGGAAATGAGGAATGAGTAAAGACTGCCGTGACAGTCACCTACCCTCCACCCGTAAAGGGTAATAATTCATTGCTATATAGCACCGGTACACTATCTTGTTCAAATCAAGTTTGTTTATTGACTCAGAAAATTTCTGTTAGGAGGTAAGGAAGAGACGTGAAGTGACCGAGGGAAGGAATAGAGAAATACCAGGCAGTCTGAAAGCCGAGTGGCATCCACTGTCCTGTCCTTCAGAACCTGTAGGAACCTGGATTATGAAGTCCAGTCTCCACAGTTTAAAAAGCAATTCCAGTCTTCTTTAATGTTTCTGAGATGTGGGAAAGAGGACCTACTTCATCCTGGCAACATTTTGTATTTATTCTTATTACCCCAGTTAAGGCTAAACAATTAACCTCTGAGGGGTTAAACAATTTCTTTCAGGCCTCCCAACTTGTACAGTTTAAGGCAGATTCCATGACAATAAAGTAACTCTTCTTGTACCAGGAAGCCAGTTTCAACTCAGTAAGAGAGAGAGAGAGAAATTGATGAATGTGGAGATGGGGTAAAACTTTTCATGAAGTTATTCACTAGGAATTGATAGTGTTTTCATGCTATCTACAACCTCTGGGATTCTACGTCCTTTGAGATTTACAATATTTCAGATACACACATACATGCACACTAGCAGGGAATACCTTATAATTAAACTGATTAACTTTCTGCCGCAAAATGTGTGAATATTCATCCTAAATAAAAACTGTAAATGACTTCCTGCCAGTCCATTTCAGGTTTTGCCACCAAAGGAGCTTGTACAGATTTGTAAAAAAAACACTTGTTTTTCAGAGATTTTTAGACTTTAGCCTTGTGGAAAATGGATTATGGAATTGTCATCAGACTATGAAAATGATCATTTTCTTGGTGATTTCTGCTGTCCGAACGCCACTCGCTGGCCTCGTGGGCTTGTTCTTGAGTTTTCTGAGGGCAGGTCGACTGGATCACAGTCTGCGCCTGCCTGCTTGTCTTCCGTAGCTGCGTCCTCTCCAAGGAAGGGCCGTGGCTGAGTTTGAAGCATCGTTCTAGGCTTTGGGGAGACAAGCCAGTGAACTCGGCTAATAGAGTCTTTTATCTAAAATCCCTAAGGGTGAAAGGAGAAAATAAAGAGAAATTAAAATGGAATAGCGTCCTGCTTTCGCCTCCAAGAGAGCTGATCACATGATGGAGCCAGGGGCAGCTCATTAAAAAGTCCAAGTTTGATGAAACAATTTTGTTCTGGGAACCTTAGACTAGTCAGACCTGCAGAGAACCATCATGAGGTCATCAGGATGGGTGGATAGGAGTGGAGTCCATACATTACATTACTTGGTGGCAGCAATAATTATGATATGACCCCTGGTCGCGTCCCTGCCTGGGAGACAAAACGGGGCCATTCCTATGCCAAGAGGAGAAGACATTTTCCAAGGACACTTCAGACTTGCCGTGTTTTCACAGTTGGTCTTCTTTTCAGTGTATGTCCAATGCAGCAATGGCAGTTTTGCTGGCTGGTCATCCCTGGTGACCTCAGCTGTTGTGCCCAGGGTGACATTTCTCACGGGGGCTGGGTAAATGGCAAGAAGGTGGGTAAATGAATGGTATGGGGTGAGCCGAGGGCCCACAAGCTCTGAGGGCCTGCACTCCGCAGCATCCTGTGACATCGACTGAGAAAGCCAGGCGGGGCTGTTGTTCTGGACTCACTGTGGTGGGACGTTAGAGCACCTGCCCAGGGAGCAGCAGAAGGGTAAAGATCCACCTCTGACGAAGGGGAGGGGACATGGATTTTGAACACAGCTTCTTTATGTGTGTAGGCTTTTTAAAGAAATTCTCTGCTCACCTTCATTTCTCTCATGCTTCATTCACAATGATCTTTGAAAGTGAATCAATTATTTTGTATCTTCCTTGTTATAAAGAAAAAATATAAGGGCCACTCATCTCCTCAGTGCTAACTGCTTTTGCAGAGTGATTCCTTATCTCTTGGTGCACCTGACTCAATTCGGTGTTTGAGTAAACTGTTTTTTGAGCACTTCCCGAGTTTGGAGAAGTCCGATGCCACCGATAGCTGGGTCTAAATGCCAGACCACCTGCTTAGCAACCACGTGAATATGGACAAGTTACTGAACCATTATGGGATGCAGTTTCCTTAGATGTAAAATGATAATAACATGTGAGAAATTTGTTGTGAGAATGAAATTAAGTAATAAAAGTTCTTGCTACAAACTGATGATTAAGAAAGTTTTACTATAACTAAGAGAGTTCTGGCCAAGATGGAGGTACCAGTAGATGTGCTTTGCCTCCTCACACAACCAAAAGAAGAACAGCAACAAATTTAAAGACAAAAAACAAGCAGAACTGACAGAAAATCAAACTGTATGGAAGTTCCACAACCAAGGAGTTAAAAAAGAAACATTCATTCAGATTGGTGGAAGGAACAGAGATGGGAAGCTGGGGTGGAGAAAATGTGCAGCAAGGCCATGGTTGGCAGACTGGGTGATCACACATTAACATGCTGATAAGCTGGGAGGAACAACTGGGGAGTGAGACAGACCACACAACCCAGGGTTCCATCATGGGCAAAATAAAGCCTCAGAACATGTGGCTGTAAAAACCTGTGGAGTTGGGGCTGCAGGAGAAACCATCAGTCTCTTGAAAGGGGGATGAGAGCTGAGCAACTGGCATTTTTCCCCTTCTGATCCCTCTCCCACATAAAAGCACCACAGCACAGTAAAGTGGGTTTCCCTGCCCTGGCAAATATCTACGGTTCTGCCCCCTATAATGTAACAGGGGCACCAAGATAAAGAAATATGGCCCAAATGAAAAAGCAGATCAAAGCTCCAGAAAAAGAACTAAGTGACAAGGATGTAGCCAACCTATCAGATGTGGAGTTCAAAACAATGGTAATCAGGATACTCAAAGAAATGATTATGTATGGCCACAAAATAAAGGAAGAACTGAAGGTTACACAAAGTGAAATAAAGGAAAATGTACAGGGAACCAACAGTGAAGGGAAGAAAACCAGGATTCAAATCTACAATTTGGAACAAAAGGAAGAAATAAACAGTCAGCTGGAACAGAATGAAGAAACAAGAATTCAAAAAATGAGTCAAGGCTGAGGAATCTCTGGGACAACCTTAAACATTCCAACATCTGAATCATAGGGGTACCAGAAGGAAAAGAGGAAGAGCAAGAAATTAAAAACTTATTTGAAAAAATAATGAAAGAAAACTTCCTCAATATGGCAAAGGAAATAGACATACAAGTCCAAGAAGTTCACAGAGTCCCAAACAATTGTACTGAAAGAAGAACACACCAAGGCACATCATAATTAAATTACTCAAGATTAAAGACAAGGAGAGAATCTTAAAAGTAACCACAAAAAAAAAGAGAGTTACTTACAAAGGAGTTCCCATTATACTGGCAGCAGATTTCTCAAAAAGAAACCTTACAGGAAAGAAGAGGCTGGAAAGAAGTATTCAAAGTCATGAAAGGAAAGGACCTACATCCAAGATTACTCTATCTAGCAAAGCTTTCATTTAGAATGAAAGGGCAGATAAAGTGCTTCCCAGATAAGGTCAAGTTCAAGGAGTTCACCATCATCAAGCTCTTATTATATGAAATGTTAAAGGGACTTAGATCTAAAAAAAAGAAGATCAAAATTATGAACAGTAAAATGACAACAAACAACCATCAACAGCTAAGCCTCAGAAAACAAAAATAGAAATAAAAATAAACTAAGCAAACAACTAGAACAGGAAGAGAATCACAGAAATGGAGATCACATGGAGGGTTATAAACGGGGATGGGGAGGGAAAGAGTGGGAGAAAAGGTACAGGGAATAAAAAACATAATTGGTAGGTACAAAATAGATAGGGAGAGGTTAAGAATAGTATAGGAAATAGAGCAGCCAAATAACTTATAAATATGATCCATGTACATGAACTAAGAGGGGGACGCTGAAGGGAATGGAGGTACCAGGCAGAGGGGTATAATGGGGAGAAAGAAGAATGAGACAACTGTAATAGCATAATCAATAAAATATATTTTAAAAAAGAGAAAACCTAAAACAAAAGTTTTATTGTAACTAGATACTCAGGGGAACATAAAGGAAAGTAAAACACATCCTCCTTTAGTGCAGAGAAAATATTTCATGGATTTTAAAAATAGTTTGTGTAAGAGAATCTATTTAAAAAGGAGAAGATAAATTGATTTAAATTGTGAAACAGAAAGTGTGGATTTGATTTGGGACTAGACAGGCACATGGACTGTCAACAGGAGAGCACATGAGAGTGAGAAGATTGAGGAAGTTAAAAAATACTTCTAGGCAGAAAAAAAGAGTGACCTCAAGGCAGGAAAGAACTGGGAAGGAGAAATTATACCATAAGACCCAGGTTTTTCCAATACTGTTCAGACTGAAAATATCCTCTCCTAATATCTTCACAATGATTCTTGTACTTGTCAAAGCAAGTATTTTAATTTGGGGTTTGGAAAATAGTCACTTTACCATCTGTTGTAGTCTTGCAACACATATAGCAGGCGTGAGATTAGGTGGAAGACCAGAGGGAAGTGAGCTGTGATTGTAGATGGCCTTGACTACTACAAAAGGAAGTGAGATGTCCTTGAAGTATTGTCTAGCAAGGAGTCCCAGTGGGCTTTTGGACTTGAGTGGCATGAGCTTGGGAAGGTTCTGCATCTCTGTGCAGGGTGGTTCAAGGAGAGAGAGACAAGGCAGAGAGCAAGGAGATTAATTGAGGGATTATTGTAACTAAGGCAGAATAAATTTAAAAATCATACAATTTTCCAAATACAAAATTAAAAGACATGTCTTTGCAGCCAAAAGACCTGCTTCAGGAAGTAGGCTTGTGGCCAGAAGAACAATGAGGACTCCGGGTGGCTCTGTACATGTGGCCCTTCCTCCCTCTGAGCCCCAGCACTTGTTCTATCTACTGGGGACTTGGCCACTCACCTCCGGTGATAATGTTTTGCCTTTTTGGCATACAGCACTCTAAGAAATGAGTCACCATGCTTAGCTGTCACCACTAATGAAGTTGCTCTCATTACAACATACCCTTCAGTGGGAGAGGATATCACAAGGCCAGAGCATTTGAAACAGATGAAGTAAACCAACAAAAGTGGTTTGAATGCACCTATTAAGTGCAGCTAGCTCCAGAGCCAAACAATCACATGTGATTAGAGAAGGTCTGTAATCAATGTAGATGGTGGTTGTCTGTCTTTATCGGTCTCTGTGTCTGTCTTCTTGCCTGCCTGCCTGCCAGCCAGCCATTTCCCCTCCTTTCTTACAAGAGATGAGACCAGCCCAACTGTTTAGTTGTATTTGAGGTTTGGAAGAAAATACAGGAAACTTAGTTAACTTGAATATGGTTTGAAGTGTGCTTCAATAAAGTAGGAACTCAAATGCTTTACAAAGTCTTCCTAACAGCTAATCATTTTTGGTATGAGAATCTTCCCACTCCATCACCACCACCCCCTACAATTTTAACAAAAGGAATTTTCTACTGAACTGACCAAGATTAGCAAAATGTTTCTAAATCCATATACCTGGGAACTCTCATCATTTTTTCTCTAGTAAGTTGGAATTTTCCTCTTGGGAAATAATTCTGCTCCTCTCCTCTCTAAAGGTCAGCCCTGAGTGCAAAGTAGAAATTGCCTGCAGCTACTCTGCTATGCCTAGAAGCACCCTCCAGAAAGAAATGAAATGCATTCGGAAGATCCACTATGCTCTTAAATGAAAGGAATAGGAATGTGAGGAAAACTGGGCTTCAAGCATTTGTTACACCCAGACTGCAAGGCAAACCCTTGGCTGCTAGAGAAAGTGAGGCCATAGAACTGTGGTCTCAAGGGAAACTGTAGACTTCTCTAGCTTGGCAGAGTCATAATCATCTGTCCATGCTAGACTTGGCAGGGGCTGCCTCAGGATTTGTTTTATAGGCCAATTCTTGAAAACAATTCAGTTTAGGGAGAATTGTATATAAGACTCTGAGGCAGGTGTTGATGCAATTTGCAAACAGAGAGCTTCTGACTTTCAGGTAGGACTTGACTTCCTGAGAATTTAGCTTCTCTTAAATTCTACCTCTCTCACAATCACTCATTGCATTGTGCCATGCAATTCAGCTCGCTCTGCCCTCTGGGAAAAAGAAATGAGGGTCTCTTGAAATGCTGTCCACGGGTCTCTTTAGCACTCTCGCTTTGATTTAAACTGGTCACTCAATTCCACAGTCCTTGGAAATATTCTTTTATACCTCTCAAATGCCAGAGACATTGTATAAGCTGGTGCATCCCACTTCCCCTATATTTCCTTACCATTCTCCACAAGTGAGTTTTAGCAATTGCTCTGTTACACCACACCAGGAACAATCAATACCTACACTAAAAATGAAGTCCTCGCTGGTATCTGGCTGGTGAGTGAACCAATGTCAGAATCCCATCATGAAAGTATGATTCTGAGAACCACTCACTTTTATATCAAATTGGTTGACAGTGTGTCCAAGTCTTCTATGTGCTTACTGGTTTTTACCAGCTCGTTCTATTAATTCCTAAGGGAGAAGTATTGAAATTTCTACATAGGATTGTGAATTTGTCTATTTTTTCGGTTCTGTCTGTTTTTGTTTCATGTATGAGATCTGTCCAGAAAAAGTTCAACCATTGTTAATAGAACAGTTTGTGTAACATGAATATAACCTGACAGCCAAGGAGAGTGGACTGGAATGCACATGCATGAACAATGATGACTTCACTGTAATAGTCAGTAGGGGTGGTAGACACCAGTGAGTGAGCATGTGTACTGTGTAGCTGTTGCATTCAAAATGACTGAATGAGTAGAGCAATGAATATGCATCAAATTTTGGATTATGCTTGACATTCCTCCATGGAAACTATTTGGAAGATCCAGAAGGCTGCAGCTATGGGCTACTGGTGATTGGGCAGCTTCACCACATCAACGTGCCCGCTCACACACCACGTCTCGTGCAGAGTTTTTTAGTGAAATATCAAGTCATCCAGGTGACTCAGGCCTCCCCCATCCCCCTATAGCCCGGATTTGGTGCCCTGTGACTTCTGGCTTTTCCTAAAATTAAAATCACCTTTGAAAGGGAAGAGATTTCAGACTATTGATGAGATTCAGGAAAATACAACAGGGCAGCTGAGGCGATTGGTAGAACTGTGTGAGGTCCCAAGGTGCTTATATCAAAGGGGATTGAGGCGCCATTGTCTTATGTACAATGTTTCTTGTATCTTGTATCTTCTTCAATAAATATCTGTTTTTCCTATTACATGGATGGATACTTTCTGGACAGACCTCGTGTTTTGAAGTTCTATTATTAAGTGCGTAAGTGTTCAGAATTGTTATGACATCTTAATGAATTGATCTATTGATAACTACATAATGTTCCTTTCCATCTCCAATAACATTCCTTGTTCCGAAGTCTACTTTGTTTATAGTCATATCGTCACTCTCGTTTTCTTTTTATTAGTGTTTGTATGGTTATGTTTTCTTCATCTTTTCCCTTCAACCTACTTAGAGTAGGTTTCTTATAGACAATATACAGTTGATCTTGCTTTTTTACCCAGGATGACAATTTCTCTTTTACTTGGAATGTTTACACTATTTATATTTGACATAATAATGGATATTGTTTGGTTTAAGTCTGCCAATTATCGCTGCTTGTTTTCCATTTACCCCACCTGTTCTTTCTTTCTTCCCCTTTTTCTCCTTTCTAAAATTTTATGTTTTATGATCTCACTTGAACTTTGCTATTGGTTTATTAGCTATACTTCTTTAGTTTTTTTGTTATTATTTGTTGATTTTTTTGTCAGTGCTCTAGTACATATTATACAACTTTAGCTTATCATAGCCTACTTTCAACTTTGCATGTGGTCTAAAATCTTCCCTCTATTTCCCCATTAGCTCTTGATGTCATTCATTTTAATTCGCCACATGGTAGAAAAACTAGAATTAAAGAATGAGAAAATGTTTTTTTAACTTTTAAAAAAGATTTTATATATTTATTTTTAGAAAGAGGGGAAAGGAGGGAGAAAGAGAGAGAAAAACCAATGTGTGGTTGCCTCTCACATGGCCCCCACTTGAGACCTGGCCTGCAACCCAGGCATGTGCCCTGACTGGGAATTGAACTGGCAACCCTTTGGTTCACAGCCCGTGCTCAATCCACTGAGCTACACCAGCCAGGGCAGAAAAATATTTTTTTAATATCACCCACATATATTCCACTTTTAGTGTCCTTTGTCATGCCAAATTCCCACCTAGCATCACATTCCTTCTGTCTGAAGACCTTCCTTTAACATTGTTGCAGTAAAGGGTCTTCTGGCTTTGTATGAAAAAGTTGTGTTTTCTTTCAGTGTTTTAAAGATGTCACTCCACTGTCCTCTGGCTGCGTAGTTTCTGACAGGGCATGTTTTTATTCTGACTTGTTTCTTTTTCCGGGCTGCTGTTTATCACTGTTCTTGAGCAAGCTAACTACCACGTGCCTTATGTCATTGTCTTTCTCTTGCTCCTGTGCGAAGCTTAGGGTTCCTGGATCTACAGGTCTTCCATTTCAATTCAATTTTGGAGGTTTTCCGATCATTATTTTTTCAAACATATTTCTGTTTCCCCTCTCTCTTCTTCTCTTAGAACTCCATTTATTATATGCTCGGCCACTTGATATTTTCTTGAAGTTCTCTGTTCATTTAAAAAAAATTTTTTCTTTTTGCATTTCATTTTGAATAATTTCTATTCTTAGGGATTCATGCTCAGTAATTTTTTATTTGATTGTATCTAGTCTGTCATGAATTTGACCCAGCGTGTTTTTTACTTACAATATTGTACAGAAAGTTGGATCTTCTTGTTATATCTTCTAGTCCTCTTATTGTTACATGCATGTTTTTCTTTATACTCCTGAGCATGTAGAATATATTTCTAATAACTGTTTTATGGTCTTTTTCTTCTAATGCCATTTTCTCTGTCATTTCGAAACCTATTTGTACTGATTTATTGTGATCATGATTATGGGTAATATTCCCCTCTTGTTCCATGCCTGGTAGTCTTTTATTAGATCACAGACGTTTGAATTTTCTATTGTGTCTGGGTGCTGCATTTTGTTGTACCCTTTTGAGTAACTAACTGTGCACTTTGTTCTGACATGCCATTAAGTTACTTGGAAGCAGCTTGATTCTTTCAAGACTTTTTTAAAGCTTTGGCAGGTGGATTCTGAGAAGCCTTGGTTTTAGGCCTCCTTTTGCCCCACTGAGAAGACAATTTCCTCACAGGGCTCTGCTTATGATATGCCCTGTGTGTTATGTGGTCTCTCTGCTCTGACTAATAGTAACATGAACATTTCTCAGCCCTGTGGGAACTGGAGGAATTGCTCAGCTTCTTTCTTGTTTTCCTTTTTTCAGTCTTGTGGTTTTTCATACCATATACTCACAGGTCGGTATTTAGCAAAAGATTCGAAGAGGCCTGTCTGGGGATCTCCAGGGCTCTGTCTTTGTGTGTTTCCCTCATTCCTAGTACCACACCCCACCAATTCTGGCCACTGGTCTCCCAGAAATCTGATCTGTGTCTCCTCACTTCGGTGGGACTGTGGCCCTCAGTCTGGGTTCCCCCTTCTCTGTTCTGCAGCCTGCAAACTGCCTCCAGGCAGTGACTGGGGTGCTCACGGGGGCAGCGCACCTCATGTGATTTCCTCTGTTCAGAGATTCGGGTTCTGCTTTGCCTTCTGTCCAAAGTCTGCAAACAGTGGTTTCATATATACCTTTTGTCTGTTTTCTAGTTGTGTACATGAAGTGGACAATGCCTATTGCAGTTAATAATTTATGGGTACAATAAAAAATTTGCTTAATATGGTTAAGGCATCTTCTATTACTTTTCTCCTGACTGGCCTTTTAGTGTCCTCAGCATAACTTTCAAAATAATTATATGAAACAAGTGTGATGTGTGTGTATGCATGTGTGAATGTTTGTGTGTGGATACGTGTAATTATCCTCACTACCACAATCTGTTAGATCCCAAGTTCGGATGAAAAGATTCTTTTTTTCTTTTAATTAATTAATGTATTTGTCCTTAGAGGGGAAGGGAAGGAGAGAGGGAGAGAAACATCAGTGTGCGGTTGCCTCTCGTGCGTCCCCCACTGGGAACCTTGGCACAATCCTCTGGTCCGCAGGCCCGCACTCAATCCACTGAGCTACACCAGCCAGGGCCCGAGTTCAGATGAAAAGATTCTTGACAGAGAATGTAAGTGTGGGTGGATTTGGTTCTTAAATTTCAGCTAGTGAGTATTGAAGTTGGGAGCACAGAGGATTTCCAGTTGGGGTCCCAGTCAGAAAGAGATGGTACATTCAGAGGGTTGAATGGAAGAGGAGTAAAGGTGGACCTGTGTACATATTTGTGGGCAGCATCAAGAGAACCAACAAGAGCCCAAGGACTGGCACTAATGGCAAGCGGTTAACAACCTTAGACCTGAAGGGACAAGGAGAAGAACTGGTGTTCCCAGAGCCTCCGTGACAACTGGAGTCCTGGAAGAGGGGCCACGGGACAGGGCCTGTGGCTGTAGAGGGGCTCAGCCGCTGCTGAGGCTGCGACCAGGGGAGGTCTTAGCTGGGGTTTCAGAAGGAGACCCTGAGTTTAGGATTCATGTGTCAGTGAATGCTCGAGGAAGTGGTCTCTGGAGGCACACAGAAGATATTAGGGGAACCAAGACAGGGAAGGGGAGTAAGTTTTGCAAGAGTGTGGATAACTCTGGCAGGAAACCATACCCCAGAGCTGTCACAGCTCTGCCCCATACCCTACAGCTTGTCTGCCTCAAGCAAAGGAGCTGGACTTTCATCCTCTCACACCAGAGCCCCCAGGCACTCACAGCTCTCTCCCCGTCCCAGGCAAAGGGTTTGTTTTTTTTTTCTGGAAGAGAGTTATAGCTGTCGGCCAACAAATATAGACAACACAGAAACTGGGAAAGGAACACACGGAAACAGCCTTCTGGGAGTAGTACCAACAGTGTCTGCCACAGGGGGAGAAGGAAGATGAAAACCCCAGTCACACTCCCCACTGATCTTCGTGGGTCATGCCCAACTACAACCTGTAGGCAAGGCAACCCAGGTGATGCAGGCCTTAGGCATCAGCCTTCTGGAACATAGAGTCAGGACAGGAGAGAAGAAATGGATTTGGAGAGAAAAGGGGGAATAATTTTAGGACAGAAAGGATAGATATAAAATTTTACATATATTCATTTGATTCCTGAGTTCAAATAGTGATGGTTTGGAAAGCAGGCACACCTGTATTTGTGTGTATATGTAAGTTAGTTATATGTACTAGACTAATAGCCATAATATAACAGCTTGGGTTACACCCTTAATGTTGCTTCTGTGACTGCAGAACAGCTTTTCTGGGTCTAATCCTCCATTTATAAAATTTTTTAAATGCATGTTTCCTAGTGCTAGCAGTAAACAGTTATAACAATATGCCAAGTAACTGAAATGAAAGGAACCATTTCTGAATTTTACTTGGCACTTGAAAACAGCTTAATATTTTTGTGTGTTTAAGGTCCAGGTACTGAAGAGATAGAAATTAAAAGGTATCCTGATAATACATTTATGGGGTTTAGGTCCTAAAAAGGCATGGATGCTTGTGGTTTTGAGAAATTCTGAATAAAATGATTGTTGCTATTTTTGAGCATTTTTTTCATGAATTTAATTTCCTCTTTGATATTTGGTATTAGCTCTGTGACAACTAGAACTGGTGGTAAAGGCCAAGATTCTAAAGGCCTGTAAATGAGCAATAAGTTTACACTGGGAGGGGATGGGTGAGATACCAAGTTTTGGGTGATATAATGATCATATATCCATGGCACCGGAGTGCCAAGGTACATGCCATAAATCCCAGTGAACACCATTTCCTATATTAATATAACTTACCTGAGCCACTTCTTAAGCCTACTAGGAATGGTATATCTAAAATCTGGACCCTTTATAAATGGGTTTCTTTACATGTGCTCATATGGGCATACGGAGACCCAGTGCAGTGTATTTATTTGGATACTTTTTTGGTGTCAGTAACAGAAAACCTAACTCATATGAGCTTAGGCATAAATTGAGTATCTTTGGTTTCATAACCACCCTGGGGAAGTTGCGGAGGAGCTGCTAAGACTTGGGCTGTCTAGATTTGGGCCTTCTCTCCACCAATTCCTCCTGCTTCAGTTTTTATGTGCATTTCATTCTTTCTGACAGCGTTTTCCACTTGCAGGGCAGCAAGTGGAAACTTGCATGCCCTGGCTCCCATCTTTCTGCTTTACTACTACCAAGGGGCTGAAGCTCCCCTTTACTGGTGCCCAGTGAAATAAACTCCAGAGAGGGGACTGATTGACCTAACTTGAGTCAGGTATCTACTCCCTAACCAAACTATGGACAAGGAAATAGGCTACTCTGATTGGGTCTTTTTGGGTCATGTACTCTCCCTTCTGCTAATCAGATGGGTCAGAAATGGGCACTGGGAGAAGAAAAGAGCTCCCTTTGACCCATTTGGTTAGAGTTAGAGGAAGGAGCAAGGAGACTGATGTTCAGCTACATGCTTTGCAAAATCGTTATGACTGTCTTCATTGTAAAGATGAGACTGCCAAGTCTCAGAGAGGTCAAGGGACTCGCTTAAGGCTACAGAGGTAATAAATGGCAAATCTGTGGCAATGAGAGGCAATTTGTTACAGGATTTAAGAACTCAGTTTCTATAAATAGATAGACCAGAGCCCAATGCCCAGCTCTGCTACTTACCAGTGGAGTTGGGGATGAATTACTTTATGTCTCTGATTTCTCAACATAAACATGGGCATAATTATCATATCTCCTTTGTTAATTGTGAGGATTAAATAAGATAATACATGAAAAATGCTTAGCATGATATCAGGCATAATGTAATTGCTGCTTAAATATTTGCTATTATTATTGCCTAGGAATTGAACCTAAGCATTTATACTTCATCTTTTTCAAAACAGCACCTACGTGGTTTGTGAGTTGTAGGAGCATCACTGCAATTGCTTTGTTCTGTTCTCAGGTCTAATAACTATGGAATTTTTTACCTGTGGTCCACTAGCCAATGAACTGTATTTATGAACCAGTCTCCATCACCTCTGAGCAGTGAGGCGACTACTAGTCATTAAATGAGTTGAGTAATTGACTAGAAACCCAAACCAACCCTCAGAAATCAAGAATTCTCGCTCAGTTCTGTTACCAGCAGACAGACATTCTGAGCATTTACTTGATGAGCTAATTGAGTCTCCCAGCCAGAGTGCTAATATCATCCATGCTCCCAAACCCACTCAGGCAACTGTGGCCTGCCACTCATTCTCTGACTCACTCCTTCACTCATCAGAAGGGTATTCAGCATTTACTCTGTGCAGGCCCTGGGTCCTACCTGGTATTTGATATTTATATATCAAAAGAGTTTCTCCTAGTCTGAAAAAAAAAACAACAGAAGAGTTCTTAGAGGACCAATCAGGGAGGGAAACTTAAAAAATATGTGTTATCTGGTAAGATTCTTCTTGAAACCAAGCTTGAAGAAAAAAAAGTTTGTCAAGAGTGAGAATTATAAAGGAAAATTAATTGTAGTGTCCATTGTTACTAACTCATGGTGTATAAAGACATCGATGGCATTCTCTTAAAAGTATAAGACATACTTTTTTTACTGGACAGAACTTCCATGAGCGAATTAGAAAGGGAACACTTCCGGTAAAACAGATCGTGCTGAAAGTACTCATGGGAATGATGCCTCGGCTTGATAACCTCTGACAAATGCCCATAATTCTTTTTCATAGTGTATTGATAGGTAGATATACTCATTGATAGATATATTCATTAATTGTAATAATATTTTGTAGATCCACGGATCTTTTATCCCTAATTTTCACAGTGCTTTAGTAGTAGTAATTAATTCTTCCTCCAATACCTCAGAGACAAATTTAAAGGTAACTTTTAGCAAAACCAACACTGATGTTCAGAATCCCTTACTGAGAAGTTTTAGACCCAGACTTTGGTTTTGTTGCCTGAAGCTTTGGAGGAGTGAGGCGTCCCCAGGCTGCACCCAGAGGGGCACCCAACAGAGGGGAACCTGACAGAGGGGAGCTCTTCCTATGCTGCCAGAGGAAGAGACTGAGGGTGTGGGAAAGGCCCTGAATGGTGGTGGCATTTGCAGCTGGCACGGCCTGCTGGGAAAACCGGAACCCATGCGGAGCTATAGGAAAAGTTCCCTGGGTCTCACTAAAATGCCCAATATCAGCTTCCAACATAGGAGAGAGGTGCTCTCTGCGGTGCCCCAGCTGCACCCAAGGTGCAGGAGAAGAGGGTGGGAGAGTCCGGGGACTGGACTGTCAGCACTGGGTCTACCGCTGGGTGGCCTGTGAGCTGGAGTGAGTCATGTCACCATTCTGAGCCTTTATTTCTTCATCCACTAATTAGTTGGGATTAATTTGGAGCCATAGGTCACAAATGAGCAGCCCACATGACAATATTGGCTAATAGCCCTGTTTCCTTTGGCCCACAGAGTGTTTTTTAAAATCCATGCACTTCTGGTTTGCCTCAGCCCCCACCATTCCTCATTAGCTCTACCCAGTCTTCCTCACTCAGATATGTCCCTCTCCCAGGTCCTGTGGGCAGTGAGGTTGCCATCCCTGAACGAGATGGTCTCTGACGCTGCTCCCAACTCTGATACCCAGGGATTCTAGGTCCTAGGAGATGGCTAAGCCTCAGCAGTCAGTTAAGAGAAGAGTTACAGAACTAGGGAGATTTGGAGTGTTTTTCTGGTGGTTGTTGTTGGGTTGTGTGTGTGTGTGTGTGTGTATTTTTTTACATCCCAGACTCTTCCATCTGGAAGCTGATGATGTAGTCTCCTAGGCCTCTTCCCGTGGTAGATCCTGGATAGCCAAGCCCTCCAGTGCAATCACAGAATTAGCCTTCTTTATCTCTTGTTCCCAGCGAGTGTTATCTCACAGCTTAGATCCTTGATTTATTTTCTAAATCTTTCCCCTGGACTCTTGGAGTCCAGCTAAGGAAAATTGCCCACAAGGCAAAGAAGCGCTTCTTTTGGGCAAGGCCTGAATCAGTAATAGAGAAGAGAGGTGGGAAAGAAAAGGTAGAGGCTACTGGCAACAGCCAATTGTGTTTTCCCCCAAATTTAAGTAACACAGGGGTCATAAAGGCAGGCTAGTATTTCCAGAATTTTCTTGTGTAGATTCCCAAATGTTGGACTCTGGCAGCAGCTCCAGCCCTTACCCGCTGCGTTTCTAGCTGAGTAGGTTTCATCACGCTCCCTGGCAAGGCTCCCTTCCTGCGGGGGAATTTGTTCATGTTGACCCGAGGCCCACAGCTGCTGCGGGCCTCGGGACACGGGCTCTCTGCACAATGCAGCCTTGTGTTGCAGAACTTCTCCACACATGTCTGCGCACAGGAGTTCCGTCATTAACACGGTCTTGGTCATGGGGTGGAATGCAAAAAGGGTGGGGGAAAATGACTTCTTTCTCAAAAGCTTTCTTTTTATGAGCTTGGCTCCCCCTGACAACCTGGAATTTTCTTTTGTGGCTGAAAGAAAAAAAACCATATTTCTCTTAAACATGACTCAGGCAGTTTCTGTGATCTGTTGGCCAAAGAGATCAGTGAGACAAGAGTGGTGAAGGACCCCAATGCAGATTCAAATGCAGAAGCTGATTCCATGAGCCACAGGACAATCGTGGTTTAGCAGCCAACTTTCCTTTCTTAAATGGTTCATTGTCTTCCAGCTAATAAAAGTCAACCACAGTCCCTGTGGAAAACGGAGGGAGAAAATAACTGCCCCCTACAACCTTATCACCCAAAGATTTCAAGTTAGCACATTGTCCGGAGACATTTTCCTATGCATAGGGATATCTCTTTAAATGTAGCGGAGATCATACTAACCTCACATCTTAAAGTAACACTTACCTTCTCAGGACATTATGGAATCTGTCTTAGGGAAGATAGAAGGCTTATGCCATTTAATTTATTTGTAATGAGATGTTTAGTGGTTTAGGAGAGAGAGGATCATTTATCCAGGGCCACAGAGATTTAGCCATTGAGAGAGGAGATTCAATCCTTCCTAAAAAATGCCAATGGTTATAGTTTTATTGGACTTAAGCTGTGGAACCAAAATCGCAAATTCTTGCTCACATACATCTTAGATATGACTTCTAGCCATCTGCTCAGATTCATCATTAATAAAAATACTTGGGAAAATACCTTTACTTTTCTATGCCTACTACTATCGTCTAACAAATCTCTGAGAGTTGATTTAAAAATCACTAGATTTTAAAACAGCTTTAGGAGAAGTCCCAGTATACTCCCATATACCAAGGATTTAGGCTTGGGACCATATACACGTGGTTTTTATGGGGAGGAGGAGAGGATACATAAAAGAGGAGGAAACATTAGTGTTTTTAGTGTTAAAAAATTAATGAGCCCTGGCTGGTGTGACTCAGTGACTTAAACACTGGCCTGTGGACTGAAAGGTTGCTGGTTCGACTCCTGGTCAGGGCACATGCCTGGTTTGTGGGCCAGGTCTCCAGCTGGGAGTGTGCAAGAGGCAACCGAACATTGATGTTTCTCTCCCTCTCTTTCTTCTTCCTTCCCCTTCTCTTTAAATAAATAAAATTAAAATTTTTTTAAGCGAAGTTTATGATAAATAACCCATATGTTCAGGCTTAAGTTTTAAATGGATTGCAAAGCATCGTCTAGAATACATGATTTTCAGCAAGATAGTCAGTATGCCATAAATACATCTCCCTTGTTAGGTCCATCTTCAAGGTGAAGAGCCTCCAAGATGAACAGTATTTGAGGAATTCTCTACGGACAGAAGAGCGGCATACTAGGGGCAGTGGGGTCTTGCTCTGCCCCAACATGTCCAATCCCAGATTGTGGTGGGCACAGAGACCTCAGGTCCTGCCATGCAAGGTGGTGCTCACAGGTGTCGGGTGTGCAGGGTTCTTTGTCTTTGATGAAAATGTGCCCCAGGACCACACGATGATTCTCTTCCCATCGAGTAGCTATAGACATGCACATGGCTGACTCCCTCAGCAGTCTGGAGTGAAGTTAGGAGGCCGAGAAAATGAAATGCAAAGCTGCCTTATCTGGAAAGGAGCATTAGGCACAATTATGCAAACTTCCCAAGCAGCCCTGTAAATTACGTCTTTCTAAATTCTAGCACCTAATTCAGTCCCACATTGGAAAACAAGTGATTCATCTGAAATTGGGCATTTACTGAAGGAACACAGTGCTCTGGGGCATTAGTGCTTAAGAGCTTTGCTGAAACACCAAATACAGAGAGAACCAAGGGAAGGTAGGGGACCTCTCGTCCTCTCCTTGAAGGAACCCCTCTTCCTCAGGAGCTGCTGCTCCTGCCTGTAGTTCTAGTTGCTGAATCTGACTGAGGCAAAAAGCACACCAGACTGACTGCTGAGGACAGCCTGCTGCCTGTCTGACTCCTTCGGTGGGTTGGAACCAGGACCTCACCTGCTTCGGGAGCTTGGCTTGTGCAAAGTCCGGGCAGCTACTGCTCCCCTGCCCCAGGTTGCTAAGAAGAGAGCATCGTGCTCTATCTCTGAACCCCCAGAGGTACTGATCTAGAGGTCCTCCTGCTCTTTCTTGAAAATTCAAGTGCCGGAGAGAGATATAATATTTCTCCCAAAATAACTTGTTCAGAAAATTTAAAACATTTTTACTCATCTTTTCTTGTCACCAAAACAAAATCTGTTCATTGTAAAAAATTTGGAAAATAAAGACAAGTACCAGGAGAGGAAAAGAGAAGAGAGAAAAAGCCAACCATTTACTAAAGATAACTACTATTAATATTTAATATCTATCCTGTTAACACATACTTGCACAAGGGTATATATATGTATTAATAATATATATATATGCTATATTTATAACCTGAATTTTATACTTCAGGTTATGAAGATCATCTTTCCCCATTATTAAATATTCATTCCTCAACAACAGCACTTTTTGTCACTGCTAGAAGGCTGCTTCACAGTGACACCAGCTTCAAAATGGGCCACCCGTCTACACATTCATCTGGAGACAGAGGGAAGACTAGTGAGTGTCCTGCTCAGAACAGGTGCCCAAACACCTGACGATGTGCAGAAGAAGACTTTTACAGACAGATACACAATGAACATGGACCTAAGAAATGTGCCTGCTTCTTATGAGAAGCTTTGTGTGCAGAAAACAAAGCGAGGACAGTGGCCTTTCACCCAGAGGCACATCACTCGAAGCCACAGCGCAGGATAGAAAAATGCCAGGGCTGAGACTCGAAAGGGGGCTCACTGCCAAGGAGTCACCTGTTTAGGGAAGAGGGAGCAGAAGCGGCCCCTTCCCTCCAGGTGTAGCCGTGTGGGCCTGGCACAGTTTTGGGAGGTGGGGCCAGTTCCCTAACTCTTCCCCTGCCCGGGTGGAGGGGAGATTGAGGAGAAAGGGCCCACTGCCCTCTTGAAATGAGGTTTGAAATGATTACAGTCTTTACCAAGGAAAGAACACCATTGAGCCAGAGAGAAGAGGCAAGTCCAGTTCCTCATGGAGCTAGAAACCCAGATCCTGTAAAAGAAGAGATTGTATCTCCAACACTTGAATTTTCAAGAAAATTAAAAACCTGTCAAAATCAAGACTGCTCTAGAAGCATCAGACACTCCCGCTTCTCTATGGCGACAGACCGTCCCACAGAAAGGTAAACCCAGGAATCAGGGTTATTATCTTTTCTGTTCTGGTTTCTGTTTAGTGCTTAACACAGTGTTGCTGGTGCCCCATGGCTGAGGGCCTGAGCCTTCGCCGAGGTCATTTTCTTAGTCCATGTAGAGGAAGGTCTTCAATGAGCGGGAACCTCAAGGTGGAGCTGAGTGTTGCGATACCTGCACAACTTATCCTGCTTCGGCAGAGGTTCTCGTTCCCAACTTTGGAATCCACCCAGGCCAGCACCGTAACTGGGGACTTCCAAGGTTCTGGCAGTTGCTTCTTTGAGAGTTATTTCTGCTTTATTCTCACATTGCTTATTAGCGAGTGGATTTGCTAGGGCTTGGTTGTCTGTTAGGTCGTTCAAGGTGAAGGTTAGCAACAAAATTTCTAATTGTTTCCTCCCATGCTGTTAAGCAAACCACAGATACTGTGGGAAAGATCCGGTCCTGCCTACACTGCCATCCCTCATAACTGGGGGAAATAAATCTGTGCTTGACAACTGGCCCAGTGTTGAGAGGAGTTAAAATGGATACTATTTTGTTAGGAAAACAATGTAATAATATTGATTTTGGTAGACATCTTTAGGAAGATAAGGGGTGGGAAAATCTTTCAATTTTATTTACATGAATCTGACATTCATTCATTCATTCATTCATTCAACAACCATCTATTAGGCTCTGCCACTATGCTGGGTGTTGTAGGAGATACAAAGATGAAAAGAGGCGCAGCTCTGTCCCCTTACTACCTAGTCGGGAGAGTAAAATGTTCAGAAGTAAGCACATAATGTAATTTAGTCAGCTCTGTAAGAGAAGTAAAGATATACTCTATGTGAGTTCAAGAAAGGAACAGCAATAGTTAGAAAAATGACAGAAGACTTCACAGAAGAGATGGCATTTGAGCTGGACCTTAACAGATGTGTGGGGATGAGTGGGAGGTAATTCCAGGCACAGGGAACAGCATAAACAAAGGCAAGAGAAGAGAAAGGATGGATCTGGAGCAAGCAATGAATAGTTTTGTATGACTTGGTGATCGAATGCATAAAGAGAGGGACAAAGAGGCAATGAGATTAAAAATGAAAGCGAGGATCCTGAATATCAGGCTAAGGAGTTGGGATTTTATTCCAGTAGCTGTATGACATCATCAGAGCAGAAAAATCATGTGGTATCAGGTGACAAGGACTGAATGAAAGTGAGGGATGAGAAGGGAGGAGATTGCTGGAGGCTGCAGCCACAGTGCGGATGGGATTTAACAGGGCCTCACCCAGGACCTAGACAGACAAAGTTGAAGGCAGGACAGAATTCACAGAGCTTAGCAACTAATTGGATATTGAGGGCGGAGCCAAGGATTTAAGTCCGAGACACATTCCATCTAGGTCTGTGGTTCTCAAGCTTTAACACATCTGAACCACCTGGAAGGCTTGTTAAAAAACAGACTGTGGGCCTCACCCTCAGAACTTTCTAATTCAGGCTGAGTGGGGCTCCAGAATTGGCATTTCTAGCAGATTCCCAGGAGACGCTGCTGTCCTGGCCCAGGGACCGCACTTTGAGAACCGCTGCTCCGGGTCCCTTGTGGCTCACCTCTGTGACTCTGGGGAGGCAACTGCAAAGGGACACGGCGGGCAGGGGAGACAATCATTAGAGTCAGTATGAGTGGATTAGAGGACACTTTTCTTGTCCCTTGTACTTAGGGGTCCAGGTGTCTGGAGCAAAAGGGCTCTGAGATGTTCACTTTGTACAAAGACAGTTACATTAACCTATAAGCCAGAGCTCAGAAACATACTAACTTAAGGCTCTGGCACGTTGTTTTACTTTGAAAATATATGGTAAACTCATAGGCTCTAATGTTATGGAGGGGCAGTGTTATGATGTAATGTTAGAATGAACAGCTCTGAGTTCTAATCCTGCTCTGCCAACTTCTGCCAAAGACTTCATTTCTGGAAGTCTTGGTTATTCCCCATTAAAACTGGAATAACAATGCCCAGGACACAGTGTTGTGAGGAATGAATGTGGAAACGCACAGAAAGCACTTGGCACCGTGCCTGCCACACTGTGGGGCTCCACGGGTTTTGGTTTCTGAAGTGGGTGCGGCCTGTGGTCAAAGCCTTGGACAGGCTTCCAGGTCAAGCAGCCGCTCTGACCCACCCAAGATCCCACGGTTCCCAAGTCACGGCTTTGGATTAAGCGTCGCCCCACTGTCTACAAAAGGCCAGCAGGTCGAGTCCCAGAAGCGTCTGGGAAAATCAGTTTGTCAGGTGTTTTGTGCCTGGAAGGTGGGATCTGAACAGGACATGGACCCTGAGAGAGGAGTCACCAGAAAATGGAAAGTTCTGTACCCTTTGACGACTGGTTCAGGCGGGAGGCCCTCGGCCCCAGTGTCATCTGGGGCCTCTCGGGGGTTGATCCTGAGCCTGGGAGCACTCTCGGAGGGCTCGGGGGGGGGGGGGGGACATGAGCCGGTAAGCACTTCTTCTTCAACCAGATAAATCTGATTACCACAACAGCCCCAGACAGGAAAGCAGACGCGGACTTGGCAGTGCATCGCAGAGGGAAGAGCGTCTCAGACTGAACCCGTGTCGTGAGAACTGGATGGCAAACCCCGCCTCCGTTTCTACTGGACAGAGTGGGGGTGGGGGAGGGAAGCTGGGGGACAGGGGCCTCACACCATGGTTCCGAGGCTCTGGGCTGATCAAACCAAACACAGCGGGTCAGTAGGACCGATGGGGCCCTGCTCCTGTGCTGAGCAGGGAGGTGAAGAAAGGGAGGAGAAGGGGTTGCTCTAAGTGACTTACACAGTCCCCCACCTGCCACTTTATGATTCCATGGTAGGACCTGACAAGCCCTACGCTGGCCGAAGAAACGTCAGTAATTCATTCAGTCCACCAGGCCCCTGACTGTGAACTGGCACGCTCCTTTTTTGGGAAGTTTACTTTCTCCTTCCTGCCACCAGTTAGAGCTAGTGCAGATACAGAGGAACACTATGCAACTACGATAAATGCCCTTGTGGAAAACCATTTAAGGACAAGGGAGGAAAATGCAGGCCACAGAAACAGTGCAACCCCACTGTTATTTAACAAACAGAGAACACTGGAAAGATATCCCAGGGGTTCACTCTGGTGGTCAATTATGGAACATTTTCCCCTTTTTCTTGTCTGAGTTTTTGAAATTAGTTACAATAAGCATGTATTATCTCAAAAGTAAGAAAACAATAATTTAAAATACTATTCAATTTCAAAAATAATTTAATTAAAAATTTTTTTAAATGTTGGTTCAAGGGTAGGACGTGGAAGTGCGGAGGGCAGGGGGTCATGGCTGAGGGAGAATGGAGACAACTGTACTTGAACAACAATAAAAAGATTATTTAAAAAAAGACAAAAAAATGTCCACTCTAGGAAATGGTACTTACTTTTACTAAATATGAGGATAAAGTATATCCACTTTTGTTACCCGCATTTAAATATTTCTGTGCTGTGCCTTGACTGGTGTGGCTTGGTAGATTGGGCATCATTCTGCAAACAAAAAGGCCGCTGGTTCGATTCCCAGTCAGGGCACATGCCTGGGTGGCAAACCAGGCCCCCAGCTGGGGGCAAGAGGCAACCTACTGACGTTCGTCACGCACCCTGATGTTTCTCTTCCTCTCCTTCTCCCTCCTGTCTCCTCTTTAACAATAAACATAAAATGTTTAAAAATAAAAAATATTGTCCATGTTGTTAAAAACATCATAATTATATTTTTAAACAGCTGCATGATATTTCATTGCATAAATATAAATTTTGTCTCAATTCCCAATTGTTGGCTATTTGTTTCTAACTTTTCATTATTGCAAATAATGCAACAATGAACACATTTTAGCACAATAATTTTCCAATGATTTCTTTGAAAATTAGCTACCTACATATAGATTTTATCTTACTCATGAGTACCTTGGCAGGATTGAATTTCCCAATATTTATACAATGCATAAATATTTTTTTCTTTCTGACTATATACCGGTAAATGAATGTTGTTTTCTTTAGAGGGTCTTCCTCTCACACTGAAATTTTCTTGTAAGCTTGCTAGGCATTTGAATTGTCAGGACAGTTGTCAGTCATGGGTTCGAGCCTTAGAAGTCACTCTGCCCTGTGCCCATTTATGAAAAGGAAGCAGAAGACCAGAGAGATAAAATGACTGACCGAAGGGCACATGGTTAATTAGTGACAGAGTCGGAACAGCAACTTCATGAGTATTTTCCAAGGACCAGGAACTTTGGAGGATCGTGAAACAGTAAACGATGAGAGAGCAGAAGACAGGATGAAGAAAGACTTAGTGGTCAGAGGGGGAAGGAGTAAAAAGATAGATACATAGGAGAGGGGAGGGAGGTTTGACTGTGGGACAGAACTGAGGCCAAGGGCATGAATGCAAAGGAAACAAGGAAAAAGAAAAACTAAAAGAGGAAGTTAAAATACTGAGACCCTCACGGCAGGGATTCTTAACCTCGGCATAGTTGGCGTTTTGGGCCGATGGCTCTTCATTGTGGGCAGCGGGCCTGTGCACTGCAGGATGGTTAGCAGCACCCCCAGTCTCCACCTCCAGATGCCATAGCATCCTCTCCTCCCAGTTGTGGCAACCAAAACCAATTCCAATTGTCAAATGTCCCCTAGGAGGCAAAATCTCTCCTGAACTGAGAACCACTGTCCTGTGGTATTCTTCTCCAATGACACCCCAGAAGAGTATTGCCCCCCCATTCCTTACTGCTGGAAAGCAGTCTAAATCACCTCGTACAAGAGAAAATTGGAGGTAAAATGTTGGAACGCAGTTTACAGAGTGTCCCAAAACAGTAAGGTTTTGCTGAAAGACAGGGAGAGAAATGATTAAGCAAAGCCCATTTGTCAGATAAAGAAAATAAGACCGGAAATACATAATTTGCTTTAGGCACAAAGATGAGTCAGAGAGAAACCAGAAGAGAAACATGAATTTATGCTCTGACCTTTAGAAAGAAGAAAAACAAATTTATCACTAACCCCTTACCCCCTGTAATCTCCAAGCTTTGTGAGGACAGGAAGGGAATCTCTACTCTCCGTAAAAGATGATGAAACAACAGGATTTGGAAGTAACATTTAGAAATTTATTTTTCTATGAAGGACAAAAACAGAGGTAGTAAGAATTAGATTCACTCAATTATAATATTAAAAAGCCACTGTGCAGCAAAGACTGTAAAGTTTCTCATATACATTATTACCCCAGAGCCTCACATCGGCCCTCTGAGTGGGCCCCATTATTCAGCCCTTTTGACAGATGAGGAGCTGAGGGTCAGAAATTAAGTAACTTGTCCAAGGTCATGTAGCCAACTGGGGAGGCTCAGATTTCAAACCAGGCGTGCCTGATTCTCAAGCAGAGCAACAACCTCTTAGCATCCCTGCCACAACGCCATCCGCAGCCTAGTCCACAAGATTGCTACTGTTTCACTTTAGGGTGTTTCTAAGAAACCCCACTGTTCACCTCATCATGGACATGCGCGAGAGTCCTGGGCACTGCCTGGCACAGAGGCCAAAGTATGGAAATCCCCCTGAGGTTCACCTACATCCGAGCTGTGCAGGAAGATCAACAGAATGCATCTGACAAGGTGCTGCCAATGTCCGGTCCTGGCCTTGTACCCAGACAGGAGACCAGTCCCTCCCCACGGCTGCCTGGTTCAGAAGCCACAGGCTGCCTCCCCTGCCCGACCCTGCAGAGCCACAGCTGCCCCTGCACAGCTGGGCTGCCGTGTTCCTTTCTTTCACAAACACAACAAAACAGGGCGTTGCTGTCACACTTTTTTTTTTTTGAGACGTTTTTAGAGCAATATTAGATTCATAGCAAAAGTGAGCGGAAGGTACAGAGACTTCCCCCAAACGCCCGGCCCCACACGCGCTTAGCCTGCCCTGTTACTAACGTCTGCCACCAGAGGGGCACATCTGTCACCCTCCAGGAACCGACATGGACCCGTCGTAAGCACACAAAGTCCACACAGTTTTACTCAAAGGTTGACTCTTGGTGTCGACTTTTTAAAAACACATTGTAAGAATTTTTTTTGGAATTATATTTGCTATTTTTAAAAAGAGCTTCTATGAGATTGTATATCTTAAAAACTATTTTGTTTCTACTCAAGGGAGGGCTTCAGGGAACAAGAGCTGTTTTTCGAGCCTGTGCCTTTGTGTGAAATATTCTGAGTTATTTAGCAGTGTGGTACAGTAGCCTCTGCCTCCCCTGCTCCCAGGGCGACAAATACCGTATTTTGTTGTATATACTGTGCACCCGTGTATTTTGGCCCAAACTTTCAGGAAAAAAATCTTTTGTTTTAATTTTTTAATTCAATTATTTATTTATTTATATTAGGTACTTGTTTTTTTATGTGATTAAGGGTATTGTTTTGTATGTGGACATCGTTAGCGCTTTCTAAACACATCAGCATAAATAAAAGAGTTAAAAACTTATACAGATGCAGAATTAGTACTACCCATGTATAATGCACACTCTTATTTTTCCCTCAGAAATTTGGGCAAAATTTTTGCACAAAATTTTTTGTGCAAAGAAAGTGCACATTATACACGGTAAAATGTGGGTTATAATAGTGATGATGATGATTAAAAAAAACAGGATAAAACCTGCGTACTGTGAGCCATGACTTTTATACTTTCATTCATGAAGAAATTGAGGTCCAGAGACATTGCTGGTGTGAGGCCACACAACTAAGAAGTACAAAATCCTAAAAAGCAAACGAGTGAAATCCTTCAGTATGATTAAGAAGGATTTCTGCCTTCAAGCACGGCAGTTCTGGGAGTGCAGCCTTGCTTCTCCCCACAAACATTTGTTGAAATCCTACCAGAAGCCGATCAGAGAAGGATGGTGTCTCAGGCAAGATTCGATTTTTTATGTGTGAATTCAGCACTGGATAGAGGCATGTGAGGTCCTAAGAAAGTCTTTGCAATATGAAAAAAAGAAAACCCTCTCCTATGAAACCCATCCACCTGGCCATTTCCCTTCCTAAGACAGGGCACCTGGGCCCACATCTATTTTTCATTCATGTTACCGGGGCTTTCCGCCCTGCCCCCCCTCCATGAAATGCTGCCAGGGTGGCTCTGGACACCCTTACCAACTTCCTCTTCCTTGGAACTCCCTTTCCTCGAAACTCCATCAACTTCCCGAGAGCACCCTTCTCCCATTCCCCTCTTACTCCTCCCCTGCTCTTTCTCAGCATCTCTCATTATAAGTTACTCAAAACCTGGAGCTTTAAATGTGCTTTGTGCATAATTAACCCACTACATCAGCATTATACCCACCTGGGTAGATGAGAACACTGAGAGAGGCCCATAGCAGGTCCTGGGTTTGTATGGTGTGGTTCAGTGAGAAGCCTGGTTCCCAGCTCTTTCACTGCGATGAACTTGGCTGTGTCTCTTCCAGGCATTCACTGTTGATCCTCAAAGCAGGAGCAGCTCGTTGTTTGCAATGAACTTCATTTAGGAAAGGCCAAGCCTGCTGGGAGAGGGAAGAGTGCAGTTTTGGACAGAGGGCTGGGTTTAAAGGCCAACACCTGTGAACACTTACTTTGTTGGGTGTTAATCTGAAATGTGCATTTTCAGAGGCCAGCTTCAGGTGTCCCTAAAGGGTTACAGATTTCCCAGTCGTGGCAGGTTGCACAGCTACATCCCAGAAAACATAAAACTCTTTCTGGCCTTCCTAGAATTAGTCCATAGATTTCCAGTTATAGAAGAAAGCCAATCTGGGTACACAGCAGATGTAAATTGTGTCCCTGAATTGATTGTGCATTAATTTCTCAGAGGTTACTTCCATGCTGCTTAAATACCACTTTTTGAAGTTTCCAGGGTATTGTATTTTTAAAGCTGATTTGTTTCCACTGAACAGAGGGCTCTAGCAGGCAAGAGCCATTTTTCAAATACTTCCCCTGTGGGAAATCCTTTCCACCAGTGAGAAATTCTCGGTAACGAGTTGCCTGTTTGCACAACTCCAGCATGCATGTTCTGTGTTTCTTCTGTATTCTTCCTCTTGCAGGACACCATGGGTCACAAGCTTCGACTTTCATATTCCCTTAAAGTATCTGCTCTTCGCTTATTGGAACTGAGAACAGCGGTGGGTTCAGTGAGCGCCCCGGGGCTCGGAGGTTGGCTCTGCGTTCCTTTGCTGCACAGGGGGGGCCACACACCTTGCACTCTCGGCTCTTGCTCTACTACTTGAATCAAATGCTTTTAGAAACCAACAGATGAAGAGCAAAATGGCAATGTATAAACCCATCTTTAATTTTGATTTTTGTTTTTGAGGGAGGGAAAGAGGCAGAAGCAGGGAATGGGGGTGAGACATGGAAGCTGGACTCAGACTGAAGACCTAAACATGATACAGAAGCTCTTTGTACAACTTTGGAAACGTGAACTTTCTAATACATAGAGTGACCCAGAACACAGCACATCCGTGGTGCCTTCTGTCACCGATGGTGGGGGCAGGCGGGGGGCCTGCCGCTGTGTTTCTCCATTGATGTGGTGCCGTTTGCTAGGCTTGGGTTTGTTTTGCCATCTTTTACAAATGGTTTGGTTAATTCCTAACTCAGTACTCAAGCACTGAGAGTATTTCATGGAAACTAGTGGGAAGAGATGGATGATGAATGTTTTCCATCCAACCACAGCACATGGTTTGTGCAATTGACAATTTGGGAGCGGTTAGTTCTGTAGTGAAGCTGGAGGTCTGTTATCTGAAGATTTTTTCAGGAGAAGGCTCTGGCTCAAGAACAGTTGGATCAAAAACTCCCTTTAGGCACACAACCTCACAGGGAAAGGTAATTTCTAGGAAGCTGATGCGTTTACCAGGGGGCTGCTTATTTTTGGATTCTAGCACCACCTAGAGGAGAGAATAAAATAATTTCTGTACACTCCTGAGTCAGACATCTTTACATTTCTATTCATCATTTTTTGACTTTTAAAGTCCCTTTATTTTAAGAACTCATTTGATATTCAGACAGTTGACTTTAAGGTAGAAATTTCTATCTTCATTTTGCTGATGAATACACTCATCTCGGGGCCTACTGTGTAAAACATTTCACCACCGTTTCATGGGACTGAAAAATATTATCATTTAATGATTTTTGTTAAATGTACTGAATTGTGCAGCCATCATCCTAATGCAGCTTTAGAATGTTTTCATCGTCCCAACAAGATCCTCCTGCCTGTTTTAAAATGAACCCTCTTCCAACTAGAATTAGGCTCCTTAAAAACTCAGCATAAATAAATAAATAAATAAATAAATAAATAAATAAATAACACCCTTGCAATCCCCAGTCCAGAGCGGTCACCAGTCTGCCTTGTGTCCCCAGAGCTGCCTCTTCTGGGCACGTCACAGGAATGGACCCAGGTGCTCCTCTTAGGCCAGCTTCTTACACTCGGCACCATGCGTTTGAGGCTTTCTTCACACTGTAGCATTTACCAGTATTTTATTCCTTCTGACTGCTGAATAGCATTCCTTTATATTGGTAGACCATGCTTTATTTGTCCATTTATCATTGACAGACATTTGAGTTGTTTCCAGGTTTTTGATATTATGAACAATGCTGCTATGAATATTGGTGTGAAAGTCCTTTTTCAGCAAGAAAAATTTATTACTGAAAAAGGCAGTGACTAAAATGTGTAGAAGAGTGATTTTGTGAATTGTGCACATTGGGGAGAAAAATTAGGGTACACAATCTGGAGATGCCCAGGGGGAAGGCATTTGGGTCTTGGGTTCAATATTGATACCTGGGAAACAGGGGGATCTTGAAACCACATTGGTGCAGAAATGCAGAAGTGTAGGGAATTAATTCAGGCTTTGCTTTGATGGAACTGCAAAGTCCAAAGACAGTGCTTAAGGAATTTCTTCCTGTCGAGTCGATATAATACACAGCAGATGCAGACTTCAGTAATGTGTCTGAGGTTGGGAGTCCATCGTAGTTCTTCCTTATCCTCTAGAGAACAGTTAAGGGACCCTTTCAAAGTTAAAAGTAAACTGTGGGTTCATATGCACCTGAGTCCAAATCCAGATTCTGCCACTATGTAGGGGCCTTGGCTGAGCAACGTTCTCATCAGCACCCTGGAAGGCAATGCCGGCCACCTCACAGGGCTGCTGCGAGCACTCACCAAAGTGGCGCCTGCAAAGCCTGGTGCGCAGTGAGTTCTGACGTTATCTGTGTAGAACTGGACTGTGCCCTCAATACTCAGGAACACTGACATTGATCTCTGCTTACTCCTGAGAACCTTTTACATTTTTTCATTGGATATTTTTGAGCCAAGATCCTGTCAAAGAGGGGTGCAAGCTTCCCTTAGAGGTGATGCAGTTTGTGGAAGGGGAACCTTAAAGAAAATTATTTTCACCCAGAATGCCATGGGAAGATTTAGCACAAATCTGAAGGGACTGGGCAGGACTTAAGGGGATAAACACCAGGAACAATTAGCATGGTAAGTTAGTGACTGATTTTGCATACAAAACCATTGCCTACGACTTTAGAGTTTTCCCTGTTTATGGAAGACAGTCAGAGGTCCTTGGGTTTAATCAAAATTTAACACCCTTGTGGGGAAGTATGAAGAATGCAAATACTCAGTAATATGCAATATGGCAAGTGCAATAATTGCCAGTTTTAAATAGCCCTTCCTGCTGTCCCTCTCCTAGTTGGCCTGTGCACGTGACCCGTGGTCAGGAAACAGGGCCAGAACTATCTGAAGTTTCTGGGAGAACAGAGGAGTGAAATACATATTCTATTGCAGGAAAATACTTCAACTACTCAACAAAACCGTATTTACAATGACACAGCGACATATTGAAAAATACTTAAATCAAGGGAATTTTCCATCAAACCAAGAAAATTTGAGGGCTTTTATTTTATTTGGGGCAGGGCACGTGAGTTTTCCATGGGTTACTCAGGCCTTTGTATTCACCCAAGTGGTAAACGTAACCCTGAGTTCCAGACATCTTTCTGTTGGGGAAAGCCAGAATCTGAGGAGGAAAAGGCATTGGGCTTGCTGGTGTGTCATCAGAAGAAGGTAGCTCAGTCAGGCACAGAAGAAAACACAGGTGGGTTTGGAGTGCTACAGGTATACTTAGGGGAAAACCAGACAGAATCGACGTGGTGAGATACAAGTACAATCCTGTTAGATGTGTCGGTGGGTTACTGGCTCCAATTTTTCTAGCCTTGTCGCCACACCCTTTGCACATGACTTTGCAATTCTTCCACTGGATGCTGGGAAGCTGGGTTCGAATGTGGGGCTTACATTCCATTGTGTGTGGCCAATGGAACGCGGGCAGAGTGACCAGCTGCTAGTTCCAGTTTAGTCTATATGGGGGATTTCTGTCTTTAGGTGCCTTCCTCTGCATCTGCCATTGTCTTGAGAAGAAAACTTTGTGGCCAGGCCTGTGGCCCAAGGGGGAAGAGGAGAGACACATGAAGCAGGTCTGGACACATGCTCAGCCCGGGTCAGCTGACCGCCAGTAGACATGCGGAGAGAGTGACCACTGTTTAAAGCTCCTGGATTTTGAAGCTGTCAAGTGGCATTATTGTGACAATAGGTTACTGATATCGATGGCTCATTAAAAGAGAGGCTGAGAGAAGCCTAATCTATGGACCATCAGCTCTTTATCTTCACATTTACCCTGTGTGGACAATAAAAAGTTAAATCTTCTGCAGGAACCTGAGCATATCCTGTATCTAAAATTAATAGTTGGACCATTTAAGAAGAAAAATAAAAATTTATGCACAGATTTATGTAGGGTGGGATTTGAAGAAGAGATGTGCTCTGATTTTAATTTATATAATTAATTCTACATCATGCAGCCACTCTGAAAAAATCCTCCTTGTTTCACACGCTCCCTCCCAGAAAGACTGAGGACTTGGGGGAAGAACACCTGTCAGTTTTCTCTTTCTCCACCAGAAGTCCTCTGTTTACACATCCAGCTGGCTTTTGTGCTGCATGAGTTCTCATTTGTCAGCCTTGTAGAATGACCCCGGGGTGCCCCCCAGAGCTGACAGCGCCTTCTGGCTTAAAGGAGGAGGCCAAAGGCTGACAGAGCCACCCAGGCAGCCCAGGGCTCCCTAACAGAGCTGCCTGGGACACGGCAGTTTGGACACAGCTTGGGGCCAGCTCTGGGTTGCAATCTTAACCATCTATTAACTGCTTGTGAAGCCAGCATTAGACTCTCCCATGTGTCTTGATTCCATCCTGAATCTGCACACAGCTAGGGCTCGGGGTCCAAGCTGGCGTTCCAGAAGCCTGGGTTGTGGTGAGCTGGTGGACAGCAGAGGCGTTAACTGAGGACCAGTCCCAGGCACCAGTGTGGAGGCGATATAGTCTGAACCAGGCCGGACAGGGAGCAGGTGGAACCAGGGCCTGAAGATGCTCTGGGCCCCTCTGCGTGGTTGGAGGGGTTTTGGTAAGTTAGGCTCAGAGAGAACGAGAGAAGCTGTGCTGGTCTAAACCTGCCAGTCATGAGTATCAGCAAGAGAACTTTCTAGTTCATGCCAGGTTTCTGACTTGGATTTCTAACCAGAATTGTTAATTCTAACAGGACAAGATGGGTTATGAAAAAATATTTTTAAATTACCTAACATGTTCCAGCTTTTTAGTTGCTTTCAACTCAATTTTTTAAAAAAGGTCTTTGTTCCATTCCCAGCCACGAATTTCTGTACTTCAAAATGCCTGAGCTCCTTACGTATAACCCTACCCCATTCTACTTCTGTCTGCCCCAACCCCCCACATTACTTTTCTGCAGGAAATAACAAAGTAACAGCTATTAAAGAGGGTTAAGTCAATGTCACACTGATTGCTTAAGATGGAAGCTATAGAGGAGACTCAGGCATGACCCCTAGAAAAAGAGCTTTAGCTTCTCTCTTTTTTTAAAAGGTTTTATTTATTTATTTTTAGAGAGAGGGGAGGGAGGAAGAGAGGGAGGGAAACATCAGTGTGTGGTTGCCTCTCACATGGCCCCTGCTGGGGACCTGGCCCACAACCTAGGCATGTGCCCTGACTGGGAATCGAACCAGTGACCCTTTGGTTAGCAGCCTGCACTCAATCCACTGAGCTACACCAGGCAGGGCAAGCTTTAGTTTCTCTTGAGAGAAGGAAGTCGTAGGTGGCTGACTGCCTGTGTGGTGCCCTACTATGCTGTTGGGGTGACTAACCATCTCAGTTTGCTTTGGAGAGAGGGGTTGCCTGGGAAGAGGCCCTGACCAACAAAGCCCCTAATGTTGGCTATTGTCATTGCTATTGGTAGTTGTGGTGATATTGTTGTTCCCTGATTCCTCCTCTCCTGTCCTCAGAGACTAGTATTTAGCTTATTCTAGTTTTTGTTGTTCTCAGCTTGGCAAAATTCAACACTTGTATCCAAATGTCTCTTTTTAAAAAGTGTATTAAATTTATTGGGGTGACAGTGGTTAATAAAATTACATGGGTTTCAAGTGTAAAATTCTATGACACATCATGGTGCCCGAGGTCCAATCTCATCCTGTCGCCATCTACAGGGGCTGCACAATACCCACCTTTTTATAGCAAAATGATAGGCAGGTGATTCAGTAACGACAATATCACACTCAAGCACACCATATGACATGTTAGGTGAAATGTTCAAATTCAAACTATAAATCATTACACCCACGTTATTACCCTACCAACCACACCCAAGCAGGAGTTACTTCTGCCGGACCTGGGCCCTGTATTTGACCCCCTTTACCCTTTACTGCACGCCCCCTGCCCCTCTTCTCTCTGGTAGTCACCACACTGTTCCCTGTGTCTATGAGTTTCATCTTATTTGTTCATTTGCAGCTTTCAGTTTGATATCCCACATTTGAGTGAAAGCACATGGTTCTTGACTTTCTTCATCTGACTTATTTCACTTAGCATGATATGCTCAAGATCCATCCATGCTGTTGCGAATGGCAGTACCTGGTCTTTCCTTACGGCTGGGCAGTGTTCCCCCAAACGCGTCCGGTTTCAGGAGCTCTGCTATTGTGCGAATGGCGGTCACTTGGACCTCCACTGAATATCCATTGACTACAAGGTGAGCACCATGAAGGTGGGGCACCTGCTCCGACTGGTTCACTGATGCGCCCCAGCATCCCCGCCGAACCTCACTCATTCTGTGCCATTTTAACAGCATGCTGGTCTTTTAGAAGAAACCAGCCACACCTCACCCGTCCATGGATGAGAGGACCGGGGGCAGAAGGGGCTGCCGCGACTCTGGAGTCGCCTTGGTAGCACGCAGGGGAGGGCTCGCAGGCACACATTCCTGTCTCCGGCTCCTGCGGACAGCACGCTGGCTCTCAAACCCCACGTGCACAATGAGGACTCTTGCTTTCAAATAGAGGGTCACTGGTGATTTCACACTTCTAATTGATTAACAAATATTTACATTTAAAAAAAAGCAGTTAAGGGACCCCCCAAAGAAAGTGTTGATTGTGAAGCTGAGACTAGATATATTTATTGTTTCCAATGCTTCACAGAAGAAAAATTCAGGGGAACTGAGTGTCTTAAGTTCACAGTTCTCATTCTGAAAACAAACCCTTATGCCTCTCCACCCTCCTTTATATAACACGTTAGATATAAACACCATCAACCATGCTGGCCTCTGAGTGTGCAGCTGGGAGAAGCCTGCTTTAGCTGGCAACTGAACCAAAACACGTGATTTTCATTCCTGAAAGGACTTCACCCTGTTCTTAGAATAAATCTACTGCAGAATGTTGGGCTGTGAGATGGGGAGACTTGAAAACCTTGTTTATGGAAGAGTTAAAACACACTCAAATCTGTTAGGTCGAGGTACTTTGTCTGGACATTCTTTGCTCTACCTTACCATCTTTTAAAAAAGCGTAGGGATCCTTCCTCTAGGCTAGAGACGATTTGCAGATTCCTTTACATGAAGACATGTAAGTGAACGGGCATGGCTGTGTTCAAATAAAACTTTAATTACAAAAAAAGGAAGCCCAGTCTTAGTTTGCCAAACCCTACTGCAATGGTGAGGCCAGGAGCTGGAGTTCTGCCCATGTTGGAACACTCTGAATGGATGCTAATCACCAAGTATTGGGGTTGTGTGTGAGGGAGACATGTGCTCCAGCCTCAATGCGCTGGTCTGATTTTTTTTAGAATGGTTGATAACAATGTCAGTGCCTTTGGTCCCGATCATTGTGTGTGAAGAATCCAAGTGGAGTCTACGTTTAGAGGGCATGATGTCCTATTCCACAGCACCAAAGTGAACTGAGATGAAATTCACTTAAATGCATTTACCTAGAATAAAGCAGACCATTGTAGCTACCTGGGAACTGGAAAGGGTAAGCAAGCCAGCATTAGGGTTGGATTGCTACCCAGTCTGACTTTAGAACTTAAAATTATTATTGTGAGTTTTCATTCACCCTATGTGTGACTACGTTTTGTTTTTAGGTTAGAAATTAAAATGGTATAAAAGAAAATTAAAAGAAATTAAGCCATAAAAATTTTGGTCCCTTTAATGAATTCTTCCAATCTTAAGTCAAAGCCAGTAATACCTCAGATATGAATTAAATGCCATTAGGAATCATATTATGGTACCTGCCCCCCATCCCCAAATAATGCAAATCCATTGATTCTTCACCTGCAACTTTTTGATAGATGCTGACAAACTCCTTTTCCAGTGAATTTTTAGATCCAAGAATTTCCCTCCCAAGGCCCATGCCTGGTAAAATCCACTTTATACCTCAAAACCGCCAATAATAATTGGCCTCAGAAGACCTTCCAGGAAATGAAAATATATTCCAAAGCATTCTTAAAATCTTTAGCATTTGCCCACTTTGTACGAGAGTGAGAGGGAAGGAAAGTCACAGAGGGTCCTCTTCAGCTCTGCTACACAGGGCAATGGGCACCTGAATGTGCTCAGTGGCGTACCATGCCAGGAATATTAACAAGAATGATTATCTCTGTTAAAGAATAACATGGTGTCAGTCACTTGTAAGTTAAATTGAAGATTTATTGTAGAGGCTTAATTCTGTTTCTATCCAGGAGACTCTGTTGTCCTCTAAAATGGCAGTGAGAAGGCACCCTGGTCGTGGACAAAGGCTGAAGGAACGAGGACTGGGCAGATGCAGAGAGCAGGCCAGTTCTTCGTGATGGACAGTACGTACTATCTGTCCTGCTGGGAGTCTTCCATCGGCAACCATTTCTGGGCTCACTGTTTTCATCTGGAGAAGCTGTTCGCTCACAATGTTACAGCTTCCCAAGTTATTACATAAGAGATTAGCTGCTCATTTTTGACTGTCTACAGATAAAATTTTCTTCCAAAGGTGGTAATAAGACCAACATTTTGTTTTACAATAACCCACTCAATCATCTAATGACCAGCTCTCTGGCTCTCTCTGTGATGCACTGTGGCTGAGAATTCAGAACATCCCCCTGAAGGGTGAGTCACCGAGTGGATACCTGACGCACAGCAAATGCCCGCACCAGACCTGCCGTGTTGAACATCCTCCCGACGACTCAGCTTGGACAGTCTGAATATCTTTAACAGGCTATGACCACTTCTTACCCTTCATTTCTTTAAATCATAGAATTTTCCTTCTTGAAAACAAAAATTATTGCAGATGATCGGAGTGTCAGGTACAGCATTAAATGTGTTCGGAAAGATTACAGTCTATTTGAAACACTGAATTGATTCATAATAGTTTTTCAAGGCTTTGGGTCATTTGCATTTTTAAGTTGATGCCAGACATTGGAAGGTCAAACTATCTGAGCTTCTGTTGGTAGTAATGGTGTCAGAGGAGGAAGGGTAACTAGGCCGCACAATACATCTCATGCCCACATCCCATGCGATTTTTAAAGAATGCCGCACAATGTAAACTGCTACTACAAAACAGGTAATTACCGCACTGGCTTTCCCATAAAACCCATCCAAGTAGATCTTGTATCTGCTCATCTTTGCAGATGAGCATTTTGCCTTTGAGAAGATGCAGTAGGAGAAAAACTTGCCATAGAAGCCAGCAGTAAAACTTCTTGTCCGAGACTGTAAGTTCTTCATTTCATTAGCTCTCTCTTCCACCTCCTGTATTTACCCAGCAGACATTTATGGAGCACCTTGTGTATGCTAAGCACGGTTCCAGCCTCTGGGGATACACTATGAATAACACACAGGAAAGTGTCCATCCTGGAGTGCTTACGTTCTAGTAGGGGAGATAGATGAGCACCTAAATACATAGTATCACAGGGTTTCGAAACAGCTTAGAGATGTCCTTCCTGAAATCTATGATAAAGCAAAAGGAGAGGCCAATAATGGACTGTAGGAATTTCACTAGACCCAGGTTCACCAAAGTTGGGTACATTTAATTGAGTCCTTCAACGACTCTGGGCCTCAGTTTCCTCATCTATAAAATGGGGTAGGTTGAATGAATTTTTTTAAAGGGCAAGGGTCCTTTTAGGCTCTTGTTTTTTTGTCATGGGTTTATACAAAATCCAGAATCAGTCTGTTGACTGTTCTACAGTTTAAAAAATGTTTAAAAATGAACTATAAAAAGTAGGTATTCCACATACACTCAACACTTTAAATGCCAATCTAAACTTCATAAATAGCAAATGCTCTATTTACAACTGCTGGAGAGTGAATTCTTGTTTCCATGATTAGCAATCTGAGAAAAACGTTATTCATTCATAAAAGCCTACTCACTTCCATTGTGGGTTACACAGTCTCACTTCACTTGTGAAAGTTCTCTAGCTGTGAAGTCCTCTCCTGGGTCTGACACTGTCTCTCTCCTGCTGACCCAGATCACTGACTCTGTGCCCCTCTTTAGCCTTTTCCACTATGAGCTCCACAAAAACGAGGGGGTGGGTGGGTCCTCTCTTCTTTGAAGAACAACCCTACAGGAGATTCTGTCCAGGCGACACACAGACATGCAAGCATTGCACCTACCTTGTGCTTTACGGACACAGGCCTTTTGGGAGCAACATTAGCTCTTCTGGCCCTAAGAACAGCTCTGCTTAGTAAAATTAGAGCTCTGGTGTACCAAAGGGTACTCTTGTCCAAAAAGAGAAACAAGAAAACAGTTTCCAGAACAATTCGCTGATTACAACAATATGAATAAATGAATATCCTCACCTCTGTCCCCCCAGTGGAATGTTAATGCATATTTAATAAGGCAACCAAAGTAGCCCATGTTTTGCAATCAATTAATTTTTCTTTAAGAAGATAACGCAACTAGAGAGCTGAATGTCAAATAAGGTCAGGCTCGCGCTTGTTAATTGCTACACAAGTTAGGAAACCTCTGATTCTCTTGAAAGACAAACTGCTTTCACTGGTTTCATTTTGAAATATAAAAACTCAAATTTCAGTCAATCCAGCAGCTAAGGATGGCAGGTAATTTTATCGGACTCTGAGGAATCTTCTCTTCTTATCTGGATCAGACACTACCCCCACCTTCCCCCAGCTCCCCCACAGGCTTCTGAAGGCCGCCTGCTCTGTGTTTCCGTTTGATCAGTTGCTGCGTAATCACATATCCTACTTGTGTTTCCAGATTTGATCAGGCGGGTCCTATCAGGGGGACACATCTTGTCAGTGCCTTTGGAGGCAAAGTGAAATCGCTGCCTCAATAACTGAATTTAATTCCTTCCTGTTGCTCAGCGGTGTCAAGGTATATATTATATAGCATCCGTGTTACCAGAACTGCCTCATGCGGACTGCTGTGGAGACTGAAGTCTTTACTGTCTGCCAGTCACTGAAGAGGAATAGTGACGGCACCCTCGCTGCAGTGAACACTGCCACTTCAGGACCAGACGGGCAAGGGCATTCCACGTAACCTTGAAGAACCTTGAAGCAGCATCGTGGTATCTTCTGACACTGAGCAAGATCTCCAACAGTGCCTGGACTATGAAATGAGGGCAGGCCCAGCAGATGTTAGCTTCGTAAATGAAGGTCTGAGAAGAACAAGGAGGTTCAGACAACTTTGGGCAACCTAGATCACAGTCAGAGGTCAGTTCTTGTTAGTAAAGAAAAGGCACTTTGGTGTACATTGTGGAATTTGAGTACGTGTTGACATTGTTGAGTAGATGCTGCCAATAAAAATGCAGTCCCTTTCCCACAGGACAGGCAGGAGGGAGAAAGCCCTGATGAGATTCAATGTCCTTACATCAGTGGGACTACAGCCCTTCCCAGCCAACCAGAATTGTCCATGGGTTGGGTACAAGAGTGCATTGGGCTGTTTTGGGTGGTCGAGGATCCTGGCAGCCACTGTGTGCAGTGCACTCCCTGGTGGAAGTCTCTGAGCCGGTACCTCTTAGGTCCAAACCTCCATGGGCACTATGGCTTCTTTGGTTCCAACAGAAGGCAGGAGGCTCTCCGCAGCCAAGAAGTAGAAGGGGAACTGCACCAAGAACCCACGGATCTTTTTCAGTTCTTCCTCAGCTCTAACGGGATCTTCCTTTGCCAGTATGGGCTTGGTTATAAAGTCTCTGAGCTGAATTAAATTGTGAACTTCATCACTGGGAAGGCACCGGAACACCTGGTTAAACACAAGAGAGTTGCTTTTCTTATTTCCTACAAAGAAACTGCCAGATCTGTTTCCTCCCGAAACTAAAAGTCATAGATAGATTCCTATATTCAATCCGCACAAATTATTAACCCCTGGATAAAGTCAAGCTCTTGGTAAGGAATTTCACTGATGATAATTTTTTTCTGGATAATAATCAATCTTTAATTTTAGATAATAATCTTTAGCTTCAGTGGAGGTTCTGGCTTAAGAGGAAAATTGCATAATTTATTTTCTCCAACTTTTTATTTTGGAAAATGTTCCTATCTATACTTTGACTTACAGTTATCAATCGTAAACTTATTTTTGCTCGTTGAAAATGAGTTTCAGACATCTTAACGCTTCACTTCTGAATACTTCAGCACGCACTCCTTCAGAACGAGGGCACGTGTCTGTATAATCATGATGCCATTCTTGCACCTCAGAAAATCAACTGCATGTCATTTAAGACAGAGTCCACACTCAGATTTACTCTAAAATGTCTTTGATAGCTGCTATCCCCCAGTCCAGGATACGAACAAGCTGTCCACTGCATTTTAAAAACTATGTTTTGAAAGACTCCCCACACATGACCTATTTGATCATGGCCTTGATTCTTGGCATGAAACAAGACTATGCAGTCATCATGTTTCTTAGGAATAATGAATTCCCGCTCTAAGGGACCCTGCAAGTCGTGAAGAAGAACACTCTTTACCCAATCTGACAGTCAATGGATCTCAGCCTGAATATTTACTCTGATGGAAAGCTGGCTACTTTGTGAAGTAACCTGTTTCACTGTTAGACAACCCTTAACTCTTGTACATAATCAATGGATAGAACTTACCAGGAAGTGCATTTCACCTCCCTAACAAATGGGGTAGGTTTTAAATACCTTTTCAAAATTAGAGCTATCCAAAAGAGGAAATGCCTCATTATTACTAAGTTTCACTACAAGGATGGACACCACTTACCATGTACTTGTGTGATAAATACATCTACCAGTGATAGACTATTCTTTATCCTTGTAAGTACCCTAGTAAATTATAGAAGAATGAGAGGCTCAGAATGTTACCTCACTCCACACAATCACATCACCCACAACTGGGTGAGATGGGCTGGGCCCAGGTCTGACTCACTTTTTAACCTCTTCTGCCTCTTTTCACTTTGTCACCAGACATGTACCAAGGCTGGGTGACCAACTGTGAAGGATGCCCCTGATGGATTCCTGGATTGGATGAGAGATCAGAATGCCCCTGAAGTCTCTTCTAAACCATCATCTATGATGCTTTTCAACACTTTGTTTTCTAATGTCTACTAAGAGGTATTTTAGTATGACTTGGAGTTATGAGGTCTGTCCAGAAAAAATCCAGCCATTATTAATAGAATGAGAATAGTTTGCATGGCATCGATGTAACCTGGCAAACAAGGAGAGTGGACTGGAATATGTATGCAGGAACAGTGACGATTTCACTGTACTAGTCAGTGGGGGGGCAGTAGATGCTGTTGAGTGAGCATGTGTACTGTGTGGTTGTTGTATTCAAAATGACTGAGCCAGTAGAGCAAGGCATCTGCATCAAATTTTGTGTGAAGCTTGAATATTCCTCTTCAGAAACTATCTGGATGATTCAGAAGGATGCAGCTATGGGAAACTGGTGATTGGCAGCTTCACCACAACAGTGTGCCTGCTCTCGTGCAGAACTTTTTGGTGAAACATCAAATCAACCAGGTGACTCAGCCCCGCTATTTGGCACCCTGTGACTTCTGGCTTTTCCCAAAACTAGAATCACTTTTGAAGGGAAGAGATTTCAGACCTTTGATGAGATTCAGGAAAAAACCAATGGTGCAGCTGATGGCAATTAGAACTGTGTGAGGTCCCATGGTGCCAACGTTGAAGGGGACTGAGGTGTCATTGTCCTACGTGCAATGTTTCTTGTATCTTGTATCTTCTTCAATAAATGTCTCTAGTTTTCATATTACATGGCTGTATACCTTCTGGACAGACCTCATATGTTGTTTTTTACACTCATTAATAATATACTGATTCCAATAATATACAGAAATAATGATGCGCTTTGGTGATGAGATTCAATAAAAAAAGGGCAGGGATATGTGAGACTTACCTTATCATAAATTGTAGCGTTTCGAGCTGCTGTTGAAACCCATATCTCCTTGAAGAATTTGTCACTCACTGGATCCTGAAGGTCCTCACTTGGGTCAGAAAGATAGCCAAGCACAAGCCTGAAATGCAAGTGTCCTCCAAACTGAGTAACCGAGACAAAGCAGTTTGCTGCAGGCATTGTTTCTAGTGGTAACTTCTTAAAATTCTGTATGTGTGCACATGTGTGTGTTTATATATATATGTGTGTGTGTGTGTGTTTATATATACATATATTTATATCTATATAATTACATATATCTCCCATGTTGCAAAACAAAACAAAAACTTCTAACTTGCTATGATACTTGAAAGACTTAACTGTTGGACAGGGAGAAAGCCTTAATTTTTATCTGACCATCCTTGTAGTTGGCCTAAGGATGTGAGAACCTTGGGGGATAGAATTAGCATTCACAACATGTGCCAGCAAATGTGCAAAGCCCCTTCCAAGAAGTATCTCAGTAAATCCTCAACAACCTTATAAAGAAGTAACTGTTATTATCTTCATTTTATAGGGAACTGAAGCACAGAGAGGTTCAGTAAGTTGTTCAAGGTCATACGGCTGGTAAGTGGTCGACCTGAAATTCTAACCAGAACCGTGAGATTCCCAAAGCTGTGCTCTTCACCATGACTTGGTCTTCCTATATTCATTTCTTCTTCCCTCCCTCCATCCCTCCCTTTCCTTCCCTCCTCTTGTCTGCCTGTCCAAGAACTATTTTGAATTCTAGGAAACACTAAGCAAATCCAAATGACATGGAGCCTCTCTGGGAAGATTTAAATTTGGTGGGTGAGTGTTGGGAACTGCTCTGCCTGGTTTCAGAAGTTGTAACCATTCCCCATGGATAAGTCTGAGTGAGCAACCTTCGGACTGTGAGCCACTAAGGAGACAAAGCTTGTCTCCCTGGCAGAAGCACTGCTTCTGCTTCATTCATCTCTGGCCCCAATGTTTGGTTGGTTAGTCAATGATGGGTAAGACCCCTGGCGGGGGGGCAACCTAAGCCAGACACGATCACTTGGGAGGCCATTATGGAAGGACTCAGGGGGCTGCAGCAAAGAGCGGGTGATGGACCCTAGCTCCCTGGCTATTCTGATATAGCCCAAGTCCCCATTTCTGTCTGGGAGAAGCGCTTCCTGGCTCTAATCCACTTAAGCCTAAAAACCTATGATGGGGAGGGCAGTGCAGCCCTTTGCCACCTAGAGAGGGTTCCGAGGTGATTGGGCATAAGAAAGAATTTGTAAAGTCCTGTGAAGCCTGCTTTGCTAAGAGTGCTTTCATTCATATGATAAGGGTCTGAGCAGGAAATGAGTATGTCTCCCACAGTTTTTGCAACCCACTTACCTGACAGACACTGACTCAGATTAAGGCCTTGGATTTCTTTGAAATGTTATCTATTTTTTTGATCCTTGCCGCCTGACATTGATTGATGAGCTCTACCTGTATTCCTGTGTATTACAAACCTAATAAAAGCCACTGAGGAAAGGGCTCTTGGTCCTTCTCCTTTGAGAGACTGACCACCTCTCCTCCCCAAGCAGAGCATGTCTTGGTAGTTTTATTTTCGTCCGCGGCGGATGGGGGGGACTTGCGAGCAGTTTCCCCCATAGGTGAGATAGATAATGAATACATAATCACCCTCAAGAGAATTAATTAAAATTTTGATAAATACCAGGTGTGCTTTAAGAGCATGAGCTAGGAGTAATTAGGGAGGCTTTGAATTTTGGCTACCTGTCTATCTAACCCCACCCACCATCTTTTAGAATTCAATACAAAGTCACTTCCATAAAACTTTTTATGGCTCCCCCCGTTTCAGTCTCCTGCTTGTCCCTGTCACTCCCAGGACTGAGCATTCTGTAATTCATATACACCGTATTTTTATCAGAGCACCTGTGATGCTTGATGCATTTTTGGGGGGTTTCTAACAGGTCTACTTCTAGCATATAAATTCTTTGAAAGAAAATGACTTAGCTACTCTCAGATCCCCAGAGTGCCCGGCATAAAAGTATCCACATATTAGATCTTGTCTGAATTGATTATATATAAACATGGGACTAGAAATAAAAAATTCTCATGCCAAGCAAGACAAGTTTTAGAGGTCATATTTGAAAATTATAAAAACCCTGCACTTACAGAAGATCTTAAGGTTAAAAAGTCCTCCCACCTTGTGAGGTAGATGGTACATGATTCCCATTTTGCAGATGGGAAACTAAGTTTGGAGACATAATAGTACTAGAGGTAAAATTCAAACTGAGCCTAAACTAAAGCCCTTTGCTCACATGCCTGGTGGGTTTAAAGAATATCAAAAAGGCTTGTGCAACACTGGAAACAAGTGGGGGAAAGGCCTGACGGACGTGGGCTTTCACACCAAGTGAAACTGGACATACTGCAGACATGGGAGCAGAGGACTGACAAGGACCTGACCTGCATATTAAAATACGGCTGCTGTGTTGAAGAAAGACGGAGCAGGGCAAGAGTTGGAACAGGGACAGTAGTTGGGAGTTACTACAGTGATCCAGGTGACAGATGATGGTGTCTTGGGCGGTGGGGAAAAAGGTGGAGCCAACATGTTTTACTGATTATGTAGGTGTGGGGTGTGAGAAAAAGTGAGACATCAAAGATGACCAGCAGGCTTTTGGCTTGAGCAACAAGGAGAGTGCAGTTGCCATTAGCTGAGACTCGAAAGTCTGAGGGTAGAGCCAGTTTGTGGGGGAAGATTAGGAATTCAATTTTAAACTTCTTGGAATATCTATTAAATATTCAAGTGGCAATGTTAAGTAGGCAGTTGGAGAAGTGGATCTGGAGTTTGAGAGAGAAGGCTTGGTTGGAGATATACATTTTATAATTGCCCACACATGTAGATTCATAAAGCCATGTGACTTTAACTGGGTTTAACTAATGGATGTTTTTCTCTCTCTCTCCCTCTCAAATCAATAACCATAACCTCAGATGAGAATTAAAAAAAAATTTCCATACATGCACCCTTAACCATGGCGCGGTCCCAGGTGTCTCCAACTTACCAGCTCCTGTACAAGCTGAGCCAGGCTTACAGAGATTAAACAGCATCTCACTTTAGTTTTAGTCTGCATCTTTTTCTGCTATACAAACATTCTTTAAAATAAGTGGATCTGGCACCAGGGGCTCAGTAGTAATATTAAAATTTTGTAACCTCAAAATTCTATTTCCACTTCAAATGTGTTCTTAAGACAATTCAGAAATAACTTTTACAAAGGTCTTAAGGGATGATATTTGCACATGGACGCTGCTACTCATTAAGATCCGAAGCTAAATTTTACTGCACCTAATTTGAGGGCTGGTACGAGTTACAATACAAAGTTGATTACAATAATACCTTTAATTGGGTCAGATCTAACTAGCTGAAAATTGAGCCAAAAGAGTATTTCTGTGACGTGACTTTTAAATTAGAACAAGAGGTGAGGTAATGTGTCTACCAAGGTATCAGTGAGGAGCTCGTATGCAGAGGAAGTATTTAAATAAGTCTACAACAGACAATATCTAGTAATAAATTATTTTCCGTCAGTTTTTAAATTATAATAAACATATTAAAATGCGCAGTCAAAATAATATGAAGTATTTGTGGTATTTTTTTGAGGACTAAGATTCCAGAGAAAAATTAGATTGCTTTTATGTTGATGTACATAGTGGCAATTATTTAAAGTTTAATTGTTTATGCATCAGTGGGACAATAGAAAAACTGCACAAAATTGTTTCTGCTCTTTCCATTCCTCTTGTCTTCGCTTTAAATGATTCTGACTCTGCTTGTGTGGATAATGGCTTCTGTTGAGTGATGGCTATGTCTGCAACGTTTGGATAATTTTCTAGGACTTAATGAGCTGTTCGGCACGTAGCTGTAACATTCAGTGCAGCGCCCCGATGATTGATGCTACTTAGAATTGATTTCACATTAAAATGTGTCTATTTTTATTCAAAAATAGTTTAGATGGAAAATGGATTGAAGTTGAATTTTTAAGGGAAAAAAATGGCTGTGCTCTAAGCCACAATATTTATCTTTGAGACTATTTCCTACTAAAAAGGGCTAAAATTGATACCAGGTTTTTGTGGTGCTTTTTATTACATTATCTGTGTACGGCATTGTGGCAAAATAAAAATGACTGTTCAAGAACAACTGCCTCTTTAAGAGAGCTTGAAAATTGCCAGGAAAAATAAAAGTATCTAGGAGTAAACTTAGCACGTCATGCATTGGATCAGCATGAAAAAATAAAAGTAAAACTTGAATGATTACTTAAGAACAACACCTGTCCCTTTAAGCCTTATTGAAGAACAAAAAAAATTAAGATTTTTTTTTATTTTTAGAGAGAAGGGAGGGAGAAAGAGAGGGAGAGAAACATTGATGCATGAGAGAAACAAACATCAATTGTTTGCCTCTTGTGTGCCCCCAACTGGGTACCTGGCCCACAACCCAGGCATGTGCCCTGACCAGGAATCGAACTGGTGACCTTTAGGTTTGTGGGATGACACCCAATCTGCTGAGGCACATCAGTCAGGACAGAAAAAAACCTTTTTTGAAATAAATTGAAGCCTATACCTTATTCTTCAATAGGATGACTCAGTATTATAAAGATGTCAATTCTTTTTCTACTAATCTATAAATCCACTGTAAGCCTAATTAAAAAAAAAACTAAGAGAACTTGAATAAATAACTCAAAAGTTCTTGTGTGACTTCCGCCAAGATGGAGGTGTAGGTGGAACCACCTTGCCTCCGTGCACAACCAAATCTAAGAACAACTATTTTTAACAACAATAAACACAACCAAGCCACACAGAAAATCGACAATACGGAGTCCAAAGACAACTAAATGCTCAGCTAAACCGGTAAGAAGAGCGAAGCCAGCAGCGGAGCAGGTTAGCAAGAAAAATTCCCCGAACGGGTGGTGCGAGAACGGGTGGTGCACGAGCAGCCGAAGGTGCAGATCGCGGGCTGGCTATGGGAGCAAACAGGGAAGAGGCGTAGCGGGCTGTCTGCGGTCGGTCGCACATCTGCATGAGGATAAACCAGTGAGGAGGGGAGCCTTCGGGGGCAGCAGGCTCGCACAATTCCGATCGGATAAACAGGCCCAGCGCGAGTGGTGTGACTGGACGGGCTGGGCTAGCGGAGAGGACCGCCATTGCTCCCTCTCTGACCACGCCCCCACACACAGCGTCACAAACCAGCGACCTGGGTCGCCCCCTCCTGGTAAACAACTAAGGCTTCGCTCCGCTTACTTAACGGCACAAATAGACCAAAAATGGCTCTAGGGCAACTCAGAGCCCCAGAACCGATCAATCTAAGCGATGAAGAAATAGCCAGTCTTTCAGATGCACAGTTCAAAATACTGGTTATCAGGATCCTTATAGAACTGGTTGATTTTAGTCACAAATTAGAGAAACATATGGAAGCTAAACTAATTGAAATGAATGGTAATACAAAGGAAACCAATAGTAATGGAAAGGAGATTGGGACTCAAATCAATGGAGTGGACCAGAAGGAAGAAAAAAATGGTCAAACAGAAAAGAATGAAGAAACAAGAATTCAAAAAAATGAGGAGAAGCTTAGGAACCTCCAGGACATCTTTAAACGTTCCAACATTCGAATTATAGGGGTACCAGAAGGGGAAGAGTCACGAGTGGAAACCTTATTTGAACAAATAATAAAAGAGAACTTCCCCATTCTGGCAGAGGGAAATAGACTTCCAGGAAATCCAGGAAGCTCAGAGAGTCCCAAAGAAGTTGGACCCAAGAAGAAACACACCAGGGCACATCATCATTACATTAGCCAAGATTAAAATGAAGGAGAGAATCCTAGAAGCAGCAAGAGCTAAGGGGACAGTCACCTACAAAGGAGTTCCCATCAGACTGCCAGCTGATTTCTCAAAAGAGACCTTACAGGCAAGAAGGGGCTGGAAAGAGGTATTCCAAGTCATGAAAACCAAAGACCTACAACCAATATTGCTCTATCCAGCAAAGTTTTCATTTAGAATGGAAGGACAGATAAAGTGCTTCTCAGATAAGACCAAATTCAAGGAGTTCATCATCACCAAGCCCTTATTATATGAAATGTTAAAGGGACTTACCTAAGAAAAAGAAGATAAAAAAAATGAACAGTGAAAGGACAGCAAACTCACAGTTAGTAACAACCACACCTAAAACAAAAGCAAACTAAGAGGACAGCTAGATCAGGAGCAGAACCATAGAAATGAAGATCACATGGAGGGTTAGCAACAGGGGAGTGGGAGGAGGAGAAGGGGGGAGAAGGTACAGAAAATAAGTAGCATAGACAGTAGATAGAAAATAGATAGGGGGAGGGTAAGAATAGTAGGGGAAATACAGAATCTAAGGAATTTGAGACACGTGTTCATGAACTAAAGGGGGAAATGGTGGGGAAGGGGTATGCAGGGTGGAGGGGAATGGAGGGGGGGAATAGAATAAATGTAATGGCATAATCAGTAAAAAAGTTAAAAAAAAAGTTCTTGTGTAACAATGAATGTTTAAGAGTAGCCAAGATTATTCTGGGAAGGGGTATGGTGAGAAGTGTCAAAATTCATTGCTGTAGTGATTAAAATGTATCCAACTGCAAGTAAACAGACTTTCAAGAGAACCTAGTGGAGAGACTAGAGCCGCCGGTATGTGGCTATTCGGCGTATCAGAGGCGTTGCCGGTCAGACAGGCAAAGAGCACCTGCATACCCAGCATGCAGTTCTGGGTCAGCTGACTGGTTGGGGGAGAATGTTAGCGTTCCCACCTCATTTCTTACACCCGAGTAAATTACAGATGTTAAATGCAAAACATAATATCAAATAAGTACTAGAAAAATATAGGTACATATTTAATCTTCAGCTGGTAAAGCCATGCTAAACATATAAGAAAAGGGAGGAGAGAAAAAAGAAAAAAACTGATAGATTGATTAATAAGAGTTGAAGTTTCCCCTAAATACTTTAAATATGGCTATGAAGCAATTAAAAATCAGGTGGGCAACAAATGTCACATAGTAATTTAGAGTTAATTATAAATCATTCAAAGAAAATAAAACATTCCAACTGGGCAAAGAACATGAGTAGGCTAGACATTCTACAAGAGAACAATTACACATGGCTAATGAATCCATTTTTGAAAACCCTCAAAACGCAAATTAAAATGATGAAATTCCACTTGGAATCCAACAGCTTGGCAAAGACTAAACAAAATACAGAACTCAGGAAAGGTGGGGGGAATAAGCCTTCTAAACACTGCTGGGGTCACAGTAGAAGCTTAGAGGGTAAAGAACCCTGCCCGCTTCCTTTGACTAGAAATTCCACAGTTAGGATTTGGTTAAAGAAACAATAAAACGTAAAGAAGATGCTATGTACAAACACGCCATCTTTTTATATCAGCAGAAAATCTGCCTATCAATGAGGTGTTAGTTAAAGGAATTATGGCTGACTCATGGGATGCAACACAATGCAGCCATGTTATAGAATACTTGACATGGGAGAGTGTGTGTAACATTATTTAAATAATTAAAAAGTCTGTAGAACTGTAAGATCCCAATGATGTGTTTTTAAAAAGAAATACATTATAGCTATATGCATATATATAAAGCGTAATGATATACATAAAATGTTAATATGGTTAGCACTGAGTGGTAGGATTACAAATAAATTTGAATTTTAATTGCTTTTCTGTGTTTGCCAAATTTTCTGCAATGAAAATACATGTGTTGTAATCAGAAACTTCTACTGCTATAATTATTATACATTTAGTAAGTTACAAAGAAGCCCACCACTTTAAAGGAAAGATTTCAGTTCACAGAACTGGAAAGATGTGACATTTACTTCTAGTTTACACGAGAAATATTTTTTTCCTTATCTATGCGGCAGTTGGCAATCATTGATTGATCAGCAGGGTACTAATTTTAAACTCTCCAGAGCTAAGCAAAACACATTAGAAGCTAATTTGAGTATCAATGGTTTAAAAAAAATCTTACTAGCGAGACAATTAGTAACCAAGGCAATATAGACAGCAATAAAAACTGTGAGAAGGTATTGACAGCCGAATTTTGAGGGATGGATTTGCTGAGCTGCTGGGGCAGAGAGAGCAGAGTGAACCATCTCTGAATGGAAGCTCGTACTGATTTTCAAAAGCAGAGTCTGGAATTAGGAATGAGGGAATGGCCCCAGCATTTGCAGAAAGGGAAGTGCTCATTTCGTGCCCACCTGTAAGTGAACCAGTTTCCAAATGCAACCATTAATACCAGAAGGGCGAAACAGCAGTGTCACATGTGTCTGTGTGGTGCCTTCCCCCCAAAACAGCTTAAAGCACTGCCCTCGCTCAGGGACACTTGCTGCCTCTCACTGTGAAATCCAATCCTGGCAAGTACAGTTCTAGAATCACGATTGCGCACTTACTGCAAAAACCTGGAGGTGGGAGTGTGGTCGGGTGTCCACAGCCAGTGGGGAGCTCAGTGTGTCTCAGTGAGCAAGTGAAGAGTGCAAGGACATAAGAATCCACAGTGGAGTTAGATTCTAGAAGGACCACTGACCCCTAAGCCTAGACTGCCAGGGTTGGGGCAGGGCCAGTGAGAGCAAAGCCCTAGAAAGTCCTCAGCAACAATGAAATGAAAGACTCATCTAGGGCTACGCAGCCCTTGCTTCCTAACCCTCTGATCTATCTGCTTGCCTGCAAGTTTATTTAAAAATCAGATCTTCTTGCAGAAGATCAAAAATATTCCATGTCTGGAGTCATTTTAAATGAGAACCAAAGTTTCCACGTTCAGATTTAACACTGGAAAAAGCATTTAATAAAATCCAGGACCCATTTAGGATAAAAACTCTGAGCAAAGGAGAAGTAGGGGATCATACCTCAATGTAGTAAAAAACACATACGACAAACCCACAACCAACATCATACCCAATAAACAAAAACTAAGTGTTTCCCTTATTGGGGACAAGACGGATGTCTGCTTTAACCACTCTCATTCACCATAGTACTGGAAGTCCTAGCCATAGCAATCAGACAAGAAGAAATAAACAGCATTCAAATAAGAAAGTAGTAAAACTCGTTATTTGCAGATGACATGATATTGTATATAGAGAACCCTAATGAGTCCAGAAAAATAAAACAAAACAACCTACTAGGACTAGTAAATAAATTCAATAAAGTAGCAAAATACAAAATAAATATCCAGAAATCAGTTCCATTTTTATACCAATAACGAGCTATCATAGGGGAAACTAAGAAAACAATCCCATTTACAATTGCTTCGAAAAACATAAAATAACTAGGAATAAATTTAACCAGATGTAAAAGATCTGTATTTGGAAAATTGTGAGGCACTGAAGAAGATACATATAAGTGGAGGCAGGCACATACCATGTTCACGCATAGGAAGAATTAACATCATTAAAATGTCTGTACTACCCAAAGCAATCTATAGATTCAATGCAATTCCTATCAAGTTTCCAATGACATATTTCACAGAACTAGAACAAATATTTAAAAATTTTATATGGAATCACAAAAGGCCCTGCACAGCAACAGTGATCCTGAGAAAGAACAACAAAGTTGGAGGAATCACACTACCTAATATCAAACTGTACTGCAAGGCAATAATAATCAAAACAGCCTTGGACTGGCATAAAAACAGACATATAGACCAATGGAACAGAATAAAGAGCCCAGAAATAAATTCATAACTTTATGGTCAATTAATATTTGACAAAGGAAGCAAGAATATACAATGGGGTAAAAATAGTCTATTCAATAAATGATGTTGGGAAAATTGAACAGATATATGCAAAAAAATGAAACTAGACCACATTCTTAACATTATACACTAGAATAAAATCAAAATGAATTAAAGACTTAAATGTTAGACTTAAAACCATAAAATCCTAGAAGAAACTTAGACAATAAAATCTCAGACATCTTCCATATTTTTTTCTGATACATTGCCTTAGGCGAGAGAAACAAAAGAAAAAATAAACAAATGTAACTATATCAAACTAAAAAGTATTTGCACAGCAAAGGAAACAAACCATTAGCAAAGTGAAGTGATAACTCACTGAATGGGAGAACATATTCACCCATACATCTGATAAGGGCTTAATATCCAAAATTTATAAGGAACTTATAAACTCAACACCAAAAAAAAAATCCAATTAAGAAATGGGCAAAGGACCTGAGTAGACACTTCTCCAAAAAAAACATACAAATGGCCAATAGACATATGACAAAATGTTCAATGTCACTAATCATCAGAGAAATGCAAGTTAAAACTGCGATGAGATATCATCTCACATCCGTCAGAACGGCCATCATCAATAAAAGAACAAACAACAAGTGTTGGTGAGGATATACAGAAAAGGGAACTCTCATGCACTGTTGGTGGGAATATAGACTGGTGCAGCCACTGTGGAAAGCAGTATAAAGTTATCCTAAAAATTAAAAACGGAGCTGTCTTTTGACCCAGTGATTGCACTTCTGGGAGCATATCCAATTCCACTTCTGGTAATACATGCATGTCTATGTTCATTCCAGAATTATTTACAACAACCAAGATTTGGAAGCAGTTCAAATGCCCATCAATAAATGAGTAAATAAAATGGCTGTAGTACATTTATATTTACTCAATGGAATACTACTCAGCCATAAAAAGGAGGACATCTTTGCAACAGCATGAGTGGACCTGGAAACTATTATGCTAAGAGAAATAAGTCAGTCAGAGAAAGACAAGTACCATATAACTTCACTTAAGTGTGAAATCTAATGAACAAAATAAATTAACAAACACAGTGGAGACAGACTCATGGATACAGGGAACAGACTGACAACCATCAGAGGGGAGGGGATTGGGGGATGGGTGAGAAGGGTGAAGGGATTAAGGGAAAAAGAAGGAAAGAAAGACTCGTGGATATAGACAACAGTATGAAATTGCCAGAAGGAAAGGAATGGGGGCAAACAGAAGAGGGTTAAGGGGAGATAAATGGTGACAGAAGGAGACTTGACTTGGGGTGGTGAACACACAACACAGTACACAGATGATGTGTTATAGAATTGTACACCTGAAACCTACATAATTTTATTAACCAATGTCACGCCTATAAATGCAATAAATAAGTAAATAAATAAAATATTAAAAAGAATAAATTTTAATACCAGTATTTTGGGGCATTCTCCTTTAATAATTTTTATTATATCTTTGTATTACTGGAACTATTTCAATTTCTAAGAATTGAGCTCACTATAAAAACTTAAATAGACACTAGATGGTATGACCTGGCCTGGTCCCAGGTCCATTCATAGGTTTAAAACGCTGGTTTCCTCTATTATAGATAAACATAATAAAAATCTTTAGATAGAAAATGTTTGTGCCACACGTAATGCCATTTCACATAGCCCCGTTAGTCCCCATCCTGGACTCCGAGAGACACTGTACTAGAGAAAGGAGAACCACGGATGGCACGTGGGGCGGGGCTGGGTCCCAGACCCTGCGGCAGAACCACGATCAGACACAGATGGAGAGCTGTGGAGGGCCCACCTGAAGCACTGCAGCCGCAGCCCCTGGGCAAACCGGCCGGCCTGGTACTCTTTCCCATCCATGACCGAAGGGACTGTCTCCGTGTCCTGCACAATGACTGCCATTTCACTGTCACGCTTTCCCAGCATGCTTCGGTCATTTATGTTGGCAGAGCCTGTAAGGAGAAACAGGGAAACTGAACAATCTTCTCACCACAGCAGACTCTGCCAGCTGCCCTCCCCACTCAAATTCTTCCTCACCAACAAAATCCTAATTTTGCTTTAAGGAGAGGGGGACTTCCCTAACCTGTGAGTGCATTTTGATCAGTTTAAGCCAACTGTTGCAATTTCGTTATTTTTGCCAGTGATTGACTTAGGAATGGGCACTGGCCATGATTCTAGACAGTGTGACATGAAGGGAAGTCTGCGGGGGTTTCTGATAAAGTTTTTTTTTCTTTTCATAAAGTGACACAAGCCTTTGGATATTTTGGGTTCAGGGGATGGATGAGGATGTGATTCCAAGGGCTGCTGCAGCCATTTTGTAAGCACTAGGAGACAGACAAGCTGAAGATGGCAAGCAGAAAGAAGAAAAACCCTGGATCTTTAAGTTCCTGAACTAGCCAACACTAGAACTTTCTTAACTTCTGTTTCACACATATCTAGCTGAATTTCCTATTTTGTGGCTGAAAGGACTGCAACTGATATAATCATTAAACAGACAAAGAAAAACAGACATGCTTACCAGTTCAGTCCAGTTAGTTTTTAGACTTAATCAGACTGTGCAGACTTTAACTCATGGTCATGTAATTATGAGTGTCGAAACCCAGGCACACCTTCACAATCAACAGAAACCACTTTCAAAATAGATTATCGTTAGTGGCTCTGGGTTTTCCATTCTCTCACCTCACTTGTGTGGCCTGCCAACAGCTTCTGTATCAACCTTCCTCCATTCTGTTTATAAATCCAAACGCACCTGTGCTTTCTGCATTCCCCTGCCTTGGCTTCAGAAACTCCATCACGTTCTCCTCACTAACCACTGCAGATTCACTCTTTCGAATCCTCGAGGTATTCCACAAACCACAGAAGAGGCCTGGCTGATCCCTTTTCCTTCTCCTTCCCCTGGTCACACATTTCACTGCCTCTGCAGATGTGGAGCAGAAGGGTCGGGCTGAGCAGGAGCACTGGCTACTCTCCATGATGGGGACTATCATGGTGTCCGCTGACAGCAGCCTGCCCTGAGCCCTGAGGAAGGGTGTTGTACAGGAGAAAAAGCTGTCCCATGTTGAAGAAACTTCACTGCCCTTTGCCACAAAATTGTCATGTGGTTAATATACAAATCTATGGTTGCTATGGATGTGAGTGGTGCCCCACAGTGACCCTGGGTGACAGGGACCGGATGGAGCACCTCACAGACATCTGGGAGTACTGCTGGAGCAGGGTAAGGTGACAACCTTTAAAATACTTTATACATACACTTTTTGATTACACTAGAAAATTCAGTCATATCTTTAGGCTGGACAGTTGGCCCAGCATTAACATGGGGAAAGTTATTTAATCTTTCTCAGCTTCAATTTGCCTTTTATACATTGAAATCATATTCTAGACCTTGTGGCCTCATTTTAAGATTCAAGATCATGTGGAAGCACTTACTAATCTACAAACTGTTGTACACATGTTAATTATTATTGACATTATTATCAAGTACTTGTTAATTCTGTAGTATGCGCACCACAGAACACTGCCAGAGGAAGGGACAATTTGCTGGCAAGTAGCATTTGTATCAGAGAAGCCTCCTCTCTGGGTTAATCACCCTTCACAGTGTGTGTGAACTGCAACACGGAGAGGAAAAAAATCCCCACAGTACTGTTTTGGGACTTCATTACCCCTAGTCTCCAGCAGAGGACGCTCTTGGGATACAGGCTACTGGATTGGGTGGTCATCACTGCTCTCCACTGTCTCCGCAACTGGGGATGGGAAGCCTTTTTTGGCGCCACACACACACACACACACACCCCTACCTTTTCACACCAGTCCTCCAGACCCCTCCCACCAAGCTGGGCCCTACTCCCAAAGGGAGAAATACATTCCTGGCATTCTGAAACTGGAATTCTTAGAGAGAGGAGTGCTTCTTACATTTGGAGGGCTGATCTGAAGTTACCTGGAGCGCTGACTCTGAAATAGTTCGCTACTATTTAATAGGAATGTGAAGAAAGAACTCAGAAAAGTTTTGATGAATGTAGTAAATGAGGTACTGGAAATGAGATATTGATGGATGTAAACGCTACCTCTGTTCTTATTAAACGTCCCCATATTCTAAAAATCCAGTTCAGAACAGCAGATGTAGCATTATTCCACTTCCGTATAACACAAGGCGGAAGAGACAGCACAGTTCTAGAAAGATACACATTAAAGTGGTAAGAAGGGGAGTGCCTGCTGGCACAGAGAGGGAGGCCAACCGGGGAACTCTGGCATGTTACTCTAGACATGTTTTCAGAATTGGGATTGTTTACAAAAACATGCTCTTTATTCATGTAGTGCTTTTTATGGTAACTACAATCTATTGTTTTTATTAGGACACTGCCCTGAAATTTTAAAACCACTTAATTTTTAGAAAATGATTCTTTTTTATTGTATTGTTCCATTACTGTTTATCCCCCTTATACCCTCATTGTCTGCTAGTATTAGTAAACTTTTAAAAACTTTGCGCAATATACAAAAGAGTATATGAAAAATAAATATTATTTCATATATAGAAATAAAACTTAGGAACACCAAACATCACTGATTTTAACACTCAGGCTGAAAAACAACACAGCCACACCCCAGGAGCCCTCAGGTGTCTTCCACGCAGGCCCTCCCCTTACCAAGTGGGAGACTTGATAGAGAATTCGGTGTTCATTACACTCTGCATGCTTGTAGTTTATATGAAGGGAATCCTACCTAATCTTTTGAGATTTGCATCTTTCATCCAATATTATGTCTTAGGGATTTATCTGTGCAGAGCTGTTAATTACTATTTTCCTTGAATGAACACACCAGGACTTATTCATTCTACTGCTGATGGATGTCCGGTCGTTTCCACGGTTTTGCTGTGATGCGCCACTGAGCTGCACACAGCGTGTGCGTGTTTTCTGGTGCACACATGTGACAATCTGCCTGGGCTCCGTCTGCAGACCTGGAGACTGGTGCTCCACAGTCCTGCAATACTTGGATTGGACGACTTTTTAATTTTTGCTAATTGGTATTTTTAAAAACTGTTGTTTCATAATTACATTAATGAGAATGAACATCTTTCATATATATAAATATGATACATCCTCTTTGGTGATGTTCTTATATAGTTCCTTTGTCATTTTTTTCTTGGAGTTATCTTTTCATACTGATTTATAGGAGTTCTTTATATGTTTTGAATATTAAGTGTGCTGCAAGTACCCATTTCCAGTTTGTGGTTTAGATTCTTATTCTCTTTATAGTGTCTTTTAATGGATACAGTTCTGAATTTTAATGCAGTTGGATTTATCTATCTCTCCCTTTGCAGTTTGTGCTTTTTTCACACCTTGTTTCAGAAATCGTGACTCCGCCTGTGGTAGGCAGAATGATGGCCCCCAGAGACACCCGCATCCCAGTCCCCAAAGCCCGTGGATTTGTCACGTTACAGGGCAAAGGGGCACTCAGGGTGCATATGGAATAAAGGACGTTAATCAACTGACTTTAAAATAGGGAAATTGTCCTGGGTTATCTGGATAAAGCTAATATAATCACAAACATCCTTAAAAGTAAAGGTGATTCAGAGGGAGATTCCAGGAAAATGGGTTGTAACTTTGGTGGGCTTTCAGAGAGATATAATATTGCTGCCTTCAAAGATGAAGAAAGGGGGTCACGAATGTGGCCAGCCTCTGGAAGCTGGAAAAGACAAGGAAAGGCACTCTCCCGCAGAGTTTCCGGAAAGGAAGGCAGGGCCGCCACCTCGATGTTAGCTCAGGGAAGTCTGTGTTGGACTCCTAACCTACGGAACCATAAATATGACCTGTTTTAAGCCCCTAAGTTTGTGGCCATGTGTTGCAGCAGTAACAGACAAGGAACACACCAACTGTGCCGTGTTGTAGCGTTTTAAAGGAAAACTGATTCTTCTGTTGAGCCCACACCAGCTGTCCTATACTTCCCACCCCTCCTGTTCCCTGTGTCTGCAGTTCAGAAATTCTCAGCTTGAAGTGCCCATGAGCATCACCTAGGAAGCTTTGAAAAAAATACTGGTGCCAAAGAGAAAAACAAAAACACCTTGATGTCTGGGCCCCAGACCAGACCGATTTCGTCAGAATTTCTACAAGTAGAAACCAGACATTTCCAATACTACCTCATCCCTTGACCTATTCATTAATCCATCCTTTAAACAAATCTGGTTTAAGAAAAATTGCAGACACAAATAAGCTTCTCCATAATTATAAGTTGCTAAAAGCTCCCCAGGCAATTCTAAGGCAGCCAGGGTTGAAAGAGACCCACAACATGAGATCAGGTGGAATCCCCCTTTACCTGGCAGCCCTTCAGCCACAGCCTCTCATCAGCCACTGCAGTGTCTCAGCCAGCGGGTTTCTCACCCACCCACCCTCGCCTGTTCCAGTGCTGCAGTCTGCATGCGGGTGTTTTTGGTGTCGGGTGGAAGGCAGGCCACCCGCCCCTCTGGCCCAGCAGTTCTGCGGGGCAGCGCAGTGTTTGAGTCCTGTTGGACATTCCCCACTCACTGTACTTTGCAGTGGACTAGGGAACAGCAAAAACTCACTTCACATAGTCAACACAATAGACTTAAATTCTACTTAAGGATAGCCTTGTTTTGGGTAGGAAAGCAAATCATTGTTAACTTCGCTCAGGGACAATATCAAGATGGGTTAGAAAACTGGATTTGGCCACAGGATTTATAACCAGCAGGGATGTTCAGGCCAACAGACAACGGAAGTTCTACACCAAAGAGACTTTAGTGCAAGAACACAACTGTTTCCTCCTGAGGGAAAAATGAGGATAAACAATTATTCATTGTACTTATATCAATCATTCAGTAATTCTGGCATAAATTTCCCATGTTAGGACATTTAACCATGGGTTACTTTAACTCTTAAGCTTTGAGATAACTTGCTTAACACCTGTAAAATATTCTTCCATAACTTCTCAAACTCCTCTCTGCGAATTTTCAACATTGCTCCCTGTGTTATGAACTTAAACTGGGCTGCTGGGCTGATGGGTTGAACAGCAACAGCAAACTTGCTTATGCTTCTGAAATAAAAAGAACAAGGGTATCTTTGGAATTTTCCCCGGGGGAAATCTGTTGTGCCCTGGGGGAAGGAGAAAGAGAAATCAGCCCCTGGAACCAAAGGAAGACATCTTCGTACTCCCGAGCCCACATCTTCAGTCTCAGGAGAGGAAGAAGTACATGCAAAATTGACCTGTGATTGACAGCCTAAAAAACTGTACCTCTGAGGGTTCACAGACCTTTCTAGAAAGTAAGTCAATTAAAAAACTCAACAAACCTATTTAACAGAGTGCTGTTACTGAAAACTACTTTGCATTTATCCTTTAAGTAAAATAAAACAGGTTGAAAATCAAAATGACCTTTAAAAGTAAAATATTTACATCTGTCAATTTTTTACTTCTAGAATTCTAAAATCTTCCAGAGATCAAGTGAATTTTATTTCACTTCGTTTGTTTTTTTCCATTTCAGCAGACATTAGTATTGCTCCTTCCTACTGTCATTTGCCAAATTTAATACAAATATATTCAGAGAGTGGCTTCCGAAGGGCAAGGCCAGAGTAGCTTGAGGGGAATAAGAGAAACCTTGTTCTGGGTGAAATAGGGGAGTAAATGAATCCCTAAAGAGCTCTGAACCCTATAGAGCAAGGGATCAGATATACAAGACATTTTTCTTAAATGCCCAGTAAATGTATTTAGTGTGTGTGTATGTATGTGTGTGTGTGTGTGTGTGTGTGTGTGTGTGTGTGGTGTTGGATGTGAGACTACATTTGCTGGCTTCAGAACTACTTTTTCTTTCTTTCCAATCCTGTACCAGATAAGGCAGTCTCATTACTCCTAGATCCGAGGCTTTTTTTCCCTTTTATCAGCGGAGGATGTCTATATTTACTGCCAAGACATTTTAAAACACTCCAGGACATTTAGTTTCTTAAAGAATAGGGAAGTATCTCATAATAGATGAAAAACTACATTTCATTTAAAACAGATGAGCAGAATCCCCAATAGTGGGACACATTGTATCTCTAAGTAACCTACCCCCAACCCTTGTCAACTCATTTATCTGGCTGATTATTAACACTGTTTCTCATCCTGGCCTTTCTGTGTATATGTTACATAATATTAGAAAGCAAAACAATTCAGTGATGGGAAAATAAAGCTTTCCATGTGTATAAAATAATGAAGCTGAACACCCATCCCTCTGGTCAAGTTGATCTAATCTAGGTAGAATGTGAAACCAATAACTCTCTCACGAATCTGTTGGTGGGGAAAGGACTCTGGAGAATTCTATTGTGCATCCTTGACAAGAAAAGACTGCAGACTTTAGTCCAGAGCTCCATCATACCATTACTTCACAATGCCCCCTAACTGCGCTGACACCAACCCAGCTGGTCCACTCTGCACCCTGTTTAATGACACCCAAAACAAAGACTCTAGGGAAAAAAAACAGAAAACATGGAGGAAACAGTATTTTAATACCCTTCTGATTCTGACCCTGGCACAACTTAAGATCTGTGGCCGTGGTGAGATGGGTGGAGGGCAAACACACTCACATCACCAGGTACTCAAGTGTGACACATTCTCCCACCCCATTTCTCCTCCTTCAAGTCCCCAAATGCAGGCACTTGGGTTCAATTAAAATAAGGAGTATAAAAGAATTAGAGAGAGCAGGCCGACTATCGCTCTGCTGGGTCAAACTGCTGCCTTCGGATACTGCAATTTACACAGTGGTCATTTAATTGCTCGGGGCCTGTGTTTCTTCACAGATAAAAAACAGGGATTAGAAAGGTTGTAAGCAAACCAGATCGCTTCAGAAATGTTTTAGATGGTATGTTACTATCCTTCTCAACTGCACAGAAAGCTCAGAGGAATAGAAAGATTTCTGGATGATTTAAGTCAACGAGTTAGAGACCATCTACTTACCAATAATAACAGTGTTGTCGTCGGCAATTAGCAACTTGCTGTGGACATAGATGAGCTCCGTGACTAGGTTCCCTTCAAGCTCGGCGTGTGTTCTGAGACCACAGAATGATATGTAATTTATCCACTGATTGCCAACTGTAAGTTTAAAGAGAAATTACTAAAATTAATATGACCAAGCTCAGTAATAGCACATTGAACTTTACCAAAACAACTATATTACTTAAATAGGTTAAGAAATATATTGTATAATGTGTGTGTGAATGTGCGTGTGTAATTCCCAGATTCGCCCAGGATCTATTCTTGCTATCTGGATAATTTTATATCGTTGATATTGTACACACACATTTAAAAAATCATACTGAAGTGCTTTCCATGTCTTCCTTTTGCTGAGGCAATCCAAAAATATATTTGAATATGAACATTTTATGTCAATGATTTGGTGAGTAACTCCCGCAGTGCGACCATCAAAGCCAAGCCCGAGCAGATAAGCTAAGACTTCGGTGTGGCCTCGTGCCACCCGTCTTGGTCGCCGCCTGCTACGGGTGAAATCAGATGCAGGACGTGTGCCCAAACTGCCTGAGGTACGCACAGTTTGCAGCACGCAAGTATGCAGCACGAAGGAGCAGTTATATTCTACAGACGTTGGGTAGATATAAATGCTGGCAATTAAATGACACTCCTTCTAAATTATGAAGATGAGGAAATGAAGGAATCCTGACTCTATTTGGCTTTGGAGAGTTTTTTCTTCAGAGCAGGCAGAACCAGGTTTGCACTTGAACTCATTGCCCTCTCCTCATGTGAGGGCCTTTCCCGTCATAAGGAGAAACGCATTCCACACCCCGCCAGCCCCTCACCACTGCCCTGACTTGAATGGCAGTTGCAGATTGTACGGTCCCTCGCCCACATCGCGGTTGTCTGGGACGAGCGAAGCCTGATACTAGAATGAATGAAGTGGAACCAAACCATCACAAATTCTAATAGAAAGAGAACATAAGTCTTTTTTTTCTTTATTGGAATCTCAAGCACTTTAGTAGAACCAATGTGGTTCATGTTCCACTGACTGAAGTTTCCATGTATTAGCAATGTTTTCTGTTTTACTGTTGGTGTCACTCTGTGTTCCTGTTAAATACGAGTATCTTGGAAAGAACTTCATTCACAGGTTACACGCGGAGACCCTCCCCTTACACGTATGGGTGAGCCTGCAGCTGTGTCTGTGGGAACTGATGTGCTGGTTCACTGGTACATCATGTGTAGCACATGCATCTCTAAAGTTTCATATAAAGGAGATTTTTGCAAGTAATTTTTCTCCATTTATTAATGTTATATTGGAAACATGTTCTATACAAAGAATTGCCTCCTCTTTGAACTAGAGAGAGAAGTATTTCCTCTCCTAAGTCCTGCATGCCCATTAATTCTAGGAAAATATTTCTAATATAATGCCTAGTACATTCTTTTACCACCACTTATTTAATCCTCCATTTTTCCTACTGTTGTGCAGGTCTTACACATATTTGTATCCCAAACCCTTGCACGGTGCTTTAAAAAGTTAAATAGATGAGTAAATAGAGGAATGGATAAACGGGTAGCAGCTGGTATTTTATCTTTTGGTTTCTCTGTATCATCTACTTTCCTGTAGGTGGCTCATGATCTAGAATCTAAAATTCTAAGACATAAAGCAGCTTTTAAAAAATCACAGATCAAATCCTTTGCTAAAAAAAACATTTTTTTGCAGTAACTTCTCATAAAATATCCACTTTGAGCAACAGAGTAGACCAATGGTTCCCAGTGTGCATGGAGACCACCTCCTGGGGACCTGGTAGAAGCAGAATCCTGGGACTCTCCCAGTGTTCGGATACAGTAGAAATCTGTAATTCAAATGCCCTAGGAGATATCATTCTTTGAATGATACTGCTACAGAGTCTTGGTATTTATAGACTTCAGATTAGTGGTACACACTCAGAAAATAACACAGCATGACCCAGTGAGATGCATTCTAGGGGTACAAGTCTGCTCAATGTGAGGAAATCCATTAATATAAGATAGGATATTGATCAATCTAGGAAGAAAAATCATGATTATCTCAACAGATGCTGAGGAGTTTTTGACACAATTTAATACCAATTCTTGATAAAAACAACAAACAAAGTAGAAAATGAGGAGTACTTTCTTAACATGCTAAAAAAATATATATATAATACATGAATTATATATATATATACATCTGTGTATGTGTGTATATATTACCTTGGGGGCATCAGCCAATGCATTTAGACTAAAGAAATCACCTCCATTTATAGGTAATATAATAGTATACTTGTGGACTCCATGATAACATGATCTCAAACAATAAAAGAATAAGCATGATAGTATATAAATTTAGAAATCAATAGTCTCCAAACACACAAACAATAACCATTCAGAGGATATAATATAGACAAAACCTCACTTATAATGGTGACAAAGAAGATGAAACACCTAAAGATAAACTTAACAATAAATGTGCAAAATTTTTATGAAGAAAAATTTTAAACTATTGAAAGACAGGAGAATAAAGTTGAACAAGTTAAAAGACATCCCTTGCTCTGGGACAGAACAATTCAACATTAAACAACAAAAAGAAATGGCAACTCTCTTCAGGGTAACTCATACATGTAAGGTTACTCAGAATGTAATCTCAGTAAGACACCCACAGGTTTCCACGGAACTAGAAAACCTGATGCTGTCATTTATATGAAAAAATAAACAGTCAAGAATGGTTATTAATAAAACTGGAAAAGAAAAACTATGGGGGGACATTAGTCCCATTTCATACATCTGATATTAACACATTCCATAAAGTCTGTGTAATTAACACAGTGCAGAACTGGCCTATAAATAGACAACTAAACCTGGGAATGGAATAGAAAAGTCCAGAAATAGATCCAAGTGCATATGGAAATTCTGCATATGTACATAAAGACTGCATCTCAAATAACTAGAGAAAGAATTTTTACATAAAGGACTAGGACTTTTAAATAAAAAGCACCCATACAATTGCATTGGTATTTGAAAAAGATAATAATTATATGTTTATCTCACACCAATCACAAGAATAAACCCAAAATGGATCTGAGAGAGAGATGGAAGCATATAAAACCATAGCAATGTTAGAAGAAAGTACAGTAAGTTCCTGTATGGTCTGAGTGTAGGGGAGGCTTGTCACTGTCCAGAGGCAATAAAAAATAAGATTGATTACTTTGGCTCAGTTAAAAAAAAACACTACATTTTCAAGATACAAAACACCACAAGCAAAAAACAACAGACAAATAATAAAGTGGGGGAAAGTATTTGCAGTATGTGTCACAGATAAAAAGTGAAGAGTGCACACTTATAAGGAACTCAATAATTAAAGGGAGCAGGTGAAAATCTAGACAGAGAAATAAGAGTAAGACATGAACTGATAATTCACACACACAAAAACATACATTTGAAAAGATATTCCCCCTTACTTATAATAATAGAAATGCAAATTAAAACTCCACTGAGAAACCATTTCTTACCTCTGAGATAGGCAAGAAAAAGCAGGATAATGCATTCTGTTGGTCAGACTGTTGGAGCAGGCTCTCTCATACGTTGGTTCTGAGAGTGTGAATTGGCTCAAGCTTTTTGGAGGGAAATTTGGCAATATCTGACAAAATTACCTATGTGTTTCTCTACCTATGGACCCAGCAGTCCCACTCTAGAAATTTACCCTAAATATGTAACTGCAACAAATGAGAACATACATACATATTCAGTGTTACTCATCGTGTAATTGAAAAATACTGAATAAAACCTGACCACACATAGGAAAGTGATTGAATTAACTATGGCAAACCTATACATAGAAGGGTATGCAAAGGTAAAAAAGGCATGAAGGTCTCTACAAACTAATACAGAGTGACTTTCAGGACATATTGTTAAATGAAAAAGCAAAGTGCATAGGAGAATATGTAGTACGCTATTCTTATAGAAGAGAATAGGAGAAATATAGAAAATACGCATGTTATCTGCTCATTTGTGCAAAAAAAACACAGCAAGAATAATCTAGGAACTGATAAAATTGTTTAACCATAGGAGGTGGTTGGCAACAGGGTGAAAAAGAGGGTAGGGAAGAAAAAGAAAGCATAGGGGAGTAATGCATCTCAAGTATGCCTTTTTTCATATTTAAACTATCTGCAGTGCAGAAGTGAGCAAAAGTAGTTTACAGTTCTGAGTACGTGAAACAGTTTATTCTTGTATTATTATTTGTTAATTATTGTATTATTTATTTGCAATACAACTGTAAACCTACGTTTGCCAACCCTTGTATATTGCACACACTCAAAAAAAATCACAAAAGCTAAAGAAAAAAATCCCTAAAATAGAACACAAACTGAAGCAAATGAACCTCATTGTACTTAAAATCAATAATATAATTCAAATTAATTTTGGACAGTAACTCTTGAGTGTACGTATACCCTTAATCTAAAGACAAAAGGAACTATGAACAAATATTAAGTTCTAGTGAGTAGATTTATTTTTTATAGTAGCATGGGCTAGCAGTTAAGAAACTATTCTCTGTGTATTCTGGGACTGAGGAAATGGATACAGATATTGTAGCTACTAGGAGCGATGTTTCTCACTGAAAGAGGAGTTACAAAAACAGAGAGATGGCTGGAAGGAATCCTGCAATGTGTGAAACTGGAGGTATCAGTATGCCAATATGGAGCATAGACAGACAGACAGACAGATGGCGGACAGATAAGTAGAATACTCACAGCCCACACCAGTCACAGCCCGGTAGCAATGATCTTCTCTGGAACCCAGATCTTGGTTTCTAAATTCTATATTCCACTGAATGAGTCTACATTCCTTGGAGAAATGGTTGCTGGCAGGACTAGTTGTAGGAATGTACAAGATGAGTCTGAAACCCTTGCTGTGCTGGGGAGGGGGAGAAGGCTGATGGGGACATGGCAAAAAGCACACCAAAGCCCCTTAAGAAAATCCCTCAGAGGACAAAAGTATGGGAGCTGAGCATCCCAATCATGACCTACTGAATAAAATACGAATCCATGAATGCATACCAATGTAAAAACAAGAATACATAAATGTAGAAGGGAAAGATTTCATTACAGCTGCAGTAAGTAGAATTGCAAATAACAAATTAAGAACAAAGTAATAAATATAGAAGAAATAATGGAATTAGAAAACCAGCATTTAGCAACTGTCATGGTAATAATAATTGAATCATAGTGGTAATAATTGATTGATTAGAGAATCACTAATGCATGCTAAAAATTACTGGGTGTTTGATGGGAAGCAAGATTTCTATATAGCCTCAAAGCGTTCTTCCACAAATACTAATTGCAAAGGGAAACAGTAATCATATGGTGGATACACCTGACAGATACCACCTTCACTCGGCAGTCAGTCAGTGAAACCAGTAGTGGGGCACCCCAACATCATGTCCGGGATGACATGGCCCATGAGGAAGGATGCATCACTTCTGTAATATTCCTGCCGAAAGGGCATAACCTGAATCCAATCATGAGGAAGCAATGAATACCTGCACTGGGGGCTTCTCTACAGAATAAGCAGTCTGTACTCTTCAAAAATATCAAGATCATAAAAGTCTCCACCTTCCAAAAAAAGACTGGGGGGTTTTTTCAGATTAAAGAAAAATAAAAATACATGGCAACAAAATGCAACACATGACTGCTGACTGAATCTTGAGTTGGAACAAATCATCCCCCTATTTTGCTATAAAGGATATCAGGAAGACAACTGGCAAAATTTCAGTAAGGTCTACAAGAGGACAATAGTATTTCACTAATGTTGATTGCATTTATTTTGATAATTGAATTATAGCTGCTTTAAAAATGTCCTGTTTTTTCAGGAACCCATCCTTATGTATTTAGGGGTATATGGGTATCATGGCTGAAACTCATTCTGAAATGGTCCAGGGGAAAAATGCCCACCTATCTAGTAAAGGAGAACGATGAAGCAAAAAGGTAAAATGTTAACATTTGGGAAATCAGAGTGGAGGGTATATAGCAGTTCTAGAAGCCAGAAGTCTAAAATTACTTAAAAAATTTTTTAAACATTAGTGATACTGACTAATAGCAACCTACAACTTTAAGACCTAGTGATTTGTAATTTTCTAAGGCACAGATTTGTGCCGTTTTAAAGCAAGGCTAGAGAGTATCAGCAACCTATCAATTAGCTGGAGAACCTCACAGCCCACATGGTCCAACCTGTATCCTTGACTGTAAAATAGCTCTACGACGTGATAAAAATATAATCTGTTTGTGAAAAATGCCCTCGAGAAGGAGGCAAAGGGTCCCCAGCCGGAAAGTGAACATTTTGGATGATTTCAAGTGTGGCCTGTCAAATGCAGTGGGGGGCCCATCTAGCAGGGAAAAAAGCAAGTCAAGAAATTAATCCTGCTAGTGTTTTGTTCTGTGAAGAAAACTGGACCGATACATCATAGCTACAACGTTGGTGATGTTTCCTGTGGTGTGAGGATGGACTGAGGAAACAAGAACCTTTTGAAGAAAATGGGAGAAAGCCAGGAGCATGTACAAGCATTAATATGAAGCAACAGATGGAAATATATCAGGAGGTTTCCAAATCATATGTCATGGCGGTACCACATCTCAGAATCTTGAGGTTTATACAGGCTCCTAGGACATATCTGTTACGAGCATTGCACATATATACCTCAAAAGGTGAGAAAATCAATGCAGCAGGCTTGATATTTGCAAGAAAAATTTATAAAAGGACTTCAAAGGTTGCCACAGGCTTTTGTTACTTGAAAACTTGTAGCCGTTCACATTTGTACATTTCTAATCCTGATCAAATACATCTAGACCTTCTGTTAAATCATACTAAATTGGATGCTAAAATGTCATAACTCACAAAAGTTATAAAAATGACAAAGAAATGTTTTAAATTAAATACTAAATCACAGAAGATTGGAGTATCAGATAATTATACAGTAATAGCTGCAATTTTAACATATTCACAGTGGCAGTTCTGTTATTTTTAAAGAACTGAAATGGCACAGAACTATAGTTTTCTATCCAATTAGAGATTAGCTGGTTCATGTATTTAAAACCCACTATGCATTTACAGAAACAAAAATAACAACAGAATGTTGTACCTCAAAAAGGGGCGCTATGTCATTAATCTGTTCTTCCCTGTTCAGAGAATGAATATTGTCCCTACTGAGATGTCTGATTTTGACTTGTTCCCAGGGTACTTGGAAATCTTTTCAGAAGAGGGCTTAACATTGAAATTACTTCTTGTGTTAAAATCCAATTTTCCCCTTGAATAGGCAAAGGCAGGGAAAGGGCCCAGAGCCAGAGGAAACGCTTTACAATCAGCTCAGGCCATTTTTATGGTCGAGAAACTCCACAGGCTTGTTCCGACTTGTTTGTCTCCTATAACCTCACTTTGCATTTTACTAGCCACTGTCAGCACTGACCGGCTTTCCTGATTTCATTTCAACAGTGTATCTTTTACAGCCGTATTCCCTCGCCGTCATCTTCACTTGAAGCTGTTAAAAAATTGAGCTAAGGATAATGCTCCAGTAAATCTTCTCTGTCCTGCTTGCAATTAGTTAAAACTTTGCAAAGTATTTATTATTAGTGATGTACATGTCTTATGTGGGAAGTTGTTTCTAAAGTTTTTTATTTTTGTCATTAGAATTAATGTTAGTTTTTTCTAAAGTTGTTTTAGACTGAGCGACCAATCGTGAAAAATTCTGGGGGAACCCAAATACACATACATACACAGTATTATACATATAAGTTTAATTCATTATTTGAAAGCTTCCAAGTCATGTAAAAGCCCATATGCCCTAAAATTTACTCCTTTATAATGTACAATTCAGTGTTTTTAAAAAGTATATTGATGTGCTATACAATGATCAGCACTGTCTAATTTTAAGACATTTTTATGGGCCCCCAAAGAAACACCATAATTATTAGGAGTTACTCTCCATCTGCCCTCTGTCCAGACGCCGGTAAGGACCACTCTACTTTCCTGTGTCTATGGACTTGCCTGTTAAAATGTTCCATAAAGAATGAGATTATATAGACAAAGCAACAAACAACAAATGTTGGAGAGGGTGTGGGGAAAAGGGGACCTTAGTTCACTGTTGGTGGGATTGTAGACTGGTACAACCATTATGGAAAACAGTATGGAATTTTCTCAGAAAAATAAAAATTGACCTGCCTTTTGACCCAGCAATTCCACTGCTAGGATTATACCCCAAGAATCCTAAAACATCAATTTCAAAGAACCTATGCACCACAATGTTCATAGCAGCACAATTTACAATAGCCAAGAGTTGGAAGCAACCTAGGTGCCTATCAGTAAATGAATGGATCAAAAAATTGTGGTACATATACACCATGGAATTCTATGCAGCAGAGAGAAAGAAGGAGCTACTACCTTTTGCAACAACATGGATGGAACTGGAAAGCATTATGCTGAATGAAATAGGCCAGGCATTGAAGGACAAATACCATATGATTTCACCTTTGACAGGAAGCTAAAGAATAAAACAAACAAGCAAACAGAATAAAAACAAAGACGCTGAAATAGAGAACAAGTTGGCAGCGACCAGAGGGGAGAGGGAAGGGAACTTAAGGGGGAAAAAGGGGGAGGGATTTTGAGGAACAAGTATGAAAGACACAGAGATGAGGACTGGGGGGGGGAATGGGAGGGAGGGGGGAGACCGGGCGGGGGGGGGTGGGATGGGAGAAATAGATTAAAAAAAAAATGTACTTGAAAAGTAACTAAATAAAATTTAATAAAAAAAAATGAGATTATACAATATGTGGCCTTTTGTGTCTTGTTTCTTTCCACTTAGCATAATATTTTCAAGGTTCATCCATGTTGTGGCATGTATCAGTACATTTTCTTTATTAACTAAATAATATTCCATTGTATGGATAAACATGCTATGGTTCTACATTGACCAACCAGTGAACATTTGGGTTGTCTCCATGTTTTGGCTATTACAAATAATGTTGCAATATACATTCATGTACAAGTTTTTGTGTGGACATATGTTTTGCACTCTCTTAGGTATGTACTATGGAGCAGAAAGTTATATGATAACTTTCTGTTTAATTTCGGAGGCATTATCAAATTGCTTTTCAAAGAGCCTGCACCATTTTGAATTCCCAACAGTATTGTATAAGGGTTCCAATATCAACATATCCTTGTCAACCTCTTTTTTATTTTTGAAAGTACATCCATTGTGGTGGGTATGAAGCAGTAGTTTGTGGTTTTTACTGGAATTTCCCTAAACACTAATGATGTTGAGTATTTTTTCATGTGTTTGTTGAGCATTTATATACCTTCTTTGGGAAAATGTCTACTTAGATCTTTAGCCCATTTTATAAACCGGGCTTTTTATTGTTAACATGTAATTGTTCTTTATATATTCAGGATACCAATTCCTTATCAGACTTATGATTTGCAAACATTTTCTCTCATAATGGATTAAGCAATGGTTTCTTGGGTTGTGTACCATAAACAAACACGTAAATATTTCATCATAAACATAAAGGCTTTTATTTGTTCCAAAGGACATTATCAAAGAAACAAATGACATGGTTTCCGATGCGAAATTGCCTGTTAATCTTCCTGATTATTTGCTTGTCCTTCGCTGCTTTCAAGATTCCTTTTGTCTTTGTCTTTCGCTATTTTGATTACAATGTGTTTTGGTGTGGATCTCTTTAGATTCATCTTACTTAGATTTGGGTGAGCTTCTTGGATGTGTAGATTCATGTTTTCATCAAATGTGGGAAGTTTTCAGTCATTATTTCTTTAAATATTCTATACGCGCTTTTTTTCCTTCCTGTCTCTCTGGGACTCCCATTGTGTGTGTATGTCGGTGTGCCTGGTGGTGTTGCACAGGCCTCTGAGGCTCTGCTCACTTTTCTCCACTGCTTTTCCTTCTGCTGCTGAGACTGGGCACCCTCAACGGGCCTGCCTGCACAGGTCTTCTGCCTGCTCCGGTCTGCCACTGAGCCCTTACTGTGCATTTCATTTCAGCTGTTACACTTTCCCACTCCCAAATGTGGATGTCTGTCATTCCTTTATTATAAGAAAAGAACTTTTATAGAAACGTTTTAATAAAAAAATCCTGTGTTTATATATTCTCTACTTGAGGATACATTGTTTTTATACTTCCTTTAGTTCTTTACATATCATTTCTTTTAGTTCTTTGAAGGAAGAACTTAGTTAAACTAGCTGTTGCAGAAACTCACACTGTCGGGTCAAATTACAATCATCAGAACTGTCAGCAGGCAGGGGCTTCACACCCATTCTGCTCCTTCCGGTGGCCACTAGGCTGCTGCTTTTTACAGTGATGAGCTGGTTTTCCTGGCTACTGCAGAACTGAGGAGAGGGGAAGGGGTATATGCTGAATTAAAATGCCACGAAGCTTGCTGTTTTGACCAAGATGCTGCTATCTTTCTTGAATAAACACTCCTCAGAGTGTCACATGCCTTTGGTAGGTTTCCAGAGTTCCAAAAAAGATGACTTTGATAATTTTGGTGTTTTAGTTGCTTTTATGTAGGAGTGAATTTTTGAAAATCCTATCTATGCCTTTCCTAGTAATGTCCTAATTATTAAAAATTTTAATTCTCACCCAGGGATTTGTTTATTGATTTTTAGAGGGAGGGAGGGGGAGAGAGAGAGAAACATTGGTTGGTTGCCTCTCATACACACCCTGACCAGGGACTGCACCTGCAATTCTTTGGTCTACAGGACAATGCTCCATTCAACTGAGCCACCCAGCCAGGGCAATGTCCTAATTCTTCATGTGAAAAATATACACACATGGAAGGACTAATATTCCCTCCCCATATTCTGATACACTATCTAGTGCATTCACTCCTCAAAAAACTGAGGTGATCAGCATGTCTGAAGGCCGTACCACGTGGTGCATGTCATTGCGATGGCTCCTCCTGCCTTCTCCAGTGGCAGCTCCCTTCTCCCAGCCGGTGGGACTGAAACTCTTTGGATTATCTGCTTCCCTTACTCTTCTGCTCCCACACCCACCGCTCAAATCTTCCTTCAGTCTTACACGCATCCTCGCTTTCCATTACCAGTATGCCTCCAGCTCTCATCTGCAGTAAGCCTCTCTCTGCTGTGTGTACCTGTAGTAAGTGAATCTTCATACAAACAGCACTTTGGTGCGACCATTCCAGGAATCAGGGGCTTCCATCAGCCTCATCTGATCTCCTTCCGGATAAAATCTAGTCTTTCTCAGGTGGCCCTTCAACTTTTCACAATCTAGACCCAATATGAACGAACCAAAGGTCAGACAACTTGGGCTCTGACTCCAGCGTATTTTTTTATGGAAACTTTCAGACCTACTGCACAGGGTATAGAACATTATGAAGCCTCTGCTATGTGCTGAACTTAGAGTCAGTTCACAGAGATACAGGCAAGTAAACCTGCAGGTACAATCTATGGTAGTGAAGAACTGCACAGAAGGATCATTTGAGAAGGTATCTGAGAACCCTGGTTGGGTGGCTGGCTCGGAGCATCATCCTATTCACTGAAAGGTTAGAGGTTTGATCTCTGGACAGGGCACATATCTAGGCTGTGGGTTCGATCCCCAATCAGGGCACATACAGGAGACAACTGATAGCTGTTTCTCTCTCCCCCTTCCCCTCTAAAATCAATAAACATACCCTGAGGTGAGGATTAAAAAAAAAAGAGAGAAGTTATCTAAGAAAGGGCCTTTGACTATACGAAGGATTATAAAACTGAAAGGTATTACTGCGTTCTTTTCTTATTTTCCTTCAGTATAATGTCCTAAAAAATTCAGACCCTGGGATATCTACACTTACAGGAGGCCACACAAATACTTGTCAACCCTGCAGCATTTGTGTCCTCACCCTTAATGCAGGGATGACAGCTGTCCTGCTCACCGCCTAGGACTGTGGTGCAGGGTCACAGGAGAAGGCAAATGGAAGGTCTGGCGAAGTGCCTTCCAAATCCCATTCATCATCAAAACAATTATCATAAATAAATAGAAATAAATCATAAAATATATTGTAAAATACTCTCATTTTTATTACTATGCATCTCCAGTCATGTTGTCTTCATTCGAACATCAGTTTGGACAGTTTAATGAGAATAAATTTACCTTGGTTAAGTATTTCATAGGACATCTTACGGAAACAGAGTTCCATAACTACACTGTGAAGGTGTTAATGATTATTGATGCATCGCCAAAACAAGCACGGAGGAAAAGAGAAGCAGTTACTTACGCTCTGCTTTTAACTGCCCAAGGATGGAATTTTCTCCTCTGCACATGGTTCTGAAGATATGCAAAGAAAATAAATAATTATGGAGGTTTCAAAGGAACCAATCCCCATTTGTGGGAGATGATAGCCTCAAGGTGAGTAAAAACAGCACAAGTGCTTTTATGAAAAGACGCTGCATAGACTTTTTTAAAAATGAAAAAACCAACGAATATCACTTTTGTAATGTTAGTGATGGAATAAGGTAGTTGTTTTGAGGTAAGTAAATGGAAAAGTTATAAAATTGATTTCAGGAAGAGATGTTATTTTTAAAAGATGGTTGATGATTGAACTTTCTTTCTTAGGAAATTTAGTGCCAGCAAAGATAAATTTAGAATGCCTCCACACATAAGAATAATCACATAATCACTTTCCCCTCAGAGGTGAAAAGTGCAAACACTTCGCAGAGTGATTTTGGAATTAAAGAAACTATTATACTTGGGCTATCTCTGTAAAGTCGGCAAGCCCCTTAAAAGTGAAAAATACATTCTCAAGTAACTGACTATTAGTGATTTGTTTTTTCAAGGCTCTGATAGTAGTCTGTGAATTATAAAGACTGACAAAACAAAACATTCTATGCTCCATCTGCTTGCTTTATGAAAGTAATTGAAAATAGAGTTATACCTGGAAAATGCTGATATTATTAAAGGTTATGCCAGCAAATAGAGATGTTTTTGCATAAAAAAGGTTATAGTTTTAGTTGCTGAACATAAGCTAAGCATGTTATTTAATTCGGCTGGTTCAAACCCAAGAAAATAGTCACAAAAAATAATTACAATTGACAATATTAAAAAAAAATTCAAATGTCAAACAGAGTGTCTAATATCCAATTAAACATTATGCCGGGGCCTTAAATACTTGAAAAACTTTGTCTTTCAGGTTGTGAATCAGATAATAATAGAAATGGGCAAGTCTTCCATCTAAGGGTCCAGACCACAGCACAAAGTTCTCTCATACTGCCGCGAGGCAAAATTACTCAAGAGGAAGCAAAAAAAAACAAACCAAAAAACAAAATAAAACAAAACCCCTGCTTTACTTTTGAGATCCAGGAAGGGAGATACAAGCTTGAGAAGTCTGAATAAAACAAGAGGACTAAAATAATTCCACCAGTTGCTTCTCGGCCTTTTGGCTAAGATCCAGTGTAAAATAATTCCACCACATGGGGCACTCAAACCTGCACAGAAGACCCTCAGATCCTACAGGGGGTCCAGAGGGAAGGGGGGCAGGAAGGCATTTAAACCCTCACCCCCAATTTGACAAAGGCTCTGAACCCTTATATGCTTTACACACTGGGGGCTCTGGATAAGGTCCCCTCTGTCCTCTAAAAAGGGTTTAATTATAAAGGTGGTCAACTGCAGGCAACTCTGAAAAACAAGGGATAGTAAAAGAAAATACCCAGGTGCAGGTCCTTGCTTTGCCTTGTCGAGAGTGTGATCTTGAGTAGGCTCTTTCGGACCTCAGCTCACAGAGCTCGTCCCCGGGACCTGGAGTCTGGCCCAGGCCCGGCCACTTGCCTCTTGACTTCCATTCTCTTTCCCAGCCACGAGACCCCGAGATAAGCCTGCCTTCTCTACAACAGTCCATCATCAGCTCCTGCCTCTCAGCCTTCCTCATGATGCTGGGCTGGCCGAGGCTGAGGCCTCAAGGGCCTTTTTGAATATGGAAACTCTGCTTTTTAGAATATCAAGAGCAGAACTAACTGCTTTCCTATAATGTTAACTAAGATGTGGTAGAGAAAAAGAATTAAAAATTCAGGAGCTAGGAAAGAGCCCTCATGCTCTATTTTACTAGGAGAGACTATTATGATCAACTTTGTGAAAGAATTTTCTCCTTGAAGAATCATAAACAAACATGCACAAATCACAGCATTTCAAGCACTTTTTCTTTTCTTACTACAAGGAATATAAAAATGTCAATGACTGGTAGCTTCGCAATAATTAAAAAATTAATATTTATATATAATATATGTTTTATATATACACATATAAAGTGCTTATGTCCACTTATAAAGATCTATATGTATATGTGTATATATAATACATATAAACACATATACACATAAAATGTGTGTGAATATAAAGGAGACTAATATTTTAGTTCTTTAGTATATATAAATGTAGATATTATAAATGGATACAAGAACTCTTTGTATATATTATTTTATATTTTGCATATTATACATTTATAGATATGCATTATATGTTATTTTATATTTATAATACATCTATATCACATATTTCATATGTACTATAAAAATTATGTCCTTTTATAAAAAGGACTAAAAAAAGGACTAATGTTTCAGTCCTTTTATATTTGCCATGTGTCTTAGGCCTATCATTTATGACTTTAGGTTCTACTTGAATTTTACCCACTAGTAAATAGACTAAGAGTCAAAGTAAAATTTTAAAAAGTGTTCATTTGTTCAACAATCCACTGAAGAGACATGGATAAGCATTTCCTTTCCTTTCACCAGTGTATGCGCGTGGCCGAGAGCTGAGAACACACAACTAGAAATCTGGCACCTGTAGTTGAAGTGCATTATTGCCTGGAGAGCGTTTCCTCCACCAGTTGAAATGTCTCCTTCGAACCCTGGCAGAAGGGGTATCACAACATATACTCGGTACCTCTGGCTTTCCCTGCAAAAAACAGACACAGAGAGATCCAACGACAACAAAATGATACATGCAGCAACAGTTTCAAATGACAGCCAAGCTTTTCACACGGTCTGAGAGACTGAACTAATGGCTTCCTGCAGTACATTCAATCACGTCTGAGGGCTTCGGGTGCGTGCTCTGGGATTGGAGGCCAGAAGCTATTTTCCAGGCTAACAGTTTGTAACAAACTGAAAAATAAGGGACTTTGGCAGTAAAGTGGGAATTGTACCACTATCTCTCTGCAGCATAATCCTCCCTAGGACAAAATGTGTCGTAAGAAAGCCTGGCTTGGATCCCACGGATGGTGTGTGTGCACGCCTGTGTGAGCGGTGGGGGTGGGGGGTGGGCAGGTGTTCATAACAAAATTTTTGAAAAGACTATTATAATGGTTTTATGTGTAACAGGTTATATCCATACTTATACCCTAGCTCAGAGCCTGGCATTCAGTTAATAGTTGTTGAGTAAATGATTTCTCACGGCTTAGATCTCTAAGGCAAAAAGACATACTGGACCTACTAGACTATTGTCCAATGTAGAAATCATCATTGTTTAGAAACTCTGATTCAGTTCTGACAGCTCTGGTTTAGAGGCAAAATATTACTCTGGGTCCTTCGAGAATTCTGAGTGACCGATGATTTGTGAATCCCCTGCGCATGTAACGTGGTGTGTCTTTGGCCCACTCTCCCAACTGACTAGCAACAGCCTTTGAAAGAAGAGCTGTAGAGGAGCCTTAAGCTCAGTGATGGCACAAACAGAAGAACCTGCAGCTCCTTACTTTGATCCACAGTCAGAGCGTCAGAAATTTGGAGACTTTCATTGAAACAGGTATTGCCGCTTTGCAGGCAACGCTGTTCAAGTCTTCGTCTCCATCAGGAAGAGAGACAGGAAGAAGAGAAAGCCTGGGAATGACTGAGGCACCCACTGGGGTTGGAATCTCGGCCACACGTCTCAGAGGTCTATATAGTTCACACAAAGGTGCTCCTACTGGATAATTTTCAAATCAGATCCTACTTAAACTGTTCATAATACTTAGTTTCTGAAGTTCATTTCTTCTAAACAACTACATTTTTCTTTCAGGTGAGTATTATTACTCTGAGGGGTCAGATTCATTACTGAGGTCTCTAAATGCCAATGTATGCATCAGGACATGTGGAAAGTGAAGTTCAGGGCAGAAGTCACAGCCAACAGGGGTTGGAAGACAGTGAGCTTAACGGATGCTGAGAAACCAGTAATTTAAAGCAGGCTGTTGTAATGGCATGGATTAATCACTAGATGGCACACACAGTTTGAGGAGGAAAATAAACCATTAAAAAGTGCAAACTGTTAAAGTTCTCTTTCTAATAAGGGTAAGAGGCTCATATCCCTAAATGGTAAATGGGGGAGTAGAAAGAGTACATGAGCTATTTCCTCACAGCCAGCATTTACAAGTCCAAACAAATTAAACTAGACACTTAAAAACTGACATCATCAGGCCTCAACTGCCTTTCCAGAATCAGCTTCAGTATGAGCAGCCCACACCCACTTTTCCTTTGCTCAGGAGTGAGCCTCCCTATTAAAGAGGCTTGGCTCACCCACTCTCTGAGTTTGGAATTCCCTTCTCTGCCCCATGGAATCCCACTTCTTCCAGGGCAGCTAAAAGGCTCTGTCTCCGGTCAAGCCATCCCCAATCTTTCAATCAAAATTGTTTTGCCTCTGTGTTCCCAGGGCACAATGCCAGAATGTCTACTCACACCCTCTGGCCTTACACAATACTGATACACATGTCTGTTGCCTAGGCTATGTGATAAGCTCTTTTGGAATACAGGACATATGTCCACATAGCTTTCTATTTGGGGAAGTGCCTGATAGAGGATACCAGTATACAGTATGCACTTGATATGGTTTTCTTTGGAAGGATGAGGTCAGGTTGGAAGAATGTTTCTGGGAAGAAAAGATTAAACTGCACAGGACATTTTTCTTTAGATTAAATTACATTTAATTTGAATTTTTTATTGTGGCCATTTTAACCACTTCTAAGTTGACTCCTGAATGCAGGGGTATGAATTACATTCACAGGTTGTGCAACCATCAATGATGTTGTGAACCCTGAGAAAGAAGACGCCTGCTAAGAAGGGCTCCCAGTAGCTAGCTGGGCTCAAATTAAAACAAACAAACAAACAAAGAAAAAACCCAAGCAATACAAAAACAAAAAATAGAGCCTAGCAGGCATTTCTACACAGGGACCTCTCATGCACTCCAGGGAGAGACCTGTGCTGAACTGCTTGCCTCTGCACCAAACTGCCTGCCCCCACAGTGTTGCTGCCACCTGAGCCAGCCCTTATAAAGGAGTTCCTGGAGTCCTACTTCAACCAATGAGACTGAGGCATTCCTCATCCAATCAGAGATGCATAGCTCCAACCAGAGTGGTTGTATTCTGACCAATCAAGACAGATCAGATTGCAAGCATTTGGAGTCTTCATTTGCATGAGGACAGGCCAATCAGGGAACAGAGGCAGGGACTTCTATGTACATAAGCCAGCTCCCCTCTCGCTGTGCCCCACTTTCCCAGAAGCTGCATTTCCCTGACTGAGCTGAAACACCGAAGATGTCTTGCCAGAGCACAGCAAAGTTGACCAGCGCTGACCAGAGCATACTGGCACAGAATGGGGCAAACTAAAGCACAGCAGGGTCGATCAGCATAGCTCAAAGCAGGCCTGCAAGCAGCAAAGCAGGGCTGTCTAGCCAGAGGAGGGCCTGGCCCAGGGCAGTCTCGCAGTCATGCTGTTTTCACAGTCTTGCTATATCATGGAGGAGCTGTTCTGCAGTGAATAAAATTTCATTCTTCACCGCATTCCAAACTGGGTATTTCTGTTAGTGTGGAAATGGCGCCAATGACCACTGGTTGACAGTATCTATTTCCAAAACTTTTGCATGGCCCCAAACAGAAACTCTATGATAATTAAGCTATAATGCTCCTATTTCCCCTTTCTGCATCTCCTGGTAACCTTTCATCTATTTTCTGTGTCTACAGATTTGATTATTCTAGGTGTTTCATCTAACTAGAATCATACAGTATTTGTCCTTTTGTGTCTGACTTATCGCACTTAACATAGTGTCCTCAAGACTCATTCATGTCATGGCATGTGTCAGCATTTCCTTCTTCTCCTGGCTGAATAATAAACCCTTGTATGTATAAACCACAGTTTGTTTATCCAGTCATTTGTGACGGGCACTTCCGCTTCCACCTTCCGGCTGTTGTGAATGAGGCCCCAGTGAACACTGGCATTCAGCACCTGAGCCCCTGCTTTTTGTTCTCTTGCGTCTACATCCAGGAATGGCTTTGCTGGGTCATGTAGTTAGTCTATGTTTAGCTCTTTGAGGAACCACCAAATTACATTTTCTCATGGATAAATATATGCTCACAGTACACAATTTAAGAAGTAGTAAATTATGTGATGAAAAAAATTTTCTTCCTGGTAAGACATGGAAACAATCACAGTGTCCTTTGACAGATGACTGAATAAAGAAGGTGAGGTGCAGATATACCATGGAGTATACCAAGCTATAAGAAAAGATGAAATACTGCCATTTGCGACAACACAGATGGATCTTGAGACTATCATGTTAGGTGAAGTAAGTCAGACAGAAAAAGTCAAGACTTGTATTTCACTCACATATGGCATACAACGCTGAAAACAACAGGCGAACAAACAAGACCAACGAAAACTCAACCGGCAGAGACACCAGTGTGGCGGTTGCCAGAAGAAGGGGGTGAGGCAAGATCGCAAAAGGGAAAGGGGGACAAGTACACGGGACGGAAGAAAATTTGACTTTGGGTGGTGGGTACACAGTCCCATATCCAGATGACATATCATAGACTGTGCACCAATGTCACCCCACCTTTAAAAAGGTAACCCCCTCCCCAAATTCTCTTTCATCCCTTTGTTCCCGGCCCCTTTCCCCCTCCTTGAGAGCAACTCCTGTACCTTCTGTGTTCTCTCAGAAACGCTCTATGGATTGATAAGCATGCATATGTATTCCTCCCTTACACACAAATGTTGCAATATTATAAACACTTTTCTAAATGTTATTTGTATCATTTATAGTGTACCCTGGAAATTCAGGACACAGAGAATTGCCTGTTTTTTTTTAACACCAGTGGCGTAGTACGCCGCCATAATCCATACCATAATATTTAGACCAGTTCTCTACTGGTGGGCATTTAAATGGTGTCTAATTTCTCACTGTTTCAAAATGACAACTTTGCTATGTGTGCTGACCCACAAAAGTTCTGTTTTCATTTTGTTAGAAAAATTTTCGAAGTGGTATTGCCATTCTTGACCACCGGGTATTTGTGATTCTGTTTGTAAAAGATGGTCCCCGTTTAACCCTGTGTTTTATAAAAGCAAAAATGACAGCAAAATGGAGACTTCCTATGTAGGATATTGGGAAGTAGCCTATAAAAATTTCGTAACTTTAGGTTAAAAATTCTTGCAAATTGACTTTCTGAGAATCAGAATATTCACATTTTCTTGTTCTTGGGACCCTGTTAGTTCCATATCAAAGCTTTTTCTGGTTTTATAATGCAGTAGTTCTTGAATTTCCTGAATGATAAAATTTTTAAACAGTGTTCAGTGCATTAACAGAAATGTCACAGGTTTTCACTACTGTAGAAGAAAAGGGCTCTAGAATTTCAAACCATAGTATTGTGGTTAAGTTTAAGGCAATGAAGAGAAAATCCTATTCAATAGTATATCCAATCTCCTTCATTGATCTCGCCCTCAGAATGCAGCAACTCCCACCTGCTGAGGGTTTTAATTTCTTCTGAAACCCTGCCCCCTCAGAACGTGGGGCTGGTGCAAATAATAGCAATCAGCAGAGGGCAAGAATGGGAGCTCCAGAATTATTAATGACCTTAAAAGCCAGAGAAGAGCTAGTGGGCAAGCCATCATGCAAGCAATCACACAGCCTATTTTAGTTCAGAACATTTTTATAAAATTGAATTCTCAGGCTTTTGGTTAAAATAAGTTTGACTTTCAAAACTCACTCACTCTTAGAGCAGTGCTATGTATGACAGCTAAAAATTGGAGACAAAAGTCCAATAATAGAGGGATGGGTGGCAAAATTAGGCTGTAGCCCCTCAATGCGTATAACTTTTTGCACCACTAAAAATTACCATTATGATGACCTTTTAGCAGGATACTTCTCTTACTGTGTTGCAATGGTGCTGATGCACAGTTACAATTACGAGACAACTATAGATGTGGCAGGCTGATACTATAAAATGACATAATTTTCCCCTTAAATGTGTTAACTTCCCCCCACTCTGTGACTGAAGATCTGAAGCAGGCATGGGTCGTAGAGTGGGTACTCTTGAAAAAGGAACCAGGGCAAGACATGCCAGCTTCTTTGATTGGGGAACTAGATAGAGATTCTTTGAGCTGAGTCAGAAGTATAAAGAAAAAAAGACTCCATGCAGGGACTCTGTCTTTCGCCTTCAAGCAGAGTTTCAGGGACAATAGGAAACACCCCATTATCTTTCCCATATGAGGACAGGGGACCCCTGAGGAGCTGAGGAACCCAGAGAAGCGTCCACCAGTCCATGTGATGTGACAGCAATAGAGGGGAAGTGGCAGAAAGGCAGGGATGACAGGAGAATGCTGAGGCCCCCAAGTCGCGGGAAGTCAATTCCAGAACAGGCCTGAGACAGGCCATTGCCAAGAACTGGAACCCCTTCCCAAAGATCCAGGTCCCTCGGCATCTACACCAAGGACAAAGGTGTGTAGCCACCTGGCTGACTGACTACAGAGCAGAAATAGCAAGAAACCCCTAATTCTGCACACATTCATCAGGAACTGACCAAACTAAATCCTTCTGTTGCATGGACATGGACTTGAGACAGAAATTTAGATGAGTTACAGAGACAAAAAAGTGACAATTCAACAGAAATATAAGTACGTATATTAACATGAATAAAAAAGGAAATGGGAAAACAAAAAGTGAAGTTTTTAGGGTGATGAGAATATAGAATCTTTAATAGCATCTTTAATTTCTGTGACTGCTGTCACACTGTCTGTCCCCGTAAAAGGGGAGTGCTAATTCACCACGTATATGGGCACATGGGCAGCCGCAGTGGTTCCCCTGTCCCTTGTTCCCTCCTTGTCCTCCTCTCTGTAAAAGCCCCTCCTCCTGTGCCTGAGGTCCATCCTTAGTGAGGAGGGTAGTCAGGAGGAGCGGGGTCTGCAGATCTGTAAGAAGACCCCAAAGGGGGTCAATTGTGCTTCTCCAGTGACGAGATGCTGTATTTTTTGAGAACTTGAGATTTAGAAACCATATTTCATTGCCACAAACTTCAAGAGCTGGTTATGAATCTGACTGTTGCTGTAGCTTTTGCTGCAGTGACTGCCTACAGAAACAAGAAGGACTGTGGTTGGGCCTTAGTGCTTTGTGCGGGGAGAGTTTTCACCCCCCAGTGCGATCAGTTCTGTGGGGACTGGGTCTGTAGCTCCTCCGCAGGATGCAATTCATTTCATTGTTTGGTAATTCTTTTAAAATGTGGTGGATCTTCTTGAGCTTCGGTTTGCTCCTCTGTGAAAGAGAGAGCTGGCAACAATCATTCCTAGTCCACCAAAAATACTGGCCCTATTTAGCACTGACTTTGAATATTTTATGTGTGATTTTATAGATTATGAAGTACTATATATTATAGCACACACACATATAATCTCCGTTGGTTATCTTTCGAAAATGGCAAAGCTTTTAAATGCAAGAGTGACCAGGTTAGCTCAGCTGGACTTGACAGTCTCGGGCAGGCACAGCCCTGCCCCTCTGTGACCCCAGATAAGACTCTGCAAAACCCTTCACTCAGCTGTTCTCACCCTGGCCCAGCATTTTCAGTCTCACTTTTACAGAGTCTGCCCTTCCTTCCTTTTTCTGCCAGGGCACATGCTCGGGCACAATCTCAGGCCCAGCGACTGCCGGCCTCCTCCTGGTGTGATCTCTACCTCTCTCTGTCTGTGCAGGTTACCATGTATATAATTTTTGGAATCGAGAAAAAGCAAAAAAAAAAATTAAAAAGATTTACATTAAAAGTTCTCCTGCCATGATGTGCTGTCACCTCTGCTCCAGAAATTTTATAGAGCTTGGAAACTATCCCACGAGAAAAAAATGTGAAACCAGCAAGTGGTGTCTTAGTTTAAATGTTTTTTATTCTTTTTATTATAACTGCAGTTTAAATTTCTTTAAGACAGTGCTTTAAAAACATACCCCCAGAAAGACTGAATGCTGTACAACAGAACATTCAGAACATTCACATGTTTAAACTCCAATTAACTGACCATAAATTTCTAGTTTTTCAAAAAGAAAAAAAACTATACCCATGTGTGCTATTTGGTATGCAAATGAACTATAGAATATGGTAATTATAAGATGCAGAATTTCCTTTAAGCCTATGAATTTTTTATGTGTTGAGCAATTACTTTAAAAAATAAAATATCACCCTGGCCTATGTGACTCAGTTGACTAGGTGTTATCCTGCAAACCAAAAGGTCGCTGGTTTGATTCCCAGTCAGGGCATGTGTCTAGGTTGCAAGTTTGGTTCCCAGCTGGGGCATGTGCAAGAGGTAGACAACTGATGTTTCTCTCTCACATCAATGTTTCTCTCCCTCTCTTTCTCCCTCCCTACTCCTCTCTCTAGAATCAATAAAAGAATAAATAAATATTCACCTGATTTTATTATTTTAGAGTAAAGCACCTCTCATGGATTTCTGGGAGGCTTAACGTTAGAACTTTTCTACTTCCCTGAGATGAAGGAGGCCATGTGCTGCGTGGTGACAAGCACACAGGGAGGTCCCAGTGACCTGGCTGGAGCCTCAGTCCCACTCACCAGGAGCTGTGTGACTCGGTCAGGGTGCCTGGTCTCATCTGGCCTCGGAGAATCACTGTACATCTACTTGATGAGGTCGACATGATAAATAAATGAAGTGACGTATATAAAGCACCTTGGATGTGGAACAACTAAAAAATGTGGTAACACTACTATTCAATGAACAACCAGTGATTTCAATTAGAAAGCTTCTATACCTTCAAAGAATAATAAAGTAGTGCCTAAAATTAAAACAAAACACAGCAAAACTGAACTCGTAGTATACTCTTATACTCTTATACAGAATACCTCTTACTTCATTTATATTTTGGGGGAGAGTGTTATAAATCAATGATAGGGAATCCAAAAACTGATTCCCAGGGGGTGTCGGCCACGGATTTCTAACGGGAAACCTCTGGACCACAGGTGGAGACACAAGGTCTGCCGGCCGAAGCCGGCCCTCCACCTTGTTTCTGCCCCCTGGCAGCGCTGAGCTCCTTGCCCCTAGTTACGGAGCAGTTACATTTATACAGTCCTAAAGTTACATTTGGTCCTGCGAAGGCAACCGCATGGCTTAGGTGGCCGTGGTAAAAACAAGCTGGACACCCCTGTGACGCTGTTTAAACAAGGTGCCCCTTCTGTCTCAGGACCAACGAGCACCAGCGGTGGAAAACCAAAGGAAGTCTCACTTAGCCGGCAGTAGCCATCAGATGATTTAAAATGAGACACATCGGGCATCTTTTTAATTAAAACATTTGTTTCTAACATAAATATTAATTCTGAAGCAGCAGATTTGAGTATTGTGCTTCTTTTTCCCTGCTTGAATTTACAGTGAGCTAGCAGGTTTCTAGATGATAAATTTCCTGAAAAAAACATAATAATTTCTTACGTGAACTAGCAGTTTATGGTTTTCAAATTTTTTTGCATCTATTCACATGAGCTAGATAAGGTAGGTTTTGGAGTGGGTTTTTTTTTGATGATTAAAAAAACAGTGTCAGAAAGGCAAACTAACATACTCAAAAGGTCACATACCTGTGGATAAATAGAGCTGGAAAAAACCCAGGTCTCTAGCTGCCTGGCTTCCAATCAATTCCAGATTCCCAGAAGAATGCCTCCCACCCCACACACTCAGGGGCAAACTGCAGCCCTCTCTGGTGCTGTCTACAGTTACAGGAAGCATGAAGACTTTGAGCGATTTTCAAAACTGTGTATTTTTCAGTGTACTTTAATGTTGTATGTGAAGGCAGTTTAGTACCGAAATGCAGCGGTTTTAAATCAACTGCTTACTTCATTGTGTGTGTCCACTCTGTGCACCGTGCACTCACTCTCTTGCTTCGTGACTTTTTACCAAGGCAGCAAAGTTATGCATGCACCTGATCAGTTGGTTTGACTCCCTCTTTTGGCTTATCCAATATGGTATAAACCAGTCGATTTTAGGCTGCGGAGTATGACTTCTTCTCCCTGATACCTGGTCAGACTGGAGTGGTCAAAGACAGGTTTCAAGTGGGTTGGGAGCTGGTCTCAACTCTGAGGCAGTTTGACTGCCGAGAGCAGACCTTTTGTTTTCTGCAGAGATCCCCACAGCTATTCTTAGTTCAGCATGGGGAGAACGATATTATGAGACTCTAGGTCATGGACCAAGCATGAAGGCTTTGCACAAACCTGTTTCTGTAAAGAATTATGGCTGTTGAGAGGGAAGCAGGAGGAAGTGAGGGAAGTGGAGAACTCACCTCAGGGAATTGGCATGGGGCTGGATTCCTGCCCTGGAAGCAATATAAAGGCTCGGCCCAGGTGAGGGAGTTGGCACTTTAAAGACTCTGATCTCTCTCGGGTGGGAGGGACCTGGAACAGAGCCTGTGTTCCTTGGTCAGGCTGGCCGAATGCTGACTGTCATTTCCCTCTGTCTGCTTGGTGCTATATTCTATTCTTTTTTTCGAGAGCCAAAATTATACTTGTTGCTAGGCATGTGACTTTGGGAGGGAAGTTCTGAGTCTCAGAAGAGAGGAGAGCAGAGAATCAGTGATGGGAGAGAGAGGAGCAAGCTAGAGGCTGGCACAGCCTGGCCCCCAGTGAAAAGGAGGGCCCCCCTACTGGCAGCCTGCATGATGAACTTTTAAATCCCACCCTCATCTTCCCTAAGAATAGAAGTTCACAGAACAGAAATTAGCTAATGAAAACCTACTTTACAGTTGCAATTAATGCAGAAGATGAATAATAACATGGAGATACAGAGAAGGAGGAAATGCACAATATATTTCTGGAATAGGTGTGTATAATCAACTAAAACTTTGAATGTGTGAGAGACACGCCACTTTGAAATGTGACTGTCAAAGACAGTGAGACTCGAGAGATTAGAGACACAGGACCCAGTTAATGTGAAATTCGATGGACTTGATCCTTGTTTGCTACAAAGTGGGCATGAAGTTGCCAGTCTTTAACATGCCTGTGAACTTGGAAGCATTCAGATGGTAAAGCACGAGCACAGGCTGCCTTGCCTTCTCGTGCTCTCGCCACGCTCCCTTCCTTTCAGGAGCGGCCCACAGTATCACCGGGAAATGTTCAACCAGAAGGTAGCTGAAGGTGCCTTCCAGCCCCCGAATGCTCTGAGTTTAGAAGTAGTCCAGATTTTTAAAGAGAGTAACATATTCCTCCAGGCTCCCAAAGACTTAAAAAACCCAACAACTTACAGGTCCTCATGATACGATGTACTACAGGGAACTAATAACCCGGACAAGTGAGGCGCAGATTGAAGGTGTACAAGCCACTCTCCTTATTAGCAGATCCCAGTTCCAAAATTCATGATTCAGTGCTCAGCTCCATGAGCTCATTTGTCATCTTAATGTCTTCCCTTGACTTCTTCCAATTTCATGAAAAAATTCTTTTTCCTTTTTGTCAAATATATTTTATAGATAAGACAGATACTCCTGCATCATGAAATGCAAGAGTTGAAAGAAAGATAATGCAATTTAGTAAACAAGACATAAAATGACCCATAGAATTGGAGTGCTGGCAAGGATGCAGGAAATGTGTGTGTGTACATGGATGTTCAATGGTAAACAGACTTTTTTCGAAAATCATCTCAGAAACAGAATCTATGGTGACTTTCTTTTAAAAAATATATGAGAAGGCAAAGGGCAAAGGTCACCTGTAATGGCACAGATCATTATTAATATTTATAGTCATATATGCTGTTTTAGATGAGCAGTGAGCAATCTTGGCTGTGCTCTGAAGTTACCTGTGGAACATTATTAAATGCAGGGGGTTGGGCCCCCCTCCAGAAACTTCTAATCTAGGGAGCTGGGAGGTGAGTCCAGCTCTCCGCGTTTTTGCGAAGGTCCCCTGGTGATTCTGATGTGTAGCAAAGGCGGAGACCCCTTCGCCACACCTCCTGCAGGGTGCAGTAGGTATTACAGTGTCCTGCCCAGAGGCTCTCACTGTGGGGTGGAGACAGCCATTCCCTCTGCCACTGTGAGTGTGGGCCACTGACCACCCATGATGAAGTCCTTCTCCAAGAACTGTCCTCCCCAGGATGAAGAGCCCTGCCTAATCCAAGCTCATGCCCTTTCCCCACAGGCAGCCTGCATCTAACAGCCAGCTAGTGGGAGGACGGACAACAAAGGCCCAGCCCTCTAGCCTTCATCTGGGGCAGCTGTGAAGGGGTCTTTGCTCCTGTCAATGAATTGAAGGTAAGTGATGTGGGGAAGGCACGGGTTGCAAGTCCAAAGACTTGAGCTCAAAGTCTTCTTGCCTATTGCTGTTAGTGGCCTACACAAGTCATATCACCATGTAAATCTCACTTTTGCACTCTAAAAACAGGGATAGCAACAACAATAAAAGCAACAAAAACCATATGATCTACGTTCAAGAGCAGTTGTGAAGATTCAGTAAGAGTCTGTAGAAATAAACTATTAACCACATAAAATGGTGGTGGCTACTGTTACAAACTATTCTTAGGACTAAACATTTTATCACGTGAAGAAAAGATTTTAAAGCACCACATGTCACTGAAAGTCAAAAAGTGCCTCAATCCCCCAATGCGTCTGTACTAAACATTCCCCTCTGCATGTGTTCAATGGACTGGAATAATAAAATGCAATCGCTTTGTTTGTTTTGTTGCTTTTACACGGAGCTAAAGTCAGCCATAAAAAGAGCATCCTGGGTGCCAAGATAATTCAGGGGGGAAAAACAGTCTTTTCAACAAATGGTGCTGAAATGACCGGACATCCACATGCAAAGGAATGAAGTGGAACTTCTACCTCCCACCATATATGAAAATAACCCCAAATAGATGGAAGACTAAATGTTAGAACTAACACTATAAAATCCTTAAAAGAGAACAGCAGTAAACGCCCATGTTCTTAGACGAGGCACTGGCTATAGAGCTCTGACACGAAAGCACAAGCGCTAAAACAAAAATAGATAAACTGGACTTTACCAAAATTAAAATCTTTGGGGCTTCAGAGGACACCATCAGGAAAGAAAAAACACACCAAATGAAAGAAAATATTTGCAAATCATAAATCTGAAATAAGACTTGTATCCAGAATATATAAAGAACTCTGGACAACGCAACAAGGAGACAACCTAACTGAAAAATGGGCAAGGGCTTTGATAGACGTGTTTCCAAAGCTAACACATGAATGGCTAATAAACAACCAGAAAAAGTACTGAACATGACGAGTCACTAGGGAAATTCAAACTGAAATCACCGTGAGATACCATTTCATACCTGCTAAGATGGCTAGACCACAAGGACAGGGTGTGGGTGTTGATGATGACGCAGAGAAGTTGGAACTCTCATACAATGTGCGAATGGAAAATGGCACAGCCACTTTCGAAAAGAACCTGGCAGTTCCTCAAACTGTTTAAGGGTTACAGTATGAGCTAGCAATTCTATCCCTAGAGTAATGAAAAGATGTCTTCATAAAAACTAGTACAGGATGTGTATTAGCAGCATTACTCGTATAACCAAGGAGTGAAAGCAACCCAAATATCCACCAACTGAAAATGGATAGATAAAATGTAGTCTATCCAGGTAACAGAATATTACCTGTCAAAATACATGAACTACTGATACATTCTATAAGTGAACCCTGAGAACATCAAGCTAAGTGAAGGGAGTCAGTCACAAAAGAACACATGTCATATGGTTCTATTTACATGAAATGCCCAGACCAGGTGTGTCTATAGAAAAAGAAAGTAGGGCCCTGGCTGGTGTAGCTCAGTGGATTGAGCACGGGCCTGTGAAGCAGAGTATCGCGGTTCGATTCCCAGTCAGGGCACATGCCTGGGTTGCATGCCAGTTCCCAGCAGGGGACACACAAGAGGCAGCCACACATTGATGTTTCTCTCCCTCTCTCCTTCCCTTCCTCTTTAAAGATAAATAAATAAAGTATTTTTTAAAAAGGAGCAATATTATTAGAAAATAAAGTAGGTTAGTGGTTGCCAGGGCCCAGGGAAGAGGGGATGAGCAAGGACAAAGGTCTGAGGTTTCTCTCTAGGGTGTTGAAAATATCCTGGAGTTGATTAGGTGACAGCTGCACAATACTGTGAATACCGTAAAAATCACCGAATTGTTTATATGGCATGTAAATTATATCTTAATAAAAGTGTTATTAAGAAATAATCCCATGAGCTGACAAAATAAGACAGATGGTAACAAGAATTTAAATATAACTCATGGAAAAATATTATGACTGTTTTGCTTTTATTTCTAAGTAAACACAGCTCATTGTCTGCTATTGAACAAACCAAATTGCAAATCTGCATGGGAAAGAGGCTGGCCAGGAATAAGTGACTGTGCTCTGGAAGAATTCACATTCCCTCAGAAAAGGGACTCAAAAGTTCTTGGCCACTGACTCAGGCTTCAGGAATCAATAACCTGCGAGCTGAACCAAATCATGCTTGCTGAGGAAAAGCCAGCTTTTTATGAAATTGGCCTCCCAAAGTCCCTTTGGCAGTAAATGCAAGAACAGCCGCAGTCTCAGCCCCTTTACCTGTGAGCTCTGAGCACCCTCTGGGCAATGGTGTCGCCAATCTTGTTGAACACAACCTTGTCGTCAGCACAGCTTATAAAGAACTGGTTCTGTGGAAAAACAGTAGGACAGTCACGTCAGTCTGTCTTGTCTCAGGAGGTGTGTAACGGAGATGTGGTATACAACAAAGCCCATGCTGATATATTTTTCAAACATTTGACAGAGCAGACATGCTCTGATCCCTGAAATCACCTCAGGAACGTAAATCACAGAGTACAAGAAGCCTCAGCTCACTCTGGTTCACACACATTCCCAGGTGCTAACAGGAGTATCATCTTTATCAAGAGAAAGGCTAAACTATTATTTCATCACGCAAAGTCCTCATATGTTACATGCTTAGAATGAATGGTAGGAACATTCCAAATTTAACTAATGGGAAAATCAGATTTTTTTAGATTCACACATTGCATAAATGCTTATGATTAAAAATTCTATGTTGGACAGATACAGAAAACATTCTGACAGAAGTCAAGGGGGAGGGGGCAAGGGAGGCCAGGTGAAAAAAATGATGAGCAAAAAAAAAGCGTAGGGGGGAAAAGGTGATAGAAGAAGAGTTGACTTTGGGTGGTGAACACACAATACAATATACAGATGATGTGTTGTAGAATTTTACACTTGAAACCTATATAATTTTATTAACCAATGTCACTGCAATAAATTCAATAAAAATTCTATGTTGGCAAACATTGTGTGTCATGCTAAGTTTACTTTTTTAACAAGGGAGATGGTAGAATCCTGGTCTAATTTTCTCCATCTTTCTCCATTATTGACTAGTATCTGCATTGGTTTTATCTCATTTGTTTGGGTCTGTTATTGTGCCTGAACTTCTATTATAAAAAGCTTAAAATCTCTTTTGTATGTTGCCTATATATATAAATAGACCAGTAAAATGGAAAAAGGAATAATTTCCTTTTTTCTTTACTTCTATTATTCATGCATCTATAAAGCATTCTATAACACTTTTACTAAAAACCTGGGGTACAACATTATTATCATGGTATAAAAGATTTAGTTGCTGCATGAAGGAATGTTAAAAATTAGATACAAACATTATCACTATTACAAGTTCTCTTTATGCATATTGTTATAATACCCCTGTAACTTTAAGTATAGTCATCACAAAGAGATGTATATCTTTGCCAATCATCTTAAAGAGATGTATAAGCAATGAGTTGGTATATCATCACCTGTATGTAACATTATCATGTTTATTACTATACACAATTTTATACTTAAGCGCATGTATCTGTAAACTGCCTCCTGAAAGCAAATTTACAAGGAGATATTGTGCAGAAACTCACTTGAGAATGTCTTTCCTCTTAGGGCATCAAACAATCAAAATCTCAGTGGCAACCAAACCGTGTTTGTTTTTCTGAATTTACATTACAGCATTCCTCAGCAGCTGTCACACACGCTGGCCACGTGTCATGGCCTTTACTTCTCTGGAGGGGACAGCAGGGTGAATGCTGATCTCTTACCTTGACTAGAGGTATACCAACCAGGTTATTGTCCTCATCCATGAGTATCAACATTGGTGTTACCAAGAAGAGGTCAAGCAAAAGGATTCTGGGTAATGGGTGAGGCAGCTTTTAACATCTCACATTATTATGCTACAATATTTGACATCCATAACACTCAATGTATCAGTATTACTAACCTCCAGACTTTACCCAGAGTTCATGATTTTTTTTCACTAATGTCCTTTTTCTGTTGCATAATTTGATCCAGGACATAACATTGCATTTAGCTTGCTAATATTTTTAACCTACCTTGTTTTTTTCTACATCTGTGAAATAAATAAATCTCGAATTCTTTCCTACTTGCCTTTAATGAACAGAACTCAAGGGGGAGGAAAGCGGGGCTAGAAGGAGTCTCTCCAGGCACCCATCTCCCTCCACAGATTTTCACAAAATTCAGTGAAAAAGGCAAGACTGAAATAAAGAAGAGAGATGTGCTCTGGTTTATTTTTGCATTGTCACAACTTCTAACTTTTTCAGAATTTTCCAAGTGCACGGAGGCAGCTTCAGATGGACTCTGAAGTGCAATTACAGTTCCCAAAGTAAACCTGGTGTCCCTAGATCTGCTCCTATTCTTTGAACACAGACTCTGGGATCTGAAAAGCTTCGTAACGAGTAGTTGTTCACCCAGGATTGAAGGAGGTGGTACCTGCCTTCAATATTCCTGCACCTTCCTTTTCCATGCTCCTTTGCTGTACTCTCCCTTCTTCAACATCCCCACACTAGTGGCATCCAGGGGTCTTTATTTTAGTAACTTACACCTGTCTGTGCTCTCCTGAAGCAGTACATGCCTCACACTTCGAATTCCAGCCAAATCTAAATGTACACATCTATATTGGAGTGTGATATAACAACATTATGAGTTGATACATTTAATTACAAGGATCTTGGTGACTTCATTTAGAGTTCTGAGTTGATATCAGGTATTCTGGGGAAGTAAAAATTCAGGTAACCTCTCCACATACCAACATACACTTATTAACACAATAGATGCTGAGTTTGGTCTCTGTATGGTATTTATGGGAAGGCAGGTTGTCATAGCAATTTACATGAGCAAGACTTACCTCTATATAGATATAGTGCTTGCTGTTCTCTATCACATGGATGTAAGCTGTGTGGATGGACTCTTCATGGTACTTGATCCCAGCAGACCAGTCAGCAGCAGAGCGAAGCAGCTACGAGGCAGCCATCAGAAATGAGCAAACATAAGACAGTGGGGATGACACCAGATATAATGATACAGTAAAGTCAATCCATTTTCTTTTGAACAACTGGATGAGTATGGTGGCTTCAGTGTCATGTGCGGGTCAAGTGAGAGTAGGCGGGTGGGGAACTGGTCATAGCCCATAAGGAAGGAGCCCAGCTGGCAATCAAGCATTGAATATTTCTTCTTCTACTCAATATATTTGTCACTCAAAATTGGAAACTATGAAGTGTTTCTACCAAGAAGAGTACTTCAGAAGTCCCCTTCTGGTAGCTGAGTAGGGTGACCATTTGTTCTCTTCTTCCACGATAGCTCCACTGTTACCCCAGAACTCCTGTTGTCCTGGTGCATTTATTAATACTGCCACTTCTACTCCCAAAAGAGTTCTGGAACCATATGATATGGCCATCCCAGCTCTGACTTGATAATGCGATTACTCCTCCTCCCTCAGAGAGATATTGTTCAGAGCAATACATGCTAGAAGGCAGAGATTCACTTAACCAGCTGTCTGATCCGTGGCGTGCCACTTCTCTCTCCACTCTCTCACGCCCTCTTTTCACTGCCTCCTCCACCCACACACTCATCTGCTCTCACCCCGATCACAGTAAGAGCTTCCAGCTCAGACTCCTGCACGCCTGTGAACTACACTGACACAGTGTGGGGCTGCCTGGGTCCAAAGCTCAGCTCAGCCACTTAGTGGCTTTGATCTTGGTCAAATTTCTTGACCTCTTTGTGCCTCAGATTCCTGCTCTATAAAACGGAGTAGCTACTTTATAGGGTTGTAGAGAGAATTAAATGAATTACTATGGAGTGTGCTGGAAGCCTGGCACCTAGTCACTGCTAGGTACTCAGTGTTTGCTGTTACTGAGAACATTACAGGGTGTTTTTGAGTGGTGGCAGACCACGCCAGCGACACTGCAGGGAGGGCGCACTAGATGACACGGAAGGCTTTCACCACTAAGGCACATGGGCCATAATTTTTTTCAGCATTTTAACTGGTATTGCAGTACAATGTTGGGTGTATAGTAGGTGCTTTCCTTAAGTAATAACAGGGCATCACATAGGAATCAATATAAAAGTAGATTTGCTACTCCTGATTTGAAGTGAATGTTGGTGCTGTTCTTCATGAGGTCAACAGAAGTTGAAAACTGAAAAAATTGCCCGTAATTATTAGGAATATATAAAATGATCCAATTCATAATCAGTTTTGTCTGTTACACAGGCATGGGCAAAGTAAGCTTGAAGTTGTGAGTCTGTGAAACAGAGTTTATTCCCATTATTTATTATTTTTTCCATACAAACAACTGTAAACCTACTTTTGCCCATCCCATATATAAACAATCTGGTATAATTCTTGCTCTAATTAATAACTTTAAAAATTGTATCTATAAGGCTACTAACACTGAAACTTAATAGTTCCTAAAATCACTAATTATGCCATCCTTAAAATGTTATTTCTTTATTCTGTGTGAGGTATTAGTACAAAACAGCTCCCTGAAAAGCATTTTATTTAATTTTATTACATGAATATGTGCAATAAAACTGGAAAATATAATTATGAATAGAAATAGTCAAATATCTCAAAAAAACTAATAAGAAAATTTATTTTTATTTTTTTAATTTAAAAAAGATTTTATCTATTTATTTTTAGAGAGAGGGGAAGGGAGGGAGAAAGAGAAGGAGAGAAACATCAGTGTGTGGTTGCCTCTCATGTGCCCTCTACTTGGGGACCTGGCCTGCAACCCAGGCATGTGCCCTGACTGGGAACTGAACCAGCAACTCTTTGTTTTGCAGGCCCATGCTCATTCCACTGAGCTACACCAGCCAGAGCCCATAAAGAAAATTTAGATAAACATGAGCCCCAGTGGGAAAAATATCCTGATTTCATGTCATACCCAAAGATCTGCATTATTGCCCATTAGTAGAAATAACAAAGATTGAACGACTGAACAAACAGAAGTTTTAATTCTTAGTTCACTCAAATCGATGTTGAATTTTGTTGCTAAGGTGCATCATCCTTAACCTTAAGGCTGAAGGAGAAGGAGAACATATAATTTTTGGAGAATATGACTGAAGGGCCATGAAGTCCCAGGAAGAAAGGTATACTTGAGGGTCCCAGGGGCCAGGAAGAAGCACACACATTGCTGAGGCCGGGTTTGGGGCCGTGGCAACAGAAGATGGTGCCACAAGTCAAGCCTGAGAAGCAGCTGTGCCTTGCTGGAGCCCTTGGTGGCTGCAGCTCCTGGGTCTCACTGGGAACAGTCTCTGCTGAACAGCAAGAAGCTCAGGCGCTGGACTCACACAGCTTAGAATCCACTGTCAGCCCCAGCACTTACTCACTGTGTTATTTTAACCTCGCAGTGTCTTAGTTTCCTCATTTGAAAGGATAAGGGACTGACTGGGAGTACAACTTACAGACTGGTGAATACTAAATGAGACAATTCACATACAGCTTAGTGCAATGCTGGGCTGGGAGCAAACACTCCCCGCTCACGGGGCATCAGCCAGCGGAGACCCCCCAGTAGCACACGGCAGTGTTGCTGGTCCACCAGTGGGAAACAGCCTCCCTGCTATGCTTCGAAGTAAGTCACATGGCTTCCTTGAACGCTTCCCCACCTGTTTTATTCTATCACAAAACAACCCAGTTTGCTGCCCTTTGAAATCTACATTGATTCCTATATCGACATCCTTTGGAACATTCGTTTTGACATTTTCCCCAAACATAGGTACAAATTTTTCCACTATATTTGAATGTCATTCACAACTGCCAGCATAGTTTCCCTCCCTTCCTCTCTCCCTCCCTTCCTTCCTTCCCCATCTTCTCTCTTTCCTTCCTTTCTTTCTTTGTTTTTATTAGTAAAGAAACAGATTAAAGACATGACTCCAGAGGCAATATTTCCCTCAACTTGGTAGGACTTCTCAGCAATGATTTTTCTAAGAAATGGCTTTTTCCAATAAGCTCCCCAATTTAATAAAAAGGGCTGTTCCCTGTATTGATTCTAAATTGATGTTAATTTGGCATCATGGATTTTCTTTTACTTTAATGAACAGGTCAACTGCCCTCTGTCTAGTTCATTTACCTTCAGTGGTAACGATAGCATAAAGATAAAATTAAGTAGCCTTCGCAGCCAGGTCCTAGCTCCTTGAACCCTGCTGGTTCTCTGGAAAACCAGGGATTGGGCAAGATGATCTCTTTCGCCCTGTAAGCACTCTATGTTTATAACCTCAAAACAATACTGTCTAGAACAAGACGGGTAATATTTAGAGCCAGTAAATTATGTGAAATGAAACAATACTGTGGTCAGAACTTTACCAAAAGGGAGAACTGAAACAGAGATCTTTTCTTATTCAGTTTCCGTTCATCTCAGACATCTCCTGTCTTTGAAAGGATGCACACTATTTGTCCCCATTGTTTTCACAACTGGAGCTATCTGGGCAGGTCTGGAAAACATTCACTGGCAATCAGTAGGGATACAAGCTTTGTGAGATCTGACACTTTAAAAACTGCGGGGAGTCCTCATGAAGAAAACGAATACTGATATATGAATGCAAAATCAGCATGTGCTAGAATTGCTGATACAGCTTCCTTGCTGGTCTCCCTGCTCTCGGTCTTTCTAGTCTAGTATGTTCTTCATATGTACAAGCTTTTGGTCCCGGAGTATGTTTGTTCGGAGAGATGCAAACAAACATGTGACAAAATGAGATCCTCGGTCACTTAAGCTTGGGGAATTCTCGGCATATTCACTCATAACTTCGTGATACACATCAGCATGGTAAAGGCACTAAGATATCCTTTTATTTTGAATCTGCAGAAATGAATTTGTCCATGGAAATCTTTTTTTTATAATAGCTATTAGCATTTTACAAGCAAAACCCAATTTGAAAAACTCCAATCTAGGTTAATCTTCATAAAACATTCATGTATCTCTCTTCTTCCTGGATAAAAAAAAAGTCCCAAAATTCAGCAACACCTCCCCAGTGAAGTCAAAACGAACCAGGCCTGCATGAAGGCCAAGGCTTTATGCCATCTAAATTTTATCTACCGCTTCTTCGAGGGCAAATGGTTTACTGTAGTCGGTTTTACCATCGCCTGAACAGGCAGGCTTCTTCCTCAGAGGGGGCACCTAGGTCCCGCCCTCTCGAGTGCCACGCTCTCACAGTGTGCTGGTCCATACTTTCATACTGGCATTTAGTCCCAGACCATGCCTACCACTGTCCACTGAGTTCTTTAACATCACAGCTTTCTCTCCCCTGGCTGATTACGTCTCCAGAGGCACAGAACCCCTTTTCTCTCTGTCTCCTCTGCATCCCAGTGTGCACACTGATGACTTCACTCTGCAAACAGATGGCACTGTACTTAATAAACACATGTGGCAGAGAAGGTGAACCAAGGGAGGCATTTGGTAGAGTGGACACAGCACAGCATCCATCTGCCTTACCTGGGTGGCCGAATGAGGATATTTAAAGCAGGGCTTTACTAACGAGCATTAGAAGATGTATGTGTATGTAACACTGAGATAGGATATCCTTTGCTGATCATAAAATTATATAATTCCCAGCCATGCCTTTTCAACAGATGCTTAATTAGCATCTGTTAACTTTGATAAATTGATCATTGAGTCCATTTTAATGACATCTCAAATCTTAAATTCTCTTGTTTTGTAATATCAAGGCTCCTATTTTACCTTACAGCATGGGTAATTTTTTCCCTTTATGTACAATAAAATTAAACAGGCTAATAAAATATTCATTAACTTACATAGGAATGCATGTATATCTATGCCTCTAAGTTTAAATTAGTTGTCTCCTTTAGCCTGGCAAGACTATGTATTTGCTATAGGTATATTTCTCTTAAGTGATCTATCTTCTTGATTATTTTATTATTTGATTTATGGTCTGAAGTGTCTTTTCATTTCTTATATATACAAGTATCTCCACTTGCACATAGTACAAAGTAAATGAGTTAGGCATTTCATTCATGCACTCATATTCCCTTGAACCCATGTCCAAATTATGTAAATCAAAATTAGAGATGTCACAGCAAACTGCTGGATCTTTACTCAAACAACACTTTTGATGCTGATAAGTGATGACTGAAAAAAAGGCAATTCTAAAGGTGGCCCACCCCGTTCTCTCCCGGAATGATCTCAAGGTAGGTGAGCTGAAGTTGGTAGAGGGAGCTGATTGGCTAACAGTGAACTGAAAAAGGGTTTGAAGGTCTACCTCTAATCTATAATCCACTATGTGATCCTGGACAAGTTTCATAGCTTCACTGGGTCTTAATTTTCTTATTTGTAATTTGAGATGGTTGGACTAGATGTAAAATTCTGTGACACTCTTATCAAATTCCTTTTTCTATTGCATGAGCCTCTAAAAGACATTTGGCTAATTAGGCACTAAAATTAGATTGAACTATAACTAGCTTCATAGCAAAGTTTCAAGCCACATTCCCAGTGCTTAACCGGTATCCGTCTCAGGTTTACTATGGATCGTGTTGCTAGGGTCAGCTCAGAAGGAATTATAAGACAAGCCTTTCCTTGACTGGGTTTTTCTAAGGGCGTTTACTATATTTATAGAAAAGTGTTGGAAAGAGGATAAAGTGAACATATTTACAATATGAAATTCAAGAATACATTTTAAAAGATCTACTCAGATTTCCTCTGGAGTTGCCCTGACTTATTGAATGATGTGCACGGAACTGGAGTCACAGGCACTTAGTCTGGCAGGAGTGATTTTACCCAGCGGCACTTTGGATACAGAAAAGCAAGGCTGACCTGCACAGTAGCGTGGACGGACCCGGGCACTTGGTACTTCAGCTCATGGGCTGTCGTGTGAGACTTTGGAAGCAGAAAAGGATAGGAAAGGGACCGGTATTTTGATTTCATAATCTAAAACAAATAAAAACAGGTAAAAAATTCAAATGAGAAAACAGTTCCAATCTTCCACATTTTGTGATTATAAAAGAAATAGAAAAAAATATTAACAGTGGATGTTTCTCGGTGAAGAGCCACACAGATTATTTTTGTTTTCTTTCTATTTCCCAGAGATGGAGAATTCCTTTTTTTCTTCTTTTACCTTTTATAGTAAGAATACATTCTTTATATTTTAAAGAAAGTGTAAATAGAGTTATCAGAGCTACAGAATTACAAACATGAGACTATTCTCTTGTAAACTGAGTTTTTACTGTGTTGCAGGATCCTGCTGCAGCAGTATAACACTGTGTATCATTTAAAATGGACTCCAGGGTAAAATGATATAAAATCGTAATTTCTTTAATAAATTACTGTTAATGAGCATTTCAGTTATTTCCCATTTTATCTAAATTGTTGGAAACGGTGTTGAAATAAATTAGTTTATTGGGTCACTTCTTTAACTTAAATATCTGAAAAAAAATTTCTGAGTCAAAGGCTGTATGTCTTTTAAACAGCTTTTTGGTGTTATACCAATTTACTCCCAAAAACAGGGTATAAGAACATCAAAAATCCAAAACCCAATTGTAAATATTAGCAATTAAAAAAACCATTACTTGTCGAGTAGTTTAAAGATAATATCACTTTGTTTATTAAGTCATGTCTCCTAAATTTTTTATTAAAGATACATCCATTACTTCCAAAAGCTCCCTCTGTTCGTAATGCTACATAAATGAAAAATAAGGTGAGACTCTAGTTGTTGATAAAACTAGTCTTTTTCCAAATCATTGGGAAGAATAATGAATGCCTCATCACCATTCAAAGTAAATAAAATGGAACCTTAGTAATACCTGGGCAATAAACACTTATAAATGTGAAGTCAAATTCCTGGGAGTAATGAAGGCACACTAAAGATGCACGATTGGCGGAAAAGGTGGCTACATCTTCTCACCCTGCTCACTTTGTTCAGAACCACCTCTCCAGTATGAACCCATGCCATGCCCGGATTAGAAGGACTTGAAAATTCGATCTCTCCCATCAAAGAAAGAGCCCCATCCCCCTACAGCAGCCCTCCAGGTGACTGACTATCTGCCCAGGCCAAAAGCTCAGTCAACACTGAGCATCCAAGATGTCAAAAGAGTTCAAACCACTGGACCTGACAGTAGCACCTTTCCTTCTGTGCTTCAAATGAGCTGTACTATGAAAGTTCAAGACCAGTTCCTTTTTCTTTTGCACAGAAGCCCAGGTGCTCTGACAGCCAGGCCCCCAACCGCAGGTGAAGAGCACAGCTATGGCCGCTGCAGCCCCTTCTTGCCAACTGTCTAGGTGTCTCCTCCTCCCGGCCTGTCTCTCTTCACATGGACTGAATCATCATAAAATGATCCGTGTACCTTTGTGAAGTTCCAGCGCTGGATGAAGTGACGTGCCACATCACGAGCTGCTTTCCCATGAACCACAGAGGCGATATCATGCCATGGCATCCGGGGGGTGGAGTACCTGTCAATGAAATCTGCCCAGGTGCACCAGGCAAAAAGCACTGCTAACTTCTGTGCCAGAGACAGAAGCCATCTGAACCCAGAACTGACCCCAACGAAGGAAATGTGGTAATGTCCACTACGTGCATATTTCTTGGCTTGGGTGGAACGATACCTCCATAACCAAGTGAAATGCAGATCTCATGTTGCGATCATCTCCACGTACCTCCCTAGATACGTTTCCATTTTGCTCAGTGTTAGACAATCACTAGGCAAGGAAAGATGTGAGTTGGTACAAATTATCTAAGGCTGTGTATTCCTATTATATTTTTCTTTTCTATCTTGTTGAAATAATGCGAGACTACATATGCAGTTCCATCTCTATTTTCTCTTGGACACAGAAGCACAGCAGTCACCTAAAAATGTGTCATTTTAATGATGAAAAATGAAGATGAGCAGAAGAAGAGATGATCAAAGGGAAGGTACCATCTGTTGGAGAACGACAGATTATTACCCCCCAAATACGCCTATATAAAACCTAGAGGTGTCAAACAAGTAAGCTCTATTTTATTTTTTTTCTTACTATAAGTATAAGTAGTCTTTAATTATATGACTGAATCACAGTCTCCAAAGTTTTACCAAATATTCAAAGGAAAACCAGACATTAGAACATGCTCTTGCATAGTTGCTGAGATGTTGACAAGTAAACAGAACGTAAGCAGCCACTCACTACAGTGGTACTCACCAGCAAAAGGTTTGTCAAGTTGAACCCAGTCTTTGAAGACGAAGTTGCAGTAGTCCTTTCCATGCCAGAATCGGGTTTCGCCATGGAGCTCTCCCACGCCTGTCTGCAAACTGCGGATGGAGTCAGTGTCTGTGAACATAGCAAGACCCGCTCAGAGACTGTGGTTCACGCTGGCCCCAGTGGGGAGGCTCAACTCTCATGTATGAAACACCTAAAGACTTAACTTTCCTTCTTAAGATCCCTAACTAGGGAAGTATATGTCTCTTCCATTTGAGACTGTGGGCTGACAGGGTTTTATAGCCCTTAAGTTTATTAATAGTGAGCAGTTGGGGCTATAACCAGGTTTGCCATATGACAATGAATGTAACGTTCTTAGGTTTACTGTCCACCAGAGCACTGGAAGAAAGGATCACAGGGTTAACTGTGAATAAGGAGCTTGTGAGGAGGGACTCTGAAAGTGTAGGAAAGCCCTGGGTCAGGTAGGGAAACATGAAATATTAAGAAGTCATGCCCTTTTCTTTCCTTGATCAGATGGCAGACACCTAACATGTCATCTGTGTCTTCTGCATCTCAAAAGGCAAGAACATCGAATTTGCAAACAGCCCTCATTTTAGCCCTGGAATTAACCAGCTAAATGACACTGAACTTCATCACTTTGGTTAGAATTCCTTTACGTGTAAAACGAAGAATTTGGCCTAGATGACATCTAAGATCTTTTGGGCTCCAACATTCTACATCCCTGAAATCATAAATGACAACCATAAAACCACATACAACAACAGTCACAAAAATCACAACAACAGATAGAAGCTTATGACTATTCATGCACAAAGGCAGCCACCTATTGCAACATTTCACAAAGAGCTTCGCCAGGACAATTTTAGTCATGGGTAAATATGTTGACTTAAATTGTTCGTATGTTTATGGGCTATATAAAGCCCATAAGTTGACCATATAGAGACAACTCAAGTGGGAAGACTAGCAGAACTATAAAACACAGATGCAGCGCTTTGCACAAAAGAAACACTTAGCAAGCAGACACTGGATGTAAACATGTTTGTTGAATTAATAAGTGATACCACATACAGTAGCCAGTGAGAGACCGGAACTGATCCCCCTACCATCATACTGTCCCAGAACTCTTTCTAAAATACAGACTCCTTGCTGAAAAGCCTTCTGAGAGAGGATCAAATCCTAAGGCCTTAGTGCACAGAGAAGTCTCTTCCCCAACTGGGGCCAGTCTTGCTCTCTCTGGTCTTTGCTTTTCCCCTGTACAACTGAGGTCCCATGAGCAACATATTCCTCATGGTGTTTTGACAGGCCTACTCCGTCATGTCAGTTGGCACATTATTTCTTCTTCCTGGAATGTTCTTCCCTCATTCTCTGCCTGACCTCATCATCCTTCAAGAGCCACAGAGCTGTCACATGCCCTAGAGACTCCCCTGTCCCCTAGTAGGGAGAGGCAATCACTTGCTGTGCTGTAGAACCATTAATAGCTACACACTCAGGGCCTCTGATTCCGTGACACAATTGCGTAAGGATGCTCCCTCCCTGCCCCCACTTGTCTAGAAGCTCCTGGGGGGGGGGGCTCCCCTCATTGCCTGGGGTAGCTCCTGGCACTCGGTAGGCAATCCATAAATATTTGTAGAGCAAAGGTGTTTCAGCAGTCACCCGCACACTGCTAATATTCTATCTCAAACAGAACAATTAACCTTCCAAGGTTATTGAAACTTCCTATAAAAGTAAAATGTGCTAAAAGATTAACAGTGCTAAAGATTAACAAAACTGAATAATGTTAAAAATAGAAGTCTATTGACTTCTGACAGTGATTTATGTTCCTGTTCTCTGTGAGAAGTCGAAGTACTGCCAGGTCTGTTTGCTCACCTACAGGCTCTTCATAGAAAACACAGCAGTTTGTAGAAAGGAAAGGAAGAGAGGGAGGGAGGTATTGAGGGAGGAAGGAAGAGAAGGAGATAAATAAGAAGAAAAATTTCAAATTTTAAAAAGAACCAGATGCATGTAAAATGTTTTTATCAGTTGAGAAACTCTGAGCTAAAGTTTTACATATATACACCTACACTTGTTTAAAAATTAACTTTCACCTAACAACCAGTTATTATAAGAAAAACAAATGCAAGAAAATCTTTAGACTCCAAAAATTGTCTTGGTGCTAACTGAATTCAAACTACTTATGATTCAAATTTGTTTTTGTTTTTAGTCATGGCCTAAATGATTCCAAATTAATCAGGGTCCTCTCAGGACAAATGAAATATTAAGGCAAAAGGGCCAAATACCCCTCGTTACTGTGATTATGGCTCAGAATTGCATGAGCATCAATGAGTAAGAAGGCAGGACTCTCTACACCAGCAATGCTCACCTCAGTGGTTCTCATTAGTCTGTATCTGGCTCCCAGCTGATTTCATAAGTGCACTCGCCTTGCCTTTCAGCACAGGTTTTTCATGCCAGTTCTCTACAACCCTCATCCATCAGTGGCTCAGACTCTGGCTGCCACTGATGTTCAGGGAAAGGAAGTCTTTACCCAGTGTCTTCTGGCTTTGCCACGCCCTCCTATTTTCTCCCATCTCTTGGCTTCTGAGGCTGCATTCCCCTATCATTGCTCCAGCCCACCCTCGTGATCTTGCCCAACTCCTCCTCCCAAACACAGTTTTCCCACAGTCTCCTAGATGTACCCCTCCAGCCGCACTTCTCTTTCGGGCTGCAGATCTACAGCTACTTCCAGTGCCTCACTTGACCTTGTCTACCTAGTTGTCTCACCGGAGCTTTAAAACCACATGTAACACTGGAATTGCTACCCCAGGAAATCAAGTCCTCCCTCAAGATTTCTGTTTTCTGCTCATAGTTATGTTCAAACCTCAGAATCAATTTGGCTCCTCTCTCTTCTTTACCTCCCCATCACCACTTCCCAAATTAAAATTCTGCTGATTCCTCCTTTGGAAAAAGTTAGTCCCATTCACGTCATTGTCAGGCCCACTGGAACAAGCTGGTCAGACTCCCGTTGTCTCCAGCCTAACTTAGTAAAACCGCACCCTTATCTCGCCCACCCCACACTGCCCGTCCCCTCCAAAGCCTACCTCTGAAATACATACTTTTGACATCTCCCGTATCTGTCTTAAGACATAACACCTACCTGAAATGCCTGTTTTTCTCCCTTCCTAGTCTCTACCTACTGGATGTCTACCTATATCCAAGGCTAGTTCCAAAACAGGACCTCAATGAGTTATATATTTTTAAGATCTTTTGGTTTTTGAAATTTTTTGGATTTTGAAAGTGTGGATAAGGGTTTTACATTTGTAGAGAAGTCTTCTAACAATTTTTATCTGTAAGGGCTTCTCCCCCTGATGAATTACTCAGGCACTAGGTTAGTGAAATATTTAAAACTGAAGCTTACCTATTAGATAGTAAGCTCTTTAGCAGCAGAAAATACATCTCATACATCTGTATCACTGCATCCCTGAGAGCAGAATCTGGAACACCCCTCTATTCATTATCCCCTAGGATTAGATATCTGAGTTTGAAATGTGGACGCAAAAGCAGCCACACATCAACTGTGACAAGCTCAGGGGAGGACTGCTTGGTGGCCTTACAAACTCAGAGATCGAGAGTGACCACACAGCATAGCACCTTTTAACTAGAAGTGAGTCATGCCACGTCCTAGGCCTGTATCTTCTTTGACAAAGGCCAAGCTTTACCTTAACTGTGTCTGTCTATGTCTTTTTGCATCTGCAATAACATACCATTGGAATGTCAGAGGAATCCGCTTTTTTTTACAGACCCCTCAGGGCACAATGTCCCCACCACAGCAGGAGACCACACACCATCTCTACAGGCTGTAACAGATCATTGTTAACTACCCCATACTCACCCATGAAAACGGAGGATCTGTTACTTCATTTCACTATTCATCCAATCCCAGAGATTTCCCCACTTTGCTTTCTTTCACTTCCCTAATCTGTCATGGATGAATTGTATATAACTCTCTTTCTGCCCCCTCTCTTGCTTGTAATGTATAAAATACACTGTGAAACTGCCATTCTCTGGAATGTTTCCTCAATCCATTGAGATTTTACTTCCTGGGAATTGTTGTCAGTTTGGCTCAGATAAACTCATAAAAATTTTCTACAGGCTTGGATGTTTCTCGTGTTGACAGAAACACCTGTCTCAATTTAATAGCAGAAAATGATTTTCCCTCTCAGCCATCTACTTAATCCTGCTTAAAAGAAAAAGCAGCAACAGTCACTGCATGTAAGAGTGAAATTCAATCCTTTGTAAATAACAAAGTGTCCATTGAAACGATGTCAATTGGAAATTCTCTCTTACAATATAATTTTGAAAGAAAAAAGTCTTGAAGATGGCTGAGTGATTTTTAATTAAAATATATACACAAATCAACCATCGTCACCACACACATTTAAGATCAACCGACTGTAGTGCAGTTTTTCTACCTAAAAGCTCACGGCCATCTTGCAGGCATACTCCATGCACCTCCCGTAGTGTTGGCTGGGAGCCCAGTTCATCACGGCCTTGTGCATTCAAGCGAAACTGATGCTGCAGGAAGCTGCCGTGGTCCAGAGTCTCAGGAAGCAAGTCATCACCTCAGCAAAACTCAGTTTCTAATTCTTAATGAAGAGTTACTCTATGCTTAATTTGGGTTTCAAGACCTATAAAACTGTGTAGGTTTAAATCATTATATGACTTAAATGTAGAGCTATGCTCTTTAAACTCCCTTTATTATTAACAGTAAAAACACTTCTCTTTTTCAGTGAGAATTCACATGGAACTCCAATACACAGAACAATACAAGCAGGATTGTTCTGGTTGAATCAGGCACCAACAGAGGTCCACCTGCTCGGTGTCCTGGGAACCCTTGAGAAACACCAGGGGCCAAGGAAGAGGCTTTGCAAAGCACTCAACTATCCTTTGGCTTCCTTTTCACATAAATCAGTTTTTTTTTATATTAAAAAATTAAATTTGTAATTTAGTGTAGTTAATGGAAAGAGTCCTCCCCATCCCTCACATCCCCCACGCCGCGCATCAGCACGTGCTGTAAGCTCCACCTCAAGACGTGTGCACTGCCTGCCGGTCACTACGTGCCACCCCTCACAGAGTAAAAGCCAAAGTCCTCCCAAGGGCTGCAAGACCCTGCACGTTCCCCCCACCCCTCGCTGATGCTGCACCCACCGCTCTCCCCCAGCTCACTCCTGGAACACGCTGATCCCATCCCCCCCACTGCCCTTAGTCTTGCTGTTCCTCCCAGCTGGGGCCCCTCCCCCAGGACCTTCTCTCATCCTCATTCTTCTCTTGCTTTTGATCTCTGTGGAAAACTCGCCTCATTAGAGAAGCACTTTCTGACCACTGGATATCAAATAGTAACTCCTCCCCGCGGTCCATCCCCTTCTTCCCTGTTCTCTTGTTCTCCATAATTCTTACCACCTGATATATTGTGTTTAATGAGCTATTTATATATACAATTCCCATCCTTAACCTCCAACTAGTTAACTGAATTCCATCTGTTTTGTTCGTGAGATCCCTAGTACCTGGAACAATGATTGGTATTTATAGGAGCTAAGTACTTATTTAATGAAACAAATGAATCATATTCCTTTATTTTTATATCCCCACTCACAGTTTTGAATGAGAGCACCATTCCCTCAAGGGGTGAAACACTCAGGATGTCCTTCGCCATTCCCGGACTCTTGGATATTTAGGACGTTTACTTTCTCTTCCTTCATAAAACAATGCTGCCCTGGACGGTATCCCACTTATCAGGGAGGACAGTTCCCTTAGCACCTGGAAACCACCCAGAGGGGTGTCCTCCGATCACAGGGTATCGGCTTGCTCAGCCCGCCATGGGCCAGAATTACATGAGGTTCTCAGCACATGGCTTGTTTCTGCTTTTCCACTCACCCCATCCTGCTGTCAGCAACACAGCCACTGAGGTGCGACTCAGGCCCCTGGACTCATGGTTCCCCAGCCACAGTGCTCCATCTTGTTTTTAACTTTAGTCCTAATGCAGCAAAGCCACACATGGAATTGCAAAGCACTATCTGGACTGGTTTCCAACTCTTGACCTTCAATATCTGTCCCTGCAGTGGCCCCTGACTTGGCTTTTTGGATTTCCCAGAGGCCCCCCGCCTCTCCCCCACCTCAGGGCTTTGAAGCTCCATCAAGCACAAGAATTACTCAGCGTCATCCATGAGCCCACGTATGCATCAAGTACTAGCTTTGTGCTAAATAAATGAAATGTCTCTGCACATACAGCTTTCTCCATTTTAAATGTATATCAATGTTATGATTTACAACATCAAGTTTATTTAACGATGATATTGGAGCTTTCGTTCACTATATATAATCAGTTTTAAAAACATAGGGTCCCCAGACTATTAGATTCTGCCACCACAAGTGACTCCCGTCCGGCCACGTCAGCTGGGCTCTGGCTGCCTTCTCCCGAACAGCACCCTAGAACCAAAAGTCACGGCACACCCTGCGCCTCTGCTTGACCACGACTCTGAACCACGGGCTCTGGGAAGCTGATGCACAGCAGCTCCACAGTGCAAGTCCCTTACCACCTCTGAAACGAGGCACCTCATCTGCGAAGAGGAGGTAACTCTATTACTACCAAGCACCCCAAGTGCTCCAGGCAATGACCTGCACAGAGTCTGCACACTGTAAATACTGGCTTGTGATTTAATGATAGTTGTTATTTATTACTATGACTACTTGTCCCTGTATCTGAGCCACTGCCAACTCTCTTCATTCCCACCACCATAAATTAGCCTGATTCATTTAGTCCACAAGTATGTGGTTCTTCTTACAAAATTCACCTTTAGAGCACGATGCCTCCTCCATTCAATGACCATCAAGATCTGGAACTGAATAAAGGTCCAACTCCTTTATTTATGATGGCGAGTCCAAAGGTGACAGCTGCATATTTTCCTAGTCTTATATCACAGACTGCATCTCAACTGAACAATGTATTTTCTAACACTTAGAAGTACTTGGTGCTTTGCCATTCCAGCACCTTGCTCACCTCTTCCCCTTCACCTGCAATGGCTTCCTGTCCTCACCTATGCAATTGCATTACTTCCAAACCTAAATTCAGCATCCCTTCATCAAGAACACCTTTCTGGATCATCACAGAGAAGTTCTCCCACTTTCCACATTACTTCTAAAACGTCCCTGAACTGCAGGTGCATGCGCTGTACCAGTGTTAGGTTATGTTTTATCTTAGTGCTGGGGTATAGGTTCTTGGGGAATAGGAGCCTTGGGTACTTGCCCATGCCTTGCTCTCAATATACATGGCATGAAAACAGTAAGGAACAGAAAGACAATCCAGAAACACACTCACTCTGCTCATGCAGCACAAGCTGAAGCCTAAGCAGGTTTCACTGCTTTGCACATCACTTACCCATGTCAGGTCTAGTGAGCCCTTGCTCAGAACCGTTAGAAGAGCGAAAGAGTTTCAAGTGGGGCTTTAAACCATGGATTAAATTCTGACGACTTCTACAGTGATTACAATAACCTGGAGAAAGTTGAGAGTTCTTTTTTTTACAAAGATATAAATATATACTAGGTTTTCTAAACTGGAAAGCAGTTTTGATCATTCTTAAAACTAGGCAAGGCTATAAAATCAGTCACAAGTTCAGGGCAACAAAAAATTGTGGGGCTTTAAGATAGATTTAAAAGGAATAGTATATTAATAAGATGTAGAAAATCTGATATTTGAGGATAAACACTTGATGCTTTTCAGTATGGGAAGAGAAAATTTATTCTCTAAAAAAATTTATAAAGTACCCTTAATACTTTTCTTTTTCCTTTATAACTTGGCATTATTTTATAAATGCTGAGTCATTCTGCTACCATCAGAGGTATGAATTATGGTTGTTATGACAACCTGTGTGAATAAAACAATAAATCTGTTCTAAAATGAGGCCAGCAAAGCCATGAGATGTCGTGATGTTGAGTCTGATGATCCAGTGACCTTTCAGCACGATCAATTTACTCCATTACAGACAGACGGGCTCTAACACCAGGTCTACAGTGTCTGGCTACGGAGGAACAGAGCATGGTCAAGACCAGCTCTAGCAGAGATGATGACTTACTGGAGGCGCTGTCAATGCTGCTGATGCTGTCCGCATTGTGCAGGTGCTGCCTGTGGAGCTGCCTGTAGAGGCTGAATTTGGAGAACTTTTTCGGTTTTCCTATGCCTTTCAGTTTTGAATCCATATCATCAACACTCTTCAGGATGGGCACATTTTTAGAATTGTTTTTATCTTTGAGGCTTAAGGATTCCATAGACCCTGTTGTTTCAGCCTGAGAAAATTATTAAGACACTGCATCAGATACACTGCATCGTGGCCCTTTAATTCCAATCAGGTGAGGTGTAAAGTTGACCCGTGGCGGCAGCTTCTACCAGACACAGGGATGTGTGAGGTCGGCCACAGCGCAGTGGAGACCCTTGTGAACTGTTTAAATACTACCAAAGGTATTCCGGGTGTTCTGTTGTACTTCCTCCTTCAGGAGAAATTCTTGAAATTTCATTCCAAGTTATCGCAAATACGATCACATAAGTTATATTCACTGTTGAGTTACTGAACTTCTTCTTCCGCTAAACATTAAGTAAGCAATGCTTTTCCTATCAATTATTCTCCCTGTCACAATGACTAAATTTCTATCCCCCACCCCAAATCACCAACATATCCAGCAGTAAAACAGGATGGAGCTCATCAAATTTTTAAATAAGTGTACTCATATTTTGGCAACCGCTTGAGTTGAAATCATAAATATATAGATATATTTTGGCAGCCCTTGGCTTGAAGGTAGTTTGAGAAGTTATCAACCTCCTGCTTTCAAACAGAATTATCTGCCCTATTTTTGTATGCCTTTGAGTAGGAAGATTCCCAAAACCCTGGCTGTTACCTGTATTAAGGCAGCTTATTTAACTTAAAGCTCAACTGCCACACATTTTTGTTTATAAACTTTTTTCCAACTAGCAAATAAATCTTTAATTTAAATGGGTAAAAAAACGAGCCGACTATGAGATAGCAAATGCTCCATCGAATCTGTTTTCTTTTCTTACAGAAGAAAGAGGCGATGATGCAGAGCTACCGACCTGCCAGGTGGTATGTGAAACCAGGTCTGTCCACATCTGACTCGACGTTCTTTCCTCCCCCAGGGCTGCACCGCCGCTCACCCGGTCAGTCGGCCCGTCACGCTCCAATATGTTTAACAAACTGTGCCCCCAGGATGCTGTTCTGCACAGGTGAAATCACTTACCGTGAGGGCAGCCAGACACGGCCCCGTGGTGACACGCTTCACGCTGCCCACATCTGTGAGTCTGTGCTCGTTGTCATCCCACCTGCCATAGGCCAGGTCGATCCCACCCACAAAGGCCACCGACTGGTCAATGATGACAAGTTTCTCATGATGAGCCCACAGGTACACGCTGGACGACACATGGTCTGGGTGCCTCATCACCTTGACAGGAAAAAACACATAGGGAAGGTTTGTTGTAATAAACTAGGTCTGTTTTCTCCCTGTAATAGCATTTTCTGCCATTCAAATACCAAAATGGACTCTGCATACAACCCAGGGGATCCCCAAACTTCTAATTTTACTCTCAGTATCTAACAGAGGGAGACTCCTAATTAATTTTTAAAACTCTCCACCCTCACCCACACTACATTTGGGGCAGCTGCCATTTAGCTTGAAGTTTGGTCACATATTTCAATAAAAGTCAGCTCAATGAAATAGCTGATTCCCTTTTCCCCCTAAAAGGATTATATCTGGCACTATTAAAAAACACTCTAAGATTTTAACTAACATCCATCTCTGGCAAAATTTTTTAACTATATTCACCTTTTGGCAGCCATTGAGTTGAAATAGTAAGAACAGATATAGATATTTTGGCAGCTCTCAATTTGAGAGTTACTTTGACGCTTCCTGCCTTGAATGATCGCAGACTGACCTACCCTACCTCTGTATGTCCTTAAGTAGAAACTTTTTCAAAAGTTTGCAGACTGATGTTTAATTATAGTAAAATACACATAACATGAAATTTTCCACAGTAACTGTTTTTAAGTGTATAGTTCAGTGGCATTAAGTTCATTCGCACTGTGCAGTGACCACCACCACCCATCTCCACAGCCCTTCATTCTGCAAAGCCGCGCCTCTGCACCCCCTAAACATTAGCTCTCCACGCCCTCTCCCCTCACCTACCCTGGCACCTACCCTTCCACTTCCTGTGTCTATGAATTTGATGACTATAAGCATCACATAAATGGGATCATACAATATTTGTCTTTTTGTTACTAGCTTATTTCACTTAGAATAATGTCTTCCCGGTTCATCCATGTTTTAGCATACATCTTCCTAAGACTGAATAATATTCTATTCTTTATACATATTGACACATTACTGGGAGGAGGATATTAGCGTCCAACTATTACTGTAGAACTAGTCTATTTCACCCTTTAATTTTTGTCAGTGTTTGCTGTATTTATTTTAGTAGTCATTATTAGTATAGAAATGCTTATAATTGTTATATCTTCTTTCTACTCTGAACCTTTGATTAATATAAATGTCCTTCTTTGTCTAGTATTACTTTTTTTAATTAAAAATCTGTTTTGTCTTATATTAGTATTGCTACTCCTGCCTTCTTTTGTTTACTATTTACATGGAATATCTCTTTTATTCAGCCAGGTGACATATATAATTTTCATATACTTTAAGCCTGCTGGAGATTTATTGATTCACTTTCTAGATATATCTCAATGACTAGCTAATATTTATTCATAGGCTCTAGGTCCTTGTTAAAAACAGCAAACAGCTTTTTGCATATTGCTTCTCGTGCTTATTCACTTCATTAGTCTTTCATACGAGGTGCTATGAGGAAAAGCACAGCATGCCCTGGAGAAGCTCTCCTAGTTGCCACTGGCAGGCAAGGGGTGCCACACACAGGTCACATCTAGAAGGTTCCAGGCTCATCTTAATGAGGAGAGTGGAAGCATGACAAGCCTCAAATATTAAAACACCCTCAGAAGTGTGCTTTTGACTAAATAGCAAGGCTAAAAGAAGTGGAAATATCAACTCTGCTGGCTCTGTCAACAGAAGTATAAAAAAGTATAGCATTTTCTTCTAATTCTGAGAAGGACACAATGCTCTTGATTCCAAATATACATTAGGTATTCTACACATTACCACTGCTCAGAGCAAACTATACCTGGGAAACTAAAGAATAATAAATAAGAAACGTTGTTCAACAAGATGAACCCAAATACCTTTATGTTGGGGTGTAGGCGCATTAAAGTCCTCTTGGTGTATTCACTGTTGATTCCAAGTGCAAGTTCCACCTCTTTGTAGAGCATTATGAAAATCCTCACCCCCTCTTGCTGTCACGAGAGAAAACACAGGGAGAAATGAGAATTTCTGCAGGTAGGTTATGGTTTTCTTTTTCTTCTTCCTTTCTGTACATTGTACTTTCTAAAAGTTCTTATATAAGCAAGCATAATAAAATATTCACTAAACACAATACAAGGAGGTGAAATATAAATGTATATATATTAAGACACAAATCTCAAAAATGAAATTTATCTGCTTTCCATTCCTACAACTTGACATGCAAAGACAGTGTCAATATTTGATGAATTACAGCCACAAGGTTGAAATTATAACCACAACTGCTAAGAGTGTCTGATAGTCTTATGCCCATAAACACTTTCAAACACTTGTCATTGAGAAAGTTTTGACTGGATTCATGTCACAAATTTAGTGTTTTTTGTTTGTATTTATTATACTTCAATTATTGAAGTGATTAAAAAACTCTGATGTAGTAAGTTAAAATAAATATCCTTTAATGTTCTTGAGGAATGTTCCATAAAACTTCTTTTTTTAAAAAAAAGTATTTAAATGAAAAAAGCATTTCTAAATCTTCAGAAGATAAATATGTTGGTTCATACTCTTAACCCATAATCGAATCACTAATATCTATTTTATCAGTAAAATGACTTCAGGAGTCAGCCTCTCTAATATTCCAAAATTGTTGAGTTTTAGCAGCCTTGCACAAATTAACACTGATTCATCCTGAGCATTATCCGAGTATACCGAATTTGCAGGTTCGATCCCCAGTTAGGGCACATATACGAATCAACCAATGAATGCACAAATAAGTAGAACAACAAAAATCAGTGTTTCTCTCTCTCTCTCCCCCTCTTTCTCTCAATTCAATTTAAAACAAAACAAAACACTTATCCACCCTTAGATCTTGGACCTAAAAGGAAATAGATAAGACCATTGTGAGGGTCAAATCAAAAACGTCTAGTAAATTTTATAATTCTACATAAATAACATTTATTATTAATATTAACCATAAAAAAGACAATGTTCAATAGCTGGTAGTAAGAGTACTAGAATTTTCTTATCTAGTTCTGGGTGGTGACAAGGTTTTATAGTCTGTGCTAGATTGTCCCATCCCGAATATCCCTCCCCTTCTCCACGCCCATTCGGATGGTTCCCCACCACCCTACTCTCGTCTTATTTACCCCACTTCTTGTATTACATTTTAGGTTTGCACCCTCAGTATTGCTGTGCAGTTTGCAGCATTTGAACTCACATGTTCCATACCCAGCAGCTCTGAAAGCGATCTGAAACATACTGTATATGTATTGCCTAATGTGTCTACCTACACTTAGACATTTAATATCCTAGAGATTAAAGGGAAAACATTTTCCATAATACTTTCTAAAGTATTGGAGATGTAGGCATATCTAATAAATTACAGTGACAAAGAATTATTTAAATTTTTATGAATAATTCATGACAATTAGACATTGTTCATAATCAAAGTTTGCGTAACAAATCTTTAATGGGTTGAAAACATCTAATTTTTCACCTAGAAATGGGAAATAACATAAGAGTTAATATTTTAGGTTGCAAAATATAAAAATTTAGAGTAAACCAAACACATATACAATTCCCCAATATTGCTCTGCCTGTACTAAGAAGCATTATTTTGGCCCATAAAGCCTTATAATAACACATCACTTCAAAATACTAACACTCTGTATTTCTTGATATTAGTAATATCTAAGAAGAGTATACTTTTTTGAAGGGACACGCTGGATTTACGTTCTGGGCTGTGTTAAGAAAATGTCAGTACTAGAAGGCCTACTCTTGCACTGAAAAAAAAGTAGGATAAGAAATACACACACACACATACTTATTCTATTTCTCTGCGCAACAGTTGACTTTTGGAACTTGCTTGTTATTTATCATAATGATATAATAAATATATAATTTATTTATATATTTATAAGTAAATGTTATTGAAGTGATTAAAAACTCTATAAACTCAATATTTACTATATAATTGAGTAAAAAGACAAGGAAGTGAAAGTGTAGACAAGAATTGAACAGATTAACGTCTAATCATCTGGTCAGTGAGTACTCTTCAATAAACCACTGATTGAGGGTTCTAAATGAAAGGTAGAACATTATTTTATTTTTCTCCTATTTTTTCAGATTCACTTTTTTATTTGAATATTTAGCATTCAGCACTGAATAACGGTCACCAGCAAAGAGCCTCCCACTGAAAGATATAATGTAAAGTTCAAAACCAGAAATTTCAACCCAAATTATAGTATATTACAGCTGAAATCTTTTGTCACAGTTCATTTGTTTTAAATGGATGAAATTCTACTTCTTAGGTGTATGAGATTATTACTCACTCATAAGGGAAGCAGATGCAATTTAGAAACTGGCCTGAATCTTACAATTTTCCATTTACCTGCATAGCTCATGGATTTTTGAAATAGTAGAGACGTTAATGCTAATGGTTATATCACTGCCCTCTGTTATGTCTGACATTTTCTTCTGTGCTGTGTCTTTAACCATTGAAATAAGCTAACTCTAAAGGAAATAGGGTAGAAACTCAGTCTTTTTAGCATAAATACAAATGACTAACAAGGAAGTAATTAAATATAAAAAGTTCATTTTTACACAGTCCAGTTTACAATTATTTACTCACAACCATATCCAAACTGGTGGTATCACTTATCTCTAAGGTTAATTAGTGACAAGACTTCTGTGATAATGAGGCAATAAACTCCTCTCTTTCAGTCAAGGTATTGCAATACTATCATAAACTCTAAACTATACAGGGCAAAGGAAAAATCATTCCTTGGAAACAAAGATATTTCCTGGGTCATAATAGTGAAGACTTATACAATTGTGGGAAATAGTCATGCAAAATGAAAGCCAAATGGGAAAGAAATGAGAGGACTAATATTGATTCTGTAATTTAAAAAATATACTTTTGAAATAGCCAATATTTTACCAATGCCCTTCAGTTACTCTGGGAGAAATTAATTTTGCTTCGTGAGTTAGGGGAGAAAAATATTATTACAGGAAGTAGAAAGATGAATGGCCTGGATTTGACTATGCAATGCACCTTTCATTTCTCTACTGAACTCAACTAAACTGAAGTTTCCGCAGAATAAACTTCATCAGACCTGAGTTTTCAAAGATGAAGGTTCTATCCTCTTTTATAATTTGCTTTTCATCAAGTAGAACAGACACAATACTATAAACAGTAGGACTTTTTAACAGTTTTACATATACATCAGACATGTGAAGACAAAATAAATATAAAATTTTTCATAGTTAAAATTAAGAGACTTTGTTTCTGAGCCAGCTTTTTTTTTCCTTATTGTTCAAAGTCCTGTGGTCAAAATATTTTCTAGTTACAGCCAGCTCTGTCCACTGCTCAAAGAGCTGAACTTACACATCCACGGGATAATCACTAATTTTACCGCTTGTCAAGGACTTGCCCAGGGGTGCAAAATTTCGGGAAAAGTACAGAATGAAAAAGAACCATATCCTCCCCATTGAAATGCAGGCAGCATCGGGATGTAAAAGGACAAATGCTTCTGAACTTTTTCTAAACCAGTTTTGTCTACAGGACAGTCCTTGGGTTTGAACGTCTCCTCTACCCTTCCCTGCAGTGCCCTTCTAGGCCACCACTTTGATCAAATTCCCTTTGGTTTTTATGGGCAGAGATGTGATTATTCATCTCATTTGACTGACCTGGACACCCTTCTCTCCCACTGCTCATGAATGCCACTCTAGAACGTGTCTTGTGGTCCAGGGCAGTAAGAAAGTAACCTGATGACTGAAAGGCTCCAGGGGCCTACACTTTCTGTAAATCTCCAGGTTGCTCGACTTGAAGATTCCTTTCGGTGCAAGTCTCATCAGGAGTATCAAGTGTCCCTAAGGCTGAAGTATACTCTCACCTCTCAGTACAGTGAATGCCGAACCGTGGGAAACTCTGGGATGCTGGTTTGAATTGTCAGCACTCTGCCTCTCAAGGCTGGCTTACAACATTTTAAATAATAACAGGGCATATCAGAAGACCAAAGAGACAGGAAAATATCAACTTGGTTATTATAGAGAAACAAAACATTATATTTTTGCCCCAAGAAACAGCTGTTATAAGAGATGTTTGCCTGCATGCTAACTATGAGGCAGAAATGCTAAATTCCTTCCCCCAAATCTGCACGATCAGATAGAGGAAAAAAATCATTTATTTTGATCAACCTTGTGGACCTCCAGGACTCTTTAATGCAAGAATAAACGCTGTCATCAACACACTACTTTGTGCAGTGGGTGGTTTTCAGAAACAAAATTGTTTATGTGAAGCAGTGTTCATGAGCATATGAAATGTCAGTTTGGAATGATCGGACTGTTAAAAATTTATGACTAAAATAATTTGTTGTAGCTAGATTAAAGAAGAGAAATTCTGCTAAATGTACCACTGAGGAATTAATATTTAATAGTATTACTATTTCCTTTGGAAATTAAAAAAATCATTATCCACCATTTAAAAATTACAAGTTTCAGAGGCTGATAAAATTAAAATGAAGACCCTTATCAAGCAATAATAGTTACTGAGTCCTGGTGTTCTCCTGGAACCTCATTAGGACAGTACGAGTGATAGAAAAGGTGCCTGGATAGGCACACGGAGCGGGGCGAACAACACACACTGGCCAACATAAGGGGGAGGGCTAGGTGTGCAGGAGGATCCTCCTGAGTCCTGTTCCAGCACTGACTGGCTTTCTGCGGTTTACTTACGCTCTGCACGCATCTCACACTCAAGTGACCTAAAATTTAGCTCTCTGACCTGAGTCCTTCCCACTTCCTCCTCCTACTAGATTCACTCTCCCACACACAATTCTGATCAGATCACCCTCCATCCATCACGCCGCCTGCCCCAGTAGATTCCCACTGTATTCCATAAAGCGTAAACCACTGGCCAGGGTCAACCCTCCACATCCCAGCTGCAGCCTGCCCTCCCAGCCTTATCTGTCTTCCCACCTATGCTAATGCTCCAGCGTAATCGACCTCGTCACCTTACAAAGCCTTCTGAATTCCTGCTTCCAGAATGTCTCCTCAGCACATTTCCTACATCCGAAAACAACTTCTTCTTAAGTTTTTTGCTCATCCTAAACGCCCTAAAATCCCTCATGTTGTGAGGGGTTCTCCGCCAGGTCTGCCCAATGCTGTCCCTCCTGCCTTTGAATCTAGGCTCTCTCTGTACCCAATTGACTCCTGTATAGATTTTTAAGCTCCCTCAGGTCAAGGATCATGTTTCTTATTTATGTACATGTCCATTTGATTAGCCAAGTGCTCTGCACATACTAGGCATTCAGCAAACACATGTTGATTGAAACCTAAAACAGTAGAGTGTTAGATAAGTACTATAAGGAGAGGATTTACCAGTATGACTGACTAATGGAGAAAGTTCTATATAAGTATAGAAATAAGTTTGATAATCCTAGGACTGAGCCCAGAACTCGGCAGCCTTCCACCGGGACCCTACCTTTGGCAAGCCTTCCACGGGCAGAGATGGAATCCTATTCACACACATGGGCTTCCCTAGAAATTAGTACGGTACCTGGCTCAGAAGAGACACTCAGTAACTGTATGCTGAATTATTTAATAAATATGCAAATAATGCTTGTCATAACTGGAATTCCCAATTGTGTGAAGACACTTCTGTTGAGATAATGAATTAGACTAGCCATGAAAATGATGCTATGTGGCAAGACACATGTCTGAAATAAAGATTGTCAACTTTGGCTTTCAGTATTAGCCTAGGGTCTGATTATATTATGGATAGCTGCAAAAGTCCTCAAGTGAAAACATGGAGAAAAAATATTGAAAGAAGAGGAAAAGTTGAGTGTGGAAAGAGGTAGGGAAACAAAAAGGATGAGGAAAAATGAGTGAGCGAAGGCTGTGACAAATAGAAAACTGCTACCCCTGATTACTCAGGATCTTTAAAAAAAAGATTAAGAGTTTCAAATAATAGTAAAAAAAGCTAGCATTCCCCAATTTGAACATGATTATTAATAAATCCAGATCTATTCTAATTCAACTTAATTTAACTTGATTGATAGCCAACTACATCCAAAATTTTCATTAGAAATATGAATGTGAAGTAGTCTTTGGTGATCCTATGTCAATTCAGCTATTTACTTTTTATAGCAAAAACAGCACACCCAGTGCTCACCCAGAATCCACAGGGTCAACTGCACAGGAAATGAGTGCACCTTATTACCAGGATCTGCCCCCAAAACTGAGCTAAAACAACATCAATTCTTAATGTCCCTCTTTGATATTCTTCAACATCAGCTTGGCCTCATCTGACTGAAACCTCAGACGACTTTGTCTTTTGCTCAAATAACAGAATAATAAATAAAATGCAATGCAATATTTCATTTATTTTTAAATAATGAAATTTTATTACAAATGTTTGCCTATAAAATTAACTGCCCATAAATAATTAAAAAACAAAAAATAAAACTGCTAATAAAATCCATGTTGTGAATTAGGCTAATATTATGCACTTAAGAGTAATGGAGGGGGGGGAATCAGAACTAAATAAACTTGAAAAGAGTAAGTATTCTACTTTTTTGTCAAACTCTAAAGAAAAAAGTTTTAAGTATTTATGAAGGACTTTAAAAAAGAAAGGGCATTTCAGAGGCAATAAATATTTAAGAAATCCCTTCAGCATTTGTTTGGGAAGTACATACTGCTTTTCACCCAAATAGGTGTAGCTAAGTGGGCTGAGGGCAGGCCTATAAACCAAAGGATTGACGGTTCAATTCCCAGTTAGGGCACATGCCTGGGTTGCAGGCCAGGTCCACAGTTGGGGTTGCAAAGAGGCAACCACACATTGATGTTTCTCTCCCTTTCTCCTTCCCTTCCCCTCTCTCTAAAAATAAATATATATTTTTAAAAGTACATACTGCTTTTCGTTTAAGAATGCAGTCCAACCTCCAGCGATTTCCTTCAACCACTGGGCGTTTCAGGAAGATTTCTGGACTCAACCTGAAATCACAAAATTTAAGTAACTAAAACAATAAATAAAGTTCTGAGCGTGTCATAGAAGCAAAGACAATTTTAGCCCAAATCATCTCTCACTGTGGCAGGTCATCCATACAAGTCCATGTAGAAGTTCATATGGGAACAAGAGCCTTTATCCATACAAAAAGTCAATCTAGATTTCCCTATATATCTGACTCACACATACACACACAGACACATATGCAGCCACCATTGGTTGCCCAGCCGGCAGCCATTCTCCCTCTTCTTCATCCTTGCCCCCACTATCTCGTATAAACATTCTACATACCTGCTCCCCCTGGCTCCCATGCAGCTAGGGCACAATGTGACACAATCTGGACAATGAGACATATGAGGTGGTACATGTGGGGTTAATGGGAAAGTCTTCCCCTTTTAATGCGAGAGAGACACACACATTCACTCAAAACAGGAAAAGAGGCTTTAGGATGGATGTCGTTTGGGGCTATGATGCTGTGGCAGGGGTGGCCATATTGAAATTCTAAGGGGAAGACCAGCCCTGTGAAATCACTAGACCACTCCGCCAACCTTAAGATTGCCTGACTTTGGAGTTCTCACTAAGTGAGACAAATAAATTCTCATTATTTAAGCCACCTTTAGATAAGCTTTCTATTAATCCAAGCCAATAGTGTTCTAATTGATAAACATAAATGCTGACTTCCTATACCAAGGAGCAGTGTCCTGGAAACCTGGGTCTTTCTGACAGGAAAGAGAAGGCAGGTTCGCTGATAAAATGTTTCCAACATGATAACCAATCCCTTTTTAGTAATGCCACATGACAGTAGGGTCACTTTTTCTTCTTGGATTGAGTTCTAAAGTCAGTGTCTGAGTTAAATCTATATACACAAGGCCTGTAGATATTAAGGTCATAGTAAATGGACAATAAAAGAATATTATAAATAATTTTATATAAATAAATATGATAATTTAAATAAATAATCATTTCCATATAAAAGAGTTATCAAAGTGGAAAGTAAAAGAAATTAAGGCTCTAACCTTATAGCTAATAAAAAATTTAGTTCATAATTTAAAACTTTCCCACAAAAAATCTACAGACCTCAACAACTTTACAGAAACAGTCTATAAAATATGGAAGGAAAAATAATATCAATCCTACCCAAACTCATTCAGGAAACAAACAAGGGGAACATTTACTAACTAACATGATGAGGCCAGCATTATTTCAATATCAAAACAAACAAAGACAATTCAAGAAAATAAAAAAATTAAGATCTATATCCTTATGATCATAGAGGTAAAAATCTTTAACAAAACTCCACAGTTCAGAAAAAGGACAGTAGATCATGAGAAAGTGGGGTTGCCCTAAGAAAGCAAGGTTTGGATAAAAGCTGAAAATCAACCAATGCAATTCATCACATTAACAGAAAAAAAGATTATTTTAATAAATGCAGATATAGTCTTGACAAATTTTACTACCCATTCACAATAAAACTCTTCATAAAATATAAGTAGAAAAAATTTCCTCAAAGTAATAAAAGGTGCCTATAAAAACTCTACCTAAAGTATATTAATAAAAGACTTAAGTGCTTTTGTCCTAAGGCTAAGAACAAGGTGAAGATGTCCATTCTTATCACTACTCTTCAACATTTTACTGATGATCCTAGCCAATGCAATAAGGCAGTAAAATAAAATAAAAGCATATAGATGAGAAAGGAAAAAGTAAAATTGTCATTATTCACATATCACATGATCATCTATGAAGAAAATCTTAAAGTATCTATTTCTATATATCTATATCTATATATATTTTGAAAGCTGCCAGCACTAACAGGTAAATTAAGCAAGATTGCAGCATGTAAGCTCAATATTAAAAAATCAATTGTATTTCTATATGCCAGAACTGAACAATTGAAACATAAATTTTTAAAAATACTATTTGCAATAACAGCAGTGAGAAATTTAACACAGTGTATGAAAGACATGTATATAGAAGTATAAAACACTGCTGAGAAAAGTTAAATAAGATCTAAACAGAGAGCTATACAGTACTCATGAACTAGAAGGCACACTATTGAGGAAGAACAGTATTTGACATACCACGTAACCAGTGGTGATTTTTACCTTCCTTTTTTTTTCTCTTCTGATTCCTTGGCCTGGAGGAAGAATCTGGAAAAGGTAGAGAACTCCAGGAGAAGTCCTCTAGCTCAGGCTTGAGGAGAAAAAGTGGGATATTCTGGCAGTGACAGGGGTGGCAGCAAGGGGCTCAAAGACTCCAAAAACTCAGAGGGAGTGAAACTTTCCTCCCCAATGGGAAAAGCTATGTTTCCAAGAGGACAATATAAATATCCATTGCTTGACTCTGAACCCCAGTGTCATGGCAGAAAGCGTGTGGCAGAGCAAGGTAAACAAAGCCCCGCCTTTCTAGCCAGTGGACTAAAAAGGGAAGCCGCAGGGAATCCAAAAATAGTGGGGGAATTATGGAGAGAGAGGTGCTCAGAAAGCAGCCCTATAAATTTTTTTATGACTTGTAGCTTACTCCCATGTTGTGTGTGCATGAATTTGATCCATATTAAATACAGAGTGGGGCAAAAGTAGGTTTATAGTTTGAGTCTGAAAAACATAGAGTTTGTTCTTGTATTACTATTTGTTCATTATTGCATGTTTTCCATACTAACAACTGTAAACCTAATTTTGTTACACCCTGTCATTTGCTGGAGTTTGAGAACTGAAATAAGAAATAGACTACTGCCCAAACTGGACACTAGATGGAGCACATAGGGAGACAAAAGCTGAACAATACCTCAAAGGCTCTGAAAACAAATCTGACATTAAAAACACACAGGTGTTTTAGCCATCTGTATGTCCTCTTTGGAGAAGTGTCTATTCATGTCTTTTGCTTATTTTTAAATTAGATTGTTTGTTTTTTTAGTGTTGAATTGTATAAGTTCTTTATATATTTTGGATATTAACCTTTTATCCGATGTATCATTGGCAAATACATCCTCCCATTCAATGGGTGTCTTTTATTTTGTTGATGGTTTCCTTTGTTGTGCAAACATGTTGTGTTGTGCAAATGGGATGTAGTCCCATTTGTTTATTTTTCCTTGTGTTTCACTTGACTGAGGAGATATATAAGAAAAAAATATTGCTATGAAAAATGTCTGAGACTTTACTGCCTATGTGTTACTCTAGAACTTTTATGATTTTGAGTCTTACATTTAAGTCTTTAATTTATTTTGAGTTTACTCCCATGTATGGTGTAAGAAGTAGGAGTATATACTGTGTTTGTTTGCTTTTTGCATGTATTTGTCTAATTTTCCCAACACCATTTATTGAATAGACTATTTTACCTCATTATATGTTCTTGCCTCCTTTGTAGAATATTAATTAACCATAAAGGCATGGGTTTATTTTGGGGCTCTCTACTCTGTTCTATTGACCTATGTGTCTGTTTTATGCCAGTACCATGCCATTTTGATTACTATGGCCTTGTAGTATAGTTTGACATCAGGTAGTGTGATTCCTCCAACTTTGTTGTTCTTTCTCAAGATGCCTGTGGTTATTCAGGGTCCTTTTGATTCCATATAAATTTTTGAAATATTAGTTCTAATTCTGTGAAATATGCTATTGGTATCTTGATAGAAATTGCGTTGAATCCATTGATTGCTTTGGGTACTATGGATGTTTCAATGATGTTAATTCTTCCTATTAATGAACACAGTATATACTCCTACTTATTTGTATCTTCTTCAATTTCTTCCTTCAGTGTTTTATAATTTTCTGACTATAGGTCTTTTACCACCTATGTTAAATTTATTACAAGGTATTTTTTGATGCAATTATAAATGGGATTGCTCTCTTAGTTTCCTTTTCAGATAGTTTATTACAGTGTATAAAAATGCAACTGATTCCTAGGTATTTAATTCCTGTCACTTTAATGAAGTCATTGATCAGTTTTTCATAGTTCTTTGATAGAATTTTTAGGGATCTCTATATACAGTAGCATGTCATCTGCAAATAATGACAGTTTTACTTCTTCCTTTCCAATTGGGATGCCTTTTATTTCTTCTTATCGCATTGCTGTGGCTAGGACTTCCAGTATTATGTTGAATGAGAGTAGTGAAAGTGGACAACCCTGTCTTATTCCTGATCTTAAAAAAATCACTTCTAGATTTTGCCTGTTGATTATGATGTTGGCTATGCGTTTGTCATATATGGCCTTTATTATGCTGAGGTATGTTCCCTCTGTTCCCACTTTTATGTTCCCATTTATGTTAAAAACTCCCACTTTTCTGAAAGTTTTTAACATAAATGGTGCTAGATTTTATCAAATGCTTTTTCTGCATCTATTGATACAACTGTGTGATTTTTTATCCTTTGTGTTGTTTTTGTGGTGTATCATATTTATAAATTTACTGATATCATACCAACCTCACATCCCAGGGTTAAAGCCCACTTGATCATGGTGTATGATCTTTTCAATGTATACATATTACTGGATCTGGTTTCCTAGTATTCTGTTGAGTATTTTAGCATCTATGTTCATCAGGGATATTGGGCTATAATTTTCTATCCTTGTAGTGTCTTTACCTGGTTTTAGAATTAGGATAATGCTGGCCTTATAAAATGAGCTTAGGAGACTTCCTTCCCCTTGAATTTTTGGAAATAGTTTGAGGATAGGTGTTAGTTCCCCTTTGAATGTTTGGTAAAACTCATCTGTGCACCATTCAGGGTAGGACTTTTGTTCGTTGGGAGTTTTTTGATTACTCCTTCAGTTTCATTAGTTGTAATAAGTCTATTCAGATTTTCTGAATCTGAAGGATCAGAATTCTGATCCTTCCTGATTCAGTTTTGGAAGATATCTATTTATCTAGAAATTTATCTATTTCATCCAGATTGTCTAATTTGTTGGCATATCATTGTTTGAACTTTTTCTTACAATCTCTTGTATTCTGTGGAATAAGTTGATACTTCTAACTTTCATTTCTGGTTTCATTTATTCAGGTTTTCTCTCTTTTTCTCTTGATGGGTCTGGTTAAAGGTTTGTCAGTCTTATTTATCTTTTCAGAAAAGCAACTCTTAGCTTTATTGATCTTCTGTATTGTTTTTATACACTTCATTTTGTTTATTTCTCCTCTGATCTTTACTATTTTCTTTCTGCTACTCACCTTGGGCTTTATTGTTCTTTTTCTAGTTCTTTTATGGGTACAGTTAGATTGTTTATTTGAGACTTTTCTTGTTTCTGGCAGTAGTCCTGTAAGGCTATAAATTTTCCTTTTAGGACTGCTTTCACTATGTCCCACAGATTTTGGGTCATTGTGTTTACTTTCTTTTGTCTCAAGGGAACTTTTGGTTTTTTCCTTGATCTCACTGCTAACCCATTTATTGTTTAGTAACATGTTATTTAGCCTCTATGTCTTTGTTTGTTTTTCAGTTTTTTTTCTTGTAATTGATTTGTAATTTCATAACATTATGTTCAAAAGAGATGCTTGATATGATTTCAATTTTCTTAAATTTATTGAGACTTGTTTTGTGTCCTAACATGTGGTCTATCTTAGAAAATATTCTATATGCACTTGAAAAGACTGTATATTCCGCTGCTTTGGGGTAAAATGCTCTGAAGACATCAATTAAATCCATCTGATCGAGTCTGTCATTTAAGGCTGCTGTTTCCTTGCTGATTTTTCTGTCTGGAAGGTCTATCCATTGATGTCAACAGTGTGTTAAAATGCCCTACCAAGACTGTGTTGCTGATGTTACTCTCTCTTTACGTCCATCAAGATTTGCTTTATATAAATATTGCCTTCAGTGAGGATTACAATAATAATAATCACAATACCTAATATTATTATTATTTAAAAAAAGAAGTTCAGTGAAACCCGAAAGAGGATAAACTCAAACGTTATAATCAAACTGCTAAAAACTAAAAACAGAGAAATAACTTCAAAAATAATAATAAGATAATCCAGTAAAAAGAGGAGAAAAATATTTAAACATGTTTCTAAAAAAGTGAAACAAATGTCCAAAAGTCACAGGAAAATATGTTTAACATGAGATGTTGCAAATGCAAATTAAAACTATAATGAGATGTGACTACATACCCTTTGGGATGACTAACATTAAAAAAAAAGACAGACAATAACAAGTGCTAGAAGTGATGAAGGAATTGGAACTCTCTGCATTACTGGTGGGACTCTAAATTGGTACAACCATTTTGAAAAACATACCAACCGTTTTTTTTTAAAGTTTACCATACACTTTAGCTCTTAATAGTAACATAATATAGTCACTTAAATCTACTTTTTAAGAAGGGTTTGCAAACTATGCTCCGTTAACTAAATATGGCCTGTAGCCTATTTGGCTCATGAGCTAAGACTGGCTGTTACATTTTAAAGGGCTATAACACACACACACACACAAAGAAGAATATGCATCAGAGACTGTATGTGACATGAGAAGCCTAAAATCTACTAGTCAGAATCACCATCATCAAGAGAAAAGCTGAGCTTAACCACGCTCTTTGGATCTGTCCTAAGTTACAGCAATTTGGTGATGGAGCTGGAAGCCACATCTTGGTCTCCTGCCTCATTATACAACTTACTCCAGTGACCACCGGATAGTTAGTTCACAGGTAACTTCTAACAGCACCAAGCACAGGAAAAACATAAAATACGTGTTCTTCTGGTGGTTCCAGATAAACAAGAATGTTCACTCATATTTATATAAAAACTTCATCCTTTGGTACCTTAAACATCTAGCTAGATTTTACTATTAGCCTGAATTTTCAGATAGTCTAGATTGTTTAAGAAATTGCCCTAGCTGGTGTGACACAATGGATCGAGTGCCAACCTGCAAACCAAAGGGTCACCAGTTCGATTCCCAGTCAGGGTGCATGCCTGGGTTGCAGGCCAGGTCCCCGGTGCCAAGACACGTTGAGAGGCAACCACACATTGTTATTTCTGTCCCTCTCTTTTTCCTTTTTTCCCCTCTTTCTAAAAATTAATAAATAAGATATTTAACAAAATCATTCTCTCTTCTACCTTAACAGCCTTACCTTAAAATTTACCTCTTCAAAAACTTTTGCCTCACTAAATCTACCCAAATCTGATTACCACTTTATCGAGCACCTTAAAACACTTTCAGCCTTCGCTTCAACAATCACGGCTAACAGAAACCTCGGCCACCAGACATCACAGCCAGCTCCTCCAAAAGCCACTCTGAAATACGTGGCTCTGAAGCAGACACACCTGGATCCAATGGGCGGGGTGACTGGGCAGCTTCCTAATCTGCCTCATTGACTCTCACTTTTCTCCTCTATATCACAGTCCCGATATCTAGTGAGAATTCAACACACAGTAGCTGTTATTATTAACGACCCTCAACTGTGCCTTAGAAACTACCCACAGACAGGCTAACGTGCCTTGCACCACGTGAGTAAGTCAGGCCCCCACGGCGGTCTCTACAGAGACCCTTACCATTTTGTCCCTGTGCCACCACGATGGCTTACTGAACAGTCTCCATAACCACCGGTCAAGTCATCTTCTGTACTATTGCCAGCGTGGTCCTTTTTAGCAAACCGATTTGATTAAAACTCCCATGCTTAAACAAATAAAACAAACAAACTCGCCCTGGCTAGGTAGCTCAGTTGGTTAGACCATCAACCTGATACTCCAGGTTGCAAGTTCGATTCCAGGTCAGGGCAAATACAAGGAAAAAGCAATGAACACACTGATAAGTACAACAACAGCCTGATGTTTCTCTTTCTCTGTCCCCCCCTTCCCCTCTCCCTCTCTAAAAAAATAAAAAACAAACTCCTAGATACAGACAACACAACAGAATGCAGTATGATGGTCGCTGTCCCTCCACGCCTTCTACTGTGTTGCTCCTCATCACTGAGTCTCCCCCGATCCATCACTTTATGCGTGGCTTCCTGACTCTGTGTTGTTCCAGAGCAGGAGCTGCTTCCCACTCATCTCTATATGCACATGGCCTGTTACAGAATGTGGGCTCACTAAATAGCCCTGGAGTAAATGAGTGAATAAATGAACAAATGAATGGATAGGTGGTAAAATTAATGAGCAGAGGAACCAAGTGCTTCTAGGTCCCAGGTTGTTTCTCATTTCACCATATCTGCCTTTGCTTGCATAATAATTGTTTCAGAAATATATTAATACCATTTTCACTTAAGTATATGATGTCTCTTGAATTAGAGGTTTCTACAGGGCATATGTATTCTCTATGCTTACCACTCTCTCAGATATAGACATAACAGGGTTGGATTAAGTTTCTGAATGCTCCCTTTTGCAATACTTGCATGACAAGAATTTTCTTCACTTGTTACGAGGGAAGTTACTGCAAAGGTTTTATTTCAAAGGGAGTGTTGTAATAAGATGTTATCTTAGAGCAGTTATGAGAAAGAAATAACCTCCTGATTCATTTTTTCCTCACAGTAGAAGAAAAAATATTCAGGTTCCATCTCTTTAGATGTTTAAACCTGGGTCTGCATTTTTTTAGTGTGTGCCTAACCTTCAGAAGAGATATTATTTTCTTGCATAAAACATGAAAACATGGGCTCAATGTAAAAGCTATATTCAGTCTCTCTCATGTTTTCATCAAACTGTCAGAAATATTTTTTCAAGGAATATAGTATGACATTAAACTAGAATGTATTCTCATAAGCATTTAGAAAGTATTCAACAAAAGAAGTGGCTCCTAAATAGGAGACTTTTTTTATTTCTGGTAACTGACTAAAGAGAAAAAAATTGGCAAGAATATAAAGGCCAAGAGTAAGCTCCTCCATCAATATGAGAACAAACAGATTTGCGAATGTGCTAACCATCACATACTTCATCTAATCACTCTAGATCAGTGATTCTCAACCTAGAGAAACTTTAGCTCCCAGGTGACAGATGGCAACGTCTGAAGACATTTGGGTTATCACCACTGGAATCTTGCTGTTGGCATCTAGTGGGTAGAAGCCAGGCATACTGATGACACTAAATATCCCACAATGCATGGACCAACACTCCACAACTAAGAATTATCTGGCCCCAAATGGCAGTAGTGCCCAGGTTGGAAAAACATGCCCTAGAATTAGAGTTTCACATCACTGAGGGAAAAGGTGGAAAGAGATGAGTTAACAACTCTCCCTTCCCCACAAAATCTAGAATTAGGAGGAAATAAATTATGATCATATTTTCACAGTTCATGTATAAGGTAGCATTTGGAAGGAAACATGATGGGAAAATGGGGGTATTTCAAGCAACTTAGATTAGAAGAAAAATTCATTTTAAATATTTTCATTTCTAGGGTAGTCAATGTTGGCATCTGTAATCATTTTTAACTGTCTAGGCAGATGGGTAACTGGAGCTAAAGTCAAACTATAAAGCCTACACCAACTCCAGGGGTAAAATTTCCCAGTAGCTAAATGAGTTTTAGATACGAGACTTCCAATGTGTTTAATAAGCATCGCAACTCTCATGGATGTTCTTAAAGGGAATCAGAAAGTTGAAACTTGAACTATCTCCCAAAAAGTTGAACAGGCTAGTCATTAACAAGGACATTTTAACAGTAATGGGTAAATGGAATTATTTCCATTTCAAAGGGATAATTTGGAAGAATTATATTTACTGGACCTGATGACAAACATACCAAAATGAAGGGAAACTACCCGAGGAAGATTATTTTCCACTACCTCTACAACTATATTTGCATCGAAACGTAATCCTTATGAAAATGAATTCTGAGTGTCTGCTTCCAAACAGACAGACAAATACAAAATTATTCAGGTTAAATATTTTAAGGACATACTTGGATGCCAAGTATTTGAAAAGGCCTCTCACTGGAGGCCACTACAGTTTAATTGGTTGAGACTCTGGCCAAAGCATCTGCGATACTGCTGGTTTTTGTAATGTGTGATTCTGAAACAGCACGACAAACACTGTTGTGCATTCCTGAACACAGAGACCTCTAAACGCAACCCCCGGACCCATACTGACCACCAATCCGTGATAAAAATCTCTTCTTTCGCCTCTTCCATCGCATTGGCAACATCTTCAAAATATCCTTTGGCATTCACATACCTGAAAGACATGGGTTTTTTTGTTGTTTTTACAAAAATTTAAAAAAAAGACAAGGATGGCAGCCACTGCCAGGAGTTTCTACACAACCACCAGTTTATTTTTTGTGAATGGAAAACAAGGACTGAGAATACCATCTGCTGTACAGATATTAGAGTAAATAGAAATAGGCAACCTGCTTCTCTTCTGCTGAGAGAACAACACATTGATTGGTATTATTATCATATGGGGTCAAGGGAAGTCTCCCATCCCCTTGAAGTCTTCTAAGACTTAAAACAGAGTGGAAAAAATCAATAGAAAATCATGCTTAGCATGTTTTTCTACCGATTGCCAATCCATGGTTAGAAAAACATTCTTAGTGTGATTTTATTCAAAAGAAATATTTAGCGAGTAAATTCTTTTTCTTTAATTATGACTAATGACTTCAAGAAATATTTCATTTGCATAATCAAGAAAATGTATAAAATTAGTTTTTAAAATCAACTTCCAAAATCTATATCTAGCTCTCTAAATAAAGCTCATTGAAAAATTCATCGATAGGTAGTCCTATAAAGAAAGACCCTTGTTAAGGGTAATGCATTATATCTTCTCGCAGCTTTGAGAATTGAAAAGGTGAATCTGATGCTCTGACTACCCTGACAGTCTTAGAGCAAAAAGATCTTACCATTTGGCTAAAGTGTCTTCCTGGACAGCAGCATACGACCCAAATCGATGATCTTTGAGAAAGTTGGTTCCATGTTTCCGGACGAATTCCTCTATAGCGCCTGCCCACCACCGAGCATGTCTATAGCTGTTGCACTTTAAAATAAGTGTCCTTCAAAAAAAAAAGCAAAATCGGTCACCCTGTGACCGTATGGTCACCCTGTGTTTTGTCTCTTTAAACAAATTTAAGGATCAAGCGTGTCCTGTTTTGTTTTGGTACTGCAGACATAAACTGAAAATTGAAGCAAACAGCATCTTACATCAAAAAAGCAGACATCTAAAAAACTTTGGCCAGATTTTAGAATATAGTCAAAATAAAGTTTCAAGTTGCTTATTCACTCATGCAAACATGTGTAAGAGCACTTACTATTGGCCTGGGGCTGGGCTGGGCTGTAAGGAGAATGACCAAAGAGGTACAAGGTGAGCTCCTATGTCTCAGTGTTACTTAGTTGCTGGCTCCTATAGGGGTCATTTCCCTTTGTACTGCCTGATGTCTGTTTCCTCTGCTTCTGGAAACATCATGCTGATTGTACCTTAGGACAGTAATCCCTTCCCAACTCTGAGTCCATGAAACCCACACAAAATGGCATGTTCCAGGCCCCTGATCACAAAGACTGGTTCAGAGATCTGTCACAGGGATCCATGAGAACTGTAGCCTGATTTCTGCGGCCCTCCATGGAACAGAAATGCAGTGGCAGGAAGAAGGTTTAATGGCAGCATCTTTGCATTTCCAATAACCAACCCCGAACCTGGCAGAGGAGATAAGGAAGTTCCAAATCCTTCACGCACACATTCACACACATGCAAATGTGTATTGGCAAGGGTCTATCTTGCCAACAGATAACTCTGGCATAACTCTATGCCAGTCAGTGTGAGTAAAGACAGAAATGTATATAGTCAATATATTCATATACATGAGGCTGAACTTTATAAAACCAAATGTATATAGAAAAACATATATATATTATATGTCTACAATCTTCCAGGAAAATATATATCAACACACACTAATAAAATCTATCGTACATGTACATTTGAGTATCCTTTCAAGGTATCTTTCTTAAAATCTGTGTGTAAGCAGAATTTTTATAAATCAAATCACTTTTTAAGTGTTTTGTTAAATATATCAGTTCATAAAGTAAAATTTTATTTTTTTTTAAATGTGAACTACCATTCCTTAATTTTTCTGTTTGGAAAAATGTTATTGAGTGGTCAACTTTGTTAAAACGGACATGTATCAACACACAGGATAGTTTATTCTGATGGCTGCACATAAGATGTTATTCTTAAAAATTTATTACAAGGAAAAAGTAGTTGTATTACTTTTGATTGAGGATAAGTTCTAAATAAAAATTTTCAAACATTTATAGTATTTTATATCCTTTGTTTAAGGTTGGGAGAAAACGTTTCTTGAAGAGATTTTGGTAAAATTATTTTTTACCAAAGACAATATTCACTATTTCAAAAATATTTGAAATTTCTACCTTGAAAGGTTATCGATTCGGAGTCCATATTTTGTCTCTGTCTCCTTCCTCCCCACCTTAATTTGGAATTCTTTATCCACAAGCAGGACGAAGGCTACGGCACCACTGTCTGGTTTCATATACAGTAAAAAGGAGTCTTTCACGATCAACCACCTGGGAAGAGATAAGCAGCATTTCTGAAGTTGCACTGAGTTACTAAAACAAAAAGAACAAATTATATGACAAATCTGAAGTCAATGCACTAGCAGAGAGTAGACAACTTTATTTGTTACATGAGGGATTCGTTTTTGGAAAACCATTATAAAACAAAAAAATCCAAAACCTTCCTATTAGGTTTTTCTGAGAAGTACTGTTGCCAAGCAATTCAAAATAATTCATTGGCTTTTTAAACATTAAGGGCAAAGCCTGGAAGAAAACCCCTGATAACGGCAGGCAGTGCTCGTGGGATGTGCAAAGGGGCCCAGCTGCTGGCAGAATGGAATGGGCTGGTGTTTGCTAAAACAAACTATCATAGAAGAAGCAAACAGTTTCTCAGTAAGTATAATCTCAGTAAGTATGTTTAAAAAAACAATAAAACACCAAGGTGTTTATTGAATAAGGGAATCCTCACACCCTGCCAAGGCAATAGCACAGTAATATCACTGGCACTGTGTTTCATAAAGAAAGGGATGAAGGAGAGACAGGAATGGACTGAGGCAGGCTAGCAAGCTACTGTGACAATAAAGAAACGTTCTTCTTATGCTTGGTTGTAAATGTGCATCCACTGGGGATCTGGGGCAGAGCCTGAGATTCTGCATTTCTAACATGCCCAGAGGGGTTGCCTAGGTTAGAATCACTTTGAGCAGTAAGGATGTAGATGGCAGGCATGGCCCTGGGAGTGGGAAGAGCAAGACAGAGAGAATGGGATCAATGTCAAGTAAAAACAAACGGCAACTTTGCCCTGCTGCATGTGACACCATATATGCATATTCACCTGCAGTTGTGGAGTGATCAAATAATTCAGTTGATAATTAAATACAGTAACAACAGGTATATTACATCACACATTAGGCAAAGTAAAGCACATTATGGGATAAGTAAGGCCAAAACACCTTGCACATAAATTAAATAATATTATAAATGTCACATGGAGACTCAGAATTTAAAAGAAATCTGTAAGAAACCCTTACTGAAATTGCTAACCACATTATGTTTTAGTAGCTTTATAATTTGGGACTTAATGTAGATAAGTCTACATGGATTTCCACACAGTTCATTTCATCCATGTGTTTTTTAATGCACAGGCTGTCTCCCTCCCAATAAAAGGGGATGGGATGGACCAAGGATAACTTGCAGTAAAGCACATACATGTGATATTGTTTTACACAGGAAAGAATAATGGTCACAGAAAGCAGGTAAGTAACCACAGTGCTAATGTATTTACAGTGATGGCAAACCAATGTGGGTCTGAGCTTCCTGGTTTCTCTGGTCAAATGCATAAGTTAAAGAAATGAGGTCTCACACAATAAGCTAACTTCCAAAGGAATTCTCTCATTTGGGAGCTAACACAGGCAACTGCACAATATAATGGATAATGTTCACAATAATTTTCATCAAATACAGAAATTATACATTTTATAAGCATTTTTAAAACACTGATCAATATGAATGACATGGCCATTCTATCAAATGGTAACTCAGTGACCCTGGTGGCCATGGCTAAGTTATCAGTCCAGACATGGGGCTGCCTATTGATAAAACTTGGTTAAGGCTAAATGAGAGTGGATGGGTCACATATCTGGAAAAGTTCCTTCTCTAGCTGCTGTCCCTTCTCTCAGCTTGACTTTGATGCAAGCTAGAGAACAGACATGTGAGACCTGGTCTCAGAGAGCTGGTTTACTATGCTGCTGACTGGGAAGGCGCCACGGGCTTTGGAAACACAGATGGCAGGCTTGCTAATCTGAGAAGTCAAACATACCAGGCTTGTGAACTTGCCTGCCTGGAAGTCAAGGATACCTGAATGGCGTCATAGCCAGTTCTGGCCAGAGCTCCATACCAGAGACAGCAGTGTGGGACAATGGTGGAATGACCCATATTCAGGTGCACCAGCTCCCATTACAAGACAGATCTTGGAAATGCTCCTGAGAGCACAGGTCATGGCATAACCACCAGGGCCAAGAGCTGCAAAAGATGTCCTCAGGAACAGGCCACCAGGTGCCACCATACAGACGTGCCCTCCACAAGGATTCCTGCTTACCTAGCCTGCTGGAGGTGGGCACTGATGCAGGCTACATCACCCTGCGGGAAGGGGCTGCTTTTCTCTAATTTGCACACCAGCTCCCAAAAGGCTACAAACAACCCTGCTCAGGAGCAGGAATGAAATGGCAGGGTGCATTGCTTGGCCAGGGCACTGCTCAGCATGAGAGGGTGCCATTCACATGGTACCTAGGTGAATGGTTCCTCTCTCGCCCCTCCAAGATGTGGCAGCCTAGAAATATGGAATTGTTTAGTAGTGACAGATGAATTTTGAAAGCTGAACAAAAAAGATGATGGCTTCGGTTTTGACAATGATGAGTTGTTCTTTCTTAACAGTCACAGCTATCAGGGTAACCTGACTCCAGGAGTTCTTCTTAGCTATATCATTCATTAAAACTCTTCTGATTTCTTCCCTTTCTCTTTTGTCAATGGATTTTTTTCTTTAATGGGAGGATATGCATCAAGAAAGAAACCCATTAACCAGTTTTTCGGGAGTCAGCACTGGCTGTGCAGAGATTAAGCACCTGCTTTCAAGTCAGCCTCCCTGGGCTCCCGTTCTGGCTCTGCCACCTACCTGCCTGACTGTGAACTTGGGCAACTGGGCCCAAAGTCTAAATCTATAAAATGAGAGTAAGAGCAATGCCAAGGTCCTACATGTTTGTGCAGATTAACTGAGATGATTCATGTGCATTGCTTAGCATAGTTCCAGATGCAAATGAATTTGAATTTTTATGAATATTCCTGTTTTAAATCAGGTGAAACTATGATCTGTTCTAACAAGATGCCTATGCTACTACTTGCTGTCACACTAAAATGCAGGTGGGCAGGCATGAGCCAGTCATCACCCTCTCAGCCTCATCTCCCACAGTTCCCTTCCATCACCTTGGTCAGGCTGTTCCTCAGCCTGACAATCTTGTTCTACTCTGGCCTTCCATATTCACTATTCTTCTGCCTAGAAATAATTTCTTCCAGATCTTTCCATGGATAGTCCCTTCTTGTCAACCAACCCTCTGCTTAAATGTTTTGTAGATGGCAAATATGTGGGTTTTATTTTCTTATGCCTTCTGCTACCCAGTGTTTTTTATTGTACCATTTAAGCCATTTATATTTGAAGTGATATTGATAGGTATATATTTACTGCCATTTTATTCTTTATAACTATGTCCTTTGGTTTTTTTAAATATTTTTATTTATTTATACTTAGAGAGAAGAAAAGGGAGGAAGAAACAGAGGGGGAGAACCATCTATGTGACAGAGAAACATCAGTTGGATGCCTCTCATATGCACCCTGACCAGGGACCAAACCTGCAACCCAGGCATGTGACCTGACCAGGAATCATCCTGCAACCTTTTGTTTTGCAGGACAACACTCAACCAACTGAGCCACACTGGTCAGGGCGTTCGATGTTTTTTTTTTTTCCTTTCTGTTTCTTCTTCTTCTTCTTCTTCTTCTTCTTCTTCTTCTTCTTCTTCTTCTTCTTCTTCTTCTTCTTCTTCTTCTTCTTCTTCTTCTTCTTCTTCTTCTTCTTCTTCTTCTTCTTCTTCTTCTTCTTCTTCTCCTTCTCCTTCTCCTTCTCCTTCTCCTTCTCCTTCTCCTTCTCCTTCTCCTTCTCCTTCTTCTTCTTCTTCTTCTAGAACACCCTTTAACATTTCTTGTAATACTCGTTTGGTGGTAAGAAATACCTTTAGCTTTTTCTTGTCTGCAGAGCTCTTTATTTCTCCTTCAACTTTCAATGATGGCCTTGGTGAGTAAAGAGTCTTGGTTGTAGCCCCCTGCTTTTTATTATGTTGAATATCTCATATCAATACCTTCTAGCCTGCAAAATTTCTATTGAGAAATCAGCTGACAGTCTTATGGGAGCTCCCTTGTAGGTAACTAACTATCTTTCTCTTGCTGATTTAAAAATTGTTTTTTTAACCTCTACCATTTTAATTAGGATGTGTCTTGGTGTGGGCCTCTTTGGGTTCATGTTGTTTGAGACTCCCTGCACATCCTGGACTTGTGTGTCTTTTTATTTCACCAGTTTAGGGAGGTTTTTGGTCATTAGTACTTCAAATAGGTTCATGATCCCTTGTTTTCTCTCTTCTCCTTCTGGTACCCCTATGATTCAGATGTTGTTATGCTTCATGCTGTCCCAGAGGTCTCTTAAACTCTCCTCATTTTTTAAAGTTTTTTTTCTTTTTGATGCTCTGATTGGGCATTTTCTGCTACATTGTCTTCCAAGATGCTGATTCAATCCTCTACTTCATCTAACCTACTGTTTATTCTTTCTGGTATAGTCTTCATTTCAGATATTGTATTCATTTCTGACTTTTTTAATGGTTTCTATGGCCCTTTTTATGCTTGTTATTTCTTGGTTGAAGTTCTCATTTTCATGCCTCACTATTCCTCCCAGTCTCAAGGTAGCTTCTTCTGTAAATCCTTGATTAAAAGACTTCTATTCAGCTAGCCTTCCGTAGTTGTTCAGGTTAACTGTTCTATATTTTAGTTATAATTCCAGTTTGGTCCTGAGAGGAGGTGAGTGTAACATTTGCCTAGCCCACTGCCACCTTGGATCTCCCTATTGTCCACATTTTTTACTATAGCTATCCAGTGGGTGTGAAATTCTATTTCACTGTGATTTTGATTTACATTTCCCTAATGACTAGTAATTTTGAGTATGTTTCTTTGTGCCTATTGGGCTTTTGTATATGTTCTTTGGCCGACCAACTTTTGAGTACAATAGCTGACTTGGTTTTCATGTGTATAATTTGTATACTCTGTCCACAAGTCCAGGTTTGAGAAAAATGTTTAAACAGATGACGAAACTTGGAACTTAAAATGATTTAACATTTGCTCTGCTATGACTTTCAAAGGATTTATAATTTATAATTTAATTTAAAACTAATATGTAAAAACTTCCCAAGTATCTACTTTTTAAAAACAAAAACACAAAATTCCTAAATCTTACCTTCTTGACCAGCGATAGCAGGCTCTTCCGTGACCACAGCAATTCAAGCCAGGTATCCTATGTCCCCCAGATCTTTTCATTATCATGCCTTCTCTGAAAGAGACATCTAGTTAACCCATTATCTTCAAATTTCAGACTCACTCTTGCAACCTGGGACTAAATTTATTACTTCATTCTCACGTGACTTTCCTCCCCACTCTTTCTTCCTTCACCCTCAAATAGCTCAGTATCCTATTTGCTAGGCTGAGTATTCCAGCAGCTAACCTTTAAAGCACTCTGGTTGCAGTATAACTGTGTTTTACACACTGCAGGAACTTAAGTATCCTGGCTTCTGGCTCTAAATGCTGAGCATTCCCTCCAGTCTTTGCAACAGCCTGAAAAAGTCCTCACACCTTGCCTAATGCTGACAGGAGGACGGCTCAGCAGCTATTCGAACACAGGAAGTGCTCTCCCACAGATTCCAGAGTGTTTCTGCATCCATTCATGTACAGGTCTAGAACCAGACCACGCTCAAGGAAACAGAGCAAAGCTTTTAGCTTTGGAAAGAGAAAGATCTTGATTTTGAAAGATGTAAAAAGAAAGATCAATAAAAATGGCTAAACAAAGAAATATTTCAAAACAACTACTAACAATGATCATTACTATAAAAATGTTAAGCTATCATATCAAGCTATCCTATTGTGAAGGGAAATAATCATTAAGTAAATTTCAATCTTGTTACGTAACATACATTTTACACAGTATTATTTTTACTCATGAAAATGAGCAAAGAAAAGCTCATATGTATAAGTGATTAGAGGAAGGGACTTATATATTTGATTTTTCAAAATGAAGATATAAGTGACATACAACAGTATATTAGTTTTAGGTATTCAACACAGTGATTCAATATTTGTATAATGTGAAGTGATGGATCACCATAAGTCTAGCTAACAGGCACTGTTACAGTTCTTTTTTCTTGTGATGAGAACTTTTAAGATCTACTGTCTTAGCAACTTTCAAACATATAATATAGTATGCTTGACTTTCAATGAATTCTCCCACGTGCCACATTTGCTGCCTGTATTAAACATTCCAACTGTGGGGCTATAAGAAATTGGTGCTACAAGCACAAAAGAAAGAGGGTGGAGCAATTGCTACCCTTGTTTAATGTAGCAAGACATGTTTTGTGTGAATAGATCTCCTCAGCTGCTCTGACTCAGCTCCTCTGTTGAGAAGAAAAGAAGCTAGTGGTAAACCCAGGTGAGTTCCATTATCATGGCATGCTGATGAATCAAATATTAATGTTTATGAACATTCGCATTTCTCTTTAAAGATCCAACACTGGAACTTACATGCCCTTTGGTCCCAAATCGTGGATGAAAGACAGCTGACTTATATCAAGGAATTCTGTCTGAAAAGAGGCCAAAAACCCATACTTTAAAAAGTTAGAAAAAAGAGAAGTTTATGCACTCAAAAAACACAGATTAGTTATCGCAGTGTGTAAGTACACCTGTGGTACTGTACAGACTACACAGATTAATAACAATGGGACTGCCCTGAAAGAGTACACACTAGAAGTATACACATAATTAAAACACAGGCAAGAAAGTGATGCATGCTCTAATATGTAAAAATAAAATGCTCAAGAAGGTCATGGAGAAAGAATTTCCTCCCGATAGTCTTGTATTTGTTTTTTGTTGTTGGCAAAGGAAGATTGTGTGGCACAGTGTATACACGAACTATGAAAAACTGTGTGAAGGGAGTGAGGGTGGTGCCAGATTTGGAACATGGACTAGACTTTGCATGTGGAAATGGGAGATGAAGGGGACACAGAACAGGAAAGGTGTAAAAAGGGAATTGGATGTACGGTTAGGCAAGAGTCAGTAAGATAAAGGAGAATAATGGAAAATTAAATGCCAAAGTGAGCTGAGAGATGGTTGGGGAGGTCTTTGAATACCAGGAATACCAAACTATTCTAATAAAAATGTAATAAAAATTAAAATTAAATGATTAATAAAAATTTAATTATGTGTAATAATAATATAAAATAATTACATTTTAGTGAGTGTAACTTAAGAGAACTTTTGATCCATCTTCACTTAATAAATCATGAGATTAGAAACTGTAAATATTATAAAAACATCAACAGTTAACATTCATTGAGAGCTTAATATATATTAGCCATGTACTAAGCATTTTTCACACATTATCTCAAACCTCTTTGAAATAGGTGCTATTTGCCCTATTGTACAGAAGAGGAAATTAAGATTGAGGGCAGAAATAGGTAAACTTTCTCAGCAAAAAGTCAGACAGTAAATATTTAACCCTTCATGAACCATATAGTTAAACTAGCACAAAAGAAGCCATAGATAATACATAAATAAACACGCATGGCTGTATTTCATTATAACTTTACTTATCCATAGTAAAATATGAATTTAATATCATTTTATGTCATGAAATATTCTTCTTTTGCTTTTTGCCAATATTTAAAAATGTAAAAACTATTCTTATCTCACAAACCATACAAAAAAAGGCAGTGGGCCGGTTTTGGTCCATGGGACATAGTTTACCGATCTCTGGTTTAGAGAAGTTAAATAAATTTCCGAAGATCACTAAATTAGCAAGGGGTATTCGAATCAGGTCAAACCAACCAGTATCCTCAAAACTAAACTGCAAGAGCAAAAAGTCTTCAATGGAGAGTACTTTGAAGTCATTGAAGTTCAACAGGTAAGAATAAATACACAATTTTTTATAAATAAATTCTGTTTTTTGGGGGGCCCCCCTCATATTCACATGTTTCATAGCAGTCTTTCAAGATAAGGGATGATAATTGCTCTCCCTGGAGATGGCAAAGAAAGATACTTAAGATATTTTTTAGGAACCTCAAGAACTTGAAGAATTCATCCAAACTTGTAGATATTGTAGGCAAAGTATTATGGCAAATATGTGGCTTGGCTTCTTTGCCATGAGGGGCTAATTAAAGTTCAATCTGGAGATTCCTTTTGAGATTGTGGCAAAACAGACTGAGGGCCTACATGATCAATTATTATTCTTGTTGTGTTTATGAAAATAAGCAGACCAAATTGAAACTGATTTTAATGCAGTAGAGAGTCTTGATTTGGCTCTCTTTGATTAAAATGAGGGTGATTTTAGGGGGAAATGTGTTTCAAAAGAATCTATAATACACACACTGTGGTAGATATTAGACTTTAATTAAAGTTTTATTTTTCATCTACAAACTCAATTGGTTCCTGAATTTTTCTAGTTTTCTTCCAAACTAATATTTCATTTTTTTACCCATCTTTTGACTTAAAATTATTGAGAACTAAAAAAAAAAATTTCTGAGTCCTGCTCTCACAAGTTACAGCCGAAGGACATGATATAACCTTCAGAATGCCACAACAGCTCATACTGAAACAGTCTTAGTAACTGATGTTGTGTAAACCATACAAAATTTACATTACCAGAGATATTCAAACTGCAGATAAGGAGGATTGTCACTGCTTGTTTTCATTCAACAAAAGAAACTTTGAGACTTACTTCCAAAAATCCTCTCCACTGACAGACTTACAGACTCAGAAACGGGTTTATAATTTGCTCTCATCATTAACCTTTATTTTTTTTTCCTGTTTTCATAGGCATGGTCCTTATTAAATACCTGATTGCTTGTTTACACAATATAGTTCTCATTTTAGGACCCCATCTTCATAACCACCTCCTGAAATGAGATTCAACAATATAACTGAACTGACTTATTTTCAGGACTACAAAAATGAGTCAGTGAAATATGATATAATTTCAAGATAATGATGCTTCAGGGATTCCAGACTATCCCTACTTTGGAAGAATCTGCTAACAGCTTCTCTGTTTCAGTCTCTGAATCTATTCCCTTATCTGTCTTAGGCTGGGAGAGACTTCCATACCCTTCAGGCTGGACTGTAGTCGTCATCAGCAGGAAGCAATTACTGAAGACTTACCATCCTCTTTGATTACCCCTAAAAGATTTCAGGGATGGAAGTCTCGAGGGGGGAATGAGACAAGCTAGTAAACCAGAACAAGTGGAATACAAAAACTGAGACACATAGTTAAACTGCCAAACAGTTTAGAGCCATCTAGTAAATCACAAAATCCTATTTTCCCTAAACCAAGGACACTTAAGAGTAAATGGTTTATAGTTCTCCCAAACCTCGGGGTAAAGAGCTGAAATCACCCTGCTGAGCAAGATAGCAGAAATCTAATTAGTACCATTTGTGCTAACCCTACCCAAAGACAGTGAAGTTAAGGGAATAAATCTCATCTTGGAACATCAGCATAAAGCTGATAAATATTCTATTGAAATCCTCCCTAAGATCTCCCTGAAACCCCCAGCCTTTAAAACCCTGGAGACCTAGCACATGCTCTCCTTCCCAGGAGCACCCCTGTGCCTCTCCCTTCCCCTTCTTCTTTCCCCCACAGGCCTGGCAGCTCCTAAACTCTAAGGGACAGGTGGCAAATACAAGGCCTGTGAGCCGAATCCGGCCCTACACCTTGTTTATCTGGCCTGGCACCTTGTTTCTACCTGGCGGCAGCGCTGAGCTCTCGATTCACTGTTCTGGAGTAGTTATATTTATACAGTCCTAGAATTACATTCAGCCCTTTGAAAGCAACTGCAAGGCTGATGTGGCCCCTAGTGAAAATGAGTTTGACACCCCTGCTCTAAGGGACCAGATGAGACTGGCAACCAGTGCAGCAATGGGCAGCAGCAGCTCATCCTGGGCTAACTGAGCCTGTCTGTCCGCAAGGCCCCCTTTTCTCTAACCCTCCAGCCTTGCCTCAGCTCACTTCTTTCCCACAACATTTCTAATGAGACAAGGTAGCCCCACCTAGTCTCTCTCCTGTTGCTTTATATATCCTAAGCCCTTCCTTGTTTCACTGTCTCCAGCTTAAAAAAACAAAACAATCCCTGTTACAAAAAAAAAAATCTCTGGCAATAAATATGCTAATACAGATTTATCAGATTGAAAGTAAATGTGGCAAGATCAATTTAGAAGCAAACCTAAACAATACAACTTGAAATTTAACAAAGATTGTGTTGTCTAAACTTCTCACTGTATCTTCAGTGATAAGACTTCCATTCTCCACTTGGGCAGGTGATTCTTAGGAGGAAGAATTTAATCATTAATTTAGCCTGACAATATTTCACTGGGCTTATTGTTCTTGAATAATGTACTAATCAATATCTTTTCCCCCCCAAGGAACTTTTAAAAAAAGCATGTTAGGGAAACAGCAAAGCAAAGAGTTCCCACACGTAGGAACTCCAAACAAACCCTAAGGGTAAAAAACAAACCCTGGAATTTACTTGGCAATCACATACACATTGTTTTACTACCCCATCTTTGCATTAGAGAAGGGGGATTTTCCGAGGTCCCCTGTATTCCTGAGGTAACAAAATTCAGGAGAGTGACCAAGTAGGAAATTCTCAGAAGTTTAGGCAAGAACGTGGGTTGGCCAGCACCGTTGTAGTAAGGGTGGGAGGTGGATTCAACACTACAGCAAAGGCTGCCTTCCAGGTAAAACAGTACAGCTCTGGGGACAAAAAGAGCAGACAGCTCATCTGTGGTGAAAATGGAGTGGCTGGACCAAGGCCTCTGCACTTTCCCACGTCTAAGACTCACAGGAGAAGGACGATACTTCCATCAATTTGCAGATGCTGCTGTTTAAATCAGTATAGCTTTTCTCGGTTGGCATGGAAACACTGTGAGTGCATCTTTATTAATCTTTACCCACTCTTCCCCTCAAGCTAAATTTATTCATCTTACAAAGCAAGGGGCAGGTGAGTTCAGTGTTATTGACCCGTGGGGTGTTCATCTTCAGATTCCTTACCTCCAACATGGTGATTTCAAGCTAATCACCACCTTAGAGATAAGAAATCTAAGTTTGGGAATCAAGTGATTATCTTGAAGTTAGCAATAGCACCCTATCAGTTTAGGGCACTTCTCTTGGAAATTATGCCCTTTGTTCCATTTCTAGATTTTAACATTCAGTCAGGAAAAAGTACATTTATTGTTTCCAATGACTCATTCTTTAAATTCCCTAGAAAATAAGCATTTTCCAGTTATTCATTAAAATGCCCAGCTAGTGGGTTTGGTACTGTAGCCAAAATTAACACAATTCAGGACACAAAAGGAATCCTGTTTGAAATTCCATGGTATTGTACAACTGAGTAAATATTTCTTTTTAGAAAAAAACATATTTACACCTTGAGAAGAGGCCAAATATATTTGGCCCCATTTTACAAATGAGTAGAGAAAACAGAACAAATTACCATTCATCTCCGGGGGAACCTATCTGAAGCTAAATCCACTAAAACACTAGGACAATTTGTTTTTCAGAATCTCAGGGAGAAAAAGAGGAATAAAAACAAAGGAAGTCTTCATACTTCTGGAGGGAAAAACACTTGTCTAAATACTAACCCAACCCATGACCATATAAAAGTAGGAAGGAAGAGGTGTCCAAGTCTGATGTCACTGAAATTTTATTGAAATTAGGGACATGATATCTGATCCCTTCACCTCTGAGCCATGACCCTATTGGCCTAAGGACCCAAATTACTTTATAATAGGTTTGTCTTATACTTATAAAATATGAATTAATTACTTGTGATCAGATAAAAACGACTTCTTAATATGCTTTTTGCAGGCAGCAGTTTTAATATTTCTTACAATTATCAAAGGAAACATATAAATGTCCATCTAATTTCACAAATATGTGGAAGAGGCCTGTAAATCTGGTCTCTGGGCCAGATCACATTTAGTATGAAAGGAATATAATGTCAGAGAATGAAGATATATCAAATTGTACCCTATAGTTGAGTCATTTTTGAGAGTTCTGCTGTTGCCATAAAAAATGAGGAGTAACACTACGGCTCAGCGGACTGAGCACTGGACTGCGAACCAAAGGGTCGCTGCTTGGATTCCCAGTCAGGGCACATGCCCGGGTTCTGGGCCAGGTCCCCAGTGAGGGGCATGTGAGAGAAAACCACACATGGATGTTTCTCTTCCTCTCTTTCTTCTTCCCTCCCCCCTCTCTAAAAAAATAAATAAAAATCTTTTTAAAAACCCCAGCAACAAGGAGTAACATATATTCGGGCAGCTATAAACCAGGTTTTCCCTTCCAAAGGAAATGTTTAGAAGACATCCTGGAATTTCTAAATACAAAATGGGTCAACCTTGGAAAGATTTTTATGACTAAAAAAAAGATATTAAAATAAACATTTAAAAATTGTTTAGTCAACATTAGAATCCAAAATATAATAATGTACATGGAAAGAGAAGACTAGACCCAGCAAGTACTGTTCTAGAACCAAAGAAAGAATAAAAGTAAAGCACAGGCAGCCAGAAAAGTAAAACAAATGGAAAACCATTGCATCTGGTGCTAGTGCTCGTTTAAATAACTGCCTATTAAATAAAACAGCATATCTGAAAACAGACTTCAGAGAATACAACAGGAAGCAGCATTTTTATTAGTAAGAGCAGTAAAAACCTTATTTGTTACGTTCTTTCAAAGTTGAATGTTTCTGAGTTCTAGAAGGGAAGAAATCCTTCCCATCATCCTTCTCTTGAGGTCTACTGGTTGGACTCAAATTTCTGGTTTCCCTGGGAAAACTCTTCTCCAGGATTACGAAACCATACAAGCTCCTTCAAGTCCATCATCAAACATCACAGGGCAAGCTGCTGCAGGAAGTGGGTCATGGTCAACCCGGGCCATTTGTGCGTAAAACGTTCCACTTGGGTATGTGCCCTACCCTCTAAACAATACACTGGTAGACAGCAAGAGGTCAGAGTCAACAAAAGACTCCTAAGGGTGAAGGCGCTTTTGCTTCCTCTCCTAATGCACAGAGGCCTTCCCTCTTTCTGTTTAGTATTTATGAAATAGCACTCTGTAAACTAGAGGCCAAGTCAGAGCTGCACCTGCTCTGAAGCGCTACACAGACACCACATACATACACTCAGCCCCACAGCAACACAATGCATACAAACACAGACGCAAAGTATGATAATCCATTCTCAATTGTCTGGGCTTCTATGTAATTGAACGCTAATCCCTTACAAACACCACACCTTCCAGGGCCTCTGAGGAAGTAGAGCTCATTGTTTTCTGATGCCCTCTGTAAAGCCTGCTCCCCCGTGCTGGCCGCCACGTGCCTCCCCGCTGTTTCCAAGGCCCATCTCTTATTTTCCAAGAGGTTCTACTCTCCCTTGCTTCCCATGCTTCTCACTTTCACAGGAAAAGGCAGGCCTTTTATAAGCATCACAGGTTGATCAGATGGCATTCACAGCAGGCTCCGTATGATCTTTGAATATTCAACTCTGCTCAACTGTTTTCATCACTTCCTACTTCATGTTTTCTTGTGAGGGTTAGAAATGCTTTGGGAGATTATTCTGGAAGCCCGAGGAGAAAAGAAGGTTGATTTCTAGATAATCAAGCCTGTGGCAGCTTTCAAGATCATTTAAATCCACTGTTATAGACAAATTTAGCTATATTTTATATTTTAAAATAATTACCGTAATCCAGATCCTTGCTGTCAAATCAATTTTGTATTCATTTTATTTATTTTAACATGAGGAATAATTCTAAAGTGGAAACAAGCGCTTGTGTAAATAAAATGATCTAAAATTTAGCTGACAATTTACAATTTTATAAATTCAAAACTTAAATTACTAAATATACTTACTGTCGCATGATAGTTTCTATACATGGGCATTTTTAGTAACTTGGTCAAGTAATCTTCCAGTTGTTTCTGTAATGCAAATACTTGAGATAAGAGATAATATCATCACACTTACAGAGAAATTTAGACAGTAGCAATAATGTGATCACTGGCCCACCATAACTTCTGTAAGTGATTCAGTGGTTTGTTACTATTATCACTGGACAAGAGATCCTGGATAGCATTAAGAAGTTATTTCCACAATCTCCTTGAACCATTACTTAAATCTCTTCTTGCCATTTTACTTTTCGTATGCTTAGTTCTTCTGTAAGCTGCTGACAAGGCCCCAGGTGTATGTCCTTTTAATCTGCCATGGTTACTAGCACAGAACTTGCCCATAGTGGGTGGTTTTACAGCATTTGTTGATTTCTATCAAAAACCTGAATTTCCTCAATTCTAACACTGAACTGACTGGAAAATATACTGCAATTTTTAAACAGCTTTTTAGGGGAAAACAAGAAGGGTGGTTAAATAAAAACAGTTTCTAGTAAATTGTGCCCTGATTTCGAATATGTTAAAGTAAGAGGGACGAGGGGAGTGTCCACTATGCTGACCGCAGCCCATGCCGGAGCACTGGCTGTTAGAGCCATAGCTGATCATTCCCAACTGCACTCACATATGTCCGCATGGCAAACCCAGACTGTAGAATTTTATTTGTGTAGCTATCCTGGGAAATAAGTATCCTAGGTCCCTAAAAAGATTTTAAACAAGATGGCAACTACAAAGAAGAAATTTAAAAAATGCTTTTCAGATTACAAAAAATTTGAATGGGAAGACAGCACTAACATTTATTTGTTAATTTTCTAGTAAAAGAAATTAATCTGTCCTATGAAGGACCATATCACTGAAGCAGAGCAGGCCTGAAGCTTCTGCCCTACTGATGTACACGCCTGTAACACTTTCCTACTCTTCCTACACCCTAACTGCTCCATCTGTAGTTTGAGAATGAGATTTTATACCTATTTAGGATAAACTATTCCAAATTCTGAAGCTAATGTATGAAAATATATAATTTAAAAAGAATAGATCTCAAAATTCTCAATGATGAGCTCAATCTTGACTCATGACAAGCCCAAAAATGTTCCTACTGGGAAGACAGCTTCTTATTTATTTATTTATTTAGTTAGTTAGTTAATTGTTCAAGTACAGTGTTCTGTCTTTTACTCCCATCCCAGCCCATCCTCCCACTGCTCCCCACCTCCCTCCCATTTCCAGCCCCCTTAGTTTTTGTCCATGTGTCCTTTATACTAGTTCCTGTAAACTCTTCCCCTTTTCTCCTGAAATTCCATTCCCCTCCCCTCTGGTCACTGTCAACTTGTTCTCTATTTCAGTGTCTTTGGCTATATTTTGCTTGTTTGATTGTTTTGTTGTTTAGGTTCCTGTTAAAGTCGCGATCATATGGTATTTGTTTATCACCACCTGGCTTATTTCACTCAGCATAATGCATTCCAGTTCCATCCATGCTGTTGCAAAAGGTAGAAGCTCCTTCTCTCCTTCCACTGCACAGAATTCCATTGTGTATATGTACCATAGTTTTTTGGTCCATTCATTTACTGATGGGCACCTAGGTTGCTTCCAACTCTTGGCTATTGTAAATTGTGCTACTATGAACATTGGGTTCTTTGGATTGGTGTTTCAGGGTTCTTAGTATGTAATCCTAGCAGTGGAATTGCTGGGTCAAAAGGCAGATCGATCCATTTTTAGTTTTCTTAGAAAATTCCATACTATTTTCCATAGTGGTTGTACTAGTCTGCAACCTCACTGCTTTCTAGATCCAACTCACAAGCCTTCCCTCCCCAGGAAGACATCTTCTTTATAACATTGCTCTTAACAAAGAAAACTCTTCTGGAAAAACTCAACCTCCCCAGGGTCAGAATAGCTTGGGGAAGAAGGGGCTGCCTAACGTATTCCAGAGAAGCTACACCAGGCTGGGTGATGGATCAGTGGGTGGGAAAGGTTGTAGCCAAACCCACCTCAGTAGCTGCCACATTTCTACGGTGCTGCCAAATTATGCTCAGAACAACAGAAGAGTGAAGGACTTACCCTTCTACCGAACAACTGTTCTTCTTTGATCATGTTTTCAGAGGTACGGGGCAAGCTTGGCATCTCTCGAGGCTCTTCTTTGACGTTCTGTCTTCTGAATGTGTGTCTAAAGCACACACATAGCACAATGAGAGCATATTATTCTTAGAGCCATTGCGCTAGTATCTTTCATGAGATGGCTTATTATTAGAAGGGCCTATTTATTAGGAAATACCCACCAACAATGAACAATTAACCCATAAAATGAATAAAATACTCTTTGCACTCAACTTGGACACTGGGATAACCTTGTAATTAATTTTGAAACAATTACCTTCTGGTGGGAATGGGGATTCGGATAAAGGCTTTGTACTTGACCAGCTCTCTGTGAAATTCTTCAAAATGCTTGAATTTCCTTTTAACTTGCCACTTAAATTCCCCATGTGTTAATTCAATTGTGTAAAGATTGGTACTTCGTACCTACAGGGACAGATGAAAAAGAGTGGTATTTTAGTTAACAACAAAAATTCCAAAATCTCTCAATGAATGATAGTTAATAAGTAACATACAAGTACCTTAAATCCAACTTGAGTACTTAAGTAAAATGTTTCAAAAACAACTGATTACAGAATAATATTCTCTTAAATGTTTGTCTTATAACGCACATAAGAGAAACTCAGAATCACACTAAAGACCAACTTCCGCAAATCCTATTGTTCTAAACATACAAATGCACACACCTGAAACAAGAAACCAAGTCAAGGAAACAATGTGTGAAGACCCTAATTAGCCCCCAGGGGGTTGTCCAAAAGCAGAAGCAGTGAGCACAGTTGGAGGGATGAAAGGAAAGTGTGAAGAAATGGACTCCAGGAGCACTGTCTCAGCCCTTTGCAAATAACATTATGTCTTCTGAAATGCATTATAAGGTCCATCCTTGTCTGCATTTCTCTGTACAGAAGCACCACCAGTAACCAGAAAGGTACAGGTCCATTAGAGGCAAAGGAGCAAAAGATCTCCCTACACAGAAACTATTTCTCCCCCAACTTAACTATTGCTGGAGGGACGGGGGGGGAGATCTCCAGCCTGGGAAGGCACGTGACAGCATCCGCCTCCTCACGTCATTATGGGAGTGAAAAGAGAAGTGCTTAGCCATGAGCTGGCACATGGAACATATTCAATAATCAGAAAAGGGGTCATTTTTATTTACCCGCAATCACATGCAAACTGCACAAATTTAGTTCATGTTTCTTAGTAAACGAGACACAAAGTGGGATAAGGATAATCCTTAGCGTTCTCACACAGACTGAAATTTAAAACAGAACTAAACCAAACCCACTTGACTAATAGAAGAGTATATGCAAAGAGAGGAGGCTGGGGTCTAAAAGCTTGAGTATTTACCTTCAGGAGTAACTTTAGAGATACATCATCATCATGATAATACATAGCATTACACAGTGTACATAATATAATAGATAGTGTATTTGTATACCATAAATATAATACTATGTATATTATTATTAAATCCTTATAACAAGTGTAGAAGATAGGCTTTATTATACCCATTATTCAGATGAGGACACAGAGAGGTGTCGAGTACCTTGCAGGAGGTCACAAAGCAAAGACAGGAATTAAACCATGCAGTCTGGCTCTGGTGTCTGTGCATTTAATCCCCATGTTACTGCCCCTCAGTCTAAAAGCTGGTAGGCAAATAAAAGGCAAAGGTCACCTTAGAGACATTTCTGGGGGTGCTCAGTGGTATACCAGGGAGAGAAGGACCCAACTCATAGGAGAGCCTGGAAGAAAGGCTGCACACTGAGGTGGGTGCGAAGTAGGAGTCAGGACACACATGGGGAGATTGATACAGAGCACCAGGAAGAGCCATTAGGACCCATGCAGCACAGGTCACCCTCGCAAAGACAAAGAGGAAAGGAAGGCAAGCCTGCTGGGGCTGAAAAGTTACTCTATACTTGCCCTGAGGCAGGCGACAATGGTCGCCTTACTCATCTGCAGCTAGAGCTTATCCTGAACAAACAAAGGCCACCAACAAATGCAGCAACATTCCTCACCCAACAGACTCAACAACTACAAAGCAGCTACCCTAACAGTTTCTCTGGGTCCAATCCATTCCAAAGGTGTGGCTTTGCTTGATGGAGATATTTTACTCCAGATGCCATTCCAGTCTCTAAGGGAAAATGTGCAAATGAGGCCTAACAGACAGGTGCTAGGGACACATCTGGGTGGATTGTGCCAGCAGAATTCTCTCCACAGTACATTTGGGTGATGGCTCTGACCAATCAGCATCCTGGCTTTTTTTCTTCCAAGAGCCAGGATGGTTTCATTCAGTAGTTTCATTCAGTTCTTCCTCAACAAGCATTAGGAAAGCTAAACTTTTCCTTGGCTTATATTTGGCATTTTAGGTGGAATGGCTATGCCCTCAAGAACCCACATTGAACAGAAAACTGGGCAGCAAGGAAGACTAGGAGAGGCACTTTGCAATTTATTAAACTTCTAAACTGCCTTAAATGCCTTTTTAAAAAAATGTATTTTCCAGGATAGGGAAAGAGACATATGAGAATAAAAACTAAGCAAAAAGAAAGTAAGCCCTTGAGAGGCAATGAGGACTTAGAAGTGATGGACAAACCAACCAACAAACAAAAAGCTGGAAACAAGGGCGTAGCTAGGAGGAAGGGAAATGGAAGTCAATGTGTTACTTCCTATATACCAACTAATACAAGGTGAGTCCAGAAACGTGCTGACCCTTGTAGATGCAAAGCGCTCCACTTCCAGAACTTGGGCTTTTATTGGACAACCAGAGAGGTACGTCTGTACATTAGGCTCCTTAAATCCTTGTGTCTTATAAATAGCAGAGAAAGGGATATACACTGAAAAATAAATAAGTAAATAAAGTTATTGTAAGAACAAACTGATACTGTAAGATTACACAATAATAGCATAACTTGCCTTTCCCAGGCACCTTTTTTAAGAATACTAATGTGCGACAATAAGAAACAGTTAACAAAATAGTCTCAGCCCAGTGTTAGGACATCAGCAAAAAAGATCAGTCATTTGCTGGTTATTTCAAACCTGCGCTCTGCCGAGCCGCCCTGATAAACTGTCTTCTGGCTCAGACCATCAGCCTTTACCTTCCTGTATCCTGGGATCGCTGGGGGACACATCACTGTCCACCTCCTCTCCCTCAAAATGGAGCTCCCGAGTGTCCAGGTTTTCTATCAAATTACTCATGTCGGCAGCGATTTTCTGCAGTGCAGATGTATTTGCTGTCAGCTCAGTTTTCAGTGACATGTTGGCTTTGGACAGGATAGCAGCAAGGGGACTGAGAAAGAAGAAAAAATTACAAGGACTTGTTATTTTGGTCCAATAAAGCCCTAGTCTACTATTTGAATACAGGGTTAGATACAGCACAAGGAAACAAGTCAACTAGCTCTGTGAGAGCCCCAGTTATCTCAAACAACCTCTCGGCTTATTTTCCTGTTTAATATTTAAACAGCTCCTAGCTTGTAAATTAAATTGGAGGGGGACACTTAATCGTACACAAGGAAGTAAGAGGAACATCACGTTGAGTAACTGTTAACACCCAATTTTATTCACGTGGATAAATGAGGAGAGACTCAAGGGAGACTGGTATGGGAATGATTAGAGAAAATGGATTGATTAGCTCAATTACGTGGAAAGAGAGAATATATAAAATAAGCAACTTGAAATATTTTCTATAGAAAATGTAGATCATTGTACAATAATACCAATCTGTAGATTTTAAAATACTTTCAGATAGCATAATCTTTTTACATGACCTCTGTAGGTGACATTCCAAGCAAGGTGTAAGCTATCTTTTAAAGACAGGATTTGGCATGACTTTACGTGAGTTATAATGATGTACATGTCCTGAAAGGTAATTCATTGGTATACCTACTCTGAAAGATACAAGAGGTACTAGAATTATACTTCTCTCCTTTTTAAAGAAAACTGGTTCTATTTCATTCTGACATTTAATAACACAAGTCGTTACACATCAGAACCCAAAGAAGAGAAGTTCATATAGCTTTTATTTTTCATTTGAAATACTGAGATTTAAGCCTTGAGCACTGTCATCAGAGTTGGATGAAAAATCCGTCTTGCCTGAAATAACCTCTCTGTTACAACCAGGCCCTAAAACAGGAGGGCTTTGTACCAGTAACTTCTCTACACATGTTCATTTATTATTGCAAATCACAAATATTTACTGAGCATGCATTCATTACTCACTCTGAGAGATGCAGCGAGTGAGTATGTAAAGATAATAAGGCTGGTCTTTGTGATTAAGGAACACCTGCCGTGGGTGAAGGAAATAGGCTACATAACCAACCCCAAGTCGATCCTTGGCTTCCACTCAGCACATGCCATTCTCAGGAAGACACTTAGCTGGGTTGCCTCCTAGGGGCCATCAGAAAGCTGGAGGGCTCTACAGGAAATACAAACTTGAGCAGCCCTGTTGTAGCTCAACAAGTCTGTAAAGCCTGTACTGCTTTGTCTGGTGGAAAGAGATCCTGGCTGGAAATTCAAAGATGGGGTAGAAGAGAGTGGTTCTGGTTTGGTCAGATACATATAATTGACATAACTAAGTTGCCTGAGGGCTATGTAATCAATCAAGTTTCTCTTTGCAGTAACCTTGCCTGCACCACTTCCCTTTAACTTTCTTGCCCACTTCAATTCATATTGTAATAAGATACAATTACTTAGTATGCACCCGGCTTGGTGATAATCCCTTGTGTACATTATTACATTGATGGTCACTAATAAATCTATGAAGCATTGTTATTTCTACTTTGAAGATGGCACGAGTTTGTTTCTCATCCCTCCTTTAGTGCTAAGGAAACTGAGACATGGAGAGACTAGGTTAACGAGACGAACACTTTGGATGATCTGACCCAGGTCTCAGAGGAGAAGGGGTCTGAAACCAGTTCTCTCTGACCCAAGAGCTCATGTTCTCAACCATACAGGAAGGTATTTATCTTCCTATATGGTTTTTGTAGATATATAAATGCCCCTAGAATAGAGGAAAATTCATTTTAGTAAAACAAGCGTTCGGGCAAGGACCTAACTCAAATGGAAAGAAAAGGAGATGAATTCCTCTTGCAGCTCAGCATCACAGGGTGGAGCCGCTTAAATGCTCAGGGCCTCAGGAGGTCAAGCCATTTCATGTCTAGGGTCCATCTAACACTAAAAACCTAACCCAGACTATAGATAAAAGACGCTATGAATTGTTCGGCCTCCCCTTACAATGTAATTAATGTGACCCTTCTCCTATGCCAAGATATTAACCGAAGTAGTTTTCATATAAATATAGCAAACAGGTGGCAGAATGGTCTTTAACCTGAAAAATTTAATCAAAGTCCGTTCTGTCCCCATTAAGAAGCTGTTTGCCTCAAGTCACAATTAAAATATTTATTTCCTTCCCCCTCCATTCAACAAACACTGACTAGATGCCAACCAGGAGCCAGGTCTTGCTTTAATATAGGAGGTAATAAAAACTTTTAGAGGAAATGAGACACTTAGAGGAAATGTGACTTCATTGGTATTGTCTATTGATTGAAAGGTCTTATGATGAACTCTGCCAACCTTCTTAGCATAGCAAAGAAGAGCAAGGGTTGCAATGACTTTGCCTTTGGACAGACTGCTAACATGAAAAATGAATGTTAAATTTAAGGTATACACAGATGTCTTAAATATCTCTACACATGGTAAATAATGGGAATAAACACCACAGAGTCACTGGATCAAGCTAAAATAAATATTTCAAATGGAGAGAAAAAAAAGCATACACACGTGGAAAACTTAAAGAGGAATGAGAAAAGAAACAAAGGAATCCTCTTATTTATCCTCAAGTGTTCACTATGTGCTAAACACAATTTTAGTGCAGTTATTTTATTTAATAACCCAAATTATTCTACCTGGTATTTATGATCATCCTGAAACATCTGGTTAAGTAACTTGTCCAAGGTCAGCCAACTTGTGTTGGTGCTGAGTTTATAAAGCAGATCTGGCTCTGCAAGCTCATAAATTTGGTTATAGGGGTTCCTAAATTATTGATTTTTATGTTGTGGGTTTGAATGTCTATAAGTTAATCTTTTATATGAAGTTTAAATTCTGTCACAGCAAAATATCTTCTCTACTTTAATCTCAGGATCTGGGGAAAGACCCTACTAGTCCCACAGCCTTTGCAATTATGGAAACAACTTATCCCTATGGCCTCTCTTAAATTTCTTCTTAGCCTTCTTTGTTATGGTTCATTGTATTTTCTAGGGTAATGTGAAATTTCAGCAGACCCAAAGGGTTTATAGATATTTTCGTGCTTTGGCAAACACTCTTATCATTTAATAATGAAAAAGGAACCAGATTATTTGTCCTCCATTCATGTCCGTGGTTGCTTTGTGTTGCTCACCCAACAACTGTGTGGCCGGTATCATTCTTAAACACCCGACCGTGAGGCTGCGTACAGTCCTAGTCAAACCTTCACTAATTAGCCCATGTTTTCATTCATCTAACATAATCTCTACTGGTGGGTGAACAGCTGCCACAATTACAGCTCATCTTAACCAGCAGCAGGATAAGGGCCTCAGTGTTTTCACTTGAGATAATGTAATTGATTTTGTTACCTCCTTATAAAATGATGCTGCAAGATTATTATCTCTTTTGGTACCAAGCAGAGATGGTGCCCACAGAGCCATGACAGCAGCTGTGTTTTATTCCTGTTCGCATCTGCAGCCAGGAAGTAAATAGGGTTTGTTTGGGTTGTTTTTTTTTCCTGGTGTTGAATCCTAGAATTAAAAATCTTTACAGGGAACATTTAATTACTTCCAGTTATTCAGTGGCAAAATCAGAGAAATCTGGAGTTTCTCTCTGATCTTAATTTTCAAAACAATTGCGAAGCCAAACATCAAAGGGAGCAGATATTTTCCTTTCCAGGCAGCACATTTGTAAACACTGCCATGGACAAAATAACAATATTATCCACTGTAACTATTAATATTAAAATAAATATTAGCATTAGCTAATACTGGCATTATAAAAAATTAATTGCATGATTTCGTTGAATCCTCACAACAGTCTTTGGAGTTGGGTCCCCTTGTTACTCCCATTTTTAAGATGAGAAGCTTAGAGAGGGTGGGCTACTGGGTTGAGAAGGGCTAGAGCTGGAGGTGCTGTGGTTAATCTGACTCCTAAGTCCAGCTACTTACCTAGCAGAGGTAGAACTGCGGGTACCAGGGGGCGCAGACACCAGAAGACTTTACTCCTTACTTTACATATGCTTGGAATGAAACAATTCAAAAAGGACCAATGATAACAAAAAACTCAACGTTCATTCTGTGAAAATCGCTGTGATTTACTTCTTGCTAATATTTCTAAAATAACATGCAAAGTCCCACCATAGTTTTTCAATATTATTTGTGCTTACCAATAGAAATGAGTGCAATGGATTTCTAAACCAAAAATCACCTCTTAATTATGAATGTAAAATGTGAATTATAATTAGATGATTTAAAACAACACTGAGTCATGAGGATTTCTTGGTTTCCCATTTTTCGCTGTAATGAAATTAATTGTTAGGTCCATACTCCATCACCTCCCCAAACACATTATACAGCAATGATTTGTATAGAACTGACCTGACGCTCCCTGAAATGCAAAATTCATCAGTGTGGATTCAAGTACTACATTCAATCTCTAGTGACATAGTAAGCCTTGGATAAGTATCTCTTGGGTTTAGCTGACTTTGAATAAAGTAAATGATATCATCATATTTTACATTCCAGATTATATATTATGAGAAAATGATACAGTGACAGAATGACTCTTTGAGGTATACTGGGATCTTTGAGGGTTTTTTTTAAAGAATATTAGTTCCAAAAATATCAGTGGAGGCCTTACTCTGAGCCTTGGACAGTAAAACGTCAGAGATGTAGGGACAGGTCAAATGATCTAGGCTTGTTCTATCTTTATTATCATTGTAAACTGGGCAACTGTCCCCCTCCAGGGTTTCAGCTCTGCTCTATGCGATGGACACAGTGTACACTTGTTACCATGTATGTGGCTCCAAGAGACAGAAATTTGATTCCCAAACACTACTCTCCCTCCGGCTTCACATCTATCTAATCTAATCTCGAAGTCAACATGTCCCAGCAAAGTCCCACTTACTTACCCTTCTTTCCTGGTTTCCTATCAAAGCCTCCATTAAACCTAACACTGACACTGCTTTTCCCCCAAAGACCTCAAGGCTGGAGACACTAGTGCTGATTTGGACTCCCTGGGTCCGCAGAACTGGAGTTGGAGACCACGTTCTGTCGTTTCTCCAGTTAAAAAAAAAAATTACATAAAGCATTTTGAGCATGAGACCGTTTCTCAGTTCTCATGATTTTGCCTAAATCCTTTGACCCTCTTGGCTGGCCTTTATTCTCTATTTACCATGAGCTTCCTTACTCATTTCCTCTGATATTTCCTAGGGTTAAATATCACCCCATTTGCTTATTCTATCCATAGTACATCTCAATCATATCTTTGAATTCAAACAGATGTTTTATTTCCAGAGGCAAATTCAAGTATTAAGAGATATGAATGTCTACTTCAAGTATGGGTGGATTGGAAAACATCTGTTATTTATTAAGCGCCTACTTTAGACTCGTGCTGAACACAGATTACATGTATCACTTCCAGTCCTCACAACAATGTCATTTAGATGGAAGGACATGGAGCCACAGAAGCCTCCTGAGGCTACAGCACTGTGAGCGGTGGGGCTGGCTCCAGGGCTCAGGCCGCCCAGGATGGCTCTGTCCCACCTGCCTCCCCAGCCTCTGCCACTGGCTCAGCAGAGACCCCCGTCTCCACCACTCTTACCTCTTCTAACACCACCAGCCATTTCCCTCCTTCCTGGTGGAGGGGCAGGGCGCGAGACAGCCTTCATGACAAAGCCCAGCAGGACCCACTGCGACCACAGCACCCCTGAAGCTTCTGAATTCAGAGAAAATGTTGAAACCTGACTTCCTCAGGAGGTGTGTGTGTAAGGGGTGGGGAGGAAATGGGGAACCGAGCCAAGCGACCTACAAGGATGGGGGTGTTAAAAACCTGGCAGATACATGCCTCTCCCCATTCCTCCTTGCCTGACTGTGCTGAGCACACTGGTACCACCCAGCCCATCTGTGGGACCAAAAAACTACTGATTTTTGAGAAGCTACAGCCAGCCAGGTAGTGCACCACCTTACATATGTCTCTGCCTCTCTTGTCTTCTCCCCTCTCTTTGGCTGTTCCCAGTAAAGCCTACCTTACTTCAGGCTCTGTTACACAGGAAAGCTGAGCTAGGAAAGTATTGGAACCAGCATGAACCACTGAACCACCCTGCCTCCGGCAGAAATGCATTTTGTGCTAAAGTTAAAAGTAAAAATAAAAAGTAAAAAGTAAACTCCCATAGTACTTACTATGTTCCAGGTAGTGAGCCAGGTGCTTTGCATACATTTACTTAGCCTACCCTCATAACAGCCCTATGGAGAAGGGACTCTTGTTATCCACTTTTTATAGACAAGGACACAGACAGGTTAAGTGACTTGCTCAAGGTCACACAGCAACCTGATGGGATTCAACTTTGTAGTTTGCTCCTATTTTTGCCTTGGCTAACTGGACAAAGTCACTTTCATGCTAAGTTTCCTCATTTAAAAACTGAAATTAATAAGCAGTTGTCTGTGTTAAGGACTTTACAACAGATGCATTATTATAAGAGAAACTGCACTTTCAGCATCATAAAAGTCAGAGAAAAACAACAAAGTCTAAGCCACCCCAACCAGGTAATAAAAAACCCAGCCCCAAAGCTAGGGGTGTTCAGGTGAGGACTCTGAGCCAACATCTAAGTAAGTTCTTCCTGCCTCTGTGAATGGAAGCGCACATGTAAACACTTGAGTTGTAGCTGAGAGAAAACGTGGGAGGGCCCCTCTTGTTATTCCAAAGTTTGTTAACAAGTTTATTAAGTGTGATGAGTGAGAGACTTGCATAACCAAGGGACTGACTTAAATCAATAAGAAATCCAAAGAGAACATTCTTCTTTCTTTATTTATTTTAAAGATTTTATTTATTTATCTTTAGAGGGGAAGGGAAGGAAAGAGGGAGAGAAATATCAATGTATGGTTGTCTCTCTTACATCCCCTGCTGGGAACTGGCCTGTAACCAGGCATGTGCCCTGACTGGGAATCAAACCGCGATCTGCTGGTTCACAGGCCCGCGTTCAATCCACTGAGCTACACCAGCCAGGGTGAGAAAATTCTTCTTTATTTAAAAAAAGGTAATTAATATTGCTGAAAAGTGTGATCGCACTTCTAAAACTAATATCCTTCAGTTAAATAAATAGTCCATTTTTATTACAAGAGAAGAGTATGCATTCACTGTGACAAGTCTTTCAGAGAGGACGCTAACTGCACGGCCTGAATTCTTGGGGACACATTTCATTCTGGTTGACACATTATGCTAAGTAAAATGATATAAACATTTTCTTACTAAGGGAAACTCAGACCACTGATATTTCAGAGTCTAAGCAATATACAAACAAAATTAATATTTTTCCAGGATAAAGTGAATTAAGCTATTAAAATGACTTTAAGATCTCTGACGTTCAGTCAAGATGGTGGAGTAGGTAAATGCTGTGCTCGCCTCCTACCAAGACCACATGAAAATTACAACTAAACTACAGAACAGCCATCAGTGAAAACTGCCTGAACTCTGACTGAACAGAAATCCCAGAACTAAGAATATACAGAAGAAGCGACATCAAGGATGGTAAAAAGGGCAGAGGCGTGGAATGGCTGGTCCCACACCCAAGTGTGGTGCTCAAAAACTAGGAGGGGTATCTCAACTGCAGAGGTCCCCCCAAGGAGGAGGGGGTTCCGGCCCCATACCAGGGCTTCCAGCCCAGGGTTCCAGTGCCAGGAAAAGAAGTCCCTATAACTTATGGTTGTGAAAACTGGTTGGGATTGTGGCTGAGTGAGATAGAAGGCTTCTGGAGAGGCAGGATATCTCTTAAAGGACCCGTGGTCAGACTTACTGCTGTTGAACTCACTCATTCTGAGTTGCAGCACTGGGGCAGCAGCTGGAAAAGCACCGGGGGCACGTGGGGAGGAAGAGAAAGGTCTGCCATCAGGCTGGAGGAGCAGCTTTCCCCCACACAGATGTGTGGGCAGGCACCACTCTCCTTCGCTGAGCCCTCCACCGCCCAGCCTTTGGGTGCAGACAGGCACCATGTCTAAGTTTCCATCAACCCGATTAACACTGGTTACCCTGCCCTGGCTATTCCTTGAGATCCCACCACCACATCCAACTTGTGGGCCCCACACAAGCTGCTTCCATTGGCTTTTCCATCCATACAAAGGACCTATATTGGTTCATGCTGTGGTCTTTCCTAAAATCTCACAAAGGTTCACAAACCCCAAACGAGCAGCATCTGGCCTGGGTATGTCCCCTACTTCTTGCTAAGCAGCCCCACTAGTGGTTTCCATAGTGGCAGCCAGCCTCAGTTTGCAGTTTAGCCTCTCCCAGGCACTTCCAAACCCAGAACAAGTGTAAACTATCTGAAGATCACTTTGCAGCTCTTACCAAATGGCACAAGGGCAGGGCGCAGGCATCAGCTGACCTTGACCTGCACCAGAGGCCTCAGAAACAGCATACCTAGTGGCCAACTTCAGACTGCCCCAGAGCACTACCCAACCACTTCACAAATGACACACCCAAAGGGCAGACTGGGTAGGCACCAGAGCCCTGCTAGTGATTTCATCTCTGTGGGTCATTCCCTGCACAATGACCTCCTCTACAGGCATGACCTGAGCCAATCCGCCTCAGAGTCAATTCCTCAGACTGACATGCCCAAAACAATCAAGGTTCAATCACAGCAAGGGAACCACAACTCACACAAAGGACACACCTGGAGCACTCAGCTCAGATGGCTATGGAGACTGGACCCCTGGGCCTCACAGGACACCTACCATGTAAGTTTACTCTACTAAGACCAGGAGATGTAGCAGCTCTACCTAGTACATAGAAACAAACCCAGGGAAACAAATAAAATGAGAAGACAAAAAAAACATGTTCAAAAATTTTTTTCAAAATCCAGAAAAAAAACTGAAATGGAGACCAAAAAAAATCTACTAGATGTAGAGTTCAAAACACTGGTTATAAGAATGCTCAATGAACTTAGGGAAAGAGTAGATGAACTCAGTGAGAACTTTAACAAAAAAAATTAGAAAACATACAGCTGGAGATAGAAAATATTTTTTAAAAAGACAGAAATGGCCGTGGCTGGTGTAGCTCAGTGGATTGAGTGCGGGCCTCTGGACCAAACAACCGCGGTTTGATTCTCAGTCATGAGACTGAGTTGTAGGCCAGTTGTAGGCCAGTTTCCAGCAGGGGACACACGAGAGGCAACCACACATTGATATTTCTCCCCCCCTCTCCTTGCCTTCCCCTCTAAAGATAAATAAATAAAATCTTTAAAAAAAGACAGAAATGAAGAATACAATAACTGAAATGAAGACTACATTTGAAGGAATCATCAATAGATTAGAAGAAGCAGAGGACTAAATCAGCAATTTTGAAAAATACGTAGCAGAAAACACCTAATCAGAACATCAAAAATAAAAAAGAATCCAAAAAATGACTATAGTTTAAGGGACCCCAGGACAACATCAAGGGTGAAAATATTCACACCACAGGGGTGCCAGAAGGAGAAGAAAAGGAGCAAGGGATTGAAAACTTATTTGACAAAATAATGATATAAAACTTCCCTAACCTAATGAAGGAAATAGACATACAAGTCCAGGAAGTGCAGAGAGCCCCAAACAAGATAAACTCAAAGAGGCCCACACCAAGACACATTATAATTAAAATGCCAAAGGTTAAAGACAATGAGAATCCTAAAGGTCTCAAGAAAAAAGCAGCTAGTTACCAAAAAGGGAACTCCTATAATACTGTCAGTTGATCCCTTAACAGCAACTTTGCGGGCCAGAAAGGTTTGACATGAAATAGTCAATAATATTGTAATAACTACATGTTATAAGACAGTACTAGCCTTATTGGGCTGATCACTTCATAAATCTATAAATATCTAATCACACTATATTATACACCTGAAATTAATATAACATTGTATGTTAACTATAATTGAAAAATAAAAATAAAAAATTAATGACTTTAAGAAAAATTGTCTTTTACCAGCTCTGAATACTAAATAAAGATCTTTTTATTGAACATGATGTTGCTTTTGAACAAAATCATGTTGATCACAAAGCTACAGATATTAATTCAAGGGTTTTAATATAATCATTTCTACTATTATTGACTTTCTTTCTTAATACTGAACTTCTCATCTTATGATGTCAGTCCCATTTAGCTGGAAGAACATAAGTGCCTCATACAGACTCTGTTAAACATGAAAATTCTTTCCGACTGTTTAACTTCTGGTGCCTTTTTTTCACTTCCCTCCAAAGGAGTGAGCAATCTCTGTTGGTGTGAGTTTAATTAGTACGGAATGTTTTCAAAGATAATCCATGAATTTCACCTACGAGAAGAATGAAACTCGCAAACACTTGGGTAAACTCCTCCAGATATTCTCCAGTGCTAATGAGTTCTGCAGTTTTGTCACAAATGCCAGTAAACATGGCCAAGTCTCAACTTCTTACCTATGTTTGTACTCACAAAAATGTTTGTTGAGGCAGCGGAGTATCATGGAAGGTATATAATTTTGAGTCAGACAGCTTGAATTATGACTCCCTATGCTGAAACAAGTTATTTACAGCTCTTAATCTCAGTTTCCTAACATGTAAAATGAAGGTAACACTATCAAAATAAGGAATTGTAACAATTAAATCATATAAAGTAAGGGGGCTACAGCTTGGGCTATAGTAGATGCTGAAGTAACACTGGTTACTCCTATGCCCTCAGCTATTCTAAGAGCTACAGGCCTCTGTCCGACATTCACATGTGCTTGCCATAACTCAGTCCCCTCCTGAGTGCAGCAGGCGTTAGCAGCCAGAGTTGTGTTCTGGGGATGGTCTGATGTTGCCAACTAGAGGAAACACTGCTACAAAAATCTAGAAACAAAATGAATTAAGCTAATGTAGATGCCCTCTTTACTACAAACACAGGACTTCTGAATAAATTGTAATCATTTTTAGAAAATATTTATTGAAGGATAAAAGCAGAGACAGCAACAAAAACAATAATGAAGGAATGCTTTCAGTTTCCAAGAATGAAAAAGCAAATTGAAGTCAGATGGATACACTGGAACTGAAACTGAAGTGGCCCAAAGGATCTGATCTTGGATAGAGAGTCTGGGATTAATCTGTGCCCACATGACTGTTAGGACACAAGACCTCAGGATTATGGGAGACAGGAGTCTGGACGTGAAACTCGTACAGAAAACCTAAATCCTCCAAGAGCTATCTGTATAAAAAGGACTGGCAGAAATATACCCAGCAACCCTTGGGAAAAAATGACATGGAACTGAAGCAACTACAAAATGAAAACTTATATAAAAATTATCCAGTATCACAACTTTTGGCTTTCAGTAATGGATGAGGTATTGCTCCCATTAGATCAGCTATTCTACTGATAGTGACTATAAATTCTGGACGAAGTATAAAAAATAACTTAAGAATAATGAAAAACAAGCAGAAACTTGAAGAGAATTCAAGTTCTGAATTGGAAGAGAGAAATGTCACTGCTTTTGTCTAAGGGCATGCCCCCACGCATGTCAAGTTGGATGACTAAAACTCAGAAAGAAAATCCATAATCTGACTGGCTTGAGGAAACACAGAACTGATTTCATGACAATCACAACAGTTTAAAAGTGAAGTTAGAAGTCCTGGAAAGAAAGGAGTCACACAGGGAGAGCATCAAATTCTGCATAGGCTAACCCTTGAGTCATGCAGGGAAGAGGCACACTCCGAGGCAGATCAGATAGTACTAAAATTAAAATGACTTCAACAGAGATTTATACTGCTTTTCCAGACAGGAAATATAAAATTTGCAGTATAAGTCCAGTCAAGTTAACTGCCTATTTTAAAAAAATCCACAAAAACACAACAACAATAAAACCCCCAAAACTCCTGAATGTAACTAAATCCAGACTTTCTACAATATATGAGGTCAGTTCAGAAAGTATCCAGCCATGTAATATAAAAAATAGAGACATTTACTGAAGAAGACAAAATATACAAAAAACATTGCACATAGGACAATGACGCCTCAGTCTCCATCAAAGTAGACACCTTGGGACCTCAAATTGTTCTCCCAATTGCCATCAACTGCCCTGTCATATTTTGCTGAATCTCATCGACAGTCTGAAATGTCTTCCCTTTCAAAGGTCATTTTAGTTTTCTGAAAAGCCAGAAGTTGCATGCCACCAAATCTGGGCTGTAGAGGGGCCGAGTCACCTGGATGACCTGATGTTCTGCCAAAAAATCTGCATGAGCAGATGCATTGTTGTGATGAAGCTGTCAATCATCAGTTGCCCATAACTGCAGCCTTCTGTATCATCTGAATAGTTTCCACATAGGGATGTTCAAGCTTAAAGCAAAATCTGATGCAGATTCGTTGCTCTACTCCTCAGTTATTATGAATGCAATGGCCATACAGTCCACGTGTTCAATCAATGGCATCTACTGCCCCAACTGACTAGTACAGTAAAGTCATCAATGTTCACACATGTGCATTCCAGTCCACTCCCTGTGGCAGCCAGGTTACATCAATGTCACTCAAACGGTTCTTGTTATATTATCAACAGCTCGACTTTTTCCGGACAAACCCCATATTAGTTACCACATTATCTAAACTTACTGTACATGGCAGAAAGAGAAACATGTGATGTATTCTGAAGAGAAACAGCTATTAATGGAGACCCATCCTGAGACATTGAAATGATCTTATAATGATTTTAAAGCAACTGTCATAAGACACTCAAGGGCATAAAGGAAAATGTCTTTGATGAATCAACAAATATAAAATCTCAGCAGAAAAAGGAAAAAATTCATTTGATTGGTTAACATCAAAGTGGCAATGACAGAAAGAGCCAGTGAACTTGGAGACAGATCAGTAAAAATTGTCCAATCTGAAGAACAAAGGAGAAGAAAGATTTCCAAAATATGAACAGAGCCTTGGTGACCTATGCAGCAATGTCAAAGACCTAACACACCTGCTACCTGACTCCCTGAAGGACAAAGCTAGGGAGAAAACGAGGCAGAAAGAAAATCTTTGAAGAAATAATGGCCAAAAAAGTTTACAAAGTTGGTGAATTTACAGACTGAAGAAGTTTGGTAAATCCCAAGCAGGAATAAATACAGGGAAAATTACACATAGCCATGTTAAAGTCAAGTTGCTGAAGTATAAAGAAAAAATATTAAAATTAGCCACAACAAAATGGCTTATTGCATTTAGGAGAACCATCCTAATGACCATTAAACTCTCGTCAGAAACAATCTGGAAGCTCAACAAAAATGAAAGTGAAATGAATATATGTTGGTTTTCTCAAACCAACCTACTGATTCAAATTTGATTTCCCTTATTGTCATACACATTGGCATACACAAATGTTAACCATGCCTGGAGATTAGTACATCAGTAAAAAGACAGAGTTAAATTAGCCCATGCTGGAACTGAAAGTAAATGTGGCCTCTTTTGAGACAACTAAATTAACTTCTCAGGAAAGACCTTAATGCTCTATGGCTCTTGTCTACAAAGCTGGAGTTTCCATCACTAACAGCAGTGATGCCAAGAAAAGGGAAAAAGAGTCATCAAAACTAAAGTATACTTACTTTTGCCTTCATAGAAAAGCTATTAAAATTGCTTCAATTAAAATTTTAAAACAAGAGGGCCTTAATATAGTTGTTTGAAAAATTCCCCATCTTAGCACTGGGTAATCTAACTTTTTTAAGTTAGGAAGTCCCTTTCCTTAGTCTAAGCACCCAAGCATTTAAAATGTAATGAAGTTCATCTCACAAATTCCTCAAAGTACAGAAGTACAGATAATAATAAATATTAAAAATTTAATAGCATTCTTTACCACGTTCTCCTAAACTTGATCTCATTTGACCTTCAGAATACTGTACACAAAGAAGGTATCATTGTTATTTCCTCAGCAGATGTGAATAACCTGAGGCACAAAGAGAAGAAAAGAAGGGTCCTGCGCCAGGTCATTTGGCTACAGAGTGCAATGGAGACAGGGCTCAGGCTCAAATCCTACTGAAATGAAGAATAGGTATTTCAGACTAAAAACATACATAGGATTAACTCAGTTCATTTTAACGTAAAATGCTAACAGTAATACCCGGTCCAAAGTTAGTGCTATGTACATGTTAGTTGTGATTATTATAAATCAGCCTACCTACTTTTAAAAGGCCAAAGTGAATAATGAAGCCAAGAAATTCCTCAAGACTCTAAGAACTACCTGGGAGACACTGCTCTAGTGAAATTCTACTGGGAGCAGCAGTTTCTAGAAGCCATTTGGAAAAACAGTGAATATTTTTTTTATTTCCTTAAGCAAAATAGGTACAAATATCACTCTCTTTCAACAGACAGCCTTCTTTAATTTCTTCCTTTTACTTAGTTACTTTTACACTTCTTGACTTAAGACTCATATGTTTCTCCCTAGACCTATTCTTGTACTATTCATGCTACTGACAAGAATATTTATACTATGAACTAACCATTCCTTATTTCATAGTTTCCCTTACAAAGATTTCATAGGAAATTCTTACTAACTTTATATCATAGTACTATAGAAAATGACTACCAACCATCTGCATATTATTTCCAAGATTTTACATTCTTTGGTTCACTCTTTTAACACCATGACCGGTGGTATCACTCCTACCCAGATATGTGGCTGGAAGGGATACCTGTAAAGATGCTGCTCTCGGCTCAAAAACCTATAGTCGGCCCCTTCAAGCCTCCCTTCTGTCTCTCTCTCTTTCTCTCTCAGTCTCTCTCTCTGTCACACACACACACACACACACACACACACACACACACACACACTACACCTAGCCCAAGCTCACTAACAGTGGAGTTCTACTCATTGGCTACTCATGGCCAAATGGTCCTGGGGATGAAGCCTGACTCTGATCAGACCTTGGATCCAACTTCCAATCCACAGGAAATACAGAGGACAGAGGGACATGCTGAACTGCACCATGAGGATGCGATTAGCAGAACCCAGCCCGGGGGCAACTCTGCAGGTCAAACAACCTGGGTCCTTCAAAAAAAAAATTATAAGGGAAAAAAAGGATACAAGGGAACCTGTAGATTAAAAGTGGCTCAAAATGCATATCAAATAAGAAAATGATAATGCATATCAAATAAGAAAATGATAAAAGGATAAGGATTAAACTCCAGTATTTAAGTGCACACACTCAGATGACAAAACCATAAAGAAGCACAAGGGCAGTGATGATCGTGGGGATCAGGAGGTTGGCACCAAGACAAGGCTTGTGGAAATGGCTTCTGGAGGGAGCTGGCACAAGTCTTTTTTTTGACCTGAGTTTACATGAGTGTTTGACTTACAATTATGCACTAAGCTGTACATTTGTTCCTGGTTTTTCCCCTTACCCATGCATCTTCTCCTGTTACTTTAAATGCCCTCTCCTCCACTTCTCTGCCTGGTGAGACTTTCCATACTCCCTCTTATTAAAATGTGCCTGCTTTCCTCTACCCATCCCCCAAAGAGAGGTAACATCTCTCTTGACTAAGCCTCACATCACTTGGCTTCTAAGTCTTTGGTGGCACTTGCATCTCAAGTTTGGGGGCATGCCTTATGTCCTCGGTGACACTGTAAACTTTTGGGGACTAGAAGCTAGGTCATCCCCATAGATATACATAGTAAAGCAATCAAAACTCTTTGTTGTATAAAAAATACTAATCAATTAAAAATTAGGTGAGAACGTGGAAGGTACTGGGTTTACCCTGTTACAAGATCCCCATCTTCAGCCCCCCCCCCAATCCATCCTTATCACTCCTTTGGCTCATCTGTAACCACAGTACACCCTGGCTCTGCCTCTTATTAGTCTTATAACTAGTTAACCTCTCACTTTACTCACATTACTCTGGGCCTCTCTGGGCCTCAGTTCTTGCATCTGTAAAATGAAGCTAATCTTATCTAATAGGATGGTACAATATTGCATATAAAGTGCTTAACCAAGACCCTGACACCAATTAAGAACTCAATGCATAGTCGATATTATAAATATTACTACTAAATATTATTACTACAAGTAGCATTAGTAGAAAAGGTACATCAATAAATCAACACTAACTCTAACCAAGTGAAGTGAAAAAAATAAAACATTGCTAACAGACGTGTTTACTAAATGACAAAAACTAACTGAAAAGTAAAAAACATGATGCATTTGCCATTCCTCTGGTCTCGATCATCCAAATCCACATTTTTTTGGCTAAAGTGAAGTGATCTGTTTGTACCTCTTTCACTCTTACTGAGCTCTGAGCTCCTCGAGAATCCATGATCGCAGCCCAGTTTCCTCTGAACCTGAATCCAGCCTCCCACTTCTAACCTCTGCACTGCAGGGGCGTTAAGCTCTGTGTCATCACTGAGAGAAATCAAGTCCACTTTATCTCATGTCTTTAGCATTTGTCTAAAAGAAATTAATTAAATGAAGAAAGCAAATCACACTTTCTTCATTGGGCACTACTGTACTCTGTCCTTATGTGTGGGTGCATGTCTGAGAACAGAAGCCAATGCAATCCAATTCAATCCATCTGTATGGCACACGTATTTCGTGGCAGACATGAGTAAGAACTGAGGATATCACCTTCAGGCTGATGAAACCAGGAAATGACATGATAATCTCAGTACTCGTTTGGTTCACCCCCTTCAATGTGCTGAAAAGACAGAGGCCCAGGACCACCTGGAGAAAGCACAGGTGAGGCTAGAACTCTTTTGTACCCTGCATGCTCACACAAGTCTGTTTCAGGAGCTGAGTTTTTCCCTTAAAGGCAGCTTTGAACCACATCCAGAATGTGTAAGAAGAATGACCAGACCAGCTGGATAAACCACTTTTGTCTTAGTGGCAGCCAGACTCTGCTCAGTAGGTGTGGACAGGCTGCCAGCTTCACTGGGAAAGAACTAGTTTGGTCCTTGCACAAGAAACCACCACTCCTATGAATGCGACTGAGGAACAGAGCTATTCCAGTGACACCCGATTGTGACGTCTGGACTGCGTTAATGCTAACGAGAAATGGCAAACTGAAAGACAGACAGCCAAACTTCAGTGAACTGGAGAGAGGCAGTATGAATCAGCCGACTGGCAAGACAGCTTGCTTTGCAGTCCAGCTGCATTGTGGGGTTTCTCAAGCAACTCTGGATGACAGTAACTCACTCAGCAGGTATTTACTGAGCAACCACAAGCTGCTGAGCACCGTGCTAGGCTCTGGGGATATGGAACGACCTCATGCATTTTATGGCACCATGAAAAGAGGGGGTCTGGGGAAGGAATTCTCTCATTACTCCTCTCCTTCCCCCCAAACACCTGAGAAGAGGGCTCCTCCTCCCACTTCTCCTGTTTCACATCTATGTGTGTTTCCAACCCTCCTTTCAACACTCCACTAATCAACTCCTTTATCAACTTCTCCTGCTCTTCTGTTTTTTTCTCATTATGTATAAATCATTCTCAAGCATGTCAACTACATGTATGTTGTTCTCTATCTCTCACTTCTCTCTCACTCTGACTTCATAGTCAACTTTAGAGAAGGTATTATGTTTCTTTGCTGAGCTAGACTGAACCAAACCTGCTCCATCCTTCTGACCTCTCAGCCTTCCAACAGGCTGCTCCCTTCCAGCTTTGTCTTCCTCCAATTTTCTTCTCTGCCTAATGAACTCCTATCATTCATTCAGGTTCATCTCAGGGTCACCTCCTCCCAGAAAGCCGTTCCTGACCTCCTGACCATCTACACCTGACCAGCTGGTGTAGATGCCGCTGTGAGTGCTTGTACAGCATCTAGGTGAGTTCATGGAGAACCTGCCATTCCACTCGGCTTCTGTCTCCTCTGGAAGACTCGCAGTTCACCGAAGGAAGAAGTCATCCTGGATCCTTAGTGCCCAGTGACTACTGAGTTCTCAGTCACTGTTTGTGGACCAAATGAAAAATGAAGAAATGGGAGTAAGACCTAGAATGGCTCAGTGTGGGCAAAGCAGAGAACGTGTGCATAATGCTTTCCAGATTACAAAACATTTTCCACATATACATTTTATTTGATTTTCCTAATCCTGTGGGGCAAACAGCATTATTTTTAATCCTCTTTTCAGTTGAAGAAGCAATGATTCAAAATGATTAAGAGGTCTGACCAGGGTCATACTGTGTAAGTGGTAGATTTGAGACTCAGATTCTCACCCTGAACTTCACGTTCCCTCCTTTCTTTATTCCCTGTAAGCTTCTCTCTTCCTAATCAATGTACAAAACACTCTATAAACTCTCTGCATCAAAACCTGGTATCTGGAAACTAATCCGCTTGCCTTGTGCCTAACCAAACACTTATTAAAAAGAACATAAATAAATTCTGCTTCATTTTAACAAAAGAAGTAAATCTAGAAAAGGAAGTAAGATAGCCAGAACAACAGAGATGGCACTTCTACCTTTCCTCAGTGGGATGAACATAAATTACACAAACCTACTAAATATCCAAAAAATAGAGCTCATGATGACATGGCTACATTCCCCGTGAGTCATTCATTATTAAAACCAGGAAATCACCATCCTATCTGGTGGGGCAGCAATGAACTCGGTTTTCATCCAAGAGCATCTTTGACAGGCAGCGACTCCTGCACCTCCAATAAGCTGTTAATACTACCTCAGCCCCTCCAGGCCTCATGCCCCTGTTCATTCAGCAGACAGCACATGACCAGTCACTCTAACTCCTCTCCTGCTGAAACCTCTACTGGCATGTCCCATTGTCCTTCCGTTGCAGTCATCTGGAAAAACTCAATTCTGGGCTAATCCAGTTATCTGCCTTCTTGGCTCTTATGCCCAGGTTTCTAAACGTAAATGAAGAAAAAGCATTCCACTGTGTGGACTAGTGTTTATGGACTCTGGCCTCAGATGAGCCTGTCCAGCTCGCTCTCTCTCCCCTCTTCAAGGCCAATTTCTCAGGAAAGTTGTCTGCTTCCTACTTATACATTCACTCCTCCCCTCATTCTTCAATCCACCGCAGCTGGATTCCACCTCCACACTCTATCAGCTTTCCCAAAGTTCATAACCACCAGAATGTCCTGTAACCTCAAGGCTACCTCCCTATTCTTACCTCACTAAAACCTTTGTTGCATACCCCCTGACTCCATTCTTAAGAGCTTCTTCTCTTGGCTTTCCTGCTACCACACTTTTCCAGTTTTTCTACTCCCTTACTGGCCACTGAGATGGAATTTTCTTTGAAGCTGTTCTGCTCAACATTTACATGCTGGTATTCTTCAGGGTCCTAGGATCAGTCTTTCCCATTCTGCCCACGTCTCCGGGTGGTCTCATTCATTCTAATGGTTACAGTCTGTGCTGATGTTTCCTTTCTTTGGTGTTTCTTTTTTTTTTTTTTATTTAATTTTTAGTGTATTGTTTTTTTTTTAATTTTAATTTTAATTTTATTTAGTTATTTTTCAAGTACAGTTTTTTGTCTATTTTTCCCATCCCAGCCTCCCCCGCCCCTTGCTCCCCACCTCCCTCCCATTTCCACCCCCCCCTTAGTTCTCGTCCCTGAGCTACTACCCTTTGCAACAACATGGATGGAACTGGAAAGCATTATGCTGAGTGAAATAGGCCAGATGCTGAAAGACAAATACCATATGATCTCACCTTTAACAGGAAGCTAAACAACAAAACAAACAAGCAAGCAGAAAAAAAAACCCCAAAAAACAAAGACACTGAAATAGAGAACAAGGGGATAGTGACCAGAGGGGAGAAGGAAGGGAAGTTAAGGGGAAAAAGGGGGAGGGATTTGGAGGAACAAATCTTTGGTGTTTCTAAGGCTCACAGGTGATACCACCACTGAGTATACTTCCTGCTACTTGGCTTCTGTCTCCCCTACAAGGCTCAGAGCTTCCTGAGGGCAGAGTCCAGAGTCGCTAGTGTCTCCTAGGTTTTCCGGTAACTATTTCCATCCTTGTTCTTTTCCCTAAGCTTCAGATCTACATGTCCAACTGTTTATGAACTTTCCCATTAGGTAAGTCAGTGCACCTAATTTTGAGCATATCTTAATATGCTCAAAATAGAATTCATCATCCTCCAAAGCCCAAAACATTTCCTCTCCCTGTCTCTCCTTCCTGAAGGAGTTGAAACCAACTTCAAAAACCAAATCCTAGAACTCATCCTTATCAATTGTTTTTCCCCAATTCTATACAGTCAATTAATAAGTCCTGCCAAATTCTAGGCATCTCTTCAGTGTGACCACTATAATTTCTCTCTATAACCGTGGCAGGTTTGAGGAAACAAACAAAAAAAGTGGAGTATAGCTGCACACAGGGCACAGGGCAGGTGATGTGAAGGTACTTCGATCTCAACGGAGACTCCATTCACCACCTCCCAACCCTGCTCCTGACGCTGGAGGCCTGGAGCTACAAAGCGTTGAATAACAGTAAGTTCGGGTTGCCCAAAATAAGTAACATCACTTTCAATTAGTTATTTTCTTATTATCCTGCCAAACAATAGTGTCCTTTCACAAATCAAAAAGGATACAGGGCTGCCCTGGCTGGCATGGCTCAGGGGATTGAGCACCAGTGTGCAAACCAAAAGGTTGCCAGTTCAGTTCCCAGTCCAGGCACATGCCTGGATTGGGGACCAGGTCCCGGGTTGGGGGCTTGCAAGAGGCGACTGAACTATGTCTTTCTCCCTCCCTTCCACTCTCTCTAAAAATAAATGAATAAATTCTTAAACAGAAAACTGGCTCTGCTCTCTTTATAAAGTCACTACAATGAACAACAACCCCCAGAGGAGTTTCAACTGAGTGAAGTAATGCCGTAATGCGACCATCAGAGTTCAGTTCTGTCACATTGGAGAAACTATGCGATATTTCAGGTAAACAAGCTAAGCTGGCTATTTGTAGCGGGGGAAGATGAGGGGGAAGGAAGGACAGAAGAGTAATGAGAAACATACCAGGTTTAAAAACACATGGCGTGGTTGACAGATCATTGATTCGTCATTAAAACAGCATTAATATAAAGTTAATGAAAAACCACAGTGTAATCAGGAAGCGCCTTAAGTCAGTAGCCTCTAAGAAATCATTTTTATAGCACCTATATTTACCAAAAACTGTAATTAGTAACAAAAATCATTAAAATCATTAAAGAAATGATAATGTGGAGGGATTCGGGCACACACAGTAGAAGGAGATAAGAAAAAGGTACTGGCAAACACCGGCAAAGACAACTCTGTGACTATACTGAAACCTTTGAGTTGTTCAGTTTAAGTGGGTAAATTTTACAGTTTGTAAATTATACCCCAAATAAGATGTTTTTTTAAAAAAATCTGCAAAGATACAGGAATAATGAGCAGAGTTGTAAAAAATAAAAAAATCAATCAACATACATCAGTACTCAAAGGGAGAACAGGTAATTTTCCTCATCCCCACAGAAGAATAACAGCAGCAAAAATCAGCTTTATATTTCTTATTACAAAAGTAGACAAACTGCTTCTTATGACGAAAACCAAGGAAAAAACACACCGTCGGGATGTGCACAGGAAGCCATCCGTCAGCACTGCTGACGCTGGGTCTTGCTGTGGTGCCGCCGCTTTCGCAGTCTGAGGACTGCTCACTGAGCTGACGTTTTCACAAACACGACATCACGTCAGGGAGTTTTCACCAAACTGGTATGTTTTTTAAAAATTACAAAAGTATGTATCACAAAGGACTATTGTAAGCCCGGAAAACAAAGCATGCACGTCTTAATAGCTAGACAAATAATTAGATAAAGGAGAGATGAATTCTGGGTCAGTAATCATTTCCTTTTCAAGACAGGGTTCCAAGGAAAAGTACAGATGACGGGAAGGAGGAAAGCCCTGCTCCTAGCAGGCTCCCACGTTTGTGCCGGTGCTGGTTGGAAAACAGTCAGGGTGAGCAATTTTTTACTTTGTAGCAGAAAATCAAGCAAAGGCAGAGTCATTTCTAAATCACTCAAAAGAGGTAGATGCCAAAGTGGAGGGCAGGTGTGTGCTTAGAATTTGATTCAGCAGAACAGAAATCGATCCTTTGATACTGCTTAGTTTTGGTTGATCAAGCAAAACAATTCAACTGATAGGAAACAAAAGAAAAACCTATCCTTTGATTTCTATCCTCAGAGATAACTCATACAAATCCAAGAAACCAAACATAATTAATTCACTTTTGGTATTAAAGGATGGAACACATTAAATCCACTGTGACTCAGCATGTGGGTTTCAATTAATTAAGTTGTCTGAAACCAGGTTTGCAAAGTAAGACTAACTACATATCATAAGATAAGAGCCAAAAAGCATACAGACAGAATTAGGCAGGAAGGGTCCTAACCTTGGAGTTTTAAGTTTTAGATCTAATCTCAACTCTAAGGATGCCCCCCTCCAAGTGAACCAACTAAATCGCTGTTGAAACTAAAGAGTTGTCTTTGATCTTTACATACATACCTACCTTAACGTGCCAAGCATGCAGTTGGTATTCAATAAATACTTTGTAGCTAACATTTAGCAAGTACTTACTAAGTACTTTATATGCATGATATCATTTCATCATTATAATAGCCTTACAAAGTAGGTTTTTATGTCATCTGCATATCACAAATTTGGACACTGAGGTTTAGGGAGATTAGCAATGCACCATGTGAATCAACTGCTGGGTGGCAGAGAGAGGACTGTGAGGTCCAGGTTTTAATCAATCAATGTACACTGCTGCCTCTCTGAACTCAACTGGGCACCCTGTGAAGTCATCACAGTCATCAATGAACATGGGAGGCTCCTCCAGTTGCTTTATTGCACACCTTTTCCTAGCACCTGTCTCCCTGGGAGTTATGGGCAGTAAAAACCTTGAGGGCCTTGCTACTTACTCCAAGTGTGGTGCATGGGCCTGGAGCACCTTGAGAAGCTCAATGCAAATGCAGAAGCTTGGCCATATCCCAGGATCAGAATCTGCATTTTACTAAGAAACCCAGGAGATGCATATGGACATCAGTTTGAAAGGCACTGGTTTTAGACTAGCCCCAAAATGATGTATTTGCTTTAATGACAGGAAGAAAGAAAGGCTGAGAAGGAAAATACGACGGAAATGTTAGACTCAGTAAGAACAAAGCCAGCTTCCTAGGGCTCTATGAGGACCCTACGTCACCTGAATAATAACACACATAAGTCTACAAAGGACCTGTAAAGACCCCTACGGAACGGATCACAGAGGCAATAGCTGAAATTATGGGCAGTCTGCCTATAGTGCCTCTCCCTCCTAGAACTTCCAAACCTGTGTCTTTAGAAGCATGTATCATGAAGCACATAAAAATATATTAAGACTTTGGCAAATAATCACTCATCAGGCGAAGAGCAGAGCTGTGCTATAGACTGATAAAACCCACGATCCGTAATTTCTACCACCTTCGTTCATGAGCCAGGAGTCACGTCTTATCAAGGTAACTTTATTCTTTTGAACATTAACACATTTTTAAAGCACAATACAACACTAAAGTAAATGTAAATTTGAGCTATTTCAATAGGGTTTGTGGTCTTTTCTTAAGTGGTACACCTACATTTTGAGACAAAGTGGCCTATATTTTTAGCCAAGAAGTGCAGGCTGTGACTGTCCTCTCACGGGGCACATGAGTCATCTTGTTCTATGAGCCAGAATCTAAGGAAGCATCAGAGGGAGTTAACCTTTACTCAGTATTTCTTACCTGTTTAAACAGAACTATGAAACCCAGCAATTCCACATTTAAAAGCCATGCACGTAACTGAAAGTGGTCTTAGTAGAAGGTAAGATGTATATTTAACTCTTTCCTTTATTCCCATTTTAAAAATTCAAAATAAAATACATTTATTTCCTGGTTGCCATTCTATACTTCCTGGAGCTAAAAGCAGCATTGCACATGGGTAGAAATTCTCTTCTTCAGTTATATCATTTCACATTTGAAATCTACCAGGCAGGTTCCTCTCCTTAAAGCCTTTGATTATACGTTCTTGACACTTCCTACTTCCTCACTGTCTTCATCTAGGGGGAACTGGAAAAATTAGAGTGTAATCCCTGCTAATTAACCATCCAGATACAGGGGTGTCCAACGTGCAGCCAGTGGGCCCCACGCAGCCCAGGATGGTTGTGAATGTGGCCTGACAGAAAATCTTACATTTACTTAGAACTTTATAAGATGTTTTTGCTATTACATGTCGCAATGTATTCAACATGTGGCCCAAGACAACTCTCCTCCCAGTGTGGCCCCAAAACACGAAAAGGTTGGACACCCCTGTTAGAAGGTTCGCCTTCAACCACAAGGGAACTAAAAAAAAAAAGAAAAGAAAAACCTGCTTTTAATTCTCTACCTACTTATTCTGTTACTGTCATGAATTGTCCTCCAGATTCAGAGGTTTTCCTATAAACTGCATGAAATAGCTCTGGGTTTGACAATAAACGAAAAATGAGTGACATGAGCCTGTTCAGAGTCAGAGGGCGAACGGGAAGCAGAACGAAGTTGAGGGCGGTGTGGTCCCGAGGTTCCGACTCAGAGCTGAGTCCACAGGCCATGGAAATGGGAGCAGTCTAGTAACTACGAAGGAGCAACAAAGGAGCAACCCACAGGCCTGGGTCAGCCCACCATGGGGGCTTCAGGCGGCCCAAGGAGGCCCAGGAGAGAATCTAACATGAGTTTCCCACAGGTTCCCATTCCGAATGAGACCAGTAACGGATTTCATTTAAAACTTGTATTGAGTGTGCCACACCAATCTCCCTGCTGGTGACATTACTGATGAACACGCCACTTTCAAGAATAATTTAGTAATATGTTTGTAGAGCCACAAAAACATTTATAGTCTTTGGTTTGGTAATAACACTCTTAAAAGATAGGGAAAGCAAAAGGCAAATTTAACTCATGAGACCATAAAAACCCTAGAAGAAAACATAGGCAGTAAAATCTCAGATATCCCTCACGGCAATGTTTTTGCTGGTATCTACTCAGGCAAGGAAAACAAAGGAAAAAATAAACAAATAGGACTACATCAAACTAAAAAGTTTTTGCCCAGCAAGAGAAACTATCAATAAAATGAGAAGAAAACTCAATGATACATCTGATAAGGGGCTGATTTCCAAAATATGTAAAGGACTTATATAACTCAACAACAGGAACACAAATAGCCCAATTTAAAAAATGGGCAAAGGACCTGAATAGACACTTCTCCAAACAGGACATACAGATGGCCAATGAACATAAGAAAAAATATTCAACATCACTAATTGTCAGAGAAACGCAAATTATAACCACAATGAGATATCATCTCACACCTGTCAGAATGGCCATCATCATTAAATCAACAAACAGTAAGTGCTGGTGAGGATGTGGAAAAAAGAGAGCCCTTGTGCACTGTTGGTGGAAATGCAAACCGGTGCAGCCACTACGAAAAACATTATAGAGTTTCATCAAAAAATTAAAAATGGAACTGCCTTTTGACCCAGTGAGCCTACTTCTGGGAGTATACCCTAAGAATCCTGAAACATTAATACAAAAGAATATATGTATCTCTATGTTCATAGCAGCATTATTTATAATAGCCAAGACATGGAAACAGCCCAAATGCCCATCAGTAGATGAGTGGATAAAAAAGCTGTGGTACATTTACATGACGGAATACTACTCAACCATAAAAAAGAAGAAAATCTTACCCTTTACAACAGCATGGATGGACCTGGAGAGTATTAGACTAAATAAAATAAGCCAGTCAGAGAAAGAGAAATACTATATGATCTCACTTATATGTGAAATCTAATGAATAAAATAAACTGATGAACAGAATAGAAACAGAAACATGGACACATGGAGCGGACTGACGGCTGTCAGAGGGGAGGGATGTTAGGGGCTGGATGAAAGAAGGTGAAGGGATTAAGCAAAATATATATGTAACTTACATTATATATTGTATTATGATATAAATTATATATTATATATAAGCATATATATATATATATATATATATATATATATATATATATATATATATATATATATATAATATGAGGTCTGTCCAGAAAAGTTCAACCACTGTTAATGTCATGAGAATGGTTTGTGTGACATCAGTGTAACCTGGCAGCCAAGGAGAGTGGACTGGAATGCATGTGGGTGAACAATGATGACTCCACTGTACTAGTCAGTGGGAGCAGTAGACGTCACTGAGTGAGCATATGTACTGTGTGGCTGTGACATTCAAAATGACTAAGTGAGTAGAGCAATGAATCTGCATCAGGTTTTGCATTAAGACTGAAAGTCTTCGCAGAAACTATTTGGATGATTTAGAAAGTCACAGCTATGGGTGACTGGTGATTAGCTGCTTCATCACAACAATGTTCCCACTCATGCATCACGTCTCATGCAGAGTTTTTTGGCAAAACATCAAACCCCCAAGTGATTCATCCCAGATTTGGTGCCCTGCATCTTCTGGCTTTTCCCAAATCTAAAATCACCTTTGAAAGGGAAGAGATTTCAAACTATGGATGAGATTCAGGAAAATAGGAAGGATGGCAGTTGGGAGAACTATGCGAGGTCCCAAGGTGCCTGCTTTGAAGGGGACTGAGATGTCACTGTCCTATGTTCATTGTTTCTTGTATTTTGTATCTTCTTCAATAAAAGTCTATTTTTCATATTGCACGGCTGGATACATTCTGGACAGACCTTGTACGTGTTAGACCTGGTACAGACACAGACAACAGTGGTGACAGTGGGAGGGAAAGGGGGATGGACAGTAGGTAGAGGAGGACAGAGGGGGGGAAATGGGGACAGAAGGAGACTTTGCTTGGGGCGGTGGGCACATGATGCAGTGTGCTGATACTTTATTGAGTTGTACACTCAAAACCTGGATGGTTTTGTGAACCAATGCCACCCCAGTAAATTCAGTTAAAAAAAGATGGGGAAAGCGACATGCAGAAAGTTGTTAACTATCAAGGTTAAAGGTAGACATCTGCCTTTAGGTCTGAACACACAAGTACAGGCTGCTTGCCTGGGTTGACAGCTGTTTTGTGAGAACAGCTTGTGGACTGGGGATGAGGCCGTTAACCTCAGTCTAGGGCCCCTTGGGTGGGAGCAGCACAAACAGTGGGAGCGCACCCTGCAACCCCTAGAGCTGGGAGTGGGTCCCAGTTCTCTCTTCTGCAGACTGTGGCAGGTTACTCAAGTTCCATAGGCTTGGTTTCCTCATCTGTAGAATGAAGATACCATATTGCCTCTATTCTAAGATGTATTTTCTACCCACCTGCCCCAACGCATACACACTAACTTTTTCTGAAACTACCATGACTCTTATACTTTTTGTCTGCCTTTAACGTCGTGGTATTTGCCTTATAAAACTGAAATTTTGTGGTGTGTTTTGCCATTAACAGTGTCCTAGAACAAGGAAAGAGCAATGCCCAACTCGGTATCGTTACGAAGATTAAATAACATAAAATATATAAGGCACTTTGACACACTGCCTAGAAAACAGTAACTGTTTAAAAGTGACACGTATTAATATTATTTTTGAAAGATCTGATGCACCTTGGGATACGTTGTCAGAACAGCAGCCAGGAAGCAGCCAGTAATCCCAGCCTGCTAGTCGGTCTACACTTGTTTAGTCTGAGGACCACAGAGCAACAAGGCAAACCCTGGGTAGTCAGAGAACAAGGTTGGAGAAGAGTCTGAAAAACATGCATTATGAGAAATGGTGGAGAAAATCTGGACTTTTTAGGCTGAACCAAAATGAGAGGCCTTTCAAATACCCCAAGACCTAGGGGTGTCAGTAGAAGTGTCCCCAGGGGCTAGAGCTGGAACACATGGATGGTTGTTCTGGAGAGGTCATGCCACTTTAGTATTAGGGACAGCTTTCGAACACGTTGAGCTCTCTAGGAGTGAAAGAACGCTGGGAAATGGTGAGCTCCCCAAAACAGGAAGCATGGAATCAGCCTGGACAGCATGAGTTTGGCACTCTCCAGAAAGGCTTCCTTCCTGTCTCCTGGGCTCTACCCTGTGTCCACTTCAACTCTAGAATTCCACACCTGACTCTTCCTCCTGCAGACCCAGGCTGGACCTCTGCGGGCCACTCAGAGTACAAGTGCCCCTAGGCCTCCATTAGCACAGGCTGATGGGAGGGAAAAGTTAGCACCTGGCAAAAAGGAAAGGGAGAAGATGGCGAATTTCCTGGGTGGTCTGGTATTGTAACAACTCACATGGAAGGTGAGACCAGTTTGGATGTTGAAGACTGACAAATTCAACCTCAGGTAGCAAGAGGCAGTGTCTCTAGAGGACATGGAGTGGAGAAGGATGAAGTCTAGCCTTCAGAGTAGGCACTTTGCAAGTCCTGAGACAGCTACCACCACCAGTATGCCTGACCTACTCCATGTAGAATGTTCCAGTTGGGGTCTAATGAGCCCATTTAAGAAGCAGACCAGCCCTGGCTGGTGAGGCTCAGTGGATTGAGTGCTGGCCTGCGAACCAGAGTCACCAGTTCAACTCCCAGTCTAGGGCCCGTGCCTGGGTTGCAGGGCAGGTCCCTGGTAAGGGGTGTGTGAGGAGGCAACCACACATTGGTGTTTCTCTCCCTCTCTTCCTCCCTCCCTTCCCCTCTCTAAAAATAAAAATAAAATCTTTTTTAAAAAGATGCAGACCAATTTTATGAATTACAGAAAACTCTTGGTGAGATCCCATTCTTTTCTTCACATGTAGGCCAGCTCCCTTGTTGCCCCAGTTATGCTCTATGCACAAAAAATAAAATCACGATGAGATACTACTAAAAAACATTACCCCCTGTACCTATGCATTAAGGAAAAACCTCTACCCATACTCAGGGAAAAACTGGTAAAGATCTCAGATTAGAGTGGAAGCATAACTTTGGACTGTCTCTTCTTATCAGCATTCACTTGAATACTGATACTAAGCATAATGTGAACTTTGTGATTTAATCACACTGTCAATGTTATAATCAGTTTATCTAAATCTCTGAACAAAGGTGGTGGGTATCAGCCTTGTCCAACAAACTAGCACCTTGCTTACTTACACTAGGCAATTAGTGGACGGTTTTAACAAGTCAAAATGAATGTCACAGTGACAGAGCAAAAGGCCTCCACCACAGTCTTATTCCCCAGATGATGCTACTTCTGGTCCTCAGTTAATCAAGGCTTACCACAACTACTGTCCGAAGAATTTCTTATAATCGATACCTCTGTAGAACCAGATACAGTTAGGAATCCACGTGACATAAGATCAAAGTTCTCACTTCCACTCTGCACTGACCTTGCATCAGGTGCTAGGACGGGGTTTAGGAGCACAAATCTGAGGTGCTCTGTCAGTGACTCGGAGTCCAGGGGAGGAAATGGGCTGTTAACAGTTAGTTGTCAGGCTGGGGGGGCCCCCAGGAGGCAGCACTCCATCTGGGGCGTGGCGGACATGGCTGCTGGAAAGGCACATTGGAAAGGAATCTTGAAGACCACACAGGAGTTCACTGAGCACACTCAGAAGTACATTCCAGGAAAAAGAAACAGTTATGGTGTCTTGGGCTATGTAATCTAAAGAACAATAAACCCTAAGCCTGATGTCTAAGCCAGGGAGCAGAGTAGAGTGAAGGCCACGGTGATTGTCATCAGATACCTGGGGGAGCACCTGTCTGGGCGCTGCCCCTCCCATGTGGAAGAGACTGTGAGCATCCAGGGAGGAGGGGCACCTACAAGACTGTACCTTCAGTTTACTATGTGTGACAGCTTTCCAGGAAACAGAGCTACTAAATAAGGAAACGACTTGCTTTGAGCAAGCAAGTTTACATCACAATCATATAGTTTTAGCGTCAGTTTGGATTCTAATTCTGAGTTCATAGTAAGTGCTTAATAAATAGGAGCTGTACGTATTGGGAGCTGCTGAACTTGCCTGCACACTGTGAGTTCCAACACCACAGCAGCTGTCCTCCGTGGCCACGTCTCCTGCATGGGGTGGGAAGGTGGACTACAGACTATCAAAGCTGCCCCCCACCCCCGTCCTGGGGGTCTCATTTGGTTACTTCTGCCCATCTCTGATCTGGCATTTTCCCTCACCTCACCATCAAAGACATTAAAGAAATGTCTATTGAAAATCTGCTACATAAATATTAGCTATCATTACTATTGTTATTATCCTTTCCTCTGATATTATTTTTCTACTAACTTTATCATACCTGGTTTTGTTTTATTCCTATGAGTGTGTGCATGTGTGTGTGTTTAATGAATGCAAATATTCTTTCAAGCCAACTCAGATCCTTAATAGGGCATACATACAGTAATAAAAAATGAAATAACATTCTACAGTTTTTTAAAAATGACACTAATAACAATAGCTAACATTCATTTAACACTTATTAAGCACCAAGCACTGTGGTAGATCTTTTACATACATTATTTCATTAATTCTCATAAGAGCCCTACAAGGTAAGTGCTAATATTATAATCCCCATTTTACTCATAAGGAAATTGAGTCTCAGAAAAGTCAAGTAATGCATTAAGCAGTGGTCTAACCTAACAATTTTGCAACGTCATTTATAATAATCTCATATTAATAGGTATGTACTCCCAATAAATTTTTTAATTTGAATATTTTTATTTGAATCTTAAAAAGAGGAACTCCAGCTCCCAATCAAGATGACGGTGTAGGCAGAAACCGCTCACCTCTTCACACAACCACATCAAAATTATAACTAAAATACAGAAGAACCATCACTCAGGAATGTCAGAAACCAAACTGAATGGAAGTCTGACAACTACAGAATTAAAGAAACCACATTCATCCAAACTGGTAGGAGGGGCACAGGCAACAAACAGGCTGGTCCCTCGCCCACATGTGGTGGATAAAAATTTGGGAGGGATATCTTGGGAGTGAGGAGTCCCAGCCTCACACCAGAACATCCAGCCCCCAAGGTTCCAGAGCCAGGAAGACAGATCCCCATAACTTCTGGCTGCAAAAACCAGTGGGGAATGAGTCGGTGGAAGAAACCTCCTGGGGGCCCAAGCAGTTCCTCTCAAAGAACCCACACAAAGACTCACCTACTCAGACTCACCTCCCCCGAGGTCTAGTCTGAAAGGCACCAGTGGTATAGAGAGAGAAACTGAGGTGTCTGGCATCAAGGTGAGCAAAGGCCATTGTCCCTTTTCTGAACCCTCCCCCTACAGAGCCAGAAGGCTAGTGCCATATCTGAGACTCCATCAACCTGGCTGACCCTGCTTGACCTGTCTTGGAGATCCCTAGAAATCCCCAAAGACTCCACTCCACCCAACTTACAGATCCACTCAAGCTGCTTTTTCCTGTGAATGGCGGGTCTTGGCTCCTGATTCACAACTTCCTAAATCACCTCAAACAAGCAACAGCTGGCCTCAGTGAGCCCCAGGCCTGGCACTAGCAGCAGACAGCCAAGATTCACAGCTTGGCTTCACCTGGGAATCTCCAAACCCAGCACAAGTAGAAGCCATCTCAGATTGTGTTATAACTCAGGAAGAGTAAACCAGGCAAAACAGGTGGGGGTTGACCTCAGCCTGCACCACTGGGAAAACCCAGAGCCAGTGCATCTAGTAGACAGCTATAGATCATGCCAAAGCACCACCACCCTGTCCCGACACGGCTGATCCTCCAGAGAGAGAGAAGGTTGGTGGTAAATGGTCACAGCCAATTCTTCCAGCTGACTGGCCTGGGTAAATCCCTTCCATTGATCTGCCAACAGCAATCAAGGCTCAACTACAACAGGAGGGTGTACTCAGCCCACATGAACGGTGCACCTCAAGTACCCAGCTTGGGCGATAGGGGGAGGCTGTGCCACTGGACCCTACAAGGCACCTACTACATTAGGCTACACTACCAGGACAGGGAGTCACAGCAGCTCTACCTAATACATAGAAACAAACACAGGGAGGCTGTCAGAACAAGGAGACACAAAAACATGGCCCAAATGAAAGAACAGATCAAAACTTCAGCTAAATGAAATGGAGGTAAGCAATCTATCAGATCCAGTATTCAAAACACTGGTTATAAGGATGCACGAGGAACTTAGTGAGGACCTCAAGAGCATAAAAAAGATACAGTCAGAAACAAAGGGATACAGTAACTGAACAATTTATAGGGAAACAACAGTAGAGTGGATAAAGCTGAGAATCAAATCAATGATTGGGAACATAAGGAAATAAAAAACAACCAGGCAGAACAAAAAGAAGAAAGACAAATCCAGAAAAAATGAGAAGCGTATAAGCAGCCTCTGGGACAACTTCAAGTGATCCAACATTTGTATCATAGGGGTGCCAGAAGAAGAAAAAGAGCAAGAAATTGGAAATATATTTGAAAAAACAGTGAAAGAAAACCTCCTTAACCTGGTGAAGGAAATAGACATGCAAGTCCAGGAAGCACAGAGAGTCCCACATAAGATGGAGGCAAAGAGGCCCAGTCTAAAACACATCATTATTAAAATGCCAAAGGTTAAAGATAAAGAGAGAATCTTAAAAGCAGCAAGGGAAGTTAGTTACTTATAGGGGAGTTCCCAGAAGATTCACAGCTGATTTCTCAAAAGAAACTGCAGGCTAGAAAGGATAAGCAAGAAACGTTCCAAGTCATGAAAAGCAAGGTCCTGCAACCAAGATTGCTCTACCCAGCAAAGATACCATTTAGAATTGAAGGGCAGAAAAAGAGCTCCCCAGACAAGAAAAAAACTAAAGGAGTTCATCATTACCAAACCATTATTATGTGGACTGTTAAAGGGACTTATTCAAAAAAAGAGCAAAAGTAGGAACAATAAAATGGCAAAAATACATATCAACAATTGAATACAACAATTGAAAATACATATCAACAGTTGGTTTTTTATAAAAAACCAACTAAACAGACAGGAAGAACAGAGACAGAACTGGAAACTTCATAGACCACTTTTGACATGTTCGATCAGTCTCAGCACCTTCTCCACACACTGAGCAAATTTTTTTGTATTTCAGTTGTGTTTTTTATCTTTGTTGAAATACAGCATAGGATGTGAAAAATGTTATATCTTCTTCCATCTTTAATAGTAAAATGGCTGCACAAAAATCCACCAATTTTGATTTTTTTTAAATGTACACTGATATGACAGCTGTCACAATACAGTCTAATAAAATTGTTTTGAATGAAGTTAAAAGACAACTAAGCACCACTAGAGACACTGCACAAAAGAAAAAACATAATGGACTTCATACTCAACCCAATAATACTGAATGCAAACTGTAATTGAATAAAAATTTTAAACTTTTTAAAAAGGAAAGAAATCTTCTACATTGACATTATGGTGATGGTTACACAACTGTGTCAATACACTAAAAGCCACTGAATTGTACACTTTAAAGGGATCAACTTTGCAACATGTAAGTTACACACTATCAATAAAGCTGTCAAGGAACAATGTCCAGGGTGCAGTATCAGTGATCTTTAGTCACTTGTGGGGCTGCTGTCTTCCAGAGCAAACATGGAAACCAGATGTGCAATAAATAAGCCCGTATCCAAGAACAAAACGTTCACACCACAACGATGAGAATACAAACCACGCCTGTGAAGTTGAAAGCTTTCCATGGAAGTAGTAATAGGCCTTTAGGATCTTTCTCAAATATCTTTAGGTAAGTGCTGAATGGTCTTAGCTTTTGGTCAATGGTCTTGATTTTCACCAACCCCCCCAAAAGAAATATAATTTCATTCATCATTATTAAATTGCTTGTAAATGAACAGAATGGAATATTAAAAATAGCAGCAATGGGGGCACGGGGAGGTCAGAAGACCTCAACATGTCCAAAAGAGCCTCCTTTTGGGATCTTTTGATGGGAAAGGATCAAAAGAATGACATCATCTACAAGATGAGGATGGGAAAGAATGACGTCAACTCTCTCGGGTTCCCTTCTATCTTCATTACTCCAGTTGGACAATCTCTTCTAAGGACTGTCTCAGTGTAACTTGTCCCTTTCTAAACATTACCAACTGCTCTTAGACCAAGGAAGCGTTATCACGACCCACTGGAAATCCATGAGTGTCTGTCCTGGACGGATGCTTCAAGCATTTCAATGAGCTTCACCCCACATCCCTGTTTAAATAAACTATCTACTTCATAATTTTAATAGCTATAACATCTAAATTTTTCAACCTGATGTATAAAAATCAAAAGTTTCCTACATTAATGCATAAACACAGCGAAATAATTGTTCTCCGAAGTAGAGGTATCCTCTTCTTCACAAAAATTGAGCTTGCCTCAACTCTGGCCTGTCACTCCTAATCTATTTTAATTTTCATTATAAAAAATTAACTTTTCTCAAAAGAAACCTTAAATTTATAAACTATAATATTTGAGGAAATTAAAATCATTCTTAGAGCCACCAACTTCGATGGAGTGCTTGTATGAGTGATGTTAACCTAGTACTAAATTTGGATATGTCTTATTCTCATTTTTTTCTCTCCATGAGTATGCTTTATCTTCTTTTAATATAAAGAAATGATCTTTAAAATATTAATATGCAAAAAACATAAGAAAAAAATAAACTAGCAGAAATTCCCACCTTCAAAATAATCCCTAAACCCTATTAATTTAAGTTGACTACCCTCTCTGTCTCCCTAAGCACCAAACAGAGAGAGGTATGTTTTAAACATGGCCAGGTCTGTGATGTACAAGTAGTTTGATATCCAGGGTTTTAACTTAAAGATCTAGCATCACCACTTCCTTCTACTATAACTTATCAAAAGTAAAATTATAGTAGAAAAAATTGCACAATGGTCCATCATGCAGTTTTCTTCTTGTACTGTATGTAAAGTTATTTCCAACTTTTCGCGATAATAAATGATGCTTCAATGAGCATTTCTGTACTGAAAGCTTTCACACTCCTACCTTAAAAATTCCACTGTATTACCCTGTTCCTTTTGTGATTTCTTCTCTTGGTTTTAGGAAGAGAAAGTGCTTCCCCACCCAAAGATCAGAATTTTTCTTTGATTTCTTTTTTCCCTTTTTAAAAAACTTGGCTCCTTAATATTTTAATATGTTATTAACAATTCAAAGCTTATTTATCACATGGTTAAGTTTAAGCCAAAAGTAGGTTATTTGCCCAACATTTTCAAATGCACATTATATTTTTAAAGGAAATCGATACCTCATATTCTTGGCTTTACACTAAAGCCTCAGAAAGCCTTCAGGGCTGACAAAATAACCAGAGCTTTGATTATCAGCAGGAAATCACACCAGGTAGAAATGAAGAGGCACTTTCACAGGCCTAATTCAAGCTAAACAGTAAGAACCAAGTTCCTAGCTTCAGTGTTTTATTATTTTAGCCTTAAAAAATCTTAAGAGTTCCAAGACTAGCTTATGTAGTTGCAAGACAGTTCCCAATGCTGTGGGCTTACTCTCCAATGGTCACTACTGGGTGAGACTGGTCACTACTGGTCTCATTTACTGACCACAGGCCACCTCCACATCCTGCCTTTGGTCAGCATATTCTAGCCATTGGTCACCAGCAGAAGAGTTGAGAAAGCAGAACACACGCTCAACCCCGGCCCCCCCCCCAACCCAGGAGAAAAAGAACAGAAAGGCCATACACACCTCACTGGTGGATGGTGGATCAGTAGAAGCATCTTCAAGTATGAAGAGCAATGCAGATGTCAGTATTTACATGGCTGCTTCTCATGATTAATAAATATCAGATTATATTTCCCAAGAACATCAACTTCTCATGTCAATTATTCTTTCTCTACCACATCACCCTCCAAGGCACAATGCTGTTACTGCTGCTTATTAGCTTGTGACAGATTACAGAACCTCCCTGAGACAGTTTCCACAATGGGAAAGTGGGGATAATAAAGACATTGACACCACTGGGTGGCTGTGAGGATTAAGTAGGCAGTTTAGAACAGGCCTGCCCTTAGGGAATGTTTCTGAGAGCTAGTTGTTATTACTACGCTTACCACTGCCTGGGGTACTCCTGCCTTGACTGCTGTTACACCACCCCCAGAAATGCCAGAGGGGAGACTTAAATTTGTTTCTTCAGAATGAGAGAGTAAACTGGGAGGTCTGTGGTACGGTCAGACCTGGAGTAAAATCTGTCCTCAGCCTTTGCAACGCCATTAGGAAGTCGGTACGTGTGTCATGAATAAAACAGTGGGTTTCTGGGGGGATGGAATCACAGCCCCCCCCCTCACTTTCTGTCCCTGCTCCCTGATTCAAAAGCACAAGATCCATGCACAGCACATAGGCATCTTCAGAGAGCAGGGCCAAGAGCAAGACCCCGGGGGGTCAAGCAAGAAAAAGGTTGCAGCGGCCCTGGTCATTGCAGCCATTGCATGAGTCCTCCTCACAAGGCAGAGCTGCAGACTGAGAGTCGGCACCTTCTGAAAGATACACAGGGAAGGTTAAGACCATGGGTGGGAGTGAGACTGATGTGGGGTGTGTGAGTGGAATAGGCCCATAGGTGAAAATTTATCAAGGTTCAGTGGTCAGAAAAACCACCTCTAATATCACAACGACCCCTACTTACTCATTTCTTTTTCAGAGTGCTTACGATCTACGACTGAAGGTCACGTTTCCCGATGTTTGGAGGGTGGGCCAACTCCTGTTGAAATAATTTGCCTAAGGATGTGCGTCCAACATCAAAACCCAGATTTACTTTAAAAGGAAAAAAGGTTCACATGCTTCTGGGTCATCAGCTAGGTTCACAAGCCTTCAAACGCTAATGAGACATCTGGAATACTCGGAATAACAACAAGAAAGTATGCTGAATAACAAGTAATGGACTCAGTCCTGGCCGGGTGGCTCAGCTGGATGAGTCACTGTTCTGCACACCCAACATCGGCAGGTTCAACCCCGCTCAAGGCCCAGGCCCAGGATGCAGGTTTGATTCCGCCTGAGGCTCGTACAGGAGGCTACCAAGGGAGGTTTCTCTCTCACACTGCTGTTTTTCTCTCTCTCCTTTCCTTTCTCTAAAACCAATAAAAACATATCCTCAGGTGAACATTTATATATATAAATTAATTAACTCAAAGCGTAACTTAAAATGAGTGGAAATGAGAAAATGCCTATACCTATTTGATTTTTGCCAGAAGGCTGAAATGCAACAAAACGAAACTAGTCTGGCAAGACAAGAGCAAGAACTGCAATGTGTGTTACAGACCAAGAATCAGGAATAAGATTTGTGTAAACATATCATCCCAAAATCATAGATTTTGAGCACTCTAGTCTTTTTTTCTCCCCACATTTGAAAGAAACTTATTTTAATGGATATTCTTTGGGAAAACCCTAAAATTTGGACTTCAGGGCGTTTCCCCTCTTAGTGTATCCTTTGCTTCATTGTTTATTTCTGTTACTGATCAGTGGTATTTTGTTTTGTTACCTCTAGAAGAAAAGGACATGAAGAACTTGCAAACCCGGAAACTGAGACCTAGCACATATAAATCAGCTTTTCCTGGCTGTCATCCATGCAAAATAAGCACAAACAAGTAAATGACTTAACATTGTTCTTTTTAAATCACTGGGCAGCTACAATCAGGTTGGCAGAAGGCTTCCTTCAAGATTTCAATGAATAACACCTACCAGTTAATAGCATGTACACAACAATAGTATATATTAAGCAAGTCATAGCTGGTAGATTTGCTGTTAAGGAGAGGCCCTGCAGAGCAGGTCGGTCATTGGCTGCACAGTTAGGTCTTAGGGGTTCGGGGTGCAGCCCGCTTTGTAGTCCTGAAGTGGCATGATGAGGTCATAACCTGACAATGTCAGCCTCAGCAGAAATGGGAACAGGGCCCTTAAAACTTAGTAAATCACCTCAGAGACATCTTTGAAGCACCTATTTCTGTCTCCATTCTCCCTTGATTTTATTAAACAGAGTTGAAGATGAGAGAACAGACCCTTTCTGAAATGAAACACTATTTCCCAGTCGGGAAAACAAACAAACAAAAAAAACATAGAAGACTAAAATGGCAATATCAGAAGCACTGTAGCACATTTTAAAACATTAGTATATTATGTCGAACAGAAGCACTCTTAAAATAACATAAATCAAAAGCATATTTCCTAAAGTTTTGTATACTTAAGACATCATCGACTGAACTCGTGTTACAGACCAAGTTTACGCCGGATGGCTTCTGTGACAAACTCCCAAAGGAGAAACTGCTCTCTAGGTCTTTAGGTCAAGGAAATTAAAGAAAATAGTGTCATGATACATAGCCTTCCTGACTTGATTTCATTTTATTACTATTAGCAGTAATCTTTATAGTCCTATCTACTCCTAGAGTAACCTTGGATTTTGAGGACTCACTCAAAAACAGTGACAATAAATAAGGAAGGAATTCAGTCCAGCTTAATCCACCTGTAGACACTGCCCACATCAGTTGTTAGGCAGGTATTTTATGAGGCATTCTAGAAAAATGCCCCATGTTTCAAAGAGAAAATTAAAACGATATTGTGGTTCATTGTAACTCTCAGGAGCAGGCCCCAGGGAGAACCGGGCACGGGAAGTGCACGCGTGTGGGCGAAACGACGCCGCTGGCTGGGGTGCAGGGTCCTGCTGCCGAACGTTCAAAAATAAACCGGAACCAACTGTGTCTACAATCATAGTTATGCCCAAAGGATTTAATGAGAGGACACCAAAAAGAGTAACTCTGAAAAAGGAACTGAAAACACTTACAAACAAGAGCAAATCTCTAAACTGCAAATCCAATGCACACAGGACGTTGCATCGTGCATTCCACGGCATTTAAGAGTGTCAAACAATGTATATATTATAAGGACAATCATACCTCCCGATCTGCATTATTTTGCAAAAGGACACAGCAATATCGCAAATGCTGTGCTGTCATTTCATCGGCCAGTGAGCACAGAAAGAAAACCTGACATGCAGCACAAAGTTCAAAATGTTACGCACTAACCTGGTACCCCCGTGAAAAGAGTCTCTTCATGCTGCTTCAATGGAAGAAACCTTAGGACGAAGCTAATCTCCAGAGCAGCTGATAGCCGAGAGGGGGAAAAACACTGACAGCCCTGAGAATCCACACACACAGGGAAAGCAGTCTGTTCCCTGTTTTTGGCCGCCTCCCTAAAGGCAACTTAAGTCAAAGCCAAGCCCACAAAGCACTTTAGCCTATAAGCTTTAGTAATGAACTGGAAACCACACCCCACATGTTAACTAGACACTGGGCTACTGTGAGAAATAGAAAATCCACAGATGGAAGGAGCGGAGGCTTCAGGCTTTGTTTTTGTCCTTGCTGTCCAAGAAAACCAACACACAAACTTGAAGAGAATGCGTACCCTGGCCCCCCTTTGGAGACGCATGAAGGTGACTCATTTATTTTAAACAAGAGGAATACAGCCTGCCCTCCATTAGGGCGGGGAATTGAGTCTTGCATTGTTACCCAAGTTGGGTGGTGATGGTAGGAAAACACACGGCCCCGCGATTTCACAAGAAGCACATGTGAAATTGCCATTTCTGAGTCTCCGAGTCACCATGTATTTAGATTTTGGGGGGGTCACATTGCAAAGGTCTAAAACCTCTATAATCACTAAAGACTAAAAGCTAATTTAAGTTCAAGAAAAAAATTTCTCAAGGAACCTTCTAACTTCTAATGCTCACTTGGTGTCTGTAAACCTGAAAATCACTCATAATTCAATCTCATATATATGTGATAAAAAGGCTTTTGGTAGTTTTTGAGTTTTTTGTAGTTTAAAATGGAACACAAGGTGACTCAATATGGTTTCAAAGTGTAGAATTTAAATATATTTTTCATCCTAGGAAAATGTAATTGATGATTTCCTTAAGACATTTATATCTTAAAAGTCAATAATGTTCCAACATATATTGCCTAAAACAGAATAAGATTCTATAATATGCTTTTTAATATAATGTGTCTCCAATATACACAATCTTTCCCTAGTTTTCAATTCCTAGAAGAGTTTTCATTCTAACAGCTTGATTTCTATCTTATTTAAATAACAGCTATATGACATAATGGTCCAAGTTACCTAACCTTATTGCATCTTTTAAGCTATAAGATTGGATCAAATATTCCAAGAAAAACTTGATTCACTTGTTGCCAAATAGATTTACGTGTATTTCTGAAACAATTCAAGTTACTCGAAGCCTATGAAACCTAAGTCATCAGCCTATGAGCTCAACAAGATCAGACAGGAAAAACCCCAAGACTCCCCCACATCTGAGAGCTGCCTGCCTCCCCCACCTTCACCCAGGACAGGGCTCCACAGTGTCTCATGGGGTCACGTGAGGATGAGGAGGAGCAACTGTCCCCTCCACGAGAAAACTACCCTAAAAAGGAGCCACTACCCCACCTGGTGGCAAAACTAAGAAAAGGCTAGAACAGTTAAACTTGGAAGTCGGAAGGAAAACAAAAACACTAGATTAGGACAGTACATTCATGCCACATACAATGTGTAGTAAGTATCATGAAAGATTTTCCCCCACAAAAGTAGGATGTTTCTAGGGGATATGAAAATACTCATGCCAAAAAAGTATGTATATTCAAAACCATCTCTTTTATGTGGATCTGCTTTGCAAACATGTATAATAATTTGCATTCAAAGAGAAATCCTCTGATGAATAATATTGACTTCTCCTTTATCCAGAGATCTGCAAAAAAGAAAATCCTGTGAAGTGCACATAATCTCTGAAATGAAGGAAATACGGAAGTATCTCCAATTCATCTCGGTCACTGCTGGTGGGATGGTGTCTCCACCTTTCTACATTAAAAGGTTGTATTCCCAGGATTTTTCTTACCTTTTGTCAAAAAGTGTTCCATTTGTCTCATATTAATTATTTCTGCTAAAATGGGACCTCCAGTATCTGTCTCAATGGAGATAAGAACAATTAAACATTGGGCTTCAAATTACATGATGGTCTTTACTAAAACTCCAGTAAAAATTAAAGAGCCTTTTAAATGAGCCCAAGTCACATTACTAAAACTGAAACTAATAATTGTAGCTAATGTTTAAGTTCTTGCCACAAGTTAGCACTGGTTCTAAAGTGTTGCACAAGTATTAACTTATTTAAAACTCACCTCTCTATTATTATACCAGTTTTACAGATGAGAAAAGCAAGACACTAACTTAGGGTATCATGTCAAGGTCAAATAGCTAGTGGTGGAGCTGGGATTAGACCCCAAGCAGTTTGGCTCTGAAGGCAGTGCCCCTGAGCACATACTTTAATCATTCTGCCCCCGGAGTACCCAGCACTTGTGAAAGCGAACCACAGTCTGGTCAAAGCACGGGAGGAGGAAATGGCTGGATGAGAACTGCTCCGTAGACAGTCCTCATGAAGGAGCAGGCTGGATAGGAGAGGCTTTCCAGCAAAGCAGACACAGAGCTGAGACCTAAAGGCAATATGCCAGGGAAGGGATGCCCAGGTAGAATTCACTGGCCCTGCCAAAGCAAAGGAGAAAATGAAGAGCCGGCCATTGGAGGGACCACTGGGAACTCTGGGAGGCTAGGGGTCTTGTGGGGCGGGGCAGGGGGGATCCACTGGGAGGAAGGCAGGAGTTCTCTGATGTCTCACATCACGGAGGCAAAGAGACGTAGAGAGATGTTAAACCAGAAAGTGACCAGATGTGCATGTTGGAAACATAAGTAAGGAGAAACCAGACCTTGCAGGGTAAGTAGAAATTTAGAAGATATTGCAGGTGAGGGGAAAGGCAGACCAGTGCTTTTCAACATACAAGGTTACATTTTCACAAACTTTATCAAAAAGGCTGAGGCAATAATCCCGGGTGCTCACCAGCTTCCTTGTTGAAGTTCAGATTGGGACCTGAGCCATGAGAAGGTCGTTAACGTCATCCACAGAGCTGGGGACACAGAAGGAAGACTAGGCTGGCAGGAAGAGGAGGTGGGATGGCCAAGGTGAAGGGCTGGCCTTGGAGGCTGTGTATGAGGTCCTGGGGGCCATCCAGGAGGCAGGTGCGGCAGGAGACGCAGGGCTGGTGCTCCATCCAGTTCCCTGCCTGCATGGGAGGGCTACAGCCAGGACTCCGAGCCCGGGAAGGCGGCTGCAGCTGGAGGGCAGCAGCGGGCGCGGTGACTTGGCCCCTGGAGAGTGCACAGTGTCAGAGGAAAGGGCGATGTGGTCCAGGATTGGGTTCCAGGGATCTCAGACTGAACTCAGGCCACGGGTGGGGGGAAATTTCATTTTAATTTTTACTAACTTCCAAAACTAGCCATCTCTGTGTCTTGTCACAACTAGAAATCAAAGAAATCCTATCACATTACCAATTGTTGCAAATACTCAAAGTATCATTTCCACTTATGCCCACTTTAAAATTATAGTAGTTATTAGAACTACCTACCACTAGCTCTTGATATGTAATGCATTAATATAGACTGTATATTACAATATTACATTTTTGGTATATGTATTGATGATGATCTATTAGTGTGTATATATATATATAAAATATACTGGTTTCCTTCATAATCCTATGCATTCTGATTTTATGCACTTATGTTTATGCATTAAACATTAGTCTAAAAAGGGATTCATTAGCTTCACTAGAATGCCAAAGGGGTTCTGTGGCACACACACAAAAATGTGAAGAACATCTGATTTAAAGGAGTAAAGAAAAACCCATAGGAAGACGTTTAAAAAAATGCATTCGGAAAAGAAGGGACCTACAACCAGAGGACCCACGATTCAAACCCAGAACTTCTGACTTGTGTTCTTCCCTCCACCAACTCCACACCCTAGAATAATAAAAGTAGTAATCCCTTCATTTGTGCCAGTAAAGGGCTTTCACATGGATCACCTCATTAGCCGATCACCAAGTCCCAGAGCAAGAAAAGGCGGACGCTGATCTCCCTGAGACCTCGGAAATCCACAGCCCAAGAAGACACCAGGCCCTGGGGCCAGAGCGCTGGACCAGTTTCGGAAGGTAGCCCGCGGCATCTTCCACTCCACGCCAAGGAGCCACAGTCACGAGCACAGAGCAGTCCCAAGAAGAGCAGACCCTGTGGAGCGTGTGAGCTAGAACCTGATCAGGAGAGAAAGGTCCAGAAGCCTGCTTGTCCGCAGGCTTCCATTGGCAGGCAAGGCAACAAGTTACCAGGACGCTTTGCTCAAAGCTCATTTATTTAGTTCTGATTACTGATCCAGGGTGAATTACAAGATTTACAATATTTCAACTGTTTACGTTTCCTTTGGCTATAACAAGAACAGAAGCCTGTACTTAAGCAATTAGCCTGAAATTAGACGAGCTGAAACAAGGCGCGCTCTGTTCCCCCACTGTGCCCACCAACTGACGTCCATTATTTAACCCGTGACTCGAGTTGCCAGGGCCGCACTAACGACAATGTCACTCATTGTCTGCACGTCCACTCCCCGACTCTGTAACATCTGTCATGGCTCATGTCTATATTTTATTGTATTTTGTTCTCTTACTTTTACAGGGTAATTTTCTTAACTACTGCAAATTGCTCTGAAATCTATTCTGACCCTCCAAAGAGGCAACAACATTTTATAACTTGGCAATAAAATCTGAAGGTACGTAAGCAAGCACCCTTTTAGGTTCCTGCAAATTTATACAAAATGACATCATGGGTGGCTAGGGTTTTTTTTTTTTTTATAATCTTATCGCTTCCCAGATTACTTTGGTCTCTCATGTAACGCAGGCTTCCCTTTCACACATTAGTGAGATCGTGGCTTTACATGACTGACATAATATGCTCTTCTGAAAAACAAGTTGAGTATTTCCTAATACACATGTTAAAATGTAACTTACTATATTTATTGATTGACCTTGAAGTTCCAAGTTTCTCTATTCTTTTCTTTCTTTTTTAAATAAGGATACATCGTGAAACTGTCAAGTGCCTCTAGTCACAGCCACCTGAAAACTGCAGTGAAAATTCTTGTGGGTAAAAAAAGAAAGTTTGAAATTGGTTTCCAGGCCTCTGGAACAGAGGAGAGGGCGGGGCCTCCAGCTGCTGCCTCTCTGAGGACACACAGACACTTGGACGCATGGACCCGGCACACCCATCCACTCAAAGTGCAGCAGAAGGCCACGCCGCCACCGCCGCCTGCACTGTGGGGAGAAGGGACTGAACCTGTAGCCACAGGCCCGCGGTATCTTACCTTCTAACCGCCCAAGCACTTCCTTCCTCGTTTGCCCAATCTTAGAATGGAAGCGCTTCCTGTCACCCAGGCAGTTCTTGTAGCCTGAAGCCGCTTGCTTTCCTTCCCACCCTCTTTTCTCTGCACTGCTCCCAAAGTGCTTCTGCACAGGACCCCTCCCTCTGGCCAAACCGGTTTAACCCATTTTTCAACCCCTAGTTCTTCTTCCCCAACAAAATTTCAACCAGAATTGGTAATATGGGAATTTCCCTACCAATTCTCAAGCAAATGGTCCAGCCAAGCAAATACACCTTACAGTCCATTCAGTGCCTGGTAGTTGTCCTGTGCCAACTCCCTTCATTAACAGGTCATCATTGCTTACACCTTCCAGCCTTGGCCACCCATTGTTTACTAGTTCCTTGTGCATTCACTCGATTTATCCATCCAGCCATTCGTTAAATATTTACTGAGTGCACCTCTCCAGCAAAGTGCTGGGCACACAGCACACAGCAGAGGATAAAGACATGTGCTCTTGGCCCTGGGGAAGCTTACAGTTGAATTCTCTTGCCAATGAGTGCTCATTCTGCTTTTTCATCGCCTTCATCGCTCTGAGAGCCCCAAGGCCATGTGCCCATGCAGAAGTGCCCACTAACAAACAGGAACCAGTCTGGTGTTTTCCTGACTCTGTGCAGTAAATTGGGCTGTCTGGTGAATTTCCTTCCTTAGGATATAGTCATCTGTGTTCAACACAGACCTACTTTCTGATCAGTTATAGGGAAACAGTCTATTTGCACTCATTTTCTGCTTCTTTCTTGAGATATAATTACTTTCATTTGGCAGTTTTTTGGTTAAATAAATACCTGAGTGCCCACTGGTGGTTGGCGTTTCTCTCACACTGTGGCAGCTGGCTGTACAAGGAAAACCTCATGGGCGCTCTCCCTTCAGGGAGCACACCCAGCCTTTCTCCCTCTGCTTTTCCCCAGGCACGACACCTTCCCCTTCCTCTGTCCTAAACTCCAAGGGCCCTTCTTTTGTCTTTGTGACTTGTTTCCTACGCCCATTTCTTCTATAGCTCAGTTGAGAAGAGGGGAGGGGAGGGGAAGGGAGGGGAGGGGGGGGGGGGGGGGGGGGGGGAGGGGAGGGAGGGGAGGGGAGGGGAGGGGAGGGGAGGGGAGGGGAGGGGAGACCTAAGAGAAAATGATACGGATTTTGTGCATCAGAAAAAGAATCTAAAGTATATCTGCATACGTTATAACTCACTTAGACATCAACATGCCCAGGAAATAAAACTAGGGAGGTGTTTTCCCTGATAAATATTCACGGCGTGGTGTTCATTCTCACAGTGTGGTCCGTATGTGGGGGGCGGGTGCCCACAGGACAGGCTGGTGCAAGTTAACGCCAGAGCCGCCTGTGAAGCAGTGAGCTCATGGAGCCTGCATCCTCACCGGGAAAAAGGGAACATCTTTTCCCTGATGATATAATGAAATTAAAACAACGTGGGAATTTGGTTTTTTTATGAAAAGGGATATTTTTTAAGTATTTGTCATCCTCAAGAACAAAATGAACCTTTGTGTTTGTGAGTGCACTTGCAACTTCTCTTTGTAAGGCCTGAAAGGAGACTATGTGCACCTGTGAACTGATAAATTGGGTGAAAGAGAAAAAGGGATTATCAGTTTACCAACTGCCGAGAAAAGCAGGCCACGGTCACGTGGTAACACCACCGAGGAGGTGGTGAGGATGGGCTTTTCCTGATGCACAGAATTCCTGCATTGCTCATACCTGAGTTCATTTAGTACATCAGTGAACCAAACAGCTAGCCTCTGGTTTTCTAACAACCTGTCTCTCCTTAGCTTCCCAAATAAAAGCCAAAACCAACAGACAAAAACAGCACAGCAACAAATAAAATAAAATACACTTTTATATACTTTTTTAAAATTGTGCTAAAAAACATTTCACATCCCTGCACACTGACCCAGAAAAGTACTGTCAAGACGATGGTGAGACTCAGTTTAGTCCTGGACCAAAAGCTTTGACACAGCTGCTGACCTTTGGTGCTTCACATCTATAAAAGCACATCATTGCTGAAGACAGTTTGAGAAGACAAGAGCACTTATTACATGTCTATCCATACACTTCTGTTGCCAAGTCCAATGATCCATTTGCACTTAAATTCCCGGCTGCCAGGGACTTGGTTTGCATCTGTTAATAAGACAGCTTATTGAAATGGTATTACTTCATTTCAATATCTACTGAGTTCCTACTATCTGCTATGCACTGTGAGGCACTGCAAGTTCAAGAACAAAGAAGACAGACTGTCTTCAGAAAGCTAGCAGACTCACAGAGAAAGCAGCCTACATGGCCCATGAACAAAAGTATACTGTGTACAAACAAAAGTCGTGCATGGAAGTGCCATGCAAACGTGGAGGGGCAGGAGTGATTCAGCATGCAGGGAAAGTGGGTTGTAAGGGAAGACTCCAGAGAGGGGTAGGACATTTCCCTATAAGTGGACAAGGGAGGAACGGCGTCCTTTTCAAAGAGCCAAGGCACAGGAGAGCACCTGGCATACTGTGGCCCTGAGAATCCCTGCAGAGAGAGCAACGGAGACAGGGCCAGAGGGAAGAAGGGGAGGAGAGAGAGGGAAAGAGGATGTGTGCATGTATACGGGAAAGCTAGAAAAAGTCAAAAAAACATGTGACAGCCACACTGAGAAAGGTCTTGCAATCATCTGATTCAGTGTTCCCCCAAAATTTGTGTGTTGAAATCCTAAACCCCAAAAGTTTTATACTAGGATATGGGGTCTTTGGGAGGAGTTTAAGCCATGAGGGTGGAGCCCTCATATATGAGATTGCTGATTTACAAAAGAGCCTCCAGAGAACTCCTAGCCCCCTTTAACAACAGGGGGAGGACCTAGAAAGAGGATCCTCACCGGAAGAGGACTATACTGGTGTCTTAATCTTGGACTTCCCAGCCTCCAGAAGTGAGAGCATACATTTCTGTTGTTTATAAGCTGTCCAGTTGGCAACAGTTCGTTATAACGGCCTGCACAAACTGAAACAGATCTGGAATGCCATGCTAAAGAGTTTTAGATCCAATCTTTGGTGATGGGAAGCACAGAAGGATTTTAGCTATAGAATAACATAATCTAATCTGTGTTTTACAAAGATCACTCTGTAAAGCTGGAGGCACAGAATCAGCGATATTCCCGCATTGCACCCGCTTGTGTGGTGGCCACAGCGGAAGGGGAAAGGAGGCTCTGAGGAGGTACGTAGAAACCAGCTGAGTTTGGGTAAGGGAGGCACTAGGGTCAGAGACGGCCACAGTTCTTACTGAAAGAAGGAAGTTTTACCATGAGAACCCACCCTCACCCAACTGCCATCCACAAATAAACACACCAAAAGAAATAAAGCATGTATTGAGAAAATGAATGCCTGCTTATATAAGGAAACATAGGAACGAAGGTCTATAATGTGCCCTTTTTTTAGAACTTCCATTCATGCACACAAGTCTCCATCAGCACCGACTATGGTACCCGACACGGTGCTAGACACTCTGCTGGAGACAGCACAGCTAACAAGACAACGTGTCAACTCTTTGGGGGATGGTGGGTGGGGGTGCTGCAGCAATAACTATATAACCTGAGGTAGCTAGCCCAGCAGTGACTGAAAGCAAAGCAAAGTGATGGAGCAGGAAAGGGTTGTATTCTAGAGAGATGGTCGGGAAAGGCCTCTCTGATCGGTGATATTTAATTAGGGATCTCAAGCAAGTGAGGGTGCAAACCCCACTACAGTGGGACCCCTTCAGTTCGTATCTCACCAACTGCAGCAACATTCACTGCACGCCTCAGAATCTGCGTCCACATCCTAAAAGAGATCTGCTATGAAACCGGCCCCTAACAATTAGACCTGGGTCTCTCACAGAAGGTTCAGATGCGTTCTCAAAATTTTCTGTACAGATGCACTCACATCCCTCCCTGAAATTCATGGCTATTCGATTTCTGCACATGGCGCACCCTGCCTCTATGGGCTTCATGCCTCCTGAGCTAACAGTCAAAGCCGGCATCGTGATTGTGAGGACCAACAGAGTGACTTCACCATGCTCTCTACCTGCAGGAACACTGGGTTGCTGCTGAGTCTCATTTCCCTTGGGACTGCCAGGGTCTAGCAATGAGCTTGGCACAGAGTGAAGAGTCAATAAACACTTAAACAAATGAATGAAAGTCCTGATTTCAAGTTACATCTCAGGGAATAATATACTTAAACTTGTTAGAAGATCCCCTAATGTGTGTATATCCTCTTCGCAGAATTAAAACCACAAGTTTGCAACTCTGCCCTTAAAAAGTCACAAATTTCTCTTTTCAAGTAGATTTAAATCAGAAAACAGAACTGAGTTTCTTCAAATTCTTCATCTGCCTTAAAACATTCCCACCTATATTTAATATAAAGAATATAAATGTTTTGGAATTAGTGGTGATTGAATCACATTGTGAGTATACTAAAAATCACTGAACTGTATACTCTAAAAGGGTGTACAATTTATGAAATGTGAATCATATCTCAATAAAGCCATTCATTTTTATGAAAGAGTCGAGAACTCGCAGTAAAAGATCAATGAGCATCTGAGTCTCATCAGCAAAAACAGATTTGCAATGCTACTAATTTTTGCTTTAATTACAAAAGCCATTATTGCCTTGGATAAAGAATGAATATTAATATCTCTGTATAATCTTGACAAAAATGTACAAATGAGCCCTGGCTGGTGTGGCTCAGTGGACTGAGTGCCAGCCTGTGAACCAAAGGGCTGTGGGTCTGATTCCCAGTCAGGGCACGTGCCTGGGTTGCGGGCCAGGTCCCCAGTTGGGGCCACGCAAAAGGCAACAACACACGATGTCTCTCCTTCACTTTCTCCCTCCTTTCCCTTCTCTCTAAAAATAGATAAATAAAATCTTTTTTAAAAAGGTACAAATGAGAAAAAAATGTGCTATTAAAAATTATAAAATGGACAGCTTACCATTAGTTATGAAAGCAAATTTTAAATTCTGTTTACTTGATGAGTTCACAATGGCTGATGAGCTCAAAGCTTTTTAGTTACTTAATGAAAACATCAAAAATAAAATCTTAGCTATCTATGATAAACAGAGAGGGAAAAGAAAACAGAAAAAAATAGTTAAAAAGCACAATTAATACTAGGTCCTCATTTTAGCTACCAATCATAGCATCAGGGTACCATCTGCCAGAATATCAGAAATGAAGAAACACTGACTTGTTTTCAGTTTTTTTCCCTAGGTGACAACTAAATAACAGCGTACCATGGCTTTGTGAAGTATCAGTGTGGTTGGGCTGAACTACAACCCCCAGAATTCCCTCTTGCCTGTTTCCTGTTAGGGTTGACTGCCATAAATATTCCCTCCTGAGAGCTGGAGCAAAGGGAGGCAGCAGACTTGCTGCAGCCTATACACTCCTATTCCCAGTTATTCAATCAAATACTAACCTACTGCTGTTGTGAAGGGAACCAGCAGGCAATTAAGATATCTAATCAGTTCACTTTTATTAGTCAAAAGAGAAATTATATTCAGTGGAACTTATGCAATTAGTTAAAAGCCTTTAAAACAGGGGTTGGGCCCTCTCTGACTTCGGAAACTCCAAGCTTTAGTCCTGCCCTTGGGGTTCCAGCCTGCCCATAATATTAATTTCTTGACTGCTTGCCTTATGGATTTCAAGCATCCTTAGCCAGCCCCGCAATTGAGTTAAGCCAATTCCTTAACAGAGTAATGCCTTAATCAATGTCAACCACTAGCTCTGCCTCTATGGTAAACCCTGGCTGCGTCTTGTTACAGTTATTACTGTTGAGAAGATACAAGAAAAAACTTCTTAGCATGGAACATCCAGAAAGACACTAAAGAATCTCACTCATATATGAGCTCTCTTGTAGTCTCTTGCAAAAATGACCAGGAAAACAGAAGACTGTGGATTAATTATTTTTAAAAACTGAGATTTATACTACTATAGAAATATGGAGTGAATTAAAAATGCCTGCAGCTAGGTATGACTATCTACAATCCCTACGCTCTGGCCCTTGAGACGTAAGTAGAAGTGTTAGAATTCTGAGACAGATCCTTTCAGCGGAGCCGTCACGCCCTTCTTCCCTCTTCATCCTCTGCCTGCAATGTGAATATGACGCCCAGAAAGCTGCAGTGGCCCTCCTGGACACAGACACGTCCTGGAGATGGCAGACGGGAGGGCTGGCGAGAGCCTGGTGATTCCTGCAGCTGTCACGCCAGCTCACGGCTGCCCACGTCCAGACCGCTCTTCCATGAGAAATAAAGCCACTGTCGGGGGCGCCTCTGATCCTGGTAGCTAAACACAATGCCTGACTGATAAAAAGGACTGCTTTCTCCAGTTTTCCTAGTCCCTCAGCAGTAGATGAACTCATCCAACTTGCTACATCAGAAGGAATGGCTCTATTTCATTTCACCGCTGGGTGCGTGAGGACACAGTAAGTGTTTAAGAGGATTAGAGCAGAGAGTTGCCATAAAAGCCCATCTTCATTTCTGTGTGCTTCTATTTTTCAACAAAAGACTCTGAGAAAAGTTTTTAGTCTGAGATAAATGCCTTCACAAAGCCACTAACTTTAATTCCCAGGGAGTAGAATTTCGTACAGCAAGGCTGTGGTTGCATCCAAATCCACTTATTCAACAGATCTGTGCTGTAGAAAATTTGCTGCACTATCTCTTTAGATAGGCTCTGTCCTTTCACACTGGAGTCATCTAATTCCTCCCAAATCAACAATTCTTGACCATGTCTAGGGTATACTTTTTTGCTGAATGCAAACCACACAGTCATTTCAAAGCCTGTAATTCAGTTCAGTAGCACTGGGCTTTCTGGGTGTGTACGAACATAACCCGCAAGAGTGGCACACACTCCCGTGGTAACCTTGCCCTTGAGCTCCACTGTGTCACTATATCATGGTGAAAAGCTGCCTGACACACCCAGCAGCTGACAACCATGAGAGAAAATAATATCAGGCCCAAGGCCAAGGGGGAAATGAAGTGATTAATATGGAATACACAGCAAGAGATATCAAACAGGAAGAAGTTGATGGTTTCCATACCATTAGCTTGGGGTAAATTTTTTTTCTCCTCAAACTAACTATAAAAGCCTGGATCGAAGTAATACCATAGTGCAAAAGTGTGAGATGTCTTTATTACCCTGGGTCATTTATGACACTGCAGTGACTTTGACTCCTTTTTATAGAGGGAGGAAGGAAGGGGAAGTTAACATAATTGTAACTCTGAATAGTTAAACTCAGGAAACTGTAAGTGTGAACACTACGGGCCAAGCCGTGTCCAGCATGAGCTACTATTGTTGTGCCTCAGCTCCTTTGTTCCTGCTGTTTCCTTCCTTTCAGAGTCCCCTGGACAATCCTCTCCGTCTGGTTCTTGGGCCTCTCAACCCGCCACCATCCCTTCAACACTGGTGTCCCCTGGGATTCTGAGCTCTAGCAAGTCCACCAGTTGCTAGACTGTCACTCTGTGCCCTCATGGGGAGGGGTTCTCATAGACATTCATGGCTCCACCAAGTTTATGACTTTCAACTCAACCATTCCTTTACCCTCTTTGTTCTGGATGTCCAGATCCAATTGAACACCTATCTTCTCAAGTTCAAAACTGAACGTGATTGAACTTCTCTGCTTCACATCTCAATTCTATCCTCTTTCCAGCCACATATGTGCCACCCTTCATATTCCAAACTTCACTTACTGGCTCCACCCTACACCCAGAGGTCACGTTCACCACTCTTTCTTTCCACCTTATTTTTATACTAAGAGTAGTGGGGTCTAGATGACCCCCAAATGAAATCATTCACTCTGGGAATGCAGATGGACCAGAGACTCCTGGGTTTCGAGCATTCACCTGCACCAGCTGATCTGCAGAGAAGAAAGGAGTCTTCAGGCAGAGAGGCCACTGTGATTTCCAGGGGCCAAGCCGGGAGAGGGAGGAGAGGTTGCTGCCCTGCCCCACTCCGGACCAGCCAAGACTGCTGCCATCAGCAGCTACTGGAAGAAATGTTGAAGGCTGTCTTCCTCCTTGCCTCTGAGTCACAGGAAAACAAACTCAGCAACTTCAGGCTCCTGGAGACAAACTTCTGTGGGGCATTCAGCTGGTTCCAACTTCCTTCTGAAGTTCCATCCCCCAGACTTGCAAACTTAGAAGAATAAGATCTGGCAAGTGTCTTCCTCAGCACGAGTCCTGTTCTCCAGAAAGGCACCTGCAGCTGTGGCAAGTGGGACCTCGCCTTCAAATCCCTTTGGCCTATGGTCATCACCAAGAAGACAGCAAAGGGAGTGGGGTTCTGCAAACACTTCTTCAGGGGCTCCAAAAGTACTTGGAGGATATTTTTGAAAATATTTATTTATTTATTTATTGAGAGAGGGGAAGGGAGGTAGGAGGAGACAGAGAAACATCAATGTGAGAGAAACATCTAGCAGTTCCTTCTTATATGCACCCCATCTGGGGACTGAACTCACAACCCAGGCATGTGCCCTGACCAGGAACAGAACTGGTGAACTTTTTGCTTTGTGGGGACAATCCTCAACCAACTGAACCACACTGGTCAGGGTGAGACTTTTATTAAAGGTCCTACATAACCCCATTTGAACACAAGCCAGTGAAATGCTCATCATCTCTATTAACCTGACTTCATTTAAACCCTCAGCAGGGCAGAGGCTGCACACATTTCCTAAGTCTGTCTCCTAATTTTCACCCCTAACAGCTCAAGTACTTTTCTCCTGCCTCCAGACCACACATTTCTACAGATTGCTTCCAATGATCTTCAGGAAATATAACTCCGGTAGTGTGTTGGGTTGGCTCCTCTGAGCTCCTAAGAACTGATTGGTAAACTTGGGGGAGATTTTATGAATCAGTTGTTAAACACAGAAGTCGTTTCAAATTAATTCATATAAACTTACAATGAAATAAATTATAGCAAACTCACAGATAATAAATACTCAAAATTAGTCACTTCTTATTACTTTAGTACATTTTAGTAACATCTATGCTCTTGAGGTCACTTGTATCTATTTTACCTGTAAGAGTAAATACTGTATAACGTTATGCTACTGCACCTGTTCTCCCAATTTTCCGCAACTTGAAATCAGCCATAATGAGAATACTTTCGTGGAGAAATTAAGAAACCCTATGAATTATAGCTTGATTTTTGATTTGTTGATTGTCTAGGCTTACGAAAGTGATAGAGAACATCTTAATTGAATCTGCGGTGCCTATAGTGGTTATAATGCAAATGAAACAAAATGTTGAGGAAATATTCTTCAAGTGCTATCCAATGCAGCCATAGATGCTTAATGAACAGATGAAGTTCTGAAATGTGCCTTTGCTGTTCCACTTTCGCCTGCCTCCATACTGTAATAGAAGAACACCAACCATCTTCTTTCATCAACTATAACCATAGGTGAGCTATGAATACAAGGGTTCAGTGAAAACCAACAGAAACCTGTCAGAATCAATTGGCTACATGGACTATACCATAGAGTGTAGTATGCTTTATTATTATTTGTAAACTGTGTGCTATACATCCTTTATATCAGTAAAATTTATAGTAGACATATATATACATGTATACATGGTGTCCTCACTTAATGTCATTGGTAATTTCTTGTAAGCTGCAACTTTAAGTGAAACAATGTATAATAAATCCGATTTTACCAGAGGCTAAATGATAAACAAGAGTTAAGTTCCTATGTCACATTTTTAGTCACAAAAACATCACCAAACTTCTAAATGAAGACCTAAACACTCCTAATATTAAACACTGAAATAAATGTGAGCTATACATACATTTAAGAAAGATTAATACAAACAAGAAAAATCTTTTCCACCCCACTTATTCTACTTCAGGGTCAAGGGTGGCCCTGGAACCTTTCCTGGCAGCTCAAGGTGGGACCCATCCTGGACAGGTTGCCCTTCCATCGAAGGACCACTCATACACCTCCCGACACCCACTCAGACTGTAGAATGTAGGCATGACAATTCGCCCCATGCATGCATCTCATTGAGGTGCGGGAGAAAACTAGAGGACCAGGAGAAAATCCACACAGACATGGGGAGAACGTGAAGACTCCACATAGACAGTGGCCCAGCTGGGAATCTTTTTTTTTTCTCATCAACATTATAACAAAACAACATTCAATGAAATGACATTATTCAAAGAATTGCTGAATATGTATGTGTACACATTTATTTTTCTGGAGAGCTGGTTGTTAAACATTTACCAGCACACCACTGCATAAATTGGATTAGGTGGTTCCTTTGTTAAAAATTCCTTAATAGCTCCCTGTCCTGGCCACCTTCTATGCACTGCTTGAAACCCTCTCAAACTCACCTTCCTCGCTGGCCATTGCTATGGTAGCCAGTTCCATGAAGATTCCAGCTTGCTTCACAACAGTTCGACCTCATAGGTCTTCTCTAGTCCAGGCTCCTCTGAAGCTGCTTTGCGTGGCATCCATAGGAGCCCGCCTGGCAGACAGACACGTGCAGTCTAAAAAGTGGGGCTGCCTTGACTTGACAGCACGTATGTGTTGGGAACCGCCCTGCCTGGTTTCAGGAGCTGTAAAACCCCCCATGGCTAAGGCTGAGTGAGCGACCTTTGGACCATAAGCCACTAAGGAGACAAAGCTTATCTTCCTGGCAGGAGCACCACTTCTGCTCCTTCATCCACAACTGGCCCCCAATGCTTGATCAGTTAGCAAATGACGGGTAAGATTCCCAAAGGGGGGAACCACCTAAGACAGGCATGATCACATGGAGGCCCCAGGGAAGGACTTGGGGGGCTATGGAGAAAGGGGTGATGGACTCTTGCCCCTCGGCTTTGACAAAGCCTGACTCCCCTGAGTCTGCGAGAAGTCTCCAAAAGTTCCTTGGCTATCTGCCTCCTCTGCCAGACTTAAGCCTAAAATAATGACAGAGGGTGGTGCAGCCCTGTGCTGGAAAGGGTGGGTTCCCTGGGTGATCAGGCCTAAAAAAGAATATGTAAAATCCTGTGAAGCCTGCTTTGCTAAGAATGCTCTTAGTTAAATGATAAAGGCCCAAGTAAATAATGAGTGTGTTTCCCAAAGTTTTGTAGCCTTTTAGCTGATAGACCCTGACTCAGAAGAAGCCCTAATAGTTCTTTCTATACTATCTATCATTTGATCCTTACTGCCTGACAATGATTAATAAGCTGTACCTGCATTCCCGAGCAAATTAAACCCATTAAAAGCCTGTCTAGGCAAGGGTCAGCGTGCTCTCCCCTTGGAAGAGTTGCCAGGCTGTTCCGAGGCGCTCCCTCGAGGGAGTAGCTGTGAGGTCTCTTTTCCTTCACAGGTCTGGGTAGTCCGTGTGAATTTGTCTTATATCTCATCCATGATGCCGCAGGCACTGCGGGCTGGTGCACAGGGTCAGGTATGACACATGGATAAAATCTTCTCCCCTTTGTCTCCAGGTAAACTTTGCTGAGATGCATTTCATGAGACTTATCCTAAGATGATCGATCCTTCAGAATCCAGCAAACAGATGCCTATGGCAATAATCAACTCCATGATGCCTCTTTCCCCATGTGACTCTCTCGAGTCCTTCCCTCCTGCTCCCCAGATGGCACTGCCTGGCACAAGACCTTCCTATAACATAGAGCCAAAGATCTTTACCTTAGCAAAAATGGCCCTTTGAAGCCGGCCTCCATCCCCTCTCCTGCTTTATACCCCTTCCCGTCTCAAGTACCTTGGTCATGCTGTTCCCTTTGCTCAGAATTCTCCCTGAATGGGTGTGCAGAGAGTTATAAAAATCTCTACTTTACTATTACCACAACTTTACAAATTGAGGAAATTGCAGCCCAGGGTAGAAAGATCTGGCCTAAAGTTTTCAATGACTAATTTAAGACGGAGCTGAACACACTCTCCTAGTTTTTATGGGCTTCTGCTTCTGGTTCCTAAAGTGTTCATGAAGATTCTATTCTAGTCCTGAAAGGCTACTGAACTAATGTTTCCTCTTTCTAACTCCCCAGACACATGAATTTCCATTTCCCTCTAAACGAGTACTTTTTCTTGCCCAAGCCATTTTGTCTCTCCCTGTGACTCAATCCAACTCCTGAGACACGTGCTGGCCGTGTTATACGAGCACTTAGGACAAGTGCAGTGAGGAAGACAAAAATAAAGAAGACGTGTTCTTTACTCAGAAGAAGTCTATAATCCAGTGTGAAGCCAGGCTGTCTTCACACATGGGATGATTATTACAAGGGAGAGTCCAAGAGATTTCAAGTATCTGCTACACCTATTTAAAATACATACACAGAACACAAACCAAAAACCGCTCACGTGCATAAATGGGAGGAAGACCAAGATGACACAGCAAGAAAACTAAAAGCAAAATGAAGAAGAGCTGGAAAAGAAGGCTCTTTACAGATGTAAATGTTAATGATTTATCCAGATGAACCAATCAACATACACGTGAATGCCTGCTATGTATAAACCATTTACTTTTGTATTATTACTTACTAAGTTTATTTTTAATTTGTTGTCCATTACCACTTATCTTCCTTATGTCCCTTCCACCTCTGTCTGCAGCCACCACACTATTATATTGTCCATGTCCACGGGTCCTTTTTCCTTTTTGCTTCATCTCTCACTCCCTAACCACCCGCCACAAGCTATTAGCCTGCTCTCTACCTCTGAGTCTGCCTCTGTTTTGCTTGTTAGTTCAGTTTGTTCGTTGGATTCCACATATAAGTGAAATCAGATGGTACTTGTCTTCCTCTGACTGCCTTATTTCACTTAGCATAATGTTCTCCAGGTTCAGCCATTCTGTCACGAAGGGTACATTTTCTTTTTTTTTGACAGCCGAGTAGTATTCCATTGTGTACATGTACCATAGTTGTTTTATCCAATCATCTGTGATGGACTGACACTTGGGCTGCCACCAGATCTTCTAAGCCATTCACTTTTTGTACAAATATATTTTATAATATTTCAGACTAGCAAAAACACCCAAAACCTCCATTCCAAAACCCGGACTACAATCATGCAAAAAGAGACTCTGAGAGCATCTGGTTTTAAAGAAACAAAGGCCCCAAGAGGTTCATTTTCCTGTCCAATCTATTTCCCCCAGCGGATCCTGCCTCCACCACTCTCCCCCAACAACTCACACTTGACTCCTCACTCACTCTTGACGTTTCTGTCTCCCTCATCCCAAGAACCAATCAACTACCAAATCTGTGGCTGCTGTGCAGATCCACCCCAGAACTCCATTCCTCCCACCTTCAGGCTCTTCTTGAGGCCTCCCGTGTGCAGACTGGGCTGCCCCACGGATTCGGCATGCACCCGTTCTCTTCCCAAGCCATCCATCCCAATGCCGGAGTTGCCTTCTTGAGCATGGCTCTGATCATGCTGTTCTCTTGCTGCCAAAATCCAAAAACTCTCCAGCCCTCTCATTCTCAATTCCATCTGTTTCTGGTTGTTCCTTCCCCTACACCTACCCTCCATCCCACCAATGCTAGACTAGACTTCTGCTCCCACATACATTCTGCAATCTCCCTCCCATCAGGAGATCGAAATGGTGTCATTCTCCCAAATGCCCTGATGGTCAAGGTGGTATCCACTTGTCAAGACCCCACTTAATTTCTTTCTCTTCCATTAGAGCTTCTCAGATCTCCAGCTGTTCATTAACCTTTTGACCCATTTCTCCACACTGTTTCCTACTGCACATTACTCGTACTTATTTCACAACATTTAATCTTTGAATTGTGCTTACTGATGTGTCAGCTAAACCATTAGATCAATGGTCTCAAATCGTGGTCCCCAAACCAGCAGCATCAGCATCATCTAGGAACTTGATAGATATGCAAATTCTCCACCCAGTCCAACACTCCAGGGTGAGGCCCACTCTCTGTGTTCTGATGAGCCCGCTGGGGGCTCCTGATGCACAGCGGAGTGTGAGAACCACTGCACTAGACCCTAAATTGCTCGAGGACAGTTAATTTTAAAAGGACTAAGGTTAATTTATCCCAGCTCGAGAGCAGGGCCTGAAAGAGAGAAGAGCACTAGTGTAATTTCTGAAAGTAACTTGCCCAGAGTTACACTAAGTTAGTGGCAGAAACAAAATCAGAACTCAGGTTATCCATCATATCACACTGGAGTTCTCTCCAGCATGTCCATAGTTTCTAATAGTGAATGTAAACCATTCAAATTCATGCATAAGCATCTTGCGGAGTAGACAGTGCACTTAAATCACCTAATATGACCGACTGTACAATTAACAAACCAGGTCATTTACAATCTGTGACTTTAAAAAAAGATGAGTTAATGCAGTTGGACAAGAAGGCTTACTCACAGAAGTCCTATTTGTACAAACAGGTCTTGCAGAAACTGAAGAATAGCTGGCCACTGAATTTGCGCTCTTCAAATTCCTTACAGGACTCACTATGAAAGTAAATTGTAAATTGTACCCAGAGGATGGTTTTAGATGCAACCCCTTAAACATCTTCCACTATCATAATTCTAAACCCATCTTTGCAGCATTACACAGAGGATCTACACTTTGAAGTAAACCAAGACACTGTTTTGGGAAATAATGTCCATGCTATGAGAAGAGGCTCCAGGGGGCTGGTGACCCCGGACACTAATTTAGGGTCTAAAGACTCTTAGTTGGGTGGTCACCATCCTCTCTGCTCCAGAGCTATAGCTTCTTGCTCCAGATGGGTTCTGGGACTGTGGTGAGGAGGACCCCAAACCCAAAGAAGCCCAGGCCTTCTCTAAAGCAACATCTTTCCCTCCCTGACCAGACCCAACTGGGTTTGTGTGCCTTTACAAAGAGGAGAAACTGTATGAATCATTTATGGCAGGGCAAGCTTATCAAACACAGGGCCATTTTAAATAATGCACACATTTCACAGCCTCCCTGAGTCCTTTGCCCTAGGAAATCGGGGTGTAAGTAAATGTTTACTGCATAGAAATAATGAGATTAAGGGTCTGTAATAGTGAGTTGAGGGGAAGCAGAGTTTGCTACCCCAAAATATGAGTATGCCTTTGGGATGCTGGTTATTTTTAAATGGCTATTTTTAAGAAACAAAAGACTCAGAAAGAAGCTTTGACCTTCCATAAAAGAATTTAGAGAGAGGACCTGCTCCGGGAAGAGAGCTATTATCACAGATAACTATAATTTAATACAAACTACTGTGTGATAGAGGGGAGAAACCTCAAGGCCCATTTGATCGAAGTCCTCTGACGCCCCACTGCGAAGGATGGCTCGACAAACGTCTGTGTACCAACCATTTGCTTTTCTAGCTCCATGTGAATTGCCTTCCTGCCCTCTGAAAGTCCAAACCACAATCCCTCCCTCCTCCTTTGCTCAAGATAACTGTGCCATCTGTCCTCGGTCTCACAGTCCTGTGGAACCCCCATATGTACACATATAATAAACTTAAGACATTATCTCCTGTTCATCTGTCTCGTGTTAGCTTAATTATTAGTCCAGCCAGAAGAATTCAGAAAGAAAGAAGGGAAATTATTTTTCCTCCCCCACAGAATGAACAAATAAATTGAGAACCAAATCCTAGGTGGCATCAGGAGACAATGTTCAAATCACAGTCAATTAAGTAAAATGCTTATTCGTTATGCTTAATTTGTGCTTAATTCCTAAGCAACACAATACTGACTTCTCAACACATCCTAAATTAATACTGTTATCCTTTATTTAATTGCAATGGTAAACTTTTTAGACCTGTCTAGCCAGATCTCAAGGCCCATCTCTGGATGGGTTACCCGATCCTCCTGGGAACTGACCTATGGGCCAAGTTTACTTGGCCACTTACAGAGTCAGCCATGCTCGAACTGGCCTCACCTTCTTTCAGGAGGACTGAGCTCTCAGTGAGGCATCAGAGCACTAGGCCACAGCGGTGACCCACCACACACAAGCCACTAACCAGCACCTGAGTCACGGGCATCTTTCAGGCCCGAATGGCCAGGTCATCTTCATCTGGTATCTGAGTTTAATTGTCTGCCCACAATTTCAATTAAAAAGGGGGAAGAGCCCTGGCTGGTGTAGCTCAGTGGATTGAGTGCGGGCCTGCGAACCAGACAATCACGGTTCAATTCCCACTCAGGGCACATAACCGGGTTCCAGGCCGGTTCCCTGCAGGCCAGTTCCCAGCAGGGGACTCATGAGAGGCAACCATACATTGATGTTTCTCTCCCTCTCTCCTTCCCTTCCCCTCTAAAGATAAATAAATAAAATCTTTTAAAAAAAAAGGGGGGGGATTTGTCTGCAACTAAAATCACTCTCTCAAGTATTTACATGTATATGAACCAGCACAGAAACAAGAATGCAGAAAAGCATTGGATTTTAAAACAGAAGTAACCAATGAAATACAAAAGAAAATCTATAACATTAAGAGAAGTCAATGGAATAAAATATTTTGTATATTTTCTCTCTATTTTAAGACTGGTCAGTAAGCATGTTAGGATCTACTATAGGCTACACTTGTAGATGCTTTAAAAAGAGGTGAAATATAAGTTTACATACAGTTTATTTAACTATATTCCTTAGTAGAGAAAAAATGCACTGGGAAGATTGGTTTTAGAGAACGGAAAGCAAGGGTGACCGGTGTGCAGGTTCCTTTGATAAGTCTACCACTCTCCCAGTGGTAAGGATGAAAAGAGTATACTGAGTAGTGTTTTCAAAGTTTCTATTTCATTTAAGGAAAATCTGAAGAAAAAAAGAAAAGAAGGCCAAAAATTATTCCTAACTATCGAATCCTCATAGGTGATCTCAGCAATAGTTGAAAGTACTTAGGGCAAACTCAGTTTACAGTAAGGGCAAATGCCTTTTGATCTCTACTGCTCAAAACATAACTTAAATACTTAAATTTTAACTTGACTCCTGCAAAAAAATAAATCATAATTAAATCCTAAGTGGCAACTTATTTTTTATTGTCCCAAATGAATAAGTGTAAAAATAGAACATTTAAAAGAAAAGGAGACAGGAATTTTTTTAAACTATGAATGACAATTTTCTAACATTTTTAGACAGCAGAATGTTTGTGTTTGGAAAAAAATCTTTAAAAATCCTAATATAAGTAATAACACAGTATTGGATTATAACCCAAAGTATGAGATACATACCCATGAGTCCACATTGATATGTAAGTAGTTGAATAAATAAATAAATGGAAAGAAAAAGTGAAATATCCCATGTAGAAGAATTCCAGTAGTTTATGCAGCTATGTACCCTCTCGAGGAGGTCAAACGTAATCCCCTTCTCAAATACTGCCCCGCCCCAGGCCACCTTGTAGCTGTGCCGCCTCACAGCCATGCTGTCCTCACAGCTGTGCCATACCACTGGTGAGCTCTTTGCACTGAATAAAGTTTCCTACTTCACCACACCCCCAATTAGGGATTCCTATTGCCACTGAATTGGGGCCAGCAGGCATCAGTTGACAGTTTGTGTGTGACAGACCTGGAAGTCTGAATTTAAATAAGTTCCCAGATGATTTTGCTTAGCCAGACATTAAAATTAGTGTAACTGGAGGTGGGAAGAAGGCAAGTTATTTGGGAGCAGACCAACAGAGTCAAAAGAATCCTATAGCTACAAAAGAATAGAATCGAGGATAAATTGAGTGCTATTGAGCTCTAAAATGTCTGAAGCCAATCTGTACCAGGTAATAGGAAAAGGTAAATAAAAACAATACATAACAAAGTATATTCCTTTTCCCCAAACACACTCCCAAATTCAGAGCCATTGTGATAACTAAAAGAATTAGTCAAATCTCATTGGTCACAATGAGAAAGGAGGGAATAAAGAAGCTTTGACATCATCACAGAGGGACAAAGCCACTAGTGCGCTGACAAATGCTTAACTAGTTGTGGACACGGGAGAAGCCCTATAGTGTTTGCCAATTCCCATGGTGTAAATATTCCCACCACAGCGGCTTTCAAGCTCCCAACATGACGTCACTTTAACATACAGTTTGAGAAAAGGTGTGCAGTAGTTATAGTATCTTTACCATATAGAAACAATAGATGTAAATAACTTCAAGAGCATAGATAGCAGTAAATTTAAGAAAATGATTAGTAAGTGATGACTCATGGTATTTATTGCCTTTGTTTTCAATATAATTTATTTGTTTAAAATCTACACTGCAGATGATTTAAATTTTAATAATGCCATGTTTAACAATCAGTTCATGAAATTCCTAAAATTTAAAAATCATCTCTCAGGATGAGCCAGTCCTGGCATACCACTGGCAAAAGCTTTAAAAGCCAGTCTACTACCTTTCCTCTCTTTGCCCCTTTTCAGGTCTTAGTATTCTCTTTCCTGCAATGAAGGTATGCCAATGTCTTCTGCTCCTAGGAGCCCCACAGCTCCAGCAGCAGAGGGGCGGCTGGTGTCAGGAAGTGTGCAGGCAGGGGAGATGTGAGGAAGCAGCTGGCTCACTGACCAAATCTAGGAATTGTGAACAAAGACAGCTCTGCTTTGGGACGCGTCACATGCTGGGATATCACAGAAGAGCTCAATCAGAAAAGTGGTTCTGGGGGTTAGGGGTGGGAGACAGTAACCACAATATTTTTTAAGCGTGAAAACTGCTGGTCTAGATCATTGACTACTGATGAACACCCATGATTCATGCAGATATGAATTGCCCATACCCCTATACATATGCCTATCAATAAAGAGCAATGAATCATGCTTCTCCTATGGAATGCTATGCTTCTCCTAGTAAATAAATCACATTTCTCCTATTAAATGCTATGCTATGGTTATACATTATGAAAATCAAATTTTCTAGCTAATGGCAAAGCACACACCCTGAAAGTACAGTAATTATCAAAGGATGGTGTTAGCTCATTCTCTTTAGTTGTAACCAGCTTTGTTGCCAGAAGTCTCTCCATTGCTTCTCATCACTGGGGTCTCAGTGAATCTCACTGTCACCCAAGAATTCCTTGTGAGGAAACTGCATGTGTCCTTCTTGCATAGTCCCGTAGGGCACAGCTCCCTGTCCACTCTAGCACCGATTCCAATTTGCTTTATTTATGGATGTGGCTCCCATTGGATTTGAGGTGGAGAGGGGAGGGTGACATGTGGAAGAGGGGAACTTAACATTTATCATTTCATTCCAATGCACTTTACAGGCATTTTCCTGCAGTTCCTACAATAATCCTGTGAGAGAGGTACTATTGTATCCCCATATTACAGATGGAGAAACCAAGGCATAGAGGATTTTTAAGCTACTTGTCGCAGACCATATGGTGCTAGAGTCCTCAGTATATGGATCCAAGCTCTCTGGCTCCAAGGCCAAGGCCCATTGTCATTATTTCTCCCAGTGAGGACCTGGGGGGCCCACCAGTACCTTGCATGCCTCACAGACATGCTTTGGTTAGCCACTGCCCATGCCCCATGCTCCAGCCTAGACAGTGGCAGTCTGGGGTTAGGATTGGGGTGAAGTGAGAGTTAGGGTTAGAGTCCTGCTCCATGTTTCTAGCTTTGAAATACTTACCATCTGATGGGTGGGCCAAAAAGTTCATTTGGTTTTTGCCATAAGCTGGCTCTAGTAGAGCTCAGCTGGTTGTCTTTAACTTCACCTCAAACAATTTTGTTAGACTGTATTGTGACAGCCATCATATCAGCGTACATTTTTTAAAAACTTAGCAAAGTGGTGAATTTGGGTGTAGCCATCTTAATATTGAAGATGGAAGAAAAAAATGCATCATTTTTGGCAAGTTATGCTTTATTATTTCATGAAAGGTAAAAACAACTGAAATGCAAAAACAGATTTGTGCACTGTATGGAGAAGGTGCTGTGACTGATTGAATGTGTCAACAGTGGTTTGTGAAGTTTTGTGCTGGAGAGTTCTCACTGGATGATGCTCCATGGTTAGGTAGACCAACTAGAAGTTGATAGAGATCAAATTGAGAGTTAATTGAGAACAATCATCATTGTATTATGTGGGAAATAGCTGACATATTCAAAATAATCCAAATCAATAAAGTCATTGGTGAAAATGAAAAATGTGTCTTTTATTTTATGGGAAAAACTAAATGGACTTTTTGACCAACCCAGTACAAAGCCACCCTAACAGGTGGGTTTTTCCCTGAGGATAACAGAATTCGGTCTGGATTTCCTACTCTCCCTTTTTTGTTTTTAAATCTTTTTGACATCACAATCATATTAGCACCAAAAATATATTTTATCCCCAAATCCTATACTCTCACCTTAGCTTAAATGTTTTTATTCCAAAGTGGAAATAATGGTAAGATTTAAAAAACAAACCTAAACTTCATCTTTAATTTATTTTTTCTTGTACTCTTAGGCCCTTCACCACATTTTCCACTTGGGGTTCTGCACGGTGAGACCACCACTCTGCTCCGAACCCAGAAACTTCCATCCTAGCCCAATGCTACCTTCCAATCTCTTAGCTTCGAAGCACTCCTTTATCAGAACTTGGGTAGAAAGCACTGCAGAGAAAGGACAATGAAATGAGGACAGCTGCTAACCCAAACGCCACAGACTGCCAAGTCCACACCTACATATCTATCTGTAAGAATAAACAGCATGATAGAACAAATAATTAAGTAAAGCAGCCATAAAAAAAACATTCTTCTCTGGAAATGCCTACATATTTTGAATGAAATGAACTGCACCATCATCCTTCATCCATCAATGCACCCTTTCATTCAGCTCCCATCTATCACACCCTACAATGGCCACGGCGGTCAGGAAAATGACAAAAGCACAGTCTCTGACCTCAAGAACCTTGTCCTCTCACATGGAAGATGGATCCTAAACAAAATAATTACAAATGCAGTGATTCTAATATCACACTACATATGAAATCCATTCATGTAAAAGTGACACAAATGAAATCGGACTGGATTTTAATGAAGATCCATCCCCAGCAGGAGCTGAGGTCCCAGGTGTGTCCTTGTCCCCAGGCTTTGTTGATTAGCAGTGGTTTCAAGCAACATTAAGATCAATTTTTTTAAAAAGATCAGTCCTGGATAAACCGAGTGAAAGATTATTCGGGTATGTCAATGATTGTTGTTAATAAGTAACAGACTGAAACTTGTATAAAGACCTGACAAAGGTTTTAGCACCCTGACTTTCCCTTCTGTGCCCTTCTTCAAATTCCTTCTCTCTCTGCAATGATCTCTCCCTCCCTTTCTACTGTTTACCTTTTCCCACGTTTATTCCTTATTCTTCTTCAGCCAAATGTACCATCTGTAAAAATCTGATTTGAAAAAAAATCACTATTGAATCCTGAACTTTAATCCTCCTGTTCTTAATATAAAGATTGTCAGTTGAAGTCTTTCTTTCTCTCAACAAAAGATCTGACTAAATGAAATTATTTTTATTTCCATGTTGCTCTTGGCTGGTTTTCTTATGTGCGTCAAAGGCTTTTAAAAGGTTTCCAACTCTAGATCCAAACAGCTCAAAAAATGATTGAGAAGAGAGTAAAATATCCCCCTCATCCAGAGGGGAGCCCAGGGTCCCAGGCCTCAACCAGCTATCGGGGGAGGAATCCAGGACTGCGGAGCCCTCGGCAGCAAGACTTCCCAAGGTTCACCATCTCGCCACAAGCTTCTGCTCCGTCTGCCTCTCACTGACCTGTGCCCTCATTTAGCAGGTCAGCTCCAGGACGGTCACAATGATTAGCAAATACTGTCCCACTCCTAAATGCACACCCTGGCCTCTCCAGACCCTTCCAGGACCCCTGTCCCAACCTCCCCACAATCAAGAGTTATGGTTTGGCCCAGAACGGGTGCCAGGGTCCTGCTCCAGTTCTCTCAACTGGAACAGAACCACATTCCACCTTAACTTCCTCTTCTGGAAAATAAGGGAGTTGAACTGACTGTCTATAGTACACTCCTACTGCAATTATGTCAGATTACGTATCCCTGAGGTCAAGGACAAGATAGGAATATAACAACCTGAAAAGAAGTTCATTTGTTAGGAGGGTAGAATCTCAGGTTTTATTTTCCTGGTGAGACGGAAGATGCAAAATGCTGGGTTCGAGCTGTCTGGAATGGAACCCCAGCTCCGCCTTGTGCTAGCTGTGTGATCTCACTGTGCCTCAAAGTAACACATCCATAAAATGGGGATAAGCACACTTAATTCTCAAAACAACCCCATGTTAAGTGTGTTCGTGTTGTAAAATGCCCCATGTAAGTGTTGAATAAATAAACCAGTCATTTTATTCTGTTGCTGCAATGTTTATTCCCTAACAACTAACATCTTAAGCTCAACAGTAAGAAACATTCACAACAGAAGAAAAAAAAACTGTGACGCTATGAAACACTTATGTATCACGCACGGTTGTTTAATAACCCAGCGCTAAAATATCTGGGACCCAGACTATACCTTGCACTGTGAATTTATGAAACTTGTATCAGATCAGAATGTGTCCCCAGAGCAGCGTAAGATAACAACTTGTATGATTCCATTTCTATTCAGAAGTGTCACAGGCTTATGGGAAATTTAGGTTAGGAGTTTCTCACTTTAACTCTGCAACAACATTTAACCACACCCAGCAGGAGAATACATCTTATGTTTACAGTGCAAAGACTTAAAGGATTGTAAACATAAAACCAGACCTAGCACTGCTACACTGAAAACAGTTACCCAAACTAACTGGGAGTTTAAAGGGCCACATCTTACATGCTGGGTCCCCTAGCATGCACCTTTAGCAAACACCTAGAATGGAGAGGAAATTGCTACACCCACCAGCGCTGGATCAAAACTGCCTCTGCTTACTAAGTAGGCACCCCAACCTGAGCTCAAGCACGAGTTAATAGGTGCTACTGCACTGCTAAAGCAGACGGAGCACTCCACTTTCCCGTTAGATATTAAGGGGAGGACACTATGAACAACTCCCTTACCTGTTCCCCCCTCGAAAGAGCTAAACCTCCCACTACCTTTACATATAAATTTAAATAACCCACAAGCTTATCCTAACATAGTTCTATATTAGGACTTCCCTGATGAAGGTAAGATTCGCTAAACACAGTCTGGTCATGGCTTTTCACCTTTCTCTTTAAAAGTGCATTTCTGTAAAGCTATGAGAAGGAGCTCAAACCTTGCTTAGTGGGAAAACTAACGCTTGGAACACAATTATTTTCGTTAAAATGTTACTCGAACTCAACGAGCAAGATTAAAGGAGTTTTATGGAAGAAGGGTGGTGATGGCTGCACAACCCTCTGAAAGTGCTTCATGCGGCTGAATTGTGTGCTTAAAATGCTTAAAGTGGCGGATGTCATGTTATGTGCATTTTACCACAATTTAAAATAAGTAACTTAAAAAACAGCCCCGTGAGTTAAAGATTAATTGATTTTCTAACAAGTTATTTCTTACTAAGAAACACACAATACTCGACTTCCAACTAGGAGGATCCCCAAAGACCTAAATGAGCACCACGATTCTTGAATATTCTAGCATCAGGGACAAATATGGTAAAGACACATCTCCTTCCAAGCCCTAACTACTCACTTTTTGTATGGACTGTGAATTGTACTGGATCCTGAGAAGACAAATTGGGAGCTCAAACAATTAGTTAAAAGATCCCCAAACAACACTGAAAGGCTGCACACAAATTCAAGTTAAGAGACTATGTAAAAATTGATTTGCATGTATGTGACAAAATATTTACCTAAAGAGATCCTTACTCAAATAGGCAGTGAGTAAATAGGGTGTCTGTTAACAGTTCACGCTGTTGACTCCTCATTCTTCAGGCTTTCATTGCACCTCCTACTTAACAGAGCACAGGGGTCTCTGGGTACCTGGTCTCCCAGAGACCTTCAAAAGGCCCGCAAAGGGTTAGCCAAACTGAAATTGGCAGGCCTGGCAGAAAAAGTTAAAGAACTCTCCGTTCTGGAGAAAGACGTCGTAGATGATGATCAACCAGTACTTCAGAGAGGAAGTAAAGACGATAACCAAGGACAAATAGAGGCGTGGCGACAGCTCTGGACCGATTTCACAAGGCCAGTTCTGAAGGGCACCACAAAATCCTGTTAAAACCTGGAGCATTGCGCTCCTGCATCTGGGACGTAGGTCCCAGAATAAGTGAGCTGAAGGCGGGGCGGGGGGGGGGGGGGAAGCCCCTTAACACACGCCCTGCTCCAGACCTCGAGTCCCACCTCGGCGTCATCGCCTCCTGGCGCCACAGCTAGCAGCTGTGTGGCCACACGCCTGGGACAGTGTAACCGGCAGTCTGAGCTCTCAACCTCGAGATGAGGCACCTCCCGTCCCGCCCGCCATCCCTGTCACCCCACTGCGCGCGAACCCCGAGCGCGCGAGAAGTCCCAGGGTGCCAGACGAGCTGCCCGGCCAGGGAATGAGGGCGGCGGAGGGGGCGGGTGCGCCCAGTGGAGCACCGCCCAACCTTGGCCTGGAGCCTGGGAGGCTTGCGCTCTCGGCAGTCGCCAGCCCTGGCAAAAGTACGCAGCGCCCAAGTTGCCAGCATCCACTCTGCAGGAACTGGACGCGGAGGCGCTCACGGGAGGCCCCCGGGATCCGCCAGGGACGCTGGTCCCGGGAGGCCGCACGGCACTGGCGCCAGCCTCCGCCGCCGAGGTCCCGTCCAAGTTGGGCGGGGAGTGGCCAGCTGCGGCGGGTAGGCAGGAGGAGGGGCGGAGGGCGAGGGCAGCGGAAACCCGGCTCCCGCAGGAGCCCTTTGCCCTCTGGCCACGGCGCAGCTCCTACCTGAAGGACCTGGCGGCCGCAGGCACCTGCGCGGTCGCGGTGGACTCTCGGGGCTCAAGCGCAGCTGGCGCAGCTGGAGGCGCGGGAGGATGGGAGGAGGGAGGGCCTGAACGCGGACTTCGCAGCGCCACCGCCCGGAACTCGCCGCCCGGATTCGCCGCGGCAGGGGTGGGGCGAGGCGGTTTTCAGTCCCCGTGCTTCGCGGGTCAGCCTGCCGCCCCCGCGGGGCTCGAGGGCTCCGGCCTGTGTCCTGCTCCCGGTTTCCTGTTCCTTCTGCACGCAACGTTCTTTGGAGTCAACTGCATCAGCCTAGAGCATGGTCACTAGCATTCATATCATTAGTATCAGGTACTCTTGAGCTGCCAAGTGCCCAGGCGCTGTTCTAGAAGCTTTGCCTATATTATCAAATTCTCAACTATTGCCGCTGGTAACTGCGATTGGCCCATTTTTAAGTAGGGAAACAGCTGATCACAAAGGTGATCATTTCACTTGCCTGAAGTGATACAATTGAAAGTTAGGAGCTTTGCTGGTCTTCTTCCAACTTCCTAGAGTACATAATGGCTCATTTACAGATAAGGAAATTGAGGCGCAGAAAAGTGAAGTTACCAGCCTAAGTTCACCCACTTTAGAATGCAGGAGGCTGCAGTTTGTGTGTTGATGTCTTTAAAGGTCAAGCTAAGTGTAATTCAGAAATCTTAACATAAAGTAGTAAACCGGGAGTAAAACATGGAAAATTCCCATTGCACCAACGGAACTGTCCAAATACAGCAATTTGGATGTTTTTAGTCCACTTAGAATAAAGCCGTAAGAAAAAGAGAACCAGTTGTCATGTGGCTTGACGAGCAGCCCTTTTGGAATATAGTTTTGAATAGAGGCCAGCTCCAGCCTCATTACACAATATCGCACTCTGCCAAAGCTGAACGAAGCCATGGGGTCCACATACACCAAACTGTTAATAACGACGGCCAGTTTAAAGCACTTAGTGGATTTTGCACAGCCAAGACTGGCCGGGTTACATAATGTCTTACTGCACACATGGAACTGCATGAAATGAAAAATAGAGATCCCCGTCCAAAGTGGGGGTGGAGGGGTGACCTTCGAGTCTGCAGCTCTGTTTTCCTGTAACCTATAGTCGCGCAGCCCTCTGCAGAGTACATTTTTCTCTCTTGAGCACATCTTTTCCTGATGATAGAAGAGTCACACCATCGTCACTCTTTCCTTGCTGACAGACATGATTGATGTCTTTTGAATCCTATGATACTGACAGATTTTTACAATTAAACACATGGCCCCCTGAGCATAGAGCGTATTGCCTAAGAGAAGTCTGGCAAGTGTAAGACAAGCATGTTACTGAAAGACTGAATGCCCTTTCCTCCCCTTCTTTCTCAAGTTTTATTAACCACAGATGATTTGGTCTTATACACTCAAGTAACTGCACTCTTGCAAGGTTGTCTTCAGAAATCATAGTGCTTTCGATTGAGAAGCAGCAGACTATAAAATTGCATCCCAAATTCCTGGGTCATCAAGACATTTGGCATGAATCTACCACAAGAGGTCTTTCTATTAACTACAATTAGAAATATAATTATTTAAGTGTCCTTGCCATAATTCAATTTCTGCTTGCTTGACCTACAGGAATAAAGTAGAATAAGGTCATATGTTTTACAGATAAACTTAAGCTATGGACTGCCACAGATAAGTTTTAGATATAGTATGTAATTATTTCTGTTTCCCTGAGAGATTTGCTGATTGTTGGGGGTTGTAATTCTTCCAAATCTTTCATATCTTCAGAGATTTTGTCAACATGAGAACATCCAAATCTGTAGAGATTTTGATAAAAATATTTTGGAGCCAAACAGAGAATATGCCTGCGAGCAAGATTTCAGCAGACTGAGACAATGCTCCAGAGGATGGCAGTTTGTGGCTTCTTTTATGCATTTGGAATTAAGGAGAGTTTAAGGAAGATTACATGCGTGAAAATGGGGGATAGTAAGTAATCGCACTCTTACAAGCTTGTCTTCAGAAATTATAGTGCTTTTGATTAAGAAACAGCAGGCTATAAATTTGCATCCAAAATTTCTAAGTATTATCCTGAAAACATTTGGTGTGAATCTACAATGATACCTCTTCCTACTTACCATCATTAATATAAGTATTTGATCATTTATTTATATACCATGAAAGTCCACTATGTTGCAGTTACTCCTAAAGTAGCTGAAGAAAGTATATGAACCAGACAGATGAATCCTGTGCTTTTCTGTAGGAGAACAAACCTGAAATGTATTCGAAGATTATGGATACAATGAAGAAATATAAACCAGAGTAAAGAAAAAGAGCAGGACTTCTGGGGTGAGGTGGAAGGAGATTGACAGAGACAATCTGTCACCAAAAAGGTGACAGTGAGCAGAAGAAAAGGAATGAGACTTGCAAATAAACATCTGTAGAAAAAGTATCCAGGCAGAGGGACCAGGAAGTACAAAGGCCATGAGGTAGAATTGTGTTTGATGTTTTCAGAGGTGAATAGAATGGGGTGAGCAAGGAGCAAAGTGATAGCCAATGGGTTAGCCAACTTAGCAAGTTTCTAAAGAGAAGAACTTAGAATTTAACATTAGTTGACATGAAAAGCATTGGGCCAAAGACTGACATAATCTGACTTTTGTTTTAGAAGGACTGCTAAATTTTGTTTTATGCTGACTGCTATATGGAGAACAGACTGCATGGCGCTTGGGGCAGGGTGAAGAATTAGGAAGACAAAGCCACAGTCCAAACAACGCTGGACTTGAGTGATAGTCACGCAGATGTTGGAAGCCGTCCGAGTGTGCATCTTGATATACATAGAAGGAAACAAATAAGCCAAGGAAGGAGAATTACATTTTCAGAATAAGCCTTACCCAGCAAGGGATTAGTTATGCCCTGATGATATAAAGCTCTAGGGAGATGAATTAGTGAAGACATCGGTGGGGCCAAACAGTTGCATTACTGTTGCATTTTTTTTGTCTTCAGCAAGGCAAATGCTTTATTTGTTGATGGAATGTAAGTTTGAGCTCTTGCAGTTTTGCCCTGTAGAACTCCATTCTACCACCTTTAGACCAGTTCCTATACCATCAGTATTCTCATTTCAAAATTTAAGACACATTTCTTTCCATCAAATTCTGACTCAGCCTTCGCTTAAATGAACATACAACTAATTCGACATTTTAGTTTATAACTGCAGTGCTAGTGAAATCATATATTACACCTTTAGTCTCAAAATCATCTAGCTTCAGACTCCACTACATATTAGTATTCTTTGAAGTTTCCAAGTAATATGTTTCTACAAACATTTGAATTTGTACTTCCCTATTTCAGTTTAGATTTAGAAAGATACATGTGTTATACCAGCAAACATCTATACTTAGAATAAGAATGGAGGGACTGGTTATGAAAGTTTCTTTAATTATAGCAAGAATAGCAAGACTTTCCCTGGGTAAGAGCCACTTGGATCTCAGTCCACATGCCCTCTAATCTTTTAGAACCTCCCGAGAATTATGGACGCGCTTCCTTGGCAAACAGTTGTTTCCGGCTAAGGGGTTTGGAAAACATTTTTATCTCCCTCCATAATTTTTCATGTTCTGGTATGAATGTGATGGACACCATAACTAATTGCTGTTGGTATAAGTTTTCACACTTGTACAATCTGGCACATTAAAGGTGTACTTTTAAACTCATGACAGGCTATTTGTAAGGCCAGTCAAGACACCCCTACCTCACACCACAGAAACAGCATCTCTTAGAAACCTCTTAGCTCTCGGCTTCAGTTGAGTTCAGAGTGTTACCAGAAGTCAAAACTCCCCTGTAAGGAGAAAGTAGAAAAAGAAATATATACAAATATATGATGGGGGACCCCCAAAATGAAACTTATGTATGCAATATTATGTATTTATTCTTACATGTTTTTTAAATGATTGTATTTATTTATTTATTTATTTAGAGAGGGGAAGGGGGAGAAAGACATGGAGAGAAACATCAATGTGTGACTGTTTCTACTGCACCATCTACTGGGGACATGGTGTGCAACCCAGGCATGTGCCCTGACTGGGAATCGAGTGGCAACCCTTTGATTCACAAGCCGACATTTGACCACTGAGCCACACTAGCCAGGGCCAGCCTTACATGTTTAAACTTCAGTCACCTTCGAAGTACTGTCCATTTGATGCAATACACTTATCAAGATGTTTTTTCCACTGCTCAACACAGTTTTTGAACTCATTGATTTTGATGCCTTTTAGTGCTTCGGCCTTTTTTTTGTTTCACCTCTTCCACATCAGCAAAATGTTTCCCTTTGAGGACTTTTTTTTTTTATCAGGGGGGGAAAAAGGGTCACTTGGGGTGAGATCAGGTAAATAGGGAGGGTGGAGCATGGGGGTCATGCCATTTTTGGTCAAAAACTGTCAAACACTCAGCACAGTGTGAGCAGGTGTGCTCATAAATCATCTATCATGAAATAGGCCAATGCATTGAGTCTTTGAAAAAATCTCACTGAAGCTGAACGCAGTCTCTCACAACAACACCAGCTGGTACACTGATACAAATGGGTTCCTTGAACACTCACCTAGCCAGGGAAGCCTGTAGTACAAGGGGCTCACCCTCCGGAAGATAATTCCATTTTGGGGGGTCTCCCTTCATTACACACACATATGTTATATTTATATATGTTATATGTTATAAAATAGCAATGTTTATATATAAATATGTTTTACATTTGTGTTGTATATTATAAAATATAAATGTTTTACATTTAGTGTTTATGTTATGTATCTTATCATATCTTATATACTTATTACTTATATATGTTTTATGTATGTATATATATTATTTCTTTGACGCGACACTCTATTTGACTTCCATGCTAACTTTGAATTACAGACCCTCTGCCCAAAGATGTAACTCCACTGTACTTATAACAACAAAAACTCAGGAAACACATACCAGAGTTATAGATTCTTAACATTAAAATGCAACAAAAAAGACCTCTGTGTATCAGCAAGAATACTTTGCAATTCTTTATTCATCTCATATCAACTGCTTGGAATCTGCATAGGTTCAGAATCCTTAGGACCAGATGAATTTGGGAAATTCAGAATTTTATGAATTTTGGAAAATTCATATGGCTTATATTAAAAAGTGTGCCCAGGGAGGCCTGGAGCATCACCCTATAATGAAATACCCTCATGTTTCTGCAGCAAAACATGCAAATAGGTACATTGCAGGGGGAAATAAGGACTGTAAACAGGCTCAAATTAATTCAGGTCAGGTTTTACTGCCAAATGAGTTTTGAACAAAACTTTCAGTTTTCAGAGTGTTTTGGATTTTAGAATTGCAGACAGGGCATCATGGACCTGAATTAAAACAGAACTGAGTAGACCCTGCAGACAAGGAAGAACTGTTTAAAAGCCTTTTTCTACCCTACCAATTCATTCAATATCTTAAAAAATAGTGTGTTTTTGCCAACTAATCAGAGGTGTTGCATTTTTATATATTTAAAAAGTTGTATTTAACAAATAGACTCAAAACTCATGTTGGAGTCATTTTGGAGAAGATTGTTTAAGTGAACTACAAATGTCTACTTCCAAGCTTTTAGAAGTAGGCAGGTGTGAGAAGTATTAAAAGTGACACATGGTTTCTGAAGTCAATTGGCTACGAAGAGAATACTCCCAAAGGGCTGCTTCCATGACACTCTCACCGTCGCCCAAGTTTCCTTTAAAAGCAGAAACCCTCCTACTGGTTGTTAAAGTGACACTTCGGTGTTGAAGGGACAGTGTTAATTATTTTAAAATCCTGCTGTACTGTCACAGAATCAACAGGCACTTGTTATTATAGAAAAGACAGAATGTGGAGTACTGGTGTTTTAGAAAATAAGAACATGCAGTTCCTTTAAATTTGAAAGACACTCAGCCATGGTAAAACCAGTGACCTTGTCGATGATACCAAATATTACTATCATTTCTCATCATCGCTACCCAGAACTTTGAATATAGTTCACTGAAGTTTAAAGGTTTGGCTTTTATACCATCCTTTTTATCGGTGATATTGTGTAGCAATTGGCACATTTCTAGCTTTACCTTTTTGCTTCAAGAACTTCTTGCCTCTCAATGACGCAGTGAATGTTTATATTTAAATTTATCTTTGTACCTCTATCCTAGAATTGGACTTTTATTCTAGCCAAAGCATCTCGCTCATCAGTGAGATGGTATAAAAGCCAAACTGTTTTTGGTATAACAGCCATTGACTGTTTTTCCATAAATGTTTTGTTATGGAATTCATATATGATGGAAAAATGTTTTTTCTCCTTCATCACATGTTTTCTTTGTTCAGTAGCTCTGGGCTCAATCAGAGCAACACACATTTTTTATTGTAAAGATGTGATAACATTCCCTGTATTATGTTGAAATGAAATTAATTCATAATTTCAAAAATTACACATATTGATAATAACAGAGAAATAAAAGAAAGTAAATTAAAATAAAATAGAATATCTCTCAACATGTAAAATTCTCACACAAACCACACTGGAAAAATAATAAAGGAGTAAAATGTTGGTATTACCTATAATAAACATAGTTTTCTTTTAAAGGTGAGTTTCTATCTGATTATTGTTTACACCATTGCTTCTCAAATTTCAAGTGCGTAAGAGTCACCCATGGTCTTGTTAAAATGTGGATTCTGATTTCACAGGTCTGGGGTGGGGCATTTGTAGCAAGCTTCTGTGCTTTTGGTTGACCACTGTAAAATAACTTTTATAGGCACAAACCTTATGAAAATGGGTTGATTATATAGAATATGTATGAACAAAGGATTCTTTTCTCTTGACTTTGTTTATAAATTCAGAAGTTAAAAGAATCTGTTTAGGCTAACACTTAAGAGAAATTGACTTTTCTAGTGAATGTTGAAATAATTTAGGTTCGACTGTTGTAAAAGAGGAATATACTAATTATTTTCTTCTTTCCTTTCTTTGGATTTTTGTTTTCATTCAGTTGAGCTAGTTGTACACCAATTACAGCATATGGATAGTAAGCAATGTAAATTTGTAGTGTTACACAAATTACATACATATCATCAAAATTTTAATGTCATTATTGAAGACAACAATTAATGAGTTAAAACCTGTTTTAAAAAATAAAGAGAATGGAAAAACTAAATATTGAACTTTCTACACTAAGAAACCACACACTTGTAAAGACTAAATGGGCCAGAAGAAGCGGGTGGGGGTAATTGGAAAGAAAGATGGAGAAGTGACTATTGTTTTAGGAGTAAGTCATGAATCACCTGGCCAGCTAAAGAGCCTGAATAATGTTTCCCTGTCACAGATGACCAAACTGTGGCTCGCAACAAGACACATCCCTGGTGACACCTCTGGCAAATTTTGTTCTGGTAAAAGGATGTCACCATTCCGTCTTGCCTGTGGGCCACAGTTTGGTCATCTGTGACAGGAAACTGTGGATCAGCTTTCCTCGTTATTTCTTTGCAATGAAAATAGCTGCTATTCAGGATTTCATTCTGACCCATGAAAAGAACTGGTTGGTAGAGTAGGAATGAGGTAAATCTTGGTAGAAACTATCTTCTTTCATTTTTTCATTATAGTAAAATACATGTAACATAAAATTTACCATCTCAACTATTTCTACGTGTACAATTCGGTGGTATTCAATACACTTACACTGTTGTGCAACCATTGCCGCAATCCATCCCTACAGCCCTTTACATATTGTAGGATGGACACACTACACCTATTAAACAGTAACTCCCCTTTCTTGCTTCCCACCAGCTGCTGGCAACAACAATTACACTTTCTGACTTTATAATTTTGACAGTTATAAATAATTCATATTAGTGGAATCATACAGTATTTGTCTTTTTGTGCCTGGTTTATTTCACTTAATGCAGGGGCCTAAGGTTTCACCCATGTTACAGCATATTGCAGAATTTCCTTCCTTTGTAAGACTGAATAGTAGTCCAGGGTATGTATATGATACATTTTGCTTATCCATTCATCAACAGATGGACTGTTGGGTTGCTTCCACATTTTAGTTACTGTGAATAATGATACAGTGGACATGATTGTACAAATGTCTCCTTGAAACACTGCTTTCAATTCTTCTGAGTAGATACTCACAAGTGCAGCGGCTGGATCATAAAAATTAAACAGGTTTTTAATTTTTTGAGAAACCATGACACTGTTTTCCATAGCAGTTAAACCATTTTACATTCCCTCCAACAGAGCACAAAGCTTCTAGTTTCTCCACATCTTAGCCAACACTTGTTATTTTCTGCTTCTTTTTTATAGTAGCCATCCTCATGGGTGTGAGTTGGTATCTCATTGTAGTTGTGATTTGTGTGGAAATTCCCTAATGATAGTGATGTCACACACCTTTTCATGTGCTTATTGGCCGTTCATATATCTTGGTCTCACTTGGGACCTGAATAGCATTTGCTAGTATTTCATTGAGGATTTTTCTGACAATGTTCATCGGGGATGTTAGTCTGTGGTTTTCTTGCAGTGTCTTGTCTGGCACTGGTGTCAGGGTTCTCCTAGCTTCACAGAATGAGGTAAGAAGTGTTTCCTCCTCTTCAATTTTCTAGAAAATTTTGAGAAAAAATGGTATTAGTTTCTCTTTAAATGCATGGTTGAATATCCTGATGAGACCCACAGGTCCAGGATTTTTCTTTGTTGGGAGAATTTTGATTCAAATCTCCTTAGTAGTTATAGGTCTATTTAGATTTTCTATTTCTTTGTGATTTACTCTTGATAGGTTTTGTGTTTCTAGCAATTTGTCCATTTCATTGACATTATCTAATTTGTGGCAGATAATTGTTTGTAGTATTCTTTTAATTTATTGATTTTTTAAAGAGGGAGAGAAAGGGACTGGGAAAGAAAAAGAAACATTGATTTGTTATTCCACTCACGTATGCATTCATTGGTTGATTCTTGTATGTGCCCTGACCAGGGATCAAACCTGCAACCCAGAATATCAGGATGATGCTCTAACTAACTGAACTACCCAGCCAGGACATAGTACTTTTTGTAATTTTTTTCAAGTTTTCCATTACAGTTGACATACATTATTATATTAGTTTCAAATGTACACCCTAGTGATTAGGCATTACATAACTTAATAATAATCATCTCAATAAATCTTGCACCCAACCCCATACATACATAGTTATTACAATATTATTGACTGTATTCCATATGCTGTATTTTACATCCCATGCCTATTCTCTAACAACCAATGTGTACTTCTAAATCTCTTCACTTTTTCCACTTTTCCCCCAAACTCCTTCCCACCTGGTAATTGTCAAAATGTTCTCTGTATCTGTGATTCTGTTTCTGTTGTGCTCATTCATTTATTTGAGATTCAATTGTTGATAGACATGTATTTATTGCCATTGTATGGTTCATATTTTTATTTTATTCTTCTTAAAGAAGACCCTTTAACATTTTATATAATACTGGTTAGATGGTCAGGAACTCCTCTAATTTGGGGGGGGGTGGTCTGGAAAGCTCTTTATCTCCTTTGATTTTAAATGATAGCTTTGCTTGGTAGAGTAATCTTGGCTGTAAGTCTTTACTTTTCATCTCTTTATTTCTTGCCAATCCCTTCTGGTCTGCAAGATTTCTATTGAGAAATCAGCTGACAGTCTTATGGGAGCTCCCTTGTAGGTAATCTACCGTTTTTCTCTTGCTGCTTTTAAGATTTTCTTTAAACCTTTTGCATTTTAGGTCTTTAACCTTTTGCGTTTTAATTATGATGTGTCTTGATGTGGGCTTACTTGGGTTCATCTTGTTTGGGACTCTCCACACTTTCTGGACTTGTATGTCTATTTCCTTTACCAAGTTAGGAAAGTTTTCTCTCATGATTTCTTCAAATAGCTGTTCAATTTCTTGCTCTCTCTCTTCCCTTCCACGCACCCCCATGATGTGAATGTCGGTACATGTGAAGTTGTCCCAGAGGTTTATATACTATCTTCAATTTTTCTGGATTCTTTTTTCTTTTTTTGCTGTTCTGATTAGGTGTTTTTTGCTTCCTTATATCCCAAATCACTGATTTGATTCTCAGCTTCATCTATCAGAGTCATGTGGAGTCAGCAAGCTATAGTGGGCTTTGTCAAATATTCCAAATGTTACAAGAACAAAACTGGTCAAGGTGTAAATGTACCTAGTTAACTTCCTTACCCTTTTTTTTTTTTTTTTGGTGATCCATAATCAGGAGAGTGGGTAGGAAGGATCTAGGCAGGGAAAGTCAATGAAAAGGGAAGAGGACACAGACAGGCTAAGGTAATCTACATGGTAAAGATCTAGGAAAAAGTAGGAAAGAGAGAGGAAGAAAATCTGGGTGAGAAATAAGAAAGAGGGAAGGGTTATAGCATGGGCCCAGAGGGTCTGGTGTGGCTACACAAAGGGACTGGAGCCGTATTCTGCTGAGGGTATGAATTGGATTCCCTTTTATGCTATTTATAATATATAAGTATCTGAAATCATTTAAAATGACTATTTGTGGTCATTGGAATGTGATTCTTAGACCATGACTATGAAAACTGAGTCACAAAGAGCCCCAGGATTTATTAGGGTTTCATAGTTTTAGTTAAAAAGTTCCTAAAGTGGGAATTTCATAGGTAGTCAAGGAGAAAACATAAGCTAGGCCTTTTTTTTTTTATCCCATGTGGAAATTAGTAAGACTCTTCAAGGGCATCTGACCTCTAAAGAGATTATTTCCCAACTAGTTGAGAAAAGGGTTTGTAATTTAGGGGCACATAAAAGAATACAAACAGGAAAATGAGCTACATAGTCAGCTTGCAAAAAAATGAAATGGCAAATAATTAAATAAAAAAGTTTTTACCTCACTGGAGGGTTTAAAATATTTTTAAAAGCACCATAATATATCAAAGCTGTGTGCACCTGAGGAGAAAAAGCTATAAGAAACAAAACAGCGCTCTAACTCAATGCTGTTTGAGCAGGTGCTGGGCTGCCACGTTCTGGGAGGGCTGAGGGCATCAAAACTCAGGGCAGTGGGAGAGGCTGATCTTCAAGGGTAGAGCCTTGGCATAGCGGGTGAGGAGGGCTCCAGTAGATTTCCAGTTGTGGGGATGATGGCAGCATCTCACTTTGGCAGAGAGCAGGCAGCTGCATTGGCAAAATCTTGGGTTGATAGTACACAGAGGTGTATAGGTTATAGGTGTGTAGGTATAGCTATAGGTATAGGTATAGGTGTATAGGTATAGGTGTACAGGTATTTATAACCCCGTTCGTATATTGAAGGTGTTATGTCAGAAGGCAGATGGCAATGGTTTTATCTGGGCCTCAAATTTATTCAAAATAGGCAGGGCTTTGAGTTGAGTTATCTGTTCCTCTGATACTATTTGGGGCCTTTGAAAAGAGGGCTGTGTCCAGTGGTGACCACAGCAAGGTATAACTTACAAGACAGTTGGCTGGCCACAATTGATTGGTGGCTTCCACTCGACACCAGTGAGAATGCCCAGACACTGACTGTGGCTCTCGGGTGCGGGTCACGGGCTGAGGCTGTGTTCTCTCACTCTTGGGTTGCTCCTGGCTGTGGTAACTCCGAGTCTACAGCTCAGCTTTCCTTTGTTTCTCTTGACCTGTTTGGAGAATAATGACTCTGAAAGTATGCATGTAGACATTTCTATTTTAGTTAGTCTTGAGCTCCTGGAAAATTCTCTCACACATTTTTTGTAGTTTTGTAGTGCCCATATCTCTTCAAAGTGCCAGGTGATTATTGTCCAATTATTTCAGCTTAGGAAAGGAAAGGCACAGAGTGAACAGTGGAGGGGGTTGAATAAGGCGTGTGCATGGGAGGGGAGGGAGAGAGTGGGGCGGACATAGAGAGAAAGCAAGATCGAAGGAAATTAACCAAACTGTGTATAGTAGTAGGAGATGGTATTTTTGTGGCTTTTGTTTTTTTCTTTATGTATTTACTTTGAAAACTCATTTAAAAAGGCCACTTACTACTTTTATGAGCATGAATATTATTTTTCTCAGACAAGGAAGAATCACAATGAGCCAGCAACAGTGCCATGGTAATTAGTTACTACAAACAAGCCTGGGCTGGTAAATCAAATACTTAAACATGGTTTTTCTGGTTATTTTATTTATATGGAACCAAAATCGATTGAATAACCAGATCCCAAATTATTATAATGTGTAATTATCAACCCAAAACAATGGCTTTAGTGAATTGCACCTGGGGCCCGGGCAGCTTCACTTATTAACTTAGATGTAAACAACAAATTTGTGTTTATTAAATTGGAATATGGAAACTGAGGGAATATATCAGAATCAAGATTCACAACGGTTGCAATAGAACAGGAGAGTGGGCTTTAACCAAGAAGCTAAGCAGTAATAAAAACCGGGTCCACATTTATGGATGGAGATGACTATCAAGCTGAAACAAGGGAAGACCCGAGCACTTGAGTTGACTGAAACCTCAGTAAGACACCTGGCCCGAAGCTATTGTGATGTCAGGCGGCATTAATAAAAATGACGCACCTAGAACAAGGCAAAGAATAAATGACAACCTTTATCACTTGTATATTGGTGCCCTTATTAGTCCAAGTGCATTGAGTGGGGGAGGGGAGAAAGGAGAGATGTTTCTTATCCCAGAGAATTTGGGAGGCATTCCTCAACTCCAGTGAAGCAATGCTATCAATGCTAGTGTTCTCCAAGTTCACATGCTTCTTTGAGCCTAATACTTAGGTTGGCTAAAAAGCAGATACCTTATGCAATATCCCTAACCTGTGACTTCCTCTGCATGAGAGTATCTGTAAAAAAAAATACACAAAATTTTTCAAAAATTGTTAGAGCTAAACGTGTTCTGAAGTCCAGGACAAAAATACATTTGAAATTAATGGATAGAAGTTTTCTACTTTTCATTTGCTAAAACCATGAACTTGAATTTGGTCCTGGAAATACAACATGTTTTTAACAATGATATCTATAAGAGGATTGCTGGCTGGCTTGATTGGTGATGATTCATTGTCCAAAGTCTTTCACTTGGCATCTAGATAGGCTCTGTGATTAGTCATCTCATAAAATTTGTGGTCTTCCTTCTCCCCTCCCCTCCCCTCCCCTCCCCTCCCCTCCCCTCCCCTCCCCTCCCTCCCCTCCCCTCCCCTCCCCTCCCCTCCCCTCCCCTCCCCTCCCCTCCCCTTCCCTTCTCTCCCCCCCCCACCCTTCCTATCTCTCTTGCCCTCTCCCCCTCTCTTTTTCTTTTTTCTCCCTCCCTTTATTTCTTCCTATCATCTTCCTATAGAGTCAGAGTGCCAAGCACAAAATCTTTGGTGACTAATAATAATAGCCCCAATTTTTATACAGCTGAGGCCCCCAGGCCAGCCAAAACTATTGCAAATTCAGACAAGCTTAGAGAGGTTCCAGGGTCAGCTCTATTTTATGAGGCTGAGGACTCCCCTGGGAAAGAAAACTCCTAAGGAAGGAGCGTCAAGACCAGAAGCTTGGTCCAAAGATTATGTGCTAGACCAGACTGTGACGGGCTGCCAAAGACACACAGCAGCACAATTAGTTAAGCCGCTGGAGAAAGGCATGGGGCACAGGGCCACCTAGAGGCAGCTGGAGGAAATGAGTGTGAGAGCCTGAGCCCCAGGCATAGCAGACTCCCAAAGGGAGGCCTGGGACAGAGTCCTAAGATCCTGCAGGTGGGAGTGAAGTCAAAGGGAAAGGATGTGGGCTAGGGAGTCAGAGTGTTCTGAACTATTATGAAAAATCTGAAGGAAAAACTGATGTACTTCAACAAGCATATTCATCATGAAGAAATACTGACAAAAGGCAACTCACCTGTGCTATAGCGATATCCTCTGTTTACAAACACCACTTCTAGATTAGAGAGAACCCACTGATTGCTCATTCTAAAGTTACTAAAATCGGTATTCAAAAGGAAGTCTTGTGCTCACTAAAAGTGCAGCAAAATATGCTGCAAACCTCTAAAGAAATAATAGCACCAGTTTTGCCTAACTGAAATAATTATGATTTTCAAAATATAATTAAATCCATGTTGTAAATACTTCTTGTATTTGACCAAAATGTATGTGCTCATTGAAATCTCTCTCTTATAATTACTTCTCTGTCCCCAAATTAACAAGAAAAACAGTAATCAGGTTTGGGGACATTTTTTATTGCCATTATTACTGCAAATACATAAAATGAATTCTTCACAGTGTGTGCGGGCTTAGCTGGTCATAGACAAACATCTGTAGCACTTGAATAATGTTAGGCTTCAATAAGCTTTTTAGTAGCACTTGGTAATAATGTGGTCTGCCCTCACCACTGCATTTTCCAATCTGTGGATATCACATCCATACACCTGCGAGTACATCCCCAGGCCCTCTCTGACCCTGCTGTGGGCACTCAAACCCATGGTTTTTCATTGGTCCTGAAATGCTTATTGTTGGGGCCAGTGATAAACCCAGCCCAGCTTTCTTCTTTTTCCTACACCAAGAAAGGAGAAAACAATGTAAATTGTACATGGCATGAAACTGTTGTCTTCTGGGGATCACGACTCGTGTTAACTGTGCATAGCTTTGTCTCTTGAATGTGGGACATGTGCCCATTTCAATATTTACAAGATGTATTATTAGGAAACATGGAATAATAAAACATGAAATGAGGCAAAAGGATAAGAATTTGGTTTTTATTTTGCCTTTGGTACAGTGATTTTGTCTCAATCTTGGAACGAACTTTAACAATAGAGACTGTTAAGCTAGGCTGGAAACAATTTTTAAGCAAGAGCAGGACCCATATTTAACTTTTGGAAGCATGCAAATCCCTGCTTGGAGGATAGCGAGGGATGGGAAAGATTAGCCTGTGACATTGGAGGGGCCCATATTTAACAACAACAGTAACGAAAAACACCTTTGGTCAATTTAGCACTGGGAAAAAAAGGATAAGCATTTCGTGATTTGTGTGTGCATGTCTGTGTGTGTGTAAATGGTGAGTCTACTTTCACAGCTCTAACTGTCCAACTCCCCGCACACTCCCCCCCACAGACTCACCTGCCAGTGGTCCATGTCAAAGTGGGTCTGACTAAAGATGGCAGACCTTTCCTCAGACCCATTTCGCGTCTCCTTATTGCCATTCATTAAAACATTGCTTACCAAAATGGAATCTTTCAAAAATTCTTCTCCCTGCCCTTACTAGGAAATAAACGATTCTCTTAACATATAAACACCTCACCCCAACTTTACAAGAACATGGATCAAGAATTTGACCTATCATTTTTTAAATGTTGCCTACTTTAATATGTAGCTTACTTAACAAAAGAAATTCCAAAATAACAGAGGATACTACTTTACATTATCATTGAGGCTGTAAGGGGTGGGAAAAGGAGAACCTCTGTGAAGAGAAATTGGGAGAAAAAGTAGAGTTCACTCTGTTTTTAAATATCCTAAGTGAACATGGTATAAAAACCACAAAGCATAGTTTTATCCTCAAAGGATGGAAAGGAAATAGAATCTTTAGAAGAGTAGGTCTGTGTTTGTGCTGGGGAGATCCCTCGCAAGAACGTTCGGTAAGAAAGTCAAACTTCAGCCAAGTACTTAGTTTTTTCAGCCTGAGACCAAAACTATAAAAATTAGAAGAAACCTCTCTAGGACTGAATTGAAGGGTTTGTACTATAGATCCTAGCAGCTAACTCTGTGTGAACTATTTCTCCCCCTTTACTCTAAGCTCTGCAATGAGATTACAATGCTTCCACCCTGGGCTTCTGTCCTCCACTTCCCTTTCTGCTAGACACCTAGGACTGTTATCAGTATCATTGCCTGATTATTGCTATTAGAAATAGTTATTGATAAATAACCAAAAGGTAGCATATCTAGCAGCAATATACTAGGTGTTGTTTTATATATATATATCCAGAAGATTTTACACAGAATGAAATATGATTATACTTTATGTGACTTGTAGAACTTGAATGTTTATGCTGAGCTTATACCACATTTTATCCAAGTTGAAAGAACTGTGTATTGACATTAAATATTTACACTTAATAGCTTAATTTTATACCCTATAAACTTAAACATGAATTAAAAATTTGCCCTGTTACTAAAATAGAAACTTCTTGAAGCATGACCTGCTTCTTCCTTTGGTGTTATTCAAACTGTGAACCCTTGAACTAGTCTAAGTAATGGCTCATCTGTCACTGGGGGGGGGGGGGGGGGGTTGAAGCATTTCCATTCCCATTTGTCATGGGGAAAGAGAGCTTCTAGAAAGTTTTCCTTTCTCCCACTGTGGGAGTATTAAACCCCCAACAGAACAGTGCTAAACTTTTTTGTTTCATATTCTGTTTTCTTATAAACAAACTTTATCTGTGGCCTCGTAACAGTTCCAGGAAACACACAGCTAACAATGTCATTCCCCTTGCACTGCACATAATATAAAAACAGAGTTTAAGTAAATATTTGAATTAGGACAATTTGAAAAATTTAACTTTGGAGTAGCCTTTCGCTGGCACATATTGATCACTCCTTTCCAGAGCAGCTGTTCCGGTGGGTTCAATCTGCCACACATGCACCATTTAAATGAAGCTAGTTCAGTGGAACACGTAATATTCTAGCAGAGTATAATCTAAAAAAAACCCACAAAAGACCAAAATCTCCAGCATTTGCAGAATGCAGATTCAACTCCCGTTGCATATCAAAGGAAAGCTGGTCTATAAGCAGCAGAAGAGCAGCACCTAGTGATAAACTCAGATATAGCAGAGAGATCTGTCACAACGGGCTTATTAAATTCGAGGTTAATGTTACCGTTAAGTGGCTTTTTTTTCCCCCTTGGTACTTAAACCATGGAATTATTCTGTGAAATGCCAGGCAGGCACTGGCTGATCACTCAGGTCCTTTCAGCTCTGTTTGTAATTCTCCCATTGGGTTATTACTATGTACTTTTCATTCTCATTGCCCCAGTCTTTTTAAGTGAACATGTCCATTAGATACAGGAAACTTGCTTAGGCCTAGCTTTTATCTTTGATGTCAATTAGTGTCTTCGGGATGGTGAGGGAGAAATAGAAAGGCTCACGTACCCTGGGACAACGTGATGGGAAATCCCAAGAAAGTCCCTTTTCTCCTATTGCCCCTCTTGAAAAAAAAAGGTAAATAAAAGTCAGGCCAGGATTTCTGTATATCTGCATTGTTGAAAAGGGAAAAGAGAGTATGGGCCTTGTATACAAATTATACCATTGATCTGCTAGCAGTAGGTAATGTTTATAGGATGCTACACCCCCTCCCTAAGTCATAAGGATGCACTTCGTTTATTAAGTTGTTTTATCTCAGAAAAGATCACAATACTGTATGGAAATATAATAGGAACCTACGTTTGCATAGTCAAGTTCTCCCAAGTAAATTTTTAAATATCTTTTTTTATCTTATTTTTCTACAGATTAGAGGAAAATACTTATCTATGGAAAGCAGGAAGATAACGAAATAGATAAAACCTTTGGACATTCAGAGACACATGAAAAAAACTAGTAAATTAGATTGAGCATCATGAACATGAACTTCCTTAAAAGTTAGCATTAGCAGCAGATTCAAAAGGTGCGCGTCGGAGCGTTCTCCCAGAGGCGGAAGTTCTTGCTGGACTCCTGCGGTTAGTCTATGACCTGGTGTCTTCCTCTTTTCAACAGAGTCATGTGACACTGTGTCCCATGAAAAATAACCCTGAATGGGTGACGTGAGTGCATTTCTTCCATACATCCACACACAATACACAGCCACTGACAGTGCAGTCTCACAGCCAGGCAACGGGACCCGGGAAACCTTCCTGAGTCTCAGTGTGGGTTTCCGCGGAGAGATTTAAGGTACCAAGATATTAAATGTTTCTTAGTTAGGGCCAGAGGAGCTAGCTCTCACAACAAAATGGTCCAGATAAACTAAAGATTGTAATAAGCAGAGACCTCATAAATTAATTAATTAATTAATTAATTAATACTTCCTAGGCATCTACGATGGGCCAGGCATTGCTTTTGGCTCTGGGATGTAGCTGTGAACAAAACAAAGTCGTGTCTTCCTGGAGCCTTCATTGTAGTTGAGAAGACCCATAGTAAACAAGTAGCCAAGTGCTAAGCAGAATAAAATCAGGATAGAAAATGGAAGGTCCTGATATTTTAACCTTTGCTTGTAAAACACAGAGTAAGGATTTTGTTTCCTGACCCATCAGAAATTGGTTTGGAGAGGTTCACCCTACGAAGTGACTTCTGGCCTGTGGATGGGGATTTCTTTGCTTGTGAATCCTCTGCCATGTCCAGATCCTCACTGAATTCTCACCTCCCCATTCATCTGCACCAGACCCTCCATGCCTACAAATGCTACCAGTTCCCTCCCAGCTTTACATCTCTTTTTAAGACGCTGGGTAAGAAAAGTAATTCATTTGTATGTTCCTTCAATTCTGTCCTCCTTGGCCTGTGCTGTGTTTGCTGACATGTTTTAATTATTTTATGACACAGGCACGAGAGCTGGACTGAGATCACCAATTTGTTATTCAGAGGCCATTAATTATTCAGCTGCTGGCTGCTGGCTTCCAGTTACTGCCTGTTTGTGTGCCACAGGGTCAAAATTAGGCCTTCTTTGAGGAGCTCTAGGTGAAATCTTTCCAGCAAGAATGCAGCTGGCCAACACTCAGGGTGCAGTGCTTATTATGTGTTCATCACTTGTGCCAGATGTGGTGGGATCTAGCTGGCAGTTCCTGGCTCTCAAGGAGATAACATTCTTACTGATAAAGGCTTCTTAGGAACAGGCATTTTGGCCACATAGGCACATGTGTTCTTTGGGGATTTCTTTTAAGTCATGGAATCTTAGATATGGAAGGAGTCTTGGAAGTTATCTAGTCTAACCTCCGTATGTTGCTGGGAAGGACGAGATTACGAAAGGTTTTGATTTGCGCAAGGCCACTCAGCCCTGGTCTCTTTCAGCCACACCAGGCTGTTCCTCATTGTATTCATTTGTTTTAGCCCACGCCCCCTGAGCAGCCATTCAGCACACGACAGCCACCCATCCCAGTCCTTCTCCACTTTAAGGGGAAGAGCCCACACATGAAGTGCTGAAAAATGGAGAAATAGCCACCACAATGCACTAATTAGAAATTCTGGAATTTTTACACCAACACACAAAAATGAAACTTTGATTTTACTTGTCCTTTGTTCTCATTTTAAAAATAGAGGCCTGACTAGTGTGGCTCAGTGGATTGAGTGCTGGACTGCGTGAACCAAAGTGTCACCAGTTCGATTCCCAGTCAGGGCACTTGCCTGGGTTGCAGGTCAGGTCCCCAGTAGGAGGCGTGTAAGAGGCAACCACATATTGATGTTGCCCTCTCTTCTCCCTCCCTTTCCCTCTTCCTAAAAAGAAATAAATAAAATCTTTAAAAACTAAAATAGAAATAGCAAGAAAGCTGTTTCGTTGTTTTTTCCTTTGTACCTGAGAGTAGAATCAGCAGCTCTTCTAACATCACCTTTGTGCACGTGCGACATTATCTTTGTTCCTACTGTGTCCTGGGTTCGAGTACAGGCCTAGACTTCCTAGCTCAGTCTTCAGATGCACATATGTTTTGGAGTCAAGCACTTCTAGGTTCAAAATTAGGATTTGAAAAAACATCAGGATTCGACACCAATTAGTTGTGTTACCTTTGTTATTTAACACCTTAAAACCTTCTGTTTTGTCACCTGTAAAATGGAAAAGATACTGACCCCTGGGAGGGCTTCCCTGAATGTGTCCTCGCCGTTCTCCCTTCCCTTTGCCCTTTACATAATAATGGGATCGAAAAGTGCGTCTAGTTTCTCCCTGAACAACAGCAGCCTCGTTGTTCTAATAATTCTCAAGGATTATTGAGCCAGCATGATTGTATATCTGAGAAAAAGTTAGGCCTGTCATTTTATTTAGTTAATAAAGCTAATTTTTGTTCTCCCACTTATTAATTTGAAATTTTCAAAGCTACCAAAAAGTTGAAAGAAGGCAACTTTTGGTTCTTTTCTTTTTTGAAAATAACCAGAAAAGGGACTAAATGAATATACATTTCCTATTTAAAAGGACTTAGCCCTGGCTGGTGTAGCTCAGTGGATTAAGTGCGGGCCTGCAAACCAGAGTATCGTGGTTCGATTCCCAGTCAGGGCACATGCCTGGGTTGCAGGCCAGTTCCTGGCAAGGGACACACGAGAGGCAACTATACACTGATATTTCTCCCTCTGTCCTTCTCTTCCCCTCTGAAGATAAGTAAATAAAATCATTTGAAAAAAGAGGACTTAAAGGTTTGTCCCTAAAAGAGACTTAAAACGAGCACTATCTGAGAACTTTTGAGGGGAGGGGCTTTTCCTCTATTTATTTCCCTTTTGTTCTCCCCACAAACATCTTTTGTAAAATGTACACGCACAGCCCGTAGCTCCCATCGTTTCTCTGTCCCAGAATCAACTCTGTCCAGGCTTCGGATCTGAGAGTGACGCAAGAAGCTGTTTTTGGCTTCAGAAATGTTTTCCTCTGTGTTCTGACTCCTCTCTTGTTGTCCTTCTTTTCTCTCCATCTTTTCTTCACTCCTCTTCCCCTGATACTCCCACTGTTTCTCTCGTCCTGTTTTGCTAGTTGCTTCCCCTCTCCCTGGTGGCCAAAGCACCAATCAATCACAGCCACTGGCACAAACACGGTTCTTTCTGTGGCTGCCCCGTCTCCATGATAAAACAAGATAGGAGCGAGTGGCCCTTTCCCAAAGACAGACGGTAGCCTGTGGGAGGTGGCCCAACTGTGCTGAGTCTGCCAATAAGAGCACTTCCTTGCAGCTGCAAGGCTTGGGAGAGCGAAATGACAGCTAGCTGCAGAAGTTTGCCGGTAACACACTTAGGTTGTTTTGCTTTGCAGAAACATGGGAAAATTCTGATAAATTCCAGATGATTTCAAAACACATTTGAGGGTCAGATATACAAAAGGCAGATAAAATCTGAATTAGGTAAGTCCAAGCTGATGCACAAATCTCTACTTAGGCCCAAACATCTTGCAGATTGGAAGGTTTTAAATTTGACAATTCCCAGTTAGGGATGATAACAATTGAACTTTGCTCTCCTTAAACCCCAAGCCAGTATGAGAAGAGAAGGTTCACTCAAAGTTGAAGTCCAACAGCTAGGAAAAAACTGAGGTAACTGTGCATTATGAGTGAGCATTGGAAAGGCTTTTTATCTAGTCAGGAAACTGGAATATTTGGAAAGGCAAAAAAAAATATCTTTGTGTCTGCATAAGTGGTAAGTTTGCACAGTATAACCTAACACACCTGTTCCATCGTTCCTGTGCCAGGAAGACAATTTCTATCTGGTGCTGAAGGAGCCCAGAGCAGCGTGGCCTCACATTCCTCTCATGTGACCTGCATTCGTCCACGCTCTCGAGGGTTATCGTGCGATCGTGGCTGTGTGTCTGAGTAACAGTGAGGCTTTCTGCAGTTCATAAAGCTGAACATGTTTCCCTTTTGTTCTCCTACCTTTTAGTTTGAAATTTTCAAACCCACAGAAAAGTTTGAAAGAAAGCATAAAGAACACTAACTTACCTAGTTTCAACAATAGGACATTATCTTACATAACTATATGGCATTTATACTCCCAGGGTACTTCATTAGCATTGATACATTAGCATTGTCTCATTTCAATGCCATATTTAATTTTCCCTACTGTCCCAGTAACTTTTTTATGATCTTTCATGACGTAAAACAATTTTAACTAGTCTAGGCTAGTGCTTTGTAAAAAGTTCCTGTAACCCCAATTTGTCTGATTGTTTCTTTGGAATTGAATTCGGGCTAAACATTTTTGCCCAGAAAATGCAGGGTGTCAGTGTTTACCTCCATTGCATCATATCAGGAGGCACTGATGTCAGTTTGTCCTGGCATTGGTGACATAAAGTTCGATCACTTGGCGAAGGGGGTGACTGCTCTATTTTCCATTCTGAAGGCATCCGTTTCCACTGTGTTTGAATCACTTACTGTACTGAGGATAGCAGAGCACTGATTTTCTAATGTTTTCATTTCTTCTGTATATATCAGATATAACTCTCAGATCTAACTCAGGCCTTCCTGATGCCAAAGCTCATGCTCTTTCTACTACAGGTGCTACCTCTTTGATGTGTGAACAAACGAAGCTAGCCACCTGAAGCTTCTGGGAAAATAAGCATCTTCATTTTATCTCTTGTTTGGGGTTTTATTTCCTTTTATCCTGGCAAAAAAAAAAAAAAAGGATCTTTTTTGTAGCTTTGAAACCTAATTTTTTGAAAAAGCCCAAGACTACAACACAGCCAGAGGTGTTATTTCTAGGGTTCACATGTGAGGGGATGTATCTAAAGAGGTAGAGAACATCCAAATCATCTTCTCTCTCTCAGCCTCACTGACAATGTCCCACCTCTTTAGGGGGCCAACTACATTTTTTTCAGGGGATGAAGGGGTGAGTGTTAGAATCAAAATGTCAGTTTGGGGGGTTGGAGGGTGCTTTTCTGTGTGTGTGGCGAAGCTGGATTAAAGAGCTCAGTGAAACTTCTACCATTCTTCCCCTAAGGCAAGATCGGAGAGCCCCTGGGTAAGGGGGTGGTGGGGTCTGCAAAGCAGCCTGAAAAGACTTTGACTTCACCACCTCCACCAAGGTTACAGACCCACCTTTCAGTAAATCGGTGCCAGTGGCAGGGTTGGGCTCTGGAGGGAGCAGAGCCCTGTGGACCTTGCCGGCTGCTGGTCACTGAGAACCCAGAGGTGTGAGAGGAAGGCCCCGCTGGCAGCAGAATTACACTTTCCTTTCCCGGTTGCTGCCCTCCCTGAACCTCTCCTTGCTTTAGGAGACTCTGTGAGGAGAGATTCCTGCAGAAAGGTGCAGCTGGGGTAACACGGGAAGAAACCCCCAGTCCTACCTGTCCCCTCTCTTGTATTAAGTGGCAACGACTCATCTAATCATGAGTAGATGTAGGCTCATGAGTCACATTGGCAGTGTTGGGGTTAGCTTGTCAGGGCTGCAAACACTAAACGAGCCCCCCCAAATTAAAACAAAAACTATGCTCTTTGTTTGCCATCTTTGTACTGTTTAACATGAGTATTTCAACAGTCTTTGTTTTCCAAACATGCAAACAGGAGAAGGTGACCTGACCCACAGTATATTGACATACCATGTGGCTATAACCTTGAGATAAAAGTAAAGGAAAAAGTCAAAACAGCTCAAACCAAACACTAACACAAATAAGTCTTTCTTTAGGACAAACCCTTTTCCTCTGCAACAAGGGAACACACTAACATTGGTACACGCCGGCCTCGGTGGACACAAAAAACAGACCCACACTTGGCAGACCCACAGGGCCCCAAAATCATAGCTGGCAAGTCCGATGCATTCATTAACTAATTCATCAAATGTATACTACCCTGGGCCAGACACAGTTCTAGGTGTTGGAAACATCTTTACATCCTAGGCAGCGATGTCCAACCAGTGCACCATGTCACACCGGTGTGCCACAAGAATCTTTAAGACATGCAATCCATGACTATTTAGTCAGGAGCGCTGATCCCTTCTCCCTTGAATTGTCAAATAAAAAAAAGTGACGACAGCCAACAGAATGATAGCTGTCCAGTGTGAACGAATCAAAATTATACCTATTTTTTGTCAGAGAAGCAAAAATTATATTTTATGCTGTGCTACAGAATTTTAGTAATTAGTTTATGTGTGCCATGAGATGATAAAAGTTTGAAAAATGCTAACCTAGGGGATGTAGAAGACTTGCAAGCAACCACCCTTCTGGAATCTATCTAGTGTCATAAGAAAAAAAAATCAGAGAATATGCTCCCACAGTGTTGAGAGAAGATGGGAAATCACAGCTGCAGCAGAAAACCTGAGCCTGCTTCCTGGACTCCGTGCATCCAGGAGGACGACTTCTTCAGCATCTGGGCCACACTGTGGAATGTCTACCAAAGACAGAAAGAGAGAAAAGCAGAGCATCAGAGAGACGCTTCTCTCCTCACCATACAGGGGAGGGTCCTTTGGGAGCTTTTACCAAATTGATCAGGAAGGGTCAAACTTAATGTTTATTAGATGATGGGTAAAAACAGCAACAATGTCTGAGCCTCTGTCCCACAGCAAAACAGCTCCCAAGATGAAGTGTCCCAACCTAAGAACAGGTAACTAACTAAATGAACGTCTTAGCTATGTGGAGCTCAGTGCTGAGCATTTGACGTGTGTTGTCTCATTTAGTCCTCTCAGTTGCCACCTGGTGAGATATACACTAATTTATTCCCATTTCCCAAATGAAGAAACAGATCTAGAAAGTCAAGTAACTTGGCCTTGCCTAAGGACTCATCCCTGGTAGATAGTGGAATGGGAACAGGATCCTGGCTCGGGCTGATGCTAAAATCCATGCTCAAAACCACTGCATTCCCAATCATGAAATTATTTTTCATTATTTAATGTTAAAAAAGACATTAATATTGAATAGGAAAATTATTCTGATAGCTTCAAAATGAAGTCTGGGTTTTCAAGGTATTACCTTAAAACAATCAAACATGTCCTATCAGTCAAAAGCACATATGCACCACTTTTTCAAATGCAAGAGAAGAATTTTGCAATTGCTTAAATTTACATAAGCCCAGCCTCTAAAATTTGAATTATGATTCAAAAATAAAGGGAGGTCAGTATTTTATCAACTAATAAATTCCTACCCAAAGTTTATTTTACAACTGCATGCATTTCTATCTTTGCACTTTACTTGATAATTGAATTACTGATGAAATAACTAAGGTGAAGCCAGTTCAGTGAAAACAAGGCAGAACTCCAAAAGGAAGTGCACGCCTATTTAGGAATAAATTCCTAGCAAAAAATTTTATTAAATCACCCAGCATAATTTTAATAGAATTTAACTTGGAAGGGGGAAGAAGTCTTATTTTTGCTTTAAATCATTTCAATTAAATGGAATGAAAGTGATCAAAGTGCTTATTTTTCTTTGTATTGTGGGAAATTGTGCTGGGAATGTGGTTCCATTGTGCAGAAAGGATATTGGTTTTATGCTGGAACCACCAGGCAGGTTGAATTGAGAAACAATTGGCTCAGTCAGCGAGACTTTGAGTCTGATTAAGCCAGGAAGTGGTCACCCCGCACGCGACCCTGGACAGGGCAGAATGAAGGGGATGAAGGCTGCAACCCAAAGCAGACTGATTTCTCTCTCTCTCAAACTAGTATGAAGATTTATTGTGTCAACTCTACATCAAAGATTATTTTATTACATTTTATCATCATAGGACAAACAAACTAGTATCTTGTTTCCAAGTAGATCAACAGTCCACGTGTGTCATGGCTACTGTCTCCAAGAAACTTCTGTTTGTGGAGGCCTGACATCCCCTCATGTTTTGGTAACAGAACATATTTGAGGACAAGGACCCAAGTCACAGAGGAAAATGCAGGGCCTGTACCAGGCTGCTGGCTGGATTCTCGTTACCTCGGGGGCTCTCAGCATTTTCTCTGGAGTTATTGCTTTCTTCCCAGTCTTTTCTTACAAGCTTTGTTTCACAGGATGGAGTGTCTGGATTGCTTGTCCCATTTGGAATGGAGCTTTGGTAGGAAAACATTTTACTACATATATGGAGACAATACAGGAAGGAGGGAGGGAAAGAGGAAACAGAATAACATGTCCTTTCTTTTTAAGTTTTCCAACGATACAAAAAAGTCAAAATTCTATGGAAAATTAGAATTAACTTTAGAACATGAATTTCTCTTAGTTGCATTTCAAATATAGAATTTTTTTCTTCAAATCATTTTATCATATGTACATATATTATGTATCCTATAGCAGAAGTACTGTTCAAGAAATTCTTGGAGGGAGGTGGGTGTAAAGGGGGTGAAAGGGTAATGGAAAGATATAAGGAAAAACTTTTAAAAAAAGAAATGATAGCAAAAAAAAGAAAATTCTTAAAAAGTTATTTTATTTTAATCTCCTTGCCCTGATAGTCTGAGAAATCGAAATTTCTTTCGAAGTTAGAATTTAAAGGGGGTGGGGGAGGCAGGAGAGGGTAAAGGGGGGTAAATGGTGATGGAAGGAGACTTGACTTGGGGTGGTGAACGCACAATACAGTGTACAGGTGATGTGTTACAGACTTGTACACCTGAAATCCATAGAATTTTATTAACCAATGTCGCCTCAATAAATTTAATTTAAAAAATCAACCATGAGAAATAATTTCAAAATGGAAAACAAAAGGAAAGTAACTTTCAGACTAATACTTTCCCTAGAAATGTTGAAGTGTGTCTACAAGACCCAGATTTGCAAGCCCAAAGTCTTAGTTCTCCCCGCTTTTTCTCTGCACATAACTGTTGGACCTGAAGATAATTCAAGAAGTTGGGTGACAAACCTCACAAACTTCCCGGTTTCTTAGGAAAGCAAGTGTGTGCCAACCACCAGTTGGCACCCAGTAGGTGCTCAGGGTCTGCTCATCGACCGATCTCACAGACAAAGGATCGAACTGGCACATCAACTCGGCGGGTCAGAGAAGTGAGCACGTCTGGCCTGGGCTTCAGGGGGTAGGACTCAGGAGGCACAGTGGCCCACAGGTGCAACAAATCTGTCTCTCATTATTTCCCGTGTTACCTGACATTCACCACTGAAGACCGGAGAACTCAATTTTGGAGGCTTTTGATCTTAAGAAGTTTTCTATTAAAATGTAGTCACTCCTGGGAGGGGCTACATTTTAAGTCTTTAAAAAAAATCAGACTTTAACTGGGATATTACCTAAAAGTGAGACCATAGGTGATATAATTTTTAAAGGTTTTACTTATTTTTTTAGAGAGATGGGAAGGAAGGGAGAAAGAGAGGGAGAGAAACATGAATGTGTGGTTGCCTCCCTTGTACCCTCTTACTGGGGACCTGGCGAGCAACCCAGGCACGTGCCCTGACTGGGAATCGAACTCGCAACTCTTTGGTTCACAGGCTGGCACTCAATCCACTGAGCCATACCAGCCAAGGCTAGAAAATATAATTTAAATTTACTTATTAAATAAATATGTACTGATAGCCCACTACATGCTTGCAATACAACGAAACATAAAGCAAGCTCCTGATGTTAACAGATCTTGGTCCAGTGGGGTTTAATGACGGCGCACAGATGGGTGCAAGTGAGGTGAGGGAAGTACGGAACTGGATGAAAAGACCATTCTATGGTGCTTTTCTCTTTCTTTTTAAATACATTCTTTTACATCTACCATTTCAGTCTTGGTCCTTTGCTCTTTTGCCTAACACCGACTCAATGTTCATTCAAAGAAATATTTACTAAACATCTACCAGCTGAAAAGGTGGACATTCCATTTAGTCAAGCAGCTTCCAAACTTTGTTGGCAACAGAGTAAGAAAAACATTTTACATTGGAAATGTATGTCCTTCCATTCATATATTTTTCTCTAGGTAAATAGATATTGATATACACAGGTAAGTAGATTTATATAACAAAGGTTTCACAAAAACACACCTAACCTTCTCTTTGAAATGAATCCTGATATTTTTTTATTCTATTTAACTTTTTAAAAATTCCGACTTCACAACTGACCCAAAGTTTTTAAAAAATCACAATTATAGCCCAACTCTGTGTCCATTTCTTATAATTCTTTGTCTGTCCCTGCAAAGTCTGTCATAATACAGTCAACAGATATTGGTGGTTTGGTAAGACTTGATATTGGCAATTTGAATATATGCTTGTTATAGAACAAACATCTGCTTTCCAGTTAGACCCAGAGAAATAATAGGATGCGTCTCCAGAATGCAGCTTGCTGGTGACTATTTCACTTGAGAGCAACAGCCTGAGGAAGGAGAGTGGGAGGTAGGGCCTGCGTCCAACTCCCAACTTTGATGCTCTTGGTATGTGGTCAGGAGCAGAACCCTCACTTGGCCAGTTCCCCACTGCCTTTGCCCATGCAGTGGGGTATTTTGCAGGTAGAGAGACCCCATGTGAAATCGTCTAACTCTAAGATGCTTAGCGAGAACAAACATGATCTGAACGAAGACTGTATAATAAAGAGCTTTGCCGATATGAAAGCCCTCTACAAGGCTAGTTGATACCATGCCTTCCACCGGTGCTGCCTCTGTGTCCAAATCCTTTGTTGCCAGTCCTTTGCCACCTGACTCGCTCTCCCATCCCGTTCCCACATGACTTGCTGAGTTCCCCATCCTGTTACCTCCTGGATTTCATCTCCTACCACTCTCCCTTAGCTCATTTGTTCCCATCACATTGGTGTCTGGTTGTTTTGAAATATGCCAAGGTATGTTTTTGCGTCAGGGCCTTTGTCTCGCCTATTCTCTGCCTGAAGCCTTTTCCCACACATGGCTTTTTCCCGAACCTCCTTTAATTCTTTGAACAAATGTCACTTTCCCACCGATGGCTTCCCTCATTACCCTATTGAAAAGTGCAAACTTCCCCACAATTGACATTCCCTGCCCTATTTTTTCCACAAAGTTCTTATCACCACCCCACCTACTATACTATATAATTTACTTATTTATTGTTTCTTTGTCATCCTCCAATGTATATTGTAAAAGGGTAGAGAATTTTTTCTTTTACTTATTGCTATATTTCTAGCACTTGGAACAAAGTCACATACTAGATGTTCAATAAATAGTGTCCAATAAACATTGTTGAATAAACCCCATGCTCTCCATGCTGGCGGTACAGAATTCCTTATACAGTTGAACTCTGATTAGGTTGTAAATACTAAAGGTCAAGCTGGTATTTATGCAGGAAAAAATCCTCATGAAAAAGAAAGCAACGAGAGCGCTCACTCTCTCAGTAATGTTTAAATTTGAAATGCAGTTTCTTTTTCCCGGTGAGCTTCCTCCTAAACCTCCTAAGCTCTATCTGATTGTGGTCAACTTCAAAAGGTCTCTGACTAATTCCACAATCTTCCTTGCCAGTCTTTCTTAACTTGCCTACAAAGTGTATCCTCCTCTGGTGAAAAGATAATTTAAAGACTTCAGTCTTATTGACATTTCCCTGTGCAAATGACCACGTCTCTTTGGAGATTTGTAGGAGATGTTAACAAGTGGCTCGGTGCTTTGTATTTGTTCAGTGACTTTCTTCCAAGGGTTTCTAATTCTTCATAAACATTGGCCCTCAGACTCTTCTGGTTCTATTCTGCCAACCATATTAAGAGAAGTTTTTCTAGAATTTCTGAACTAGTTATTTAAACTTCGCATCAACAGTGGAGAAAATAGAACCCTAGTGCATGGTGGGTGGGAATGGAGATTGGTGCAGCCACTGTGAAAAAAAGTATGGAGTCTCCTCAAAAATTTAAAAGTGGAACTGCCTTTTGATCCAGAGATTCCACTTTTGGGGAATATATCTAAGAATCCTCAAACACCAAGTCAGAAGAATATATGTACCCATATGTTCATAGCAGTGTTATTTACAATGGTCAAGATTTGGAAACAGCTTACGTGCCTGTCAGTAGATGAGTAGGTTAAAAAGCTGTGGTACATTTACACAATGGAATACGATGCAGCAGTAAAAAGGAAGGAATTCTTACCTTTCGCAGCAGCATGGATGGAACTGGAGAGTATTATGCTATTATGCTAAGTGAAATCAGCTAGTCAGTCAAAGACAAATACCGTATGATCTGACCGATAAGTGGAATCTAATGAACAAAATAAACTAAGGAGCAAAATAGAATCAGAAGCATAGACACATGGAACAGAAGATAGCTATAAGAGGGGAGAGGCAAAATAGATACTGGCTGAAAGAAGGTGAAGGGATAAGTCAAAGAACACGTGTGAACTGTCTGTGGGAGTGAGAGGCAGGCAGGGTGGAGGGAGCAAAGGGGAAAAATTGCAACAACTGTAATAGCATAAACAATAAAATATTTAAGAATAAATATATGCATAAACAAATAAAAGCATCACTTACTTGAAAGTATGCAGCAAGGAGATCATAGCACTTTAAGGACTGAGCTCTACTTTAATCCTAGAAAACCTGGATTACCAGACACACTCTGATGGAGAAACCAAAGTGCCATGAGTTTTACAAAGCTGAAGCCGGGAGGGGCCAGTGACCGGGCCAAAGGTGCACAAAAGAACTTCATTTAGAGCCTCGCTTGGAAATGAGAAGTTGGGAGAAAGGTAGAGCTAGACCTACCCTAGCAGCTCCAGGTTCTTCCTCTGTTACAGGCAGGGCTCAGCTTTACCCTCACTCAAGTCTCTTGCAGCTTCAATGGTCCAGTGACTTCTAACTACCTGATGGTCAATCTTTCACTTAGATATCCTAAACTTCTTTACTTCAGCTTGTCCAAAAAGAAATGTTAATGGTTTTACCACCAAAAGCAACAGTTTCTTCACCTGACTTACTTGTCTTTGAACTCAATTTCACACCTTGAAGTGATGTTTGACTCAATTCTTTCCTCTAAACCAGCGCTTCTCAAACTCCAATGTACATGTGAATCACCTGGGGATCAGAGTTTGTTAAAACGCAAACTCTGATTCAGTCAGTCTGGAGTGAAGCTTGAGATTCTCTGTGTCTGGCAAGTCCCAAGGGACTTACTTGTCCAGCTGGTCCTAGGACTGTGCTTTGTGTCACACTAGCCCAAACCAGCCCACCCTCCAGCCCACTCCTGCCCCATCACATCCAATGGTTACTGAAGCCCAATAATTAAGTTCTTTCTGCCTGTGGGCTGTGGCCAAAAATGCACACAAATGGTGGGTTTGCAGTAAAGAAAAAAATTGGTTTATTAGAACTGACCAATCGGGACATGGGCAAGCTCACGTCCTGAAGGAGCTGCCTCCCTGAGGGCACGCAGGTTACAGATTATATAGGGAAAAATCACAAGACACTGTGGGTTAGGAAATTGGGGTCATTTAGGAGCTGATTGGTCAGAGGTGAGAGAAGGGCAATAAATCATTTGTTCAGGTTTTGAGGACAACTGTGAAGTCAGCTCTGGAATCCAGAACCGGTTTTCAGGAGAGGAAAGGATGACCAAGGAGGTCATCCTACCTCACTGGCGCAGGAGGTGAACCTTAACTTAGATTAAGATGTTATCTTTTTCAGCCGGCCAGGGCTTAAACCTTGTGACCATTAGTCAGAACCCAGCTATTGTTTTCTGCTTCCTCAGGGGTCAATAACCATTAAGGTGAGAGACTACGGTCAGGTCAGTGAGGTATAGCCTCAGCCTAGCAAAGCTTTGGTCCCCTTCAAAGTCCTGGGTCCTTCCTGGTGCCTTTATCAGTGATCTTTCACCCGGAAGTGGCATCCTGCCATTGGGATCATCTCACACAGAAAGCACCCACTCTTCTTGACTAATCTTGTGGGCATTCTTATATGTATATTACTTTCCCATCTGGGCTGTAAATTCCATTGAGAGTTGGAACCATTGTTATTATTTATTATTGTTAATGCTGTTACAATTGTCCCAGTTTACCCCCTTCATCCCCTCCACCCAGCCCACCCCCCACTTCCATAGGCAATCCTCACACTGTTGTCTACGCCCATGGGTCCTTCACCTGTGTTCTTTGATTAATCCCTCCACCTTCTTTCAAACAGTCCTCACCTCCCACCTCCCCACTCGCCACTGTCAGTCTATTCCATGATTCTAGGCCTCTGGTTCTATTCTTCTCATTAGTTAATTTTGTTCATTAGATTCCTCTTATAAGTGAGATTACATGGTATTTGTCTTTCACTGACTGGTTTATTTCACTTAGCAGAATAGTCTACAGTTCCATTCATGCTGTCACAAAAGATAGGAATTCCTTTTTTCTGCTGTGTGGTATTCCACTGTGTTAGTATAGCACAGTTTTTTAATCCACTCACCTACTGATGGGCACTTAGGCTGTTTCCAACTCTTGGCTATTGTAAATAGAGCTGCTATGAATATAGGGGTGCATAAGTTCTTTTGAATTGGTGTTTCGAACCATTATTTGTATAATTATTACTTAGTGAGTTCATTCATCTTACTTAGCTCCTCTGTGCTTCATTTAAAAAGTGCAGCAATTATTCTTGCATTTAAATCAATCAGCAGGACAGCTGTGATTGACTGGGAGTAGGGAATAGAGGGAGAGAAGAAAGTTTAATGATATACAATTGGATAAAATGATTATTCCAAGTTATAGTTATGGAAAAGTTACAGTAATTATAATATTATAATACAATAAATACCATAGCTTTTGTCAAAAAAATAGAAAAAGTAGAAGATCTACATCATAGGGTCATAATAAGTGAACACGTGTGGAGTTTTAGGACAGTGTCTGGCAGAGAGTAAGTGCTCAGTAAATGTTAACTGCTGTCATTACTCTACCTGCGCAGAATCTATGACATTCCTAGTTTTAGCGGAGCCACACTAGATAGTCATATGTGGATATATTAGCCTATATTAAAATCACTCCTCTAACAGTGTCTACTTCTGTTGTGACTGCCCTGCTTCTTTCAGTTCATCTGGGAACTGCACGCTTTACTCCAGCAATCTAAAGATTTAGCGGGAGCCCTGACTGGTGTGGCTCCGTGATTTGGGGCTCATCCCACAAACCAAAAAGTTGCGGGATCTATTCTGGGTCAGGGCACAGGCCCGGGTTGTGGGCCAGGTCTCTGGGTGGGGACACATGAGAGGCAACCCCAACTCATGTTTCTCTCCCTCTTTCTCCCTTCCTTCCCTTCTAAAAAATAAATAAAATCTTTAAAAAATATAAAATAAAGATTTAGTGGGAGGGTTCACAATGATCATGTAATCGGTGTTAGCAGCAACTGTGCAAAACCCATGTACTGTCCCTAGAGCACCGCAACAGCCTGTGCGGAGGGAGAGTGCACCCTCCCGGCCCACCCCGCTCGCCCCTTCCTCAACCTGACTCTCTGCTCTGCACTGTTCCAGACCCACAGAATCGCAGACCCTCGCCTTTCCTTTTCCCACTTGACATCTTCCCCATCTCAAAGCTCTTTATCTTTTTTATTCATTTCCCCTCCCTATCTCTAAATAAAAATTTTTAAGAAGAAATAAAAGGAGAAGGCTGTGACTGCTGGGGAAACAGCCTCACTCTGTCTCGCATGCGCAGTGAGGGGCGCCCGTAAAGATGGGTGTGCTGAGCTCCGACGCCCTGTGGGGTGGATTTAACAAGTCACTGGGATTCATACACCGGCCTCCTTTATGAAAGATCTTTTTCACAGTTTTGTGTAAACAAAGCAAAATTCAAGCTGGCAGTTGCAATAGCATTTTTTAACTTTTGAAAAGAAAGAAACAGTTCATGCCAAAGTAGTTAAGGCAACCTGGAATCTAAGGATCTGATAATGTCAGCTATTGCCTTGGAGTCAGACCAGCAGAGGGGCGTCTCCTCTGCTTTTATCTCCTTTGCTTCAGTGTTTCGCACAGAGCAGTGACGTGTCCTTTGAGCGCCTTGCCCCAGAAAACTCAGACTGGCCCCGGAGCTTAGCCAGCAGCGTTACAGTTGCTCTTAATAATTCTCCTGTCTTGTTGTACTATTACGCTGGCTCAACCTCCTTGGGGTCCCTTGGAAACTTTTCTCCTGCAGGATCAAGCCAGCCTCTTTTGACTACAGATGGTTCTGTTTTTATCCTTGGGAGTTTAATGGTATGGCGATGCCAAGTATGGAATTTCAGGCTTAGCTGCATGAGAAGTTTTGTGTGAGTGCCTGTGTGTCTGCTTTTCCCCCCTCTCTCAAATTCTCTAAATCCAACATTGAAACTAAAATATGCCAGGGAAATGAAAAGCTAGGTCTCAAAATAATAAATATGCCAGAGCCAGAGCTACAAAAGCAGCATACCACAAAACCACATTGGTCAAAGCTCTGATTTTTCCCCCCTTAAATTTGTTGATACTATATATACATTCATGTTTATTTCTCTGTCAGGAACCTAAATGGCACTATTTTTAGTCCTGCCCATTCTGTATCTTATTTCAGGCCTATCACTTCCTGGTTTTCTCTCTCAATCTCAAATCATTTCTTGACTAGGAACAAATGATTTACGGACTGGGAACAAGTGATTTCTAGGCTCAGGGCCACAAAAGTCTCCTTTATCAGATGTGGTGCTGAACTGAGGAGGAGCCCAGAATTTTTTTTCCCTTTAATCTATTGCTCAATTTTGATGACACCATTCCCTTCTTTGTTTAACTATTTTTATTCTGCACTTTGGGCCTTTCTCCCTTCAACGGCAGCTCTAACGAGCTCTCTTTTGAAAGGCTGGACACCATTGCACCCAGAACAGTAAATGCCCCGTCATGCATTCATTCTAATGGTAATTGTCGTCACGTGAGAAACTGGGATCTCGTATTTTTGTCTCACCAGCAGGCATTTCAAGAGAAAGCAAATGGTAAAGGATAGCGCTGCTGCTGAGGGGGTTTTCAGGGTTTTGTGACACAGTCCCATTCTGGTTCTTCCTGTGTGCAATTTTAACAACTCATAAGAAAGATGAACAATAGACAATTAATCAGAATAGAACATATGGCTAGGGTTTTAAAGCCAAGCTTCTATTCCAGTAACACCTCACTGGGGCGAAGGTTATCATTGTGATGGCAAAGACAACACAGAAAATGAAAAAATGAGGGTGCGTGAATCATATCCTTGTGACACTGATGGCTTCTTTTCCTCATTGTCATTATAGATGAAGGGGAGCTTGGAGCCATAAATCCATTTAGTCGTTTGCTGTTCCTTCTTCTAGTACACGATAAAGTTGTCACATTGTGAGACAGATTGAACTCTTTCCAGAGGCACATTCTATCATGGATGACATTTTTCCATCTTCCTTTCCCAGGCTACCACGGCTGGTGTACTGCTACTGTTGGCTCACAAGGAGTGGACCCAGAGATACTTGGTAAACATGTAGACATTGTCAAGGTGAAAAACATCCAAACCTGTAAGAGATTTTTGTAAGGTTTTAATTGAGCCAAAACCAATGACAATTGTAAAAAAGCAAGATCTCAACTTCTTCGTAAAGTTCTTGCAGTTTCTTTCATGCATTTAAAATTAAGGAGGGGAAATAAGGAAGGTGACATGGAGGTGGATTACAAGATAATTATGATTATGTGCTCTTTTGGGGATGGCTATGTCTTAGAAGGCGGGGTCTGAAAAGAGATATTTCAAAGGTCTGTTAACCTTAGATACATAAGAACAATGGACAGGATTTGCTTAAGGCGAAGATAAACCTTTTGCTAAGGAAGTTATGTGCATAGGGTGTGACTACCCACCATGATCTGCCCTGGGAGGAATTTCTGACCATCAGATCACCAGGGAGGTTACTTTGTGTCACTCGACTTGGCAGTTTTACTACAGAACCCCCTGTACTTCCACCACATACAGGAGAACGGTAGAGTGAATTTGAAGATCCAGTCTCTGCTGTTAATAATTCAGGATGTAACACAGAGAATGCAATTTCCAGTTATAGTTGAACTCTGTATAATTTATGCCTTACCATGATGGGTTTTAATAACAAACTATGCTTTTAATTAAGATTTTTACTATTTGATTTTTGATCCAAACACTTTTGACAAGTTCCCGTGGTTTGCAGATGTTGTCATTTGGGGAGGGTGGACCCAATGTTAGCTAGTGTCCCTGAATTTCATCTTGAAGAAAGGCATCTATAGGCTCCTGTGCTTTCAATTCTGCATTTTCAAGTCTGAACTCCTCTGTTTAGGATATCCTTCCAATTTTCTTGCATTCTTTCTCCTTAAAAAGTGTCATAGTATCTCGAATTTTAATAGTATAGAATCAAGGAATCTCACCATACAGAAAGACTACCTCGATCTCATTAGAAATCTTTCACCTGCTGCTATAGCAGTGCCTCTCAAACTTCGCTGTAGGAGTGAAGCACCCGGGGATCTAGTTAACATGCAGATTCTGAATCAGTAGATGTAGGTGAGACCTGAGATTCTACATTTCTACCACTGTCCCAGGGGACGTCAGTGGACCATAGACCGCACCCTGACTGGCAAGGTCCTAGGGTAAAGCAAGCATTCTGCTTACTCATTTGTTTTTCCCACCCCAGACTGGATATCAACACATGACAGGAGATAAATAGATACTTAAGTGGGTTTGATTTCATTCTTTGCCCCAGGTGTCTGATGTAGGTTGGAGAGGAGGACAGGAAGGCCAAAGGAAAAGCTGTGACCCAATTCTCCTTTATTTCCCAGTAGGAGAGATTAAGATCTGGCTTCCCTTTCTCCACTTTGCTAAGAAGCTTTTGGAAAATCTAGTTCCCAAAGTAACAATTTGTTTCTTCTTTCATTTCAGTGGGAAGCTAGTTTCACCTTTGTGATTCTGAGCCTCATGGGATGTCCGCTTCATTTCGTAGTGGCTTTAGAATCAACTCTTCTCGGCCCATATTGCTTCTACTCATTTTCAGGGGTTGCAGGGACCAACTATCTTGGCTATGCAGTTGCCTTTCCTTTTCCATATGCAAAATTCCCATCAGTGTGTGTGGATCCACCGCACTATGAAGAGTACCACCTGACACTTCAAACCTTTGACCTGTGCCTGAGCTTTGTGATGTTCTGTGCATCGCTGACAGTCTCCCTCAAGCTCTCTGCAAGACTTATCTGGAATGGACACATAAATGTAAGTTTCAGGAAAGGGCTGCTGGTTCCTAAATGCTGGTTCCAAAAATGGAAGGTCCGGTATATCAGTGTTTAATCTGTCTCTCTTATTCATCACCGTATCCTGTGTAACCATGCTACTTGGTGCCTGGTGCATAATAGATGCTCAATAATTATTTTTGTAGAAATGAATGGATTTATGCTGATGTGATAACTGAAGGTATGGCTGTAGGTAGCCGTAGCACCAGCTAATTTTTATCTCAACCCACAATTTAAAAAATGAGATAATTGAGATAAATACTAAGAGTCTCAAATGAGACTAATTGAGATAAATACTAAGAGTTTTGTTTGGAAATTAAAAGCAACACCTTTAATATTTTTAACATTAGTTAAATACAGACATCTTAATTTAGCTTCTATCCCTTTCAGAAATATACGCATGCTTCTTGGCTCGAAAAGACTTAGTATAAAAATTCTCCCATTCTTTCTGTTCCTACTCGAACAGAGAGGCTGATATGGGCTAACATCAAATTTAGTTTTCTGACATTTTCCAGGACAGCTAATAATAATATTAATGATATAACAATAATAACAATAAGGTAACCCCTGTGTCTCAGTTGGTTGGGTGTCACCCTGCAAAGCAAAAGGTTGCTGGCTTGATTCCTGGTAAGGGTATATGCCTGGATGTCAGGTCCGGTCCCCAGCTGGACACCTGCAAGATGCAACCAATCAATGTTTCTCTCACACATCAGTGTTTCTCTCCCTCTTTCTCCTTCCCTTTCCCTCTCTCTAAAAATAATTGATAAATAAAATCGTTTTAAAAATAAAAATATGAACAGTATATTTACTATGTATCAGTGCACTTTCCATTTTACAGATTGTGAACTGTGGCTAAAGAGTTTTTATAACTTGCCAAAGGTCATGCTAATGTGTCTAGATTCAGAACCAAGGGCCATTTCTCTTAATCAGGTTGGATTTATTCTGTGCCTTTTGGTCATCCAACCTTTTCTCCTCTCTCCCCTGCTGGCCTCCAGGAAGATTACAATAGGGTGACTGGGAGAAAAGCACAAGCGATTTCTGATTCTAAATTCCTGCAGGTATTGAAACTGAGTCACTGCTTTGTGGGCTGAACAAACTTCCTTCTGGAAAGAGCTATTTCTCCGAGCAAAGTCTCATAGTGTCTTCATGATTCAAGTCAGTATTATATTAGGATCAGGTGTATTAAGTACTGTATTTAAGTAATGTGAGCCAATTTCCCCCCAGTTTGATCCTATCAACACCAACCACCAAAGGTGAAAGACAGGAATTGACACTCTGCATGCCTTTTGTGGTCAAATCTTGTCCTCTTGAATGTCTGTGAAAGTCTGCAAAGGAAATCCTGTCCATTCTTAGGCACAGAGTTGTAATACAAAAAGGTTCACCAAGAGTTGAGATGAACAGACCAAAATCATGTCCCCCATTTGTATAAGGCCATCTAGTAGTTTAGTATTTGAGATTTCTCCCTCTTGGTGAACATCCCAAATTTCTAGAACTACACATTAAAGTGTTGGCAGCCATAACCCCTCAGCATGAAGAGTTAATCAGACACCTGACTGTCATTTTAAGCATGACACTGGTAATATCCCAGTTAAATGTAGGGTAGAAGGCAGGGAGAAAAGTTAAAAATTTATGAAGAACTTGTAAGCCAGCCCCATGGAAGCCTAACTTGAGGACACCTAAAGTGCCTGGGGAGAGAGAAAACTAATTGAAAACAGAGCAAAGATCTCCAACTTTGAAGTTTTGCCTTGGCCCATCTTGCTCAGGACACAATTCCTGGCGTGCGGTTTCTAAGCGAGGCATAGGATCCTACGCAGCTACAACACATTTCTCCAAGTGGACCAAAGCTGTCCGAATCACCCAGGATTCTCGCTAAACCAGATTTCTGGATCCAATCCAAGACCATTCCTGCCAGGTCAGAAACTCGGGGGATGGAGGCAGGGAATGTGCATTTTTAACACATAACCCAAGAAATTCTGTTGAAAATTCTCTTCCTAGCACAAGATTATCTTAGAGTCACTTCTGAACAGAATCTCAATTTCCCTGTCTGCATAGAATGTAGCACTGGTTTGGGTGAGAGTTCCAGATAAATTTAATAAGCTGCATGTCTTTGGTGGGTGCTTGTTGATGGCTGGACACCGTGTAGTCTGCAGTGGCAGCAGATCTTGTTTCATTAGGGAAGATGAGTAGCTAATGTAATGGGATCTGATTTTCAGTATTAATAAACACAATGCAGCCTGAGCAAACCTCTGTTACCATGCAGAAATCTCGACGATATCAGGCACAATTTCCACCAGCAAGATAAATGTACTATTTGTCGAATTTCTGGAAAACATACAAATTTCTTAGAAGGAAAGGTGAATCCTTTGTTGTCAGACAGAATTCTACAGCGTGATTCTATATTTAATGAACCTCCATACAGTTACGGTGTTATATTCCTCACATGCTAAAAGGAATAAGTAATATTTTAAAATTTTATTTAAAATGATGATAAATATTGTAAAATATGCTGTTGATTCACATGTCTTTCATGTATAAAAACATTGAAAGTGCTTTTAAAAGCTGCACTTTTGAGTGTCTGCCTAAAAATTAAAATTCTCTTGTGTAAATATACCACATATCAGAAAATTCAAGAACTATGAAAATTTGAAATAAAGAAAAAAGTGATGGTGTGAAGGAAGATTTGGGGGAAATTGTAACTCTATTTTATTGTAGAATGCAATCAATTTTTTCAGATTCATATGTAATGGTTAGTATTATGACAGAGAATATTTGCACCTTAAAGAGTTTTTTTCTTTAAGTTCAAAAACATGTTTTCAGAAATGAATCAAACACTCCCTCAGGAATTACCACACTCATTATTCCTTTCTCCTTCCTGTGCCTTTCAGTTTAGTAGAATTTAAGTCATTTTGTGTCCCAGTTAGCTCAAGCTGCTATAACAAAACACCATAGATGGTATGGCTTAACCAACACACATTTTTTTCCTCACTGTTCTGAATGCTGGAAGTCCAAGATCGTGGCTGCTGCATTTTGGTGAGGCCTCCCTTTCTGATGTGGGGACGGTTGCTTTCTCCCACATGCTCATGTGCCTTCCCTGTGCTAGTTGCTCCAGAGAGGATTTCTCCCTTCTGATAAGGTCACTAATCCCATTATGGGGACCCCATCCTCAATGAACTCATCTGAACTTTGTTACCTCTCATAAGATACATCTCCAAATTTTATCGCAGTGGTGATGAGGACTTCCACGTACGGACTGGGGAGGGGGAGGCACAAACATTCCTTAGCATCTTGTTGAAAGTCGCATAGTGATGGTGTGTGTGCATGCAGTCCATTGGTACCCAACAAAAATCACAGCAAAAAAAATGCTTGAGAGAGTCACAAAGGGTTTGACAATTCTGACAAAAACTCAGGAAAGCATTGTGTGAGTGCTACAGACTAAATGTCTCTGTCACTCCCCCAAATTCATGTTGAAGCCCTAACTCCCACTGTGATGGTATCAGGATGTGTGGCCTTTGGGAGTTAATTGGGTTTAGAGGAGGCCACAAGGATAGAGGACACATGATGAGACCAGTGCCCTTATAAAAAGGTAAAGATACCAGGGCTATCTCTCTGTTCACCACATAAGATTACAGCAAGAAGGGAGTCATCTGCAAAGAGGAGGAGGGCTCCCATAGACACTGAACCTGCTGGCACCTTGCTCTTGGTCTGCTAGCCTCCAGAACCGTGAGAAACAAATATTTGTTGCCTAAGCCACCTGGTTTTTTGTCTGTTGTAGCAGCCCAAGCTTACTAAGACAGTTAGCCCTTCAAATTTCAAGGGCTTCGTGGGAAGGGGTGGAGCTGGGAAAGCAGTAAGGCTCCCTGCTTGTGAGGCTCTGTGCACAGAGGCTGAAGTGACCCTGTCGGCTTAGGACACCATGCAGGAAGCAAACGAGCACCACGCAGAATTTAAGTCGAGAAACAAAACCCCAAAACGGCCATGGCCAGAACTGCCTACATTCCTGGTTCACTAAGTAATAAAGTGATGGGAAAGACAAGGACTGGGACGCCAGACGCGCTGCAGCTGTCCCCTGTAGCTGCTCTGCCCCTCCTCCACGGAATGGAATGGCTTTGTTTGTTTTCCTTTCATTATTCATTGTTATGTTTGGGGTTTTTGTGTTTTCTTTCTTTAATGAAAGGGGGAAAGAAAATATTTTTGCCCTTATCATGTGAGACAGTGATTTTATTTCTTTCAATGAATTGAGAAATATTTGCTTCCCATGAAAGATGTAGGTAAACCTTTTAAATGCGGTTCAAAAACATGGGGACAGAATAGCTGTCAGTGGAGGACCCTCTTCTTCCAAAACAAAGACAAATTAGCAAGAAGCAGTAGCCCGGCTCCAGGTCTTTTGGTGGCACTTAGGCTGCATCGTTAGCAATATAAATGTTTTGAAATAAGTTTACCTGTGCCTCGCATCCTCCAGATCCGAGGCCTCATCTTGGACTATAGTAGATCTTTCTGGTGCTTCTGGGAACTAAATCCCTTTGGGTTAAACGCAAGTAAAATTCAAACAGGACCACAGAACAGTAAGAATCCATTGTTTTCACTCACAAATTTCATTATGTGATCCTTTCAAATTGGTCAGTAGAAAAATCAGCTTCTAGAAAAATAATCACAATTCAAGGCATTACTATTCTTGTGATTTCATTATTTTCTCTGGAATAATAACAGCAGTGACATAAAACTGGATAACAGAAGAATAATTCTAGGTGCTGTTTATTGGGCAGTTGCTATTTATCAGGTGCTTTACCTCCTTGATTACCCACAAAAGTTTAAAGCTCATTGTGCCCATTTCACAGATGAGGATGCTGAGGTGCCCATGTAGAGACAGGATTGCCTCCCGCGTCTCCTGGAGCTTGCAGCCCAGGCTTCCTGCAGCCTCTTGTACCTCTTAGGTGGTGTATCTTCATTGCTACCTATTTCAAGTGACCTTGCATAGTCTTGCTTTTCTTGGACGATCTTTCCTATGTTTCTCACAGACAAAAATATGACACATTTTAGAAATGAAAGCTAGTTTCTTCAGGACATTTTTATTTTATTTAATCAATGGAACCATGCCAAGGGTGACAATAACTTACTAAAAGAGGAGATGAGAGTAAAGTAATATGTTAAAATAGCTTCATATTTTTTTCAAAGACAGGGCAGTAGGTGAGAAGGGGTTAGGAACCTGAGAATAGCTTTTTGTCAATTTTTACTTCATAAATTAGTGTCAGCATATTTTTCTTTTAACGTGAAGTCAGTTTAGTCTTTTAATCTAAAATATCCTACTGATTTTTCCTTGCTCCTTAATCTTAATGTAAAAATGTTTTAGAGTATTATTAATATATTTTCAATAAAAAGCTGTGTTATATTTAAAACAAAGAAGAGATTTTTGTTTTCTAAAAAGGCAGAAATTGGAGTAGAAATCAGAAGCCTTCATTCTCTACAATCATATAAATTCAGTTTTCAAAAACAACAAAAAACTGGACTTACACTAGTGAATATTTCAGAATAATTATAGCTATGTTAATATGTGAGCCCCAAACCATTCAGAAACGTAACTCTGTTGGTTGGAGACTTGAAATCGCATAAATTAAAGAGTAGAACACTTGGTGGCTATTATTGGATGCCTGAGTTCGCTCCCCATAGGAAAGAAGGGAGAGAAACACAGGAAGTAATTAGGGTGAAAAACAATGGGGGTTGTGTGGGGTAGGGAATGACACAATGACACTTCCCTCCCAGACTGACCCTGGGAGCCAGCAGGGACTGTGCACAGGCAGCCGTTCACCCCTGCTCACATCAGTAGGGGCTCACTTCCTCATCTCCAAGACCACCGGGCTGGCCGGCCGGCCAGCCTCTTAAGACCTTTCCAGATCTGTCTCATCCTGCAATCTTGAAGTAGAGCTTTATTCCATTGGAGAAGATTAACATTCAGAAGGGAGAGCTGTGACAGCAATGGCTGGCTCTTCACCTGTCCTGTGCCACACCGCTGTATTGCGGGGCTGCACCACAGGGCCTTACTGTGCTGGCTCAAAAAGTCTTACGTGCCAGCAATACTATTCATGAGAGACAGTAGGAGAGTTTTCACAGATTCACAGATCACTTTACCCACTTTAGGAAAACACCTTTATTTGCTCAATATTCAATTTGTCACATCAAACCAAACAGAATTACCTCGTTGGCTGTCTTTAGCAAAAACCAAAACAAATAAACAAAAAACTTACCATTCATTACATTATTGAATAAATAAGGAACTTATAACTCCAGTTTATTTGCAAAAAGATTGTTTTAAAATGTTTATCTTCTCTCATATCGCATAACTAACCTAGATGAAAAGGAAAGCTGCTAGTTAAAGCAATGAATTACTAGGTCCTGGGTGGCGCTATGTACCTGTTCAACAGGAGTAATATCTTCCATTCACTACCACCACGTATGACCTTCCTCTTGTCATGTGACAAGGAGTATGAACCTAAAGCCCTAAATACAACATTCATTACTTATACTTGCTCCTCTACATTTATTGAGTATCTATTAAGTGTCAAATATTATGATACAGGCTAACAGATAAAAACAGAGCAATGAAAAAGATACATTTGGGTCCTCCATTGACTTACAGGGACTGAGGAAAAATGAGACGAGCCAGGAGGACCAAGAGGCCGGATGAGGAACGAGAGGTGAATTAGGGCCTGATGGTGAGCATGGAGAAGACGTGGTACGTGTAAGAGAATATTTAGGAGGTAGAATCAATTGGACTTAAGTAATGCCATTTAGGACAAGGGCTATCTTTAGGACCCTCTCCTGTGTGTGTTCTGGGCACATCAAACTCAAGGTGTCCATAATGGAGCTAATTATCTCCATGTCCCCAACACCTGCTCTTCTTCCTGTATCTCCAGCTCAGCTGCCAGCACTCAGGACACTCAGGAGTTATCTTTGACTCCTCACACCTGAGTCAATCACCATATCTTCATCTATTTCTCCATTGTGTCTCCTGGACTGTACTGATCATGATGGCGCCTGTTCAGCCCTCCAGCTTCTCTCATTCAGGCTTCTTTGCTTCCATTCTTGCACTCTTGTCTCTCTTGAGAAGTATGCTCCACAGGAGCTCTAAAATAAGCACTCCACAGTCCAGATCTGCTCTTATTTCTTCCCTGCTTTACATCATTCTGCGGCTTCCCTCCACACTCAGGTTACAGCCAATATTCTTCATGCGGCCATCCACAGGTATTCAGCTCCTCTCCAAGAATGGGAGTTCCTTGAGGACAGAGACTGTCCAAGGGAAGCGGGAAAGGTGGGGCTGAGAGTGGAGAAATCAAGAGTAGCAGATCGCAATACTCCAGTAATCAAGATGTAATTTTTATGTCTTCCAAGCCATAGCCGCTTATCTCCCCATTCCGTCTAATTAACTTTAAATTGTTAGCTGCCATTCAAAGATTTCAGAAAGTGCCCTTTACCTTTTCTGTTAATTTTCAGCAAGCCCCAAACCAATGCAAACCAGACAAAACAAATAGCAATTGACCAAAAGAGTTATTCGACAGAGATTCCCCACTTCCTTAGACAGCCCCTGCCCACAACAGTAACAGTTCTTCCTGTTTTATGCTTATGCCAGACATTTTATTACACATGTATTTCTTTTTTATGTCTTTCTGCCATCCACTTTTACCAGTATCATCAATTTTGTTTTCTCTGGTGATTCCTCTTAAATTCTTAAGTGGTACGATGATGCTGTTACTTGACTCATCCTTCCTTGAATTTCTGTGACATGAAAAAAGGTCAATTAAATGTCAGAAGTGACACTCTAGTCTCGTTGATAAGCTGTAGAAATAAACATTGCTTTATTTTTCTTTTCTTCCTAGAGTCAAAAGAATGGACAATAAATTTGAAGAGATATTCCTCTTAAATTTGTTGTATGTGGCTATTATTTTGAAATATTTGCCAAATAATTTTGATCTTTAAACATTTCCCCTCTATGTTCTTATAAAATAAAAATTTGAAATAATTATACGTTTTAGTCATTTTTTATTGTTAACCTTGTTGTTTTTTGGATTTACATGTTATGATTAAAGAATTGAAATTTCATCCTTGTTGGCATAGAAGTTTGAAAACCTAAAACACTTCCGTGAATGAATGTTTTCTTTAAATTTCTCGTGTTCCTGTGTGATATTTCATTAAACTATAATTCCATAATACCTAAATTAAGGAAACATCTTTCTTAGCATTTCTTCATCACCATTCCCAAAGTGACTGTAGATCGTCAGACATAATTGAAACTGAATAGTGGCCATAATGAGGGAGGGCTCCTCCCTCCTGACCTCTCTGTAGCTTGTGTTTGGCCCTCATGACAACATTTAATAATTGGAAGGGATATTAGAGGCCCTTTAGGCCACCTTCTCATCAGATGTCCCAAGATCTCCATGCCCCTGCCAGCTCAACAACTCCCAAGAGGCAACCCCATCCAGCTGCTGAGTGGCTGTGAATGTAAGAGGTGTTTCTTAATTTGGCCAAAGATCTGCTTCTCGTCTTCTCTATGTCTCGGACCATTTATTGGTTCTAAGAGCACAGTGGAGTGGTTGTCCTACGGGATCCCCAGACCAGCAGCATGCGCATCACCAAGGAACTTATAAAGATTGGGAAACTCTGGGGCTGGATCCCAAGAGTCTGTTTTAGGAAGCCCTCCTCCAGGTGACCCTGATGCATGCTCAAGTTTGAGAAGCACTGGTGTAGAGTAGCAAAAAGTGGGCGGGGCTTTGAAATAAGATACCCCTGGATTCAGATCCTTGTCCTCTGTCATTCTGAGCAATAGCCTCAGTTCTCCCCTGGTCCAATGACACTGATGGAGATAGCTAATTCCCAGTCTCGCTGAAAAAAGTCAGTGGTAAGATATAGGTAAAGCGCAAAGCAGAAAATCTAACATAGCTGCACTCAAAAATATTGTCAAGTGTTATGGATTCATTTAACATATTTATTAGATGCCTTTGAGCATCAGTCTTTATTAGAGGCATTTGAGAATGGACAAGTACAGAATAAAAATTTTACACATAATGCTTTTAAGCATAGCATGAAAAATATGATAGAGAAGCTAAATGACACACTCAAGGACACACAGCTCAACTACTGGAAGTCCTATAGGTGCCTCCCGGGAAGGCCTCAGCTCTTCAGTCAACACGTTTATGTGTCCCTTAATGCGGCAATATGATATCTAGTCCTGGGCCTGGTAATTATACAAGTACGGACTTCAGATTTACTGTCCGAATTGATTTTAATTTTATTTGAGCACTTCTACCCAATATTGGGCATCCTGGCTATTTATTTATTTACTTACATTTTCCTTTCTTATCTATATTGCACTCTGTTTTAAAGGATTTGAGGTGACGGTAGGGCATTATATTAGAGTTGAAGTTCCAGCTGTGGCACCAACTGTAGGACCCATGAAGTCCAATAGTTGTTTCCTGTAACTTTAGTGAGAGGCAAATGTGCAAAATTCTGAGGCTCTCAAGTGCATCCTATGTGAAATAGTTCTATACCAGGTGCTTTAGGTTAACAAGAATCCTATGTGTAACCTGTTCAAAAGTATAGTCAGATACCAAGAAATATAGGAGGTTATTTCTTGCTTTTGCATTCACGAAGCAACAAGCAGACATTTTGCTATGCGCTCGCCTAAAGAGAACTAAACAGTTAACACCATCTCATGCTAAAACGTCTGCTTTACAGACCAAAAGGAATAAGGCACCTTTACTTTAAACAGCCTGTTTCCAGTTTTGTGTGGCTGTTAATATTTCTGGACTAGTGACAGAGGCCAAGGCAGGAAAATGGACTGGGTTACTTGTAATTCTTTGAATGTGGACACATCAGCTTGTGGGAAGGAAACTATTTAAAATGGAGCTTAGGGAAAAGGAAAAAAAAATCCCCTTTCCCCATATGAGATTCTTCCATGGTGTTGTCATGCAATCTTGAAAACCTCCATAGAACAGTAGATCACTCTCATTGGCTATATGCAAATGATCTGAGACCCAGTGGTTTCCTGCCAGGGAAAAACTTATAATAACAGAGCAAGAATGCAATCTGAGCCCTTGTTCTCTGAAATCCCTGAAAGAACAGAGTCGTTCTTGACAGGGCAATTTCAGCCCTTGACATTCCAGGAAATAGCTTAATAATGTCATTTAGGCTGAGGTTGTAACCAATCCTAAGACATGGAGACACAAATGCAATATTTAAGATTTAAAATATCAGTTTGGGGACCATCATTTATTTTCACAGAGAATTTAACAACAAAACCACCACAACAACAAAAACTAAGCAAGGCATCCTAATTAAATGAAACATTATCTCTACTAATTAAACCCAATATATGAAAAGGAAGGGTTTCTGCCAAGAAATTACAGATACATCCTGATACTACTTCCTTCCCCTTTGCTTTCCTAGGTACTGGGTCCATGCCATATCCAGGATGTGACACCCAAACAAAACTGTATTTTAATCATTAATATTTACGCAGAAGTTAACCCCACCCTGGGGCCTCAAAGGCCTTTATGAGACATGTTGGCCTTTACATTTCAATGTGTTTCATTTTCTCTGGGTGCAGTACAGCTGAAAAAGGTTACAAGGCTCAGGTTAAAAGTCAGGAAATGGATCAGGGCCCCACACTATGACATCATTTTCTTGCAATGCAATGAAGCAATGACATTTCCTGTAGGAAAAAATGATTAAAGCGGACAGGCAGCCTCACTCGGTGCAGTGTTTGCAGAAGAAGGTGTCAGGCCTGCCACCCTCGGCCTCCCGCGGCCTCCCTCCTGTTCCGTGGCCAGGGCTTCTCAGGGGTCAGAGAGAAAGACTCGGGCCACTTTATTTTGTGACAGTCTTGATATACTTAAAATAAAGGTATGCTAAAACTTAGTTACAGAAATTGTGGATTTTTAAAAATTTGTTATAGCAATGAATACTTTAAGACAAAAGTATATCATTTTTCTGTTTACAAAATAGATTCCAGTTTTATTTTTAAAAATGGCATATAGATAGAGCCACCAGGAATGACTGTGCAGGTCAGCCAAAGAGAAGAAAGAGCAGAGACTAAAACCCGACTCACTCTTCATCGCCAAACCATGCTTGCTGGTACAGGGCTGCCTTTCTCGGACTCATGTGAAGGTCTCATGACCAGCGATAGGTGGTCTCGTAAAGGCACGCCGTCTCAGTTAAACAATGGGCCAGTCTTCCGCTTTTGGTCCTGGGTGTCTCTGTAGCTGTAGGTGTAGCATCTTTTAGAGGCATCTCCAGAAGTGTACATGTGAGGAGGACCTGTTGGATAGCCTCCTGGTACGGTCACCCCAGCACACAGACACACCTTATGAACAGGTGCTGCCAAGGCGCCACACAGGCTGTGCGAGGCACCTGGCTTGGTGAGTAGGGGCACAGGGCTAGGTTCAAGCCCGGTCAGATGATTTTGTGCACAAACTGCATAATTATAGTGGCATTACTGGTCCTCCAGATGGAAGATCCTGCTCTGAATCACATGCAGACAGACCTGCTCCAGACCAGTTGTAGAGACCAGAAGGATTTAAGGGCTCAGGCCAATACACTGGGATTCCATATCAAACAGCTCTTGCCTTCGACTGTGGCCTCGTGGCTCAGTTCAGGCACCTGGGTTTCTGCCTCGGACGTGGGTCCAGGTGGCTGGGTGCCAGGTGAGCGGGGCCTAGAACTAAGAATCTGTTCCCTTGAGTTACTGTTAGAGACTGGAGAGCTGCCTCATAAACAATGGAATAAGACATCCAGCCTTAGAACCTTCTGTCATTTTTCTTCTTCTGGTCTCCCTGCCTGGATTCTCCTGGGAGTGAGCAGAATCTACCCAGCAATGACGGTGACTGCAGATGTGGCAGAAGAGAACACTTCTGCCCGTTTCAAAATAAAAGTGATACTCAGTCGCTTCTCCGTCAGCGGTCAGTGGAAGAGAGAGAATGAAGTGAGAGAAGTTTCTACTGGGAAAAAAAAGAAATAAAACAGTTAAGACTTCAGAAAGGAAAAATCCTAGTACCCGTGATGGATTTACCCACTAGAAGCAATGTTTCTAAATACTGCGCTAGGCTTGCCAAACAGATGTAAGCTCTCTTTGGAGGCTGAGTGGGTGGGTGTCAAGGGTGTTCCCAGGCACTATTTACACAGCGTTCACTAATCAGGAGGGTTTCCACAAATCAATGCACAGTAACTGGATGGACCTTGCAGAGACAAATAGGCTATCTCCGGAAAAATTAGCAAATATCTGAAGGGCTTAACTTTTCCCCTGAATGAATCAAAACACGGGCATAGTTGTCGCACCTTTCCTTCACTGCCCTGTGGTGTTCTCTCAAATGTGTGGGTGGGTCTTCGTAAATGAGTCACTGTTTCCCAGGTCTGTCAAAAGTGTCACTGGTTACAGGTCTAGGAAGCATAACGAGCCTAAGAAGAACTAGAGAACTTTAAACTTTGAGCAAAAATATGAACCGTCCAAACACACAGGGGTTTCATGACTCTCCATTCTTACAGTACCTAATCACTCCCTTGTAAGAACTCACTTTCTATAGTTACACTTATTCGTTTTAATTTATCTTACATTTGGTATATCTGTATAGTTGCAAGACCTGCAGCCTATATTTTTCACCATTTAAGTAACGCTTCCACTTGTCCATACACGTTGAAAGTGTCATTTAACTTAAATACACAGATCAGACTTGTTTAAGACTCTCCCCTTTCACCTTGCTCTAGGCAAGGGGAAAGATCAAAGTCTCCCGTGTATTTCAGGGATGACCCCGTCTTTGTTCGGAACCCTTCTCACAGCTTGTGCTTGCAGAAGCTTCTGCAAGGACGGAATTGTTTTTCTATTCCATAAATCCACTTAGGATGATATTTTAAATTCGTAATATTGAACCACTGTTAGTAGAAAGAATTCTCAGAATTAGATTTTTTAAAAGGTGTTTGTAATTGATATGCTGTAGTAAAACTGAGCCAGAACAATGAAGAAACTCATGTTGTCAATTATGCCGTAAAATAACATGACTGAAAGTTTTTATGTATTTTATTTTTACTTTAAAGTCACCCTGATTTATTAATTCACTAATTTTTGGGTCAAAATATTATACAAAATAAGAGATAATAAGAGATATTATCTTAGTTAGTTCATTAATTTATTATCAGTTAAAAATATGCAGAGTGCCCTCTAGGGTACAAGGTACAATGTTCATAAAACACAGATGATACAGAAATAAACACCTTCAAAAAGTTTGAATGGGTTCAATACTTACCAGGCTAAGGACTGCAAAGTGAATCATTTTACCTTTTTGGGTTTTTGTTTTCTCATGTGCAAAACAAAGGAGCCAAAATTAATTATAAGACCTCTTTAGCTCTAAAATCTGGGACTAAAAGAAATACATGCCAGGCCCTAACCAGTGTGTCTCAGTTGGTAGATATCGGTCTGCAAAGCGAAAGGTTGCTGGTTCAATCCTTGGTCAGAGCACTTGCCTGGCTTGCAGGTTCGGTCCCTGGTCAGTGTGCATGTGAGAGGCAATCAATCAATGTTTTCTTCCTTCTCCTTCTCCCTCCCTTCCCCTCTCTCTAAAAATAAATAAATAAAATAAAATAAAAAGAACTGCATGCCACCGTGCAAAGGGAAATTAAAGTGCAGAAACCTTCGCATGCTTTGTTTGGCAAATATCATGAGGAAGGCAAGCTCAGATTTGAATTATGACTGCAGATAAAGCAATGGATGCTATTATAGACATAGCAAACAACAGGAGGAAAAATATGGAGCTTGGCTGTAAACAGGAGAAAACATCTAAATGAAATGAGCAGACTAGGCTGGAGGGAGACAGAGCAGAGAGCTGTACTGCGAACCTCGGATCAATCAATCACCAAGGATTTTATTCTACTCGGGTTACTTTATTTATTAAGGGATTCTTAAGGGGGCGCCTGAGATAATAAGGCCGAGGATTATAAACCATGCTAAGTATAGCAGACTGCAAAAATATCCTAGCATCTAACTCTATAAGACTAGTGGAGGAAGGGCATCGGTAAGCAGAGAGGACTTAGAAAATATTTTAAGAATGCTCTGAGGCTCAGCTTCAAACAGTGCGTCCTGGCAGAGAACTGTGCAGAAACAACAATTACAGGCAGACAGGGGGTGGTAACAAAAATGGAGTTACTCTCTTTAGGCAGAAACTATGGACAACCACCACTTAGGTGAGGTATTACCAATCTGGTGCAGTCACTTTGGCTGCTAACCAAGATGAATGACACCTGAGTGTCCTAGAAAGATTTCCTACATACTCACTTCTCTCAGAAATAGGAAACTATATGACACCCTGGAATTCTCTGCTCTCTTCCACAATGAGAACCAAGTGAAGCCAACTGCATCGCCCTTTTTGCCTTGCTTACCGGGAAGCTGGAAACAGAACCTAGGCATCAATTTCAGGACCTACATTGAAATTGTTAACCCTCTATTTTAAGATTTTTAACTTCTCACTCAATCTTTTGCTCTTGACAAGTTTACAGTATTTGTATCTTTTGTTACATGTCACCTCTTTCATTCATTCATTTCACAGATTATTTACCAAGCATTTACTATGTGTGAGGCATATCAAGTAGTTTTGGAGGAGGGCAGGTGGAATGTGGCCTGGGCTGGCAGGCAGGAGACTCTGCCTCTGGCTTGCGCTGTGTTTAGGTCGTCCGGCTTGATGTTTATACTTGGCATACAGTTCAAGCATTTTCCAGATGAACAAGGATTCTGGGGCATAGAACTAGTTTTCCTAATACTTCCACCTTCATCTTAGTTAAGAGTGGATTTTTCCTCTGAGTGTCTTTGATCCTACAGCTGCAGACATTCTGGCACCAGAGAGCCTTACAGGTCAAGGCACTAGATAGGACACGCAGAGGTCAGTGAAATCAGGGGACTTCTTAGCAACGGCTGAGAACCTGTGGGGGTGAGCACTGTGGCTTCTAAGATGAATGGGTGATGTCGTTTGTGGTATAAATAAGGGTGCACTTACTGAGCTCTGACTGGGGTACAACTCGTGAGCTGCAGAACAGTGCTGTATGGGGGGGGACCCTCTGAGGAAAAGCAGTCTGTAACCTTTGTGCTTCCTTTAACTTGTGAAGTCTCCTTTTTATGTCAGTCTCCCCAAAATTGAGCATTGTGGGGTACAGAGGCAAAAGTATGAACCTGAATCTCAGTTTCCCCATTTGTGGAATAGAGTAGCTGGACTCACCAGTCTTCTAGCCCCTTCTAGCTCTAATCATTTGTCATATTGTGACAATCAGTTCCACTTCCAGCCTTTGGCCCCACTACTCCACGCAGTCATCATTATCACCCTCTTCGAAAGTAACAAAAACAATATACAAACAAGTACAGCAAAAACACCTAGTACAATGTCAGTACTGAAGGACAAGACTGAGACCTATGTCAGAATTACTGAGTTATAGCAACTTTATTGCTAAACATGGTTACTTTTCAGGCTAGATCACTTTCTTCATAGCATATCCAAGCCCATGGCCAACCATGCTTACACAGATTTTAATATACAGTGTCCAGCATAAATAATGTCCCCCTTTTATTACAAAATCCTAAGCATGTAATTCTGTCACATAACAATATCACACTTAAGCACACCATATGACATTTTAGGTGAAATGTTCAAATTGCTGCCTTTGTCCTGTGAGACTTTCACGCACCCTACTAACCATACTCAAACAGGTGTTACTTCTGCCGGACTCTGTGTGTGTGTGTGTGTGCACCCATAGTTACTCAGTGTTTAGCACAGGAATGTCTGTATAATAAATATGGAAAGAGTAACTTTTGAACTTAAATAGCTTACATGCATTTTTATTTCATAGCAGTGATTTATATATAAAACAAATACCTGGAAGTATAAAAGACACAAATGCTCCTGCCCCATGGACTTTATCATTCAGTGGAAGTGCTTAAAAATGTAACTGACAGCGCTGACTGGTGTGGCTCAGTTGGTTGGGTGTCGTGCAAAGTGAAAGGTCGCGGGTTTGATTCCTGATCAGCGAACATGCCTGGGTTGCTGGTTTGGTCCTGGGTTCAAGGTGTGCACGAGACAATTAATCGATGTTTCTCTTGCACATTGATGTTTCTCTCTTCTCCTGCCCTTCTCTTCTAAAAATAAATAAATCTTTTTAAAAAAATGTAACCAACATTGACTACAAAACATTGTGGTTCAGTGGTATTTAAAATATGTACATATGAAAGCTACAACCTTTTTTAAATCAAAAATCAATATTAGGTATGTCAACCAATAATGGTTGTTGGTGCCAATTCAACATCAACAGAATCCCCGTTTCAGGGTGTGGTGAAGAAGGAAACTTTATGCAAAACAGCTCAGTTGTGACACAGCAGTGCTATGAAAACAGCATGGCTGTGAGGCAGCCCTGGGGCTGGTCCCTCTCTAGCCACACAGCTCTTCTCTGCCCCTCGAAGGTCTGTTCAACCCTGTGCCAGTCTGCTTTGCACTGTGCTGGTCTGCTTGGCTCTGCCCTGGCAAGAGACATCTTTAGTGTTTCAGCTGAGCTAGAGTGATACAGTCTTCAGGGAAAGCATGCTCCCCAAGATAGAGGGAAGGGAGGAAGGAGGACTCCTCAGGCAAAGGAGGACTTCAAATCCTGACAGCTTGATTGCTCTGCAAGGCACTGTCCTCACTGGTCAGGATAGAGCCTCTCTGATTGGTCAGAGCTATGCAGCTCCAATTGGATGAGGAACGCCTCAGTCCCATTGGTTGAAATAGGACTCCAGGAACTCCTTTATAAAGGCTGGCTCAGATGGCAGGAACAGAGTGCAGTCTGGCAGTTCAGTGCAGTGGCAGGGATTTCAGCGCAGATTTCTCTGTGAAGTGCAGTTTGCGAGAGAGGCCCCTGTGCAAAATTGGTTGCTAGACTCTACATTAAAAAAAAAAATTAAACCCAATTAACCTCTAGGAGCCCTTCTTAGTAGGTGTCTTTTTCCCTCAGGGTTCACAGTACTACCTACCATAGTAAACGCTGCGTATATAAAAAGGTAACAAAAGTCCCTACATTTCATAGCTCTGTAATCTGATAAAAATGGTATTTTTCCTTCCTTCCTTCCTTCCTTCCTTCCTTCCTTCCTTCCTTCCTTCCTTCCTTCCTTCCCTCTTCCTTTCTGCAGTTATAACAATTACTGAATGTTTACTATGGAGAAAGCATAGAGATAGGCACTTTTGAGAACAGAGGCATGATTTCTTAATGGTTCTTGCCTTCATGGATCTTAAAATACAGTGGGAGTGAGGAAGCAGCTAACAAAGTAGAATGGAAAAGAAGTATCAGTAAAGGGCCATCAAGAACACTTAGAGGACAGCGTTATTGTGCCCAGGCATTAGGAAAGGCTTCATAACAGAGGTGGCCCTTGACCATGATCTGGAAAATGAAAAGCATTTTAATGGTAGAAACAAAGGGAAAGGTTATCTCAGAAAGAGGAATCAGTGATAACAAAGATCAGATGCCTGGAAATTAATGCACACCTTAGGAGTAGCAAGTAGATTGGAATGATTGGAGCATGGAATCCAGAAAAGCTTCGAGGCGATAAGGCCAGGAAGTTAGGATGGAGCCAGCACAGGAAGGGCCTCCAATGCCATGTTTAACCTACTGATTCTATTCAGCTAACAGTCGGGAGCCAGTGCACGTTCATGAGGGCAAAAACAAATAGGAGGCTGGGAACGTATTCGATATCAAACAAGTAACTCTGAGCTGAACAATTGCTAAGGAGCAATTGAGCCTAGAAAGAAAAGGTCTTCTAGATGAGATTTAGGGGCAATGGTGAAACCAAAGAAAGTCTTTAGTAGGGACGTATCGAGACCCTTCATCTAGCCAACTCCAACATACTCTGTAGATCTCAAAGTGATTATCTCTTCCTCAGGGAAGACTCCCTGCACCTTGATCAAAGCACATCTCTCTGCTGTGGCACCACAGAGGTCCTTGTACCTTTCCTCGGCAGTACTTAGTAGTTTATTTATTTATTTTTAAATATTTTTAGTAGTACTTATATTTAAACATTTACCTGCATTTGACTAATGTGTATATACCTCATTGGACTATAAGCTCCATAAGGGCAGGGGTTATGTTTCTGTTTTGCCCTTCAAGTTTACTGTAGGCTACCAAATGTGTTTGACCAGAGTAGGGAATAAAATAGAAGATTAATAGGAAGAAAGAAGGGAGGAAGGAAGGAAGGAAGGAAGGAAGGAAGGAAGGAAGGAAGGAAGGAAGGAAGGAAGGAAGGAAGGAAAGAATGGACACACTGTTGGAAAAGAGTAAAGAGAAATAAAATATAAACTTTGGAACCTGATATACAGGTATAGTGGTTTTTAAATGTGGCTGCAAAATTGTTTGACACTGCTCTCATCAAAAAGTGAGATCTATATCCTTTGCCCTTAAATCTGGGCAGTCTTGTGACAAACAGAATGCAGTGGGAATGGCAGCGTGTGATTTCCCAGGCTAGGCTGGAAGCACTTGGTTCTCTTGGTATGCTCACTCTGGGAGAAGACAGCTACTATGCTAGAAGTTTGACCACCTTGGGACCACCAGGCTGGAAAAGCCTGCATGATGGATAAGCCAGGTGTTCCAGTTGACAGGCTGAGCTCATCTCTGCCAAGAAATGTAACTGAGCTTGTCCTGAACCCCCCAGACCATCTCATCTGCTGGCTGAGCACCTTTGAGTGGCCTGAATGATTGTCTTGGGAAGCAAAAGAATTGATCTGCTGAGCCCTGCCTGGCCTTCTAACCCATAGAACCTGTATGCACAATAAAAAGGTTGTCATTTTATGCCAGTAAATTTGGGGAGATTTGTTACAAAGTAATAGCAATGGGCATTTACTGAAGTGTCAGTAGAATCCTCCCCAATAACCTCTGTTAACAGTTGAGTAAACAGAAATGCAGAGAGATTAATTAATTCACCCGTGGCTCTAAATGGCAGCAGTAAAGTAAGACTTAAGAACCAGGCCTCTGACACCCAGGCCAGGGCCTTTTTCTTTCTAATATGAGAATGCATTAAGAAATTTTCTGTAGAATTACATGCAAGGTCCAAAGAACAACTCTCTCATGTGACAATTTTATTTCCATTAATGCCTTATTCCTATTGATCATTAAACAGATTAGTCAAACTCCTTGGCATATAAACAAAAAGTGAACTGTGGCCTTACTTCTCCAGAGCTTACGAATGTGGTAGATGATGTAAACATTTGTGTGCAACTACCTCCCAATTAGAGGAAGGAGCATGTTCAAGTATATAAAACACACTAACACTTCTTCTTAAGTTCATGGCACTTGAATTCTTAGCTGACTAGGTTTTCGAAGCTGTCAGGTCCAAATTCACTGACAGATCTTTTCTGCTGAAAGAAAAATGCTGCCTCTATTAATATCAATCTTTTCCTCTTCAGAACACTTGCTTGCTAGTGATTTATTATCGACAAGCTGCTTCCTGCTCCTTTTGAAAGTTAGGTTTAAAAAAAAAATTCTGCAAGTGGAGGAAGAATTCCTCATTTCTTGTCCCCAGGGCAATTTAGTTGAGGCTAATCTTCAGGGGAGAGTTGGGTATTTTCAACTCACAATGATGCTGCCTGGTACCACACAAAAGAGAAAAGGATCGCGCTGCTGTGTCTGATGTCAATTGGGAACTAATCCAAAAACAAATAAGGAAGACCAGCTCATGCAGTGTGTGTGGGAAAAGATTCTTTTACACGGTGGAACTTGGCAATTATATTAGAAAAATGGAAAATTTCTTTCTTAAAAAGATCAAAGATATTAATTATCCTTTGTTAGTGGCAATGCCATTATTTTTTAAAAGACTCCATTTGAGGAAAACAACTAAATAATCTGATGCATATGTTTCCCATAACTATATCTCAAAAAAAACTATGTTCACTGATGACTCAAAAGTTAATGTTAATCTTATTACATTTTTCCTGTTACTACAGTGAAACCCATCAGAAATCTAAGGAAAGACAGATGTTCAATTCAATGCAACTCAGAATCCCTCATAACCACAGCTTCACCGATTTTAACAAATGTTAGTTTCTTTAAAATCCCACTTGCGGTGTAGAAGGTACTTGACGGTGTACAGGTACTTGCGGTGTACAAGGTCCGTGTACATGGCTTTAGGTGACGTTGGGTATTAGGACTCTCCCAGTTACAAATGGCAGAACAGCCAACTCGAACCAGTTTTAACAAAAAAAGTGAGATTGATAGGCTTACATACCAGAAATAGACAGGTTGAGAACTCGCTTCAGGCACAGCCAGAAGAGGGGTACACTGGGGTGAGGCTTCCGCCTCCAGAGTCTGCCTCTCTCCATTCTCCTCAGTGTTGGCACCTTGCTCAGGCAGGCTCAACCCATGTAATGGAAAATAGCCACTGGCAGCTCTCAGCTTACATTTGGACAGTTTCCAAACCCAGTAGAAGTATTCTGGATCACCACAGACACATCCTGGAGTTCTGTCTTGGCCCCCTTGAATCACGTGCCCACTCTTGTGGAATTCTTGGTCACACCTATAAGGTACTGCAAATGTAGAATTTACCTGGAGTTGTAGCTAGATTTCAGCATGATTTATTTTTAATTAAATCCTTGCCCTAAAGAAAGTATATAAGATGGCATGCCAAGTTATACAGCTAAACTTTCCAGAAACTTTCTCCTAAGCTACTTTCCCAGACATATCTCACCTTCTTTTCAATTCCAACCTTACAAAAAGAATAATCTGTATTTGCTTGGTCTATTATTTTTTCCCACAATCCTCCTTTTGTCTAATCCCACTTCTCTCCTAAAATGGTTTTCCTAAACATCACTCATCACCTCTCAGCAGCCCAGTCTGCTGGTGTTTTTTCAGTGCACCTTTTGCTTGTCCTCTTGGCATTATGAGGCACTTTAAGCCACTCTCTGTTCCTTGGATCTCTCTATTCCTGAAGCTTGTTCTCCTTTGATAGATTCCCCTTGGCTTTCTCTACTAACTTCTGTCTGTTCAGCATGCTCCCAAAGGTAGATGTTCTCCAAAGTTGGATGCATTCTTCTTTTCTTCTAACTTCACAGTCTCTCATTGTACAATTTCATGCAGTTCCATGTTGACTTTAGGATCTATAAGTCCAGTTTCCTCTCTACTACACAATAAATGTTAGTGTTCCCCAGTGCTGAATGTCTATATTAGTTCGTTTAGGCTGCTGTAACAGAATATCATAGAGTTGGTGGCTTATAAACAACAGATCTGGAGGCTGGAATTCCAGGATCAAAGTGCCAGCAGATTGAGTGTCTGACAAAGACCTATTTTCTGCTTCACAGACAGCAGTTTTCTTGTATCCTCACATGGCAGAGAAGGACGAAGAAGCTCTCTTGGGTCTCTTTTATACAGGTACCAATCCCATTTACCAGAGCTCCACACTCATAACCCAATTGTCTCCCAAAGGCCCTACTTCCTAATGCTATCATCTTAAACCTCAGGATGTCTGCATATGTACTGGGGGGAGGCCACAAACAGTCAGTAGTGATGTCCTTCCATCACCTTAAACTCAACATTTCCAGAAACAATTCTTTAACTCATGTTGTCTTCTGAGCCCTTTAAAATGTCACAACCATTCTTCCAGTCATCCAGGGTTGAAGGGAATGATTTTCACTATTCATTCTCACCTCATATCCAGCTAGACTTCCAAAGAGCCCCAGACTCCACTTTTCTATCCCCTCTGCCACTGTAGTTCACACCTTCATCCACTCCCATAACTTCCCAGCTTCTTATTTATTTTACCTAAACAGTCTAACTGAAAACACATGCCCAATACCCTGAGAGTTGGTCATTGCATCCCATGCAAGAAGTCCAAAATGTTTAATTTTCAAGGTTTTCTATTACTAACATCTATTCTTTCTAATTTCATCTCCCACATGTTCATCTTAGGCATTCTCTAACTGAGTTACACCATCCACCCTTCCGTTATTATTTCTGCTTCAATTAGTATTCTCTATCTATCAATGCTCTACTTACTCTATAAGACTCGCCTATGGTAGACAACAGTGCAGTTCATCAAGTATTTTTTGTTTTCTCCCTGTTAAACATGTGGTAGATCGCACTCGTCTTACCTCTCTCATCCAGCAGAGTCATGTGACTGGCTTTGAGTGGTGAGGCTTAAAAGATGTCAGCAGCCCAACATCAAAAAGTGAAGTCATACTTTTTATTACATGAAGACAACCTAAATACATTTCTTGTTCCTGCTACTTATCCCTTATGGTTTGAATGAAGGCTCTGGTCCGTGACATCTTGGACTGTCAGATCAACCATTGACGAAGCCAATCCTACTAAATTGTAAAGTGTCTGCCCAGAAGTGGTCAGAGAGAAGGCAGAAGTTTTGGTAGTATATCGGTCAGGGCAGGTAAAATTGTGCTGCATAACCATTATCTTGATTTTCATTACCATTGTTATCAATAAATCTTGCCTTTTTATATAGTATAAGGAAAATCTCATGGTATGTGTTCTTTTGTGTCAGACTTCTCTCCCTCAATATTATACGTGTGAGATTCATTCATTTTTCAGCGTATATTGTAGTACATTTTTTTATTGCTCTGTAAGCATACCATTATATAGCTAGACCCACAATTCATCTCTCCATGTTTCTGTTGATGGTCAATTGGGCTGTTCTCATTATTAAGAATAATGTTGCTAAGACATGTCATTTGTAAACATATGAATGCATTTTTATTATGGTCCCTAGGAGTAAAATCATAGGATATACATGTCCCGCTTTAGGAGACACTGCCAAACTCTTGTCTAAAGTGATTGATTATACCAACTTACATTCCTACCAGCAGTTGTGTGTTACTCTGTATCTTTGCCAGTTCTTGGTATTGTCAGTCATCTCAATTTTAGTCATTCTGGTAAAAGTGTAATAGAATCACATTGGTATTTTTCTGATGCCTAATAATATTTATTGGCCATTTGAGTATCTTCTTCTGTGACACCTTTGCTCCAGTCTTTTATGCACACTTTTCTACTGCATTGTCTGTTTTACTTCTTATTGATTTTTAGAAGTCCTTTAAATTTTCTGGCTATGAGTTATTTCTGAGCTCTATGCCTTGCAAATACATTCTTCTATTTTGTGGCTTGCTTTTTAGTCTCTTAATGGTGACTTTTGTCCTCGCCCGAGGACATTTTTTTTTTTTTAGAGAGATAGGAAGGGAGAGATAGACAGATAGACAGACAGAAACATCGATGTGAGAAAATCATTGATTGGTTGCCTTCTTGTACACACCATGACCAGTAATCAAACACATGGCTTTTCAATGTACAGGACAATGCTCCAGCCAACTGAGCCACACTGGCCAGGGATTAATGGTGCCTTTCGATGGCAGAAGCTCTCAATTTTATCAAAGTCCAATATACCGGTCTTTTCCTTTATTGTTAGCATTTTTTGTGCCCTGTTTGAGAAATATTTTCCTATTCAAAGTTACAAAGATACTTCCTTATGTTAATTTCTATAAGTTCTAGCTGAACAAGTTTTTTCTTTTCACATTTTGCTTTATAATCCATCTGGAATTACTTTTTTGGTATGGTGTGAGATAGGTCAAGATTCATTTTTCACACATGTGTAATGTAATTTGACCTATTACACACATTAATCATTTATCAAATCTCAACTTCCCTAAGATTATTATATCATTCTTGAGGTTCCTAAAGCACTGTCAGGTGGCAACCCCTGGTAAAAACTCGTCAGGTTTCCCTGAAATCATTTTATTGGTAGGAGGTGGGGAGAGACCTCCTTATTCTAGATAGCAGCAGACTGGCACTTCCTCCCTAACCAGCAATTTTAAGGCTTTGAGGAAATAATTTTTGTCCACCAAAATAAAGAAATTCTGTCCTACTCTTTGGATCTTTTCAGTCCACCAGCACACATATGTCCTTTATCATAAATTAAATTGCATTCTCTTCCACAGTATTTCATGGACTTATTTGTGTGTGTATGTGTGTGTGTTTATGAATTTCAGTATTCTCCATATAGTGAATGCTTAACAGATAGTGGACTATAGCCTATTAGCTATGGAAATATGTTCTCCCACCTCCTCAAATGTTGACCCATAAAGAACAGCTTTAAAAAAAAGCAGCCAGATGCAGCTCATAGAAGGACCAAAGACCTGCCTCTGGATAAAATGGCCCAGGTTTTTGCTCCAGTCCTATTTCCCATGAGTGGTGGGACCAAATGCAATTCCTTTAACCACCCTAAGCTCACTCCCATTCATCTGCTCACTCCAGATAATATTACCCTAGTAGTATAATGGGCTTTGTATTAGTATTTCGTAGGGCTGATGTGAGAACAATTACATATAAAGTTATTGTATCACTGCCTCCCATGACACGGACACTGGCCTGCAGTTTCTGTGGCATTATGGATGAGATATGAGACAGATTCACATGGACTGCCAAGTCCTGTGGAGGAAAAGGAACAGCACGTCCACTCTCTCAAGGGGAGAGCTCACCGACCCTTGCCTTGACAGATTTTTGTTGGGTTTCAATTTGCACAGGAATAGAGGTAAAGTTCATTAATCATTGTTCAGCAGTAAGGATCAAACAATGGATAGCATACAAAGAACTCTGAGGGCCTATTCTGAGTCCAGGGTCTGTTAGCTAAAGGGCCACAAAATTTTGGGAAACAAACTCATTTCCTGATCAGACCTTTATCATTGAATCGAGAGCAGCCTTAGCAAAGCAGGTTCCACAGGATTTTACGTATTCTTTGTTAGGCCTAATCACCCTGGGAAACCCACCCTTTCCAGCACAGGGCTGTACTACCCTCTGTCATTGTTTCAGGCTTAAATCAGGCAGGGGAAGTAAGGCAACCAAGAAATTAGGAGACTTCCCCCAGACAGAATGAGGACTCAGGCTATGTCAAAGCTGAGGGGCCAGGGTCCATCATCCCCTTTTGCTGTAGCCCCCCATGTCCTTCCCTGGGGCCTCCATGTGATCATGCCTGTCTTAGGTCGTCCCCCCCTTGGGGAATCTTACCCATCATTGGTTAACTAATCAAGCATTGGGGGCCAGTTATGGATGAAGTAAAAGGAACAGAAGCAGCGCTCCGGCCAGGCAGATAAGCTTTGTCTCCTAGTGGCTTATGGTCCAAAGGTCGCTCACTCAGCCTTAGCCATGGGGGGGTTATAGCTCCTGAAATCAGGCAGGGCAGTTCCTAACATTCCCATATACACCACACCTATTAAATGTTACACATTATTATTTCTGCTATTAATGCAGAAGCCCAACTAATCATTATCCTAAGGCCCTCCAAAAGAAGAAATTAAAAAACTTGATATAAGGAGGTGAAATTTCTGGTTTTCATTAGTATACACACAGCCAAATGTTTTACCATAAGTGCTCAGGTTTCTTCTTCACTGTCCAAAGGCATACTTTAGTAAAAGAAAAAATATCTTGAATGTCAAGCTTTTTCCTAAGATTGAGTGAAATAAATAGGTAATAAACATGCCAGCTGTGAAATGGAAAAGAAATGTGTTCTATGGTTATATTCTCCTTGGATTATCATAGTGACATTGGTTTGGAATATCACTTCCAAAATGACTTTTTCATTTGACTCCAAATCTCCTGGGGCAGGAAAGTCCTCTGTAATTGAATAGGCCCTTAGTGATATGTAGGGAAGAAAGAATAATTATAGTCACCAAAAATAATTCAATATTAAGATTATAAAGCCTTTAAACTTTAATTGATATAATAATGGGGACTAAAGGGCATTTTTGTAAAGACTACGCGGTATGCAGACAAACATAAGATGAATGCAGCTATCAGAAGGGCTCAAGATTACTCCTTTCACTTTTTTTCCACATAAATTCTAGGAATTACTCTGAATTTGTCTTTTCTCAGAAAATGAAGGACATTGGCTACTTCAAATAAGAATGCATCTCTTTCCTAGAAGTAACTTTGAATAACTTTGTGGTTTGTTTGATATGATCGCTTGTTTTTTCCAAACACATCAGGGCTTCCAACACCTACTTGATGAGCAGAGTTTTGGGTTTTTTTAAAAGATTTCTTTTATTTATTTTTAGAGAGAGGGGAAGGGAGAGAGGGAGAGAAATATTGATGTGTAAGAGAAACATCAATAGGTTGCCTCTCACATGCACCCTGATAGGGGACCAACCCGCAACCCAGCATGTGCCCTGACTGGGAATTGGAATGGTGACCTTTCTCTTGATGTTGGATGATGCTCAGCCAACTGAGCCCACTGGTTGGGGCTGATAAGCAGTTTTAAAGATGACGCAAAGAATATCTGAGCTGCAGAGAACTTGTGAGCTATGCAAATATCTCTTCCTTCTAAAACATTTCTCGAAAATGAGAGGAAAGATCAGAGTAATGCTCTATCCGGCCCTTCCAGCATCCCAGTGTGCCCCCATAGACAGGTTTCTTTCAAAGCCTGGTTAAGGTGATTTTGGGGCTACTGGGTTTGAAAAGGTGTGGGAATCCTTGGTTCTGTTTTCCTTGTGGGGCAAAAATTTAAATAACAACAGAGGCTCAATATAATGCTCCTTCAATGATGTTTAAGTTAGAGGCATATAATACTGTTCCACATGCAGGCAAGCAACAAACTGAGAACCAGGAATATACAATATGAGGAGAGACAGACGTTAACTTGGGTAAAAATCCATTTCATTAACAGTTATACCTCTCCAGTTGCAGTTGAAGAGAGAAACCAATTACAAGAGGCCTACTAAGGCACTGGAAACAAAGCAGAAAATAAACAAATGGAACTATCTCAAATTAAAAAGCTTCTGTACAGCTAAAGAAATCATCAGCAAGACAAATAGGGGACCCACTGTACGATAGAACATTTTTAACAGTGATACATCTGACAAGGATTTAATCTCCAAAATGTACAAAGAACTAATACAACTCAATGCCAGGAAGACAAACAACCCAATTAAGAAATGAGCAAAAGGCCTGAATAGATACTTCTCCAAAGAGGACATACAGAGGGCCCATAGACATATGATAAATGCTCAACATTACTAATCATCAGAGAGCTGCAAATTAAAACCACTTCACACCAGTCAAAATGGCCGTCATAAACAAAGCAACAAACAACAAATGTTGAAGAGGTTGTGGAGAAAAGGGAACCCTAGTGCACTGTTGGTGAGAATGCTGCCTGGTGCAGCCACTGTGGAAAACAGTATGGAGTTTTCTTTAAAAATTAACAACGGAACTGTCTTTGACCCAGCAATTCTACTTCTGGGGATATACCCCAAGAATCCCAAAGCATCAATACAAAAAAAATATATGCACTCCTACGTTTATAGCAGCACTATTTATAATACCCAAGATTTGGAAGCAGCCTAAATGCCCATCAGTAGATAAGTGGACAAAAAAAGCTGCAGTATATTTGCACAATGGAATATTATGCAGCAGCAAAAAAGAAGAAACTCTTCCATTTTGCAACAGCATGGATGGACCTGGAGAAAATTATGCTAAGTAAATTAAGCCAGTCAGTGAAAGAAAAATGCCATATGATCTCATTTATATGTGGAATCTAAGGAAAACAATGAACTAAGGAACAAAATAGTAACAGAAGCTGGGGTACATGAAACAGACTGACAGCTGCCCGAAAGGAGGTAGAGAGGATGGGATGAAAAATGGTAAAGAGATTAACCAAAGAACATTAATGCACAACCCGTGGACACGGACAACGATATGGGGATTGGCTTGGGGAGGAAGGGGTGGGGCCGGCTGGAGATGGAGATGGAGGTTGTTTATACTGACAGTATAAACAATAAAAATAAAAATTTTAAAGAAGAGAGTCCTCCTAAAAAAAAAAAAGAGTCCTCCTTATTACAAAATAGCACCCATGATGGTTTTCTTAGGTTGTGTGTAAAGCAGCATCTATGGTTTACCTAGATCATCTATTTTTAACCAGTATGCCACAAGAATTTTTAAATCATGCAATAGCTGGCTATTTAGTCAAAGGCACTGACCTCTTTTCTTTTCTATTTTCAAATTTAAAAAATGACAACAGCCAACACAACAATAGCCATCCAGTGTGATGAATCAAAATTATGTCTATTTTTTGTCAGATTGTCAAAAATATATTCCTTGGTGTGCCACAGAATTTTCATAATTAGTGTATGTGTGCCATGAGATAAAAAAGGTTGAAAATCGCTGACCTAGGTGGATCTAGAGAGGAAAAATCTTAGGCTCCAGGTCCTTCCAAATCCCTCTCTGAGTTCCACAGTGATAAGTCAGTAGGATGGGGTCCTGGTGTTCACCCCTGGAAATGGACCAGGTAAGAGCTGGTCACCTTTCCCACCACCCTCCACCCAATCCCAGCAGTCTGACACTATCCCCTCACTTCTCTCAAGGCATATGATTATTTCAAAGAAAATAGAAAGCATGCCTAAAGAGTATTTAGCCAAAAAAAAAAAAAAAAAAAAGCCTTGCTATTAGCTTTTAAATTGAAGATTTGACTAATTGGCTCCTGTAGTGAAAAAGTCCTATTGTATATGCACCTCTGTACCACAAAATTATCTTCTTCCTTCTAGAACTTCTTTAATTAGTCTTCTATTGTTAAAGTTCCTTCTAATCTCTCAACAACACCCTCCCACCCCCCGCGGATCAAATACTTCTACCATCCTACAAATCACTGGCTAATGGGCAGCTCTAGGGTAATATTTTCCTTCAAAATTGGACAAAAAATATGGATAACATTTTTTTACTCAGGAACTGTGCAGCATTAGTACTCGAGCACAACTGGCCACATACTATCAAATTTCAGGCAAGCCACTTAACCTCTCTGCCCTTTCTCCATCTGGAAATTCTGAAGATAAGCAGCTCACATCAGCAATACTGTTTCAAAGGCAAACTGGTAAAAGACTGAACAGCGCTTTACAAATATTAAGTGCTCTGCAATTACTGCTTCTTGTGACAAACTCTATTTTCAGACACGTCCAAAATACCAACAAGTGCCCCCTGACTGCTAATCTAAGTTGAACTGTATGATCTGGACAAAAATACAGCAGGAAGGGAAATTAGTCCTAAGTAGACCTTTGCTGCTGTGAAAAATGGTGCTTCTGGAGAGACATTTGAAGAAGGAAATTTTGATGTACATCGAACGGGGATGTGAGAACAAAAAACTACTGCTCCAGCAACTGATTCCTTTATTTCCTTCTAACCTTTCAACCCAGATTGCCTCAAAAATTCTCCTTTGTTAAAATGTGTAATTTGAAATGATACTCCAGCAAGGGTGGGCATCTTGTCTATTAAGCACAAGGCATTACTGGAAGAGCAGAATTGGAATTATCTTCAACGTAAAGTTACACAAACTTAAACCTTGAAGGAGGTCAGTTCTCCATAAAAATTTCCTCACTCGTGATTGTTAAACTTCATTGTTCTTTTAGCCAACAAAGTGCCCTTGAAAAACACATTATTTTCTCAACTGTTTAATTAATCAATCAACAATTAGTTATTGACCTTTATTTAAAGCCCTGTGCTCAGTCCCTGTGTAGGATATAATTTAAAAATGAAAACAAAAGAAAACAAGAGATAGTAGCTCTTGCTCTTAAGAGCTCTGAATTTAATTGGACAGATAAGACATATACTTGGGACAAGATAAGCGGCACCACCAGGCCGTCACAGATATGGGCCAAATGGCTAGTTCAAATGGTAAGTGAGAGACCAAGGGGCATACTGCCCTGGGCCAGGCTGGTCAGGAAGGTCTTCTGAGGATAAGCAGGATAAGCACTGGATCTTAGTGTTTTGGGGTGGGGGTGGGGGGATTAAGAGGAACTAATCTAAAGATGACTGTGTGCAGTAAACGAAATGAAAATTACAATACAAGCCAATTATACCCATTATCATCTCCTCTCCTCTTGTCTCCTCTCCCACACTCGTGCATGCACACACACAAGCATGTGACACATACGGGGATAAAGAGGTAATTATGCCACACTTTTTGGCCTTGAAACATTAAACAAATTTCTGTTGCCCTTATTTTTCCTCCCCTCTTGCCTCTCTCCCCTAGTTCTGCTCCTTCCTTCTTTCCTTTAACCCTAATCTGTTTAGAAACCAGACTACTGGTCACTTTGAACAGTCCTGGGGCCCTACGAAAAATGCAGAAATTCTTGTGGCTGCTTCTGAGGAATTCCAAGCCTTCCAGGTCTCAGAATCACAGAATCCTATCAGCGAAGAAGCTCAGAAAGACTCTCTGTCTGTGCTCCTGTGCTTCACGCCTGACCCTGAAGCCTTGACCAACTAGCCTGGGTGTCTGGCCCCCTCCTAATATGGTTTTGAGGTCATTAGAAGAAAAAAGCCTCTGGGATTCTTCAACTGAACTATTCAGAAATCAGCTCTAAGTCTGTCAGATTGTGATGATGATGATGATGATGATTATTATTATTGCCACTCATTACTTGTATTAAATGAGTTACTACACATGAGTGTTAGTTACAGCACTAATTTTGGTAAAATGCTGACAGCACCTATCTGAAGATCTAATATCAAATCAAGAGCAGGCTGCTGGTCAGCAGAAACTAACGGTCTCCATTGTAGTGTCTTCCCTGATTCTATCCAGTGGACATTAAGGAAGAACAGGAGAAAAGAACAAAAGACAGGAGGGGAAAACCTTTATTAAGGACTCCCCTAGGAAGTTACCTGAGAAGTAAGTTGAGGTGCCCCAGAGTCCATGCTAGTAATTTTAGATTTACGATTTGTTGTGCTTACAGATAACAACTGAGCCAACTTGTTGGGCTTTTAAAATAGAACTATAGCCTGGCTCTCCCATATTTGACTGGCTCTCAAGTTATAATGTGTTCTTTTCATTGCAAATAAAACAAATTACTTAGACTTGACTGACCATATCATGTGCTGTCTAACTATTCCCACCCCGAAACCCCCGACCCAAACACACACACGCACACACACACACACACACACACACACACAGACCACCACCACTACACATTATATATAGTGGAAGAGTCTAATTTAGACAATGAAGAAACAGACTTTTTCCAACAGAAAAACAGAATTCACTAAATAATAAATAAGTCCCTTTTATAATCATTCTGTTACAATAATTGTTCTTTAATGTAAGAGGGTTTCACAAAAGATACTCTTTCTTCCTTAAGAAAAGGGGGTTTGTGGGTCCTTCTTGGCTTTGAGGACCATTTACAAACTGGCATAACCCTGGAGACAAGTTTGGAACAAGACTCAGTGATGCACAGAAGCCTTAAAATTTAATTTTAAACATTTGAATTTGTGACATTTGAAAGAAATAGCCTATTAAAAGATAGAATTAAGCATGGTCATTCCCATAGCCTTTGGCAAAAACTACAGACATTGTCATTATTCCCTTCTAACTATTCATTTACTGGAACTAGCAGTTTTTATTCTTTTTGAAAAATTCAATACATGAAACTAAAACTTAAAAATCAAGACATTGCTGCTTTAGATTAAGCAGTATTTTTAATTTTAAAAACCTGGTCAAAATAATTTATTTTGAAGAATTTTTATTGTTATGTTACTGATGAAGAAAAAAAATAGTCAACATGTTCATTTCTGTTTGAATTTTTCTTTTCACTTGACTTTTTTGCGTGGTTATAGTCATTATCTGACTGAAAAAGACTGATTTTTCTATACATCCGAAGTGTTTGTAAAACTGTCTTTTTCTTTCTCTCTCTTTTTTTTCCAGGCAACTCTCCTGAAAATGCCTAAAGTTAAAGGGGGTTATTGATGTCTCCCGGGACTTTAATGGCAAGAACAGCTTTATCTCCTAGCAAGACAGACACTACACAAATGTTTAGTTTACTCCATATCACATAGTTAACAAGGTGCTTACAGTTTCAAGGAAAACATTGTATAAGACCTTGCCTGGAGGACTTAGCATTCTAGGAAAAAAAAGAAAAGACCTAACAGATAAGTCTGAAGAGACTGGAATTTTAAAACAACTTCTATTTACACGTAATCCTACAGGAAAAGGTAAAGAATAAAGTGCGACTTGTTAGGAAAAGATGAAAATAAATGTAAAAGGCAAGGAAAGAGGTTGTGTTTTTTTTTAATTTCTGCCAGTAAGAACACCTATCCTAAGAAGATGGCACATGCATTGAAATGGCCATCCTTTCTGACCTAACAGTCCCAATCTTATTTTTCCAACTACAGGAAAACCTGATGAAAATAGGTCTTTCATCTAACTGGCATGTTTCAGGTGAAGGCTAAGTATATCTTTCAGCTAAACTTTAAAAACACGGTTCATCTGTAAGCTGTGCTGGCCCTTTTCTCAGCTCTGTCCTCTGTCCTTCCATTGTCACCAGGAAGGGAAGGTAATGAAGGGTCTTAGCAGGCTCCTCAGGAGCCTGTGCTGCCTTGACTCACCAACGCGCTTTGTTTGTTAAAAAGTCACAGGACTGACATTTATGGGCCCTTCAGGCAAATGAGCTCAGAAAGGAGCGATTCTGAATCCTAAAGCTGTTTTCCAGCTGCTGGGGATGGTCGGCTTGGGGCACCAACAATCCATACAAAATCCAAAGTTATTCCAGCCGTCTCCCCTCCTTTTCTCATGTCAAGCTATAAAACACAAAAGCGGCACAATGGCTGCAATATATTGCTAAACTTTGTGGAGGCATGAGGAAGAAATTACATGCACCTCTGTGAGAAAAAGAGTCTTGAAAGACCAGTTCTTTGCTCAGACCCCATGAGTTAAATTGTTTACAACAGACATTGTGGTTATGGTTTTCTGCCATGTGCTGTCTGCCGGGTTCTCACTGCACGTCCTAAACACTTAAGCCGAAAGGCTTTAGGATGTCTTTGGAGGCCACAATTTGGAGAAAACAACTTTATCTCGGTGGGAGACTGAGGACATATACAAATATTTGTTGGATTCCTTCTCTCTTCTTTGACAAGGAGCTTATCAAACTCTCCTCAAGCAAATTGTTACGAAAGTAAATGATTTCATGGAGAAGAATTCTTGTGGTTTAGAATTTTAAGGCTAGAGACTTTAGTCAGATGACGCTCTAGGTTTACAGGGAATTGGAGGCAAGTTGGAACATAGCTTGTCAAAAGTCAAAAAGGTTCAGGACGTACACCTTGTGTGGGACTTTCAGGAGAGGCCGAGCAGTTTCAGATGTGGGTATTGAACAATAGCGGAGGGGTAACATTTCCACACATATGAGAGAGAGGGGACAATCAGAACAGTAGAACTTCACATTGACAGGAGTGTACAAATATTCATGTACCATATGTTGATCATCTCCTCTCTGCTTAAAATCGTCCAGGGATTTCCCACTGCTTTTCGAGGGAGCTCGTGATCTGGCCTTCCCACGTCTATAAGTGCTGCCGCAGCGCCCCACAGGGCAGCCTTCCCCATTTCTCCTCTCTCTGCTGTCCGCAGCAAGCCCTCTGCTGTCCTTGCTCAGGCTCACCCACCCTGCAGCCCCTGGGTCTCTGCTCATCAAGCTGCCTTGGCCTCGATGCTCTTTTTTCACCTATTTGCTGGACCCACCATCATTTGAAATGATTTTTTAAAGTTATTTGTTTTTGATATGTTTCCACTACACAATAAGCATCATAAAGTCAAAGGTCATGGCTCTCTTGTGATCCATTCTATCATCAGGATTTATCACAATATCTGGTCGATGGGCAGTACACAAACATTTATTAAATAGAAGAATACAAATGAAAACACTGGGGCAATTTCCTGGAGCTCTCTCAAATCCTTACTAGCAGAATTTTGCCGATCACTGGTTTCTAGTAGTAGATAGAATAGATTCAGGTAAGAGTTATCATTGACATTTATTCAGAAGTCATGTCTTCAGTTGACATTTATGTTTTTGGAGAGATCACTCGAGAGAAAAGTTTTGAGGATGAGACCAACTGAAGCCAACTGCCCAGGGTAGTCAGGAGGGTGAGCCAGGTTATATATTGGGTTTTCCTTTCTCTTTGACCATGTCTCAGCCCCTTCCACACCTTTCTCTTCTCTGAGCTATTCCTTGAATGCTGTGGTTGTGGGTACCTGCTCTTTCTGGTTTTCCTTTTTTTCTTATTTCAGGCACATGCACTCTCTGCACTTTGAAATGTACTATCTTTGATCCATGGCTATTGCTTTGAGGTGGAATTCCAGCTCTTAATTTCCAGTGCTTGTTTGGGGAGGGGTGTGGGGGAGGCAAGAGAGAAGAAGGGGCAGGACAGTTCAATAGCCCAGGCATGAACTGGCCACTTATCAGATGCTATGTTAGGAAGAAAAAGATTCTGTGTTAGGAAGAAGAAGATAATGTATTTATTTACTTTTTTATTAATATTTTGAAGGAAATCTCAATTCTGGTTTTGTAACTCCCCAGAGAACCTTCAGTAGCACAAACTCTAAAGTCTCAAGAAGCTAAATCACTTAAACCAATAAACATGTCACACAATACTTTGTGGGGTCTAAGGAAGGGTAATATTATGAAATCAAGCAATGATCAGCTTTTAAAACTCCCCAAAGGACAGTCATCACAGGCTAAGTAATTTGATGTTGGTACTAATTTTTTAAAATGTTTTCTTTCCTCCCTAATCATCCTGTTTATGCTCATAGACCACTTCCCAGGCAATAATAATACTAATGATACTTACTTTTTAGTGAACTCCTACTATGCGCCAGGCACTTTACATTGTCTTTAATCCTCACAAGAACCTTGACAGGTAGGTGTGGTTGTCAATATTTTCAAATGAGGAAATTAACATTTGGAGAAGTTCAGTGTAATGCTCAAGATCATGTAACAAATAAGGTCTGTTAGACACTCCAAGCCTGCACCTAACACCAGTGGTTGTGCCTTAGGATGCCAGGGAGTGGGGCGTTAGTCCTGACCCGTACGCACAACCTTTATGAGTCCATACAATTGAAGAAAGAGAAGTCTTGTGCTTGCTATGCAAATTCTGCACCAGAATAATTTGTTTGACTCCTCACCCTCCCACTTCCAACAAGTTTGCTGCATCTGAAGTGATTCTATATAGAAATTTTAGAAATGACAGTGTTTTGTATTATGTCATATTACATGCAAACAAAATTAAGCATCATGGGAATTTGAACTTGAACCATTGGATTCAAAGTCTAGTACACTAGATATTGCGTTCCAGCCAGCCAACTAAATATTTTAAACAGTGAACTGAGTCTTTTTACTTATTTTATCCAGTTCTCTGTGTATCTAAAATGCTTTTATTTAATGTGATCCATCCAATTACAAGCTGTCTTGGAACATAGGGAACATATTTGGTCTTTCAGAAAGCATTAGTCTGTTGGGGAAGCACATAACTGTAGAACTTTGTTCAATATAAACAGGAATTGAAACCCACATAAAACGTGTCCAATTTATGTTTATATACCTAAAGTATTACTGCTGGCAGCAATGAGAAACTGCTGAGTACCCTGAGGTCATCCTGGACACGGAGCCACTCTCGTGGTGCCCCCCTTTGAAGCTGGCCCCATCACAGCTCACTCCACGGTCTCTCACAACCAAGACAGCACAGCACACCCTACACCTTTAAGCAACATGTTAGACAAGTATTAAAAATTATAATTTTAAACACTGTAATAATATTTGGTCAGCTTATAGTCAATAAAAAAGCATAAAACAAAATTTGATTGATGTTATTTTGTCAGGAGAGTATTTTTAAATATTAATAATTTCCCTACTGTCTCTTTTTCTGCCTTGACCCTTTCCTCAGTTCAAACACCAGATTAGACCTTCTTTGTCTCAGTAAAAGATCAGCATAGCATCGAGCAGAGAAAAGGAGTCTTTTCAGATGTTTGAGTCTAGCTCCTTAGGAGGAAAAAAAAGACTTAGACTAGGAAAATATTAGGAAAAGAGAGTTGGACAAACCCAGGGAGCAGAGTCACTGCCAGGCATCAGAGAGAGGGGCCTGCACTTCACTTCACAGGCTGAACTCTGGGAGGGAGGCAAGAACCCAGAAAAGAAGCGGTGACAGAGGCAATGGCTGAGAGAACTGCATGTCCCCCAGACCTGTCATAGTATGAGAGTTCAACAATGAGACCTCCACACTCAAAACTGGCATAGAGGGGACCCTGAAGTAATGCAGGACCTCATGGGTTGTTACAATGGGGATCCCTTCAGTGATTGGAGTTAAACTGTGCTTAAGGGACAATAAGGGTGATACATATCTCAGCTAGTGCAGTGTGGCTAGATGACATTCAGGATCCAGCACAAGTCCCTAGGACATAGATGCCGTCCAGGGAAAAGGGGAAAGGTATGGAATATTGATGAAATTTCCACTGCAACCGGACGAATGACGTTTGAAACAAACATGAATGTAGTGAGCCGGAGAAAAAGTGAAGAAAGTTAGGTATATTGCTCATCTGAATATAAGGACTGAATTTCATACCTTTTAACCTGTGGTTAAAATCATAAGTGAGATCCGTGTAGTAACAAAAAAAAGGAGGAAATGTGTTGTGATCTCTCTGAAATTTTGATTCTTCTTCTGCAAAGAAGGAATGATAGAAATGTCTGTGACTCAGAAATAGCATGCACCTAAGGAAATAATTACTATTAAATGATACTAAAGTAATTATGTGTTGGGGTGGTTGGATTGTGCATTTTTCTTGTTGTTGTTTTTTTTTTTCATTTTATTTCCCATGTTGATGGGGTTTATTGCTGTTGTTATTATTATTTTAAGAAATAAAGATGAAGAGAATGAGAAGAGACAGAGAAAAAAAAAGGAGAGGGAAAAAAGATTAAGAGAAAAGGACCTTCAAGTACTATGTAGGCTAAACATGGAGCTGGTGGTAAAAGATGAAGTGGGAAGTGAAGACGGGAAGAAATTTTAGAAGGCCTTATATCTCAGACTGAGACATTTAGAGTGTATCCTGTAATCAATGAAGAGCCACAAGAAGTTTAAAACATGGGAGTAACATGGTCAGATCCATTTAAAAACACCACTCTAGTAGTTTGGGGGAGGGATTTCTAAGAACAGAGGCAGGGAAGTCAATTCCCAGGCTATTGTGAAAACGTAGACATAAAATCTTGGAGCAGTTCAGGCAGTGGTAGAAGAAATGGGGAAGCAGAGGTGGATGAAAGAGCTACTTAGGGCATAACAAGGTAGTGACCTATTGGTTCTACGGGTGGAAAAAAGTCATCACTGAGAATACACTTAGATATCAAATCTTCAGTCTCCTCTGGAAGGAGCTAGGCTTTTAAGAGGAGGTGGAGCAGTATAGGTGTCATTTTGCAACTGGGCAGAACTGAACACTGCTAAGGAATGCCGGTCACTTCCTTAGCAAGCGCAAAGTTGGCAATTTCAGACCACAGCTACAGACATGCTATCCTGGGGCTCATGCTTCCTACTCCCCCCCCCACTCCATGCTGCTTGGCAGTTGATGAGAAAGGCCAGCAACCAGAGCAAAAAAGCACTGAAGCCTCCAGATCCTCACTGGGGGGACAGCCTCTCACCTGGGAAAGTAACAGCTGAGTTGAGAGCTGCCTTCTCCATTCCTGAAAGGTTCATCTTCACCTTGTGGCTCCTCTCTGTACCACATTCTAACCCAGAAAGCAAGACTCTCCCCAAGAATGGTCACGACAAGCTGAAACAAGGCCTGTGCCTCAGAACAAGACTTTATGGAAGGCTCGGGGATTACAAAAAGTGAATATATTCAGAGAACAATGCAAATCCCAAAATTCATAAGGTTTAACTTACTCTGCAAGATCACACAACCTAGCTCCTCACAAGCCCCTGAAAGAATCAGGAGCCCCCTGCACCCTGCATCCTTGGCGTCAAATGCCTTCCTCTGTGGTAGATGCCATTCCTAGCTCCCCTCCCCCAAGGGTCAGAGCATTCCATACAAATGATTCGTATTCTGGATTTATTGCTTTATTCATAGCTATCCTCAGTGTCCCTAGAAATCTTGAAAAAAATAGTCATATTACTTTTATGATATTTTAAGTTTTGAAGTAATAAAATAAACTAAAATAAAGGTTAAAATTTAGAAAAAATTAAAAAATTGCTTATATGGCAGTGGGCAGAAGATTGTCTTTGGGAGGGGTGGGGGCGAGCCAAGGGGGCAAAATGGGGTCAACTAACTGAACAGCAATAAAAAATAAACTACAGAAAACTGCTTGTACATTTAAAAAACCTTCAGAAAACATTAACTATTAATGCTTTTATATTTTCCCTTTTAGTGTTTATGTATATTTATATACAGTAATCAAGCTATGTCTGTTTTTTTGTTATATTTACTGTATCATAATCATGTTTTCATATTAACTTTTAGATTTTTTATCTTATCTTTTTTAATGATTCTTAAAGTTTACCATTTCTATATTTGGGACTATTAGATGCTTATATTATAAAATTGTTTTAACTCATTTTTTATTATATATATATATATATAAGTATACTAATTATAGGAAGTTTGGACTACAAAGAAAATACAAATCACCTATACGTAAAATTGTATACTTTATGTACAGATTTGATTTTAACTTTTTTCCTTTACTTTAGCCTTATATGGTTATAAGGATTTAACCCTATTTGAGGTCATTCCTCAGACAGGAAAAGTTACTGTAAGTTCTTAGATCCCGTCAAGACACTTGGCTCAGCAGAGTCCCAGGCTCCCTTCACTCTGAGGCCAGCTCAGATCTCAGTTTCTAAAAAGTTCTCTTGCTACCAGCAGCCAGCCTGTGGCAGCCCTGTCCTCCCAGTGGCCGGCTCCCCAAAACCACAGCTCTTCCCCCCATTTCTTTTCTTTCTTTCTTTTTTTGGAAAAATCAGGTTCTTACAGACTTCGGCCTCTCTTTGAGACCAACACAATCTCCAATAACATCCTCTCCAGGCTGAATGTTCTGTATGGAGACCCTGCCTAGGAGCTTCCAGTCTGCAGCAACCGTAATACTCAAAGCAAGAACTGACAGATTTCTTAACAACTGAAGTCTGAAGTGTGGAGAACAGACTGGTGAACAAACCTTTGCACATCATTTTTTAAAATTGTTTAAGTGTTTTATAATTGCTTTACTCAGCAAGCCTGGGAAATGCGTAAGTAGTCATCAGTTTTACAGATGTGGGAATTAAGGTTCAGCAAGGTTAAATTACTTGCCTTAAATAGTCACAAAGTTATATCATTAAAGAGTCAAATGAGAGCTCTCTTTTCTATCAGAATTATACTCTTCTTGGGATAAAGGTACATGGCACTATAATAAAGAAACTATATGTGTTGGCCAAATGGTTAGAGGCAAAACAGCAGAGAGAACGAGGTAAAAAGAGAGTAGAAGAGCACAGAGAAATCCAACAAAAGACAAAGTTTGTAGAAAAAAAGAAAATAATTTTGTAGACCTGACAGCTTAAAAATGCTTGTTTGCATTTGGCAGGGAAGGGCACCGGGTTCCTGATTTGATCTACACTTTTGCCGATAGAGTAGCCATAATCCAGGATGGCCTCTGCCTATCTATTGCTCAGGACTTTGGGGGGGTCCCTCTGCCAGGGTCAAGTGTAAACATGGTGCTGTATTCTCTTTATGGGTTTGTGATCTTGAGTCTGGATGCCCTGTGGGTAAAACACACACTCACACACTTCTGAAGATGCAAGACCAAGAGGAGTTGGGGTGAGGTGCAATTCTGAGCATAAACTATTTTATATTTGTTTAAAAAAACCAAGAGTCTATGACCAAGAAAAAATAGAGAAAAGACTCAATTTACTAAAATTATGAATGAAAGAAGGGCTATTAATACTGAACTTACACAAGTAAAAAAGAATTATAAGGGAACACTATATACACTCATGTGCCAACAAATTACATTGCCTAAATGAAAAGGACAAATCCATAAGAAGATATGCAATACTAAAACTGACTCAAGAAGAAATAAAAAGTTTAAATGGACTTATAACAGTAAAGAATTCACCAATGAAGCAATTTGTAATAAAAAAAAACTGCTACAAAAAATCTCAAGACCAGATAAACGTTGTTGGTAAATTCTACCAAATGTCTGGAGAACAATAACACAAATACTTAGCAAAGTCTTTCAAAAAGATAAAAGAAGAAGGAACACTTCCCAGCTCATTCTATGAGGCCAGTATTGTCTGGATACCAACATTAGACAAAGATATTACAAAGAAAGAAAGAAAACTAAAGGCCAATATTCTTTATGAATATAGATGCAGGAATCATCCACCAAATACTAACAAACCAAATACAGCAATATGTGAAAAGGATTATATACCATGACCAAGTCAGTTTTAGTTCAGAAATGCAAGGTTGGCTTACTATGTGAAAATCAATTAATGTAGAACACCACATCAATAGAATAAAGGACAAAAACTATATGATTATCAAAATAATGGAGAGAAAAATCAGAAAAAAAAACAACACATTTTGTGATAAAAACATTTGACAAATGTTTTTATGGACACGAATTGTATCAATGTGATAAAGAGAATTTACAAAATCCCCGCAGCTAACATACTTAATAGTGGAAGACTGAAAACTTTCTTCTTAAGATCAGGAACAAGATAATAATGTGTGCTCTTGTGGTTGCTACTTCTAGTCAACATTCGTACCTGAGGTAATAACCAGGACAATTAGATAAAAAGAAAAAAGTGAATCTATCTCTATTTATAAATGACTTAATTTTATATGTAGAAAGCCTACAGAATCTACCAAAAACATATTAGTGTTAATATTGCAGGATAGAAAATCAATATACAAAAATCAATTTATTCCTATACACTGGCAATGGGCAATCTGAAAATGAAATTAAGAAAATAACTGACTCCCAGGAGCCCCTATGGCTTGGGCAGTACAGGTGCTTTGCTTCCAGGCCCTGGACTGCGCCTCAGCAGCTCCTGAGGTTTTCTCCTGCTTTCTCTGCCCTCTTCTTAGCCATATGCATTGCCATAGGGACGTAGCCATTAGAGGGGGAAAAAGGTTTATTATAAGGCATCGACTCCCACAATTATGAATAATGAAGAGTCCAAAGTCTGCAGCGTGTACCAGCAGGTTTGAGATCCAGGAAAGCTGATGGTGCACACTTCATTCCAGAATGAAGGCTGGTAGCCTGGAAACCTGGGAGTACCAACGCTGCAGGTAAGGTCTGAAGGACTGAACAGGCCAGTATTGGTGAGGCTGACGTCTGACTTGTCACAGGGGAGACAGAAATAATTACCACGAGCAACCACAGTTTGTTCAGCAGCCCTTTCTGCAGAGCCGGGCACCAGGCTGTTTTGAGACCTTTATTACCAATCTCAGATTCAGCAAAGGGGCAAATGCCTGGAGATTACAGAGTGGAGAAATCTGATCGCTGGGTAGGAATCAGAGCAAATGATGCAAAAAAGGAAAAAATCCATGGAGCAAGTAAAAAGGTGACTCGACGTCTTTGAGAGGCAATTGCGAAGCAAGGAACACTGTGATTGAACAGAAAACCCTGACATCGGATTGGTAAAATTTTAGAATGAGAAATGCCTGGGGCAGGCTAGATGTAAGGAAGCAGCCATCATAAGAAATTGATGTTGGCAACATCACTGAGTCGGCCTCTTCAATTTGGAATTGCTGTGGCTATTAAACGTTTACATGCGTATATCCTGTCACCAGGAACCCTGTTTCCTGGTGTCTATCTCTCTAGGAGGAGCTTGGAACATGCTGTGAGGGGAACCGCCTCATCCAAACTCCCATGTTGACTTTTTAACCCCTAGAACTTCAGAACATGCTTATATTTGGATCTGGGTTCTTTAAGGAAGTAATTCAGGTTAAGCGAATTTGTAGGTGTGGGTCTTAACCCATTATGAACGACATCCTTAGACAAGGAAGGTAGGACATTTGGAAGCACAGAGGGAAGTCCACGTGATCACAGAGATAGAAGGTGACTATCCAGAACCCAAGAGAGACTTCTCAGGAGGAATCAACCTCGCTGACACCCTCATGTCAAACCTCTAGCCTCTGGAATTGTGAAAAAATAAATGCCCACAGTTTACACAACTCAAAGCGGTAATGAGTCACATCAGCCCAAGCAGACTAATACATCCCTTAGGGCACACCTAAGTGCGCCCAATGGCACCGCTGAAATGGCACCTGAATTGAATTACATCAATGTCCAATAGCATTGAAAGGCTACATCTCTGGGGCAAAAGTCTTCCCTGTGGAATATTATGAATACAAGAGAAGTCACAGCTCCTGATGTGGCAGGTCCCAGTGACTGAAAGAAAACATATTCAATAGCCTAATCCTATCCACCCTTTTTCTGTGTATAAACTACACTATCAAGTGTGATCATGTGTAAGTCTCAGAGAAAGTCTAAAGGACAATGGAGCTGACTGCTGCACGGGGCACCTGGCGCACGTAGTTAAAACAATAAAAAAATGCAAAGATGGTCATGGTTTACTGTAAAGTGAAAAGAACATAATTATTTCTCTAATATTCCTAGAAATATATGAGGAGTGTCTTTCTACCCTCCATGTAGCTTGTAGGGAAGGATGTAGGTCCAGATTTCCTTGGAACATTGGGACAATCTGGTAGAAAAGCCCTGAGAGACCCCTGTGGGGTCCCCAGATTGCGGTCTGGGTTATGAACTGGCTCGATCATCATGGGTCCTGGGTGAGGCCACCCCTCTGAACCAGCTGTCCCTGCACACCAGTCCTGGTCATTGTTGGGTGCCTTTTGCATCCGCACCATGTCTCGGGACATGGAGTAGCTGTTCTCATCCACAAGCTCTGGTGGGGGAGCTCTCGGGGGGAAGACAGTGCACAGTTGCTGGGCCAGGAGACAGCCACAGACTGCCTGGGTATTGCCACCAGGGCCTCTGTCCACCACGAATTCTGCTCCCAAGATCAGGAACAGAGGGGCAGCTGCAGAGACCTCTAGCCAGGGAAGGAATGGAATGATAATCTGAGGGCTCAGGATTAATGAGTGGGTAGAACTTAGTCTACAACACTCACTTTCCCATTTGCCTGGCATGACCTGGGGTATGAACAGGACAGACGTGCCGTACTTCCAATACCTAAACAACTTGGTCCTACCTGAGAGTGGCCCCTACATCCCAAGCTTTTCTTCACCACATTCCAACACACACGCACAAACAGAATGAGTAGAATTAGGTGTGGGGCTGCCCAGGTGGGATCACACTTGTAGCATAGCCTAGACCGGCCTGCCCTGAGCTTCCCTGTGGTACCTGAGACTTCCTCATGCCAAACTGCCTGTGGCAATGTAGGCGAGGAATGAGCCAATGTCTACAGCATCAGAAACATCTCTCACTCTGGTCTTTCCTCAGTGGAAAGTTGGGAAATCCTGCTCTCTTGAATGTCAAGAGACAAGAATCTCTCTTGAATGTCCTCCTGAGTTTCACAGGGGGCCATCTCTAGAATGTGGGCACCTGGTTACCAAAGTTTTAACCTCTGTTGGGGTCTGTTACCAAGGAAGTAAAGTCACTTCTTTTCTGTTCTATTACCTGGGCCTCTTCCTCCAGTCAGATCTACCCAAAGCCCCTTCTGGGATTTAAACTGCTCACCCTCCTTGCCCATTTCATCTTCATAACTGTACACTAATACCCAACACAGTACTCCCACAGTTCCCTGCAGATGTACCAGGTTCCCATATTTGAGTTCAGACTCCCATATTTGAGTTCTGAAAGTTCTTTCAGAACTTTCTGAAAGAAAGTTCAGACTTTCTTTCTTAACTGGTTCTGTTTCCGCAAAAAGTCCTTGTGCCTCTCAGAGCCTCTCTAGTCCCCCAACCTGTGCAATGGAGATATTGCTAGAAACTATTTGCTAGCAATAATATCAAATGTAGATAATACCTATAACATCCATGGTCTTGTGTCATATAAATTTGATGCACAAACGTAGAGGCGGAGGACTTAAAAGAATGAGTGAGTCCTAGCATGCAACACCACTCAAAACAGGTGTAGGTTCCTGTTGTGTGAGGGAAAGTCACTGCCCGTCTTGGTCTCATTTGCAGGTCGGCACTTTTAAGGGCACAAAATTAGGAAAAAATTGACCCTGTGATCCATTGGCCTACAGCCTTCTAATGGTCTCCTATTAAAGTTAGAATCAGATACAATTGCCTTATGTCAGTTCATGTGGTTGGTAGGAAGCCTCCGGTTCGTAATGGCTCCTAGAGATGGCAGCATCCTGGTACAAACATCCTTTTGTATCCAATTAATGGTTAGTTATTGTCTTCTGAACAACAGAATACAGCCAAGATAATGGGATGTCATATCCAAGTTTAATTACAAAAAGTCTGGCACTTCTGTCTTATTTGTATTCTTCAGTTCTCCCTCCTTTCCTCCTCCTCCATCATTGTCTTTTTCTTCTTCCTTTCTCTCTCTCCCTCTCCTTCTCTCTCTCTCTCTTTTCCTTTCCTCTCTCTCATTTTGTCTCTGGTCCTGGGAAAGAGCAAGTGCCAATGATTTGAGTTCCCCTATGCTGAGGTCCCACAGGAGACAACTGAAAGCATTTCTAAGGATAACAGGCAGGAACTCAGGCTTTGAGTCCAAACTGAATCCCGCAATAACCACACAACTTAGGAGCAAATCCACCCCCAGTCAGTCTCCAGATGAAGCACCCCCTGCTTCATAGACACCTAGTAGCAAAAGCACCCACCAAATTGGTCCACAGTAGTTGGAGATTGATATGTACTTTATAGGTATAAGGTTTCAGAGCAATGTTGTTTGTACATCAGTCTCTCCATAAGACTGTTGGCAAAATAGTAAACAAAACATTGTGTAAGGTTGTTGGTAGTATTAAATAATATTTGAAAGTGGTTGGAACACATGGCATATCACAATTGCTATGTTATAAATACATTTAAAAATTCTTCTTCCAGTGTGCACGCTCTTGTGGGTGAGGACTAGCATGTGGCCTAACATCAAAAGTATTCCATAACATATGATGAATAAATAAATTGCACTGTTGACTGTCTTACCAATTTCCTACCCTGGACTAGCACCAAATCATACATCTTTGAGGGCCTTTTCATGGTTTGAGACCACAGTTTCTCAGTATCCTGGGAAATGCTGAGAGAGAGATGAAAATCCCTGGGTAAGAGTGGAGATTGTTGTCAGGGTCAGGTGAGTCTTTCCTGTGGGAAGTCAGGGGCACTTGGCAGAGGACAGAGCCCGCCCCAGCCCAAGGCCTGGAAGCCAAACACTGCCCAGGATGCTCAGTTGGAACAGGCAGACAACAGTAGGACAATCTGGGGGGCCATTTCACCAGTTGCTCCTGAAAAGTAGAAGACTCTGTGCTGAGATATTTGAATGACTCCTTTAACTCTAAAAACTCAACTTTTGTTTGAATTTATACATATGCATAATATTTAAAACAGTAAATCTTTTTGCTGCATGTCAGGTGCTGGACTATCTGTGGCCAAGATGAGGACCTCATCTCCCAGACATGACTGCCTATTTTTTCCTGATTCCAGGACCATGATTATCTGTGTTCTGGAAATCTGTCACTTCTGAGAGAAAAAAAGAAAAAAAACAAAAAACTCAGATTCTGAGAAAGGCTCAAACAGCATTATGGGGAGGAAGCTGCCAGCCACTTCACTCTCCACAACTTAAAAAACAATTTAAAGACTTGCCGCCATATTATTCGGTCTTAAAAAAGAAAGAATTTTTTATACATGATACAACAAAATGCATGAACCTTCAGGACATTGTACTAAGGGAAATGAACCAGTCACAACAGGTAAAATAGGAGATGATCCAATTTATTTGATATTTTTTGAGTAGTCATATTCACAGAGAAAGAAAGTAGAACTTTGGACTTCTGATCAAGATGGAAGTATAGGTAGACATAGTTCACCTCTTTGTGCAACCACAGAATTACAACCAGATCTCCAAACTAATAACACCCAGAACCATCAGAAAATCAAGCTGTATGGAAATACGACAACCAAAGATTTAAAGACATTGATGCAGATGGTAGGAGGGGGAGAGTCATGGAAACAGGTGGAGAGGAGTGTGGCAGGAAAGGTGGCAGCAGCTGTGGAACAGATGGGAGGGATACCTTAGAAGTGAGTCATCCCAGTCCTAGTCCAGACCACACAGCCCAGAGTTCCAGCACCAGGAAGATAGATCCCCATTATCTCTGGCTATAAAAACCAGTGGTCATTGGGGCTGCAGGAAAAACTGCCAGATTTTTACTACTTAAATGGCCAGTACAATCTTAGAAGGTCTGCAAACACATCCACTCTGAGATTCACCACCAGGGCAGCAGTTGGGAGGGCAGTGGCTGGAAGGGTACCAGTTACACACAGGAAAGGGGTATAGTGACTAAAAAGAGGGAAAGTGACAGGCAAACCACCAGAAGCCAGGAAGTGGCATTGTCCTCTCTCCAGGCCCTTCCCACACAGCCACAAAGTGGTGAAGTGGGTTGCCCTGCGTTGGTGACTACCTTAGGCTCCACCCCACACAATTTACAGGTGTCTTTTTTACATAGACCACATTACACAGGGAGTCAAAGCAGCTCTATCTAATACACAGAAATAAACACAGGAAGGCTGCTAAAATGAAGAGAGAAAGAAATATGGCCCAAATGAAAGAACAGAACAAAACCGCAGAAAAAGAACTAAGAGAAACAGAGATAATCAATCTAGCAGATGCAGAGTTCAAAAAACTTGTTATCATGATGCTCAGAAACTCCTCAAGTACAGCAACAACATAAAGGAAGAAATCAAGATTACACTAAGTGAAATAAACAATAATCCACAAGAAACCAACAGAGAAGAGAAGGAAGCCAGGACTCAAACCAACAATTTGAAACATAAGGCAGAGATAAACATTCAACCAGAACAAAAGAAGAAACAAGAAATGAAAAAACAAAGATAGGCTTAGGAACCTCTGGGACATCTCCAAACATGCCAATGTCCAAATCATAGGGGTGCCAGAAGGAGAAGGAGGAGAGCAAGAAATTGAAAACTTATTTGAGAAAATAATGAAAGAAAACTTCCCTAATTTGGTGAAGGAAATGAACATACAAATCCAGGAAACTCAAACAATCCCAGATAAGTTGGAGCCAAACACACCAAGACACATCATAATTACAATGTTAAAGATAAAGAGATAATCTTAAAATAAGCAAGAGAAAAGCAGAGAGTTATCTACAAAGGAGTTCCCATAAGATTATCAGTGGATTTCTCAAAAGAAACTTTGCAGGCAAGAAATATTCAAAGTGATGAAAAGCAAGGACCTACAATCTAGATGACTCTATTCCACAAAGCAATCATTTAGTATGGAATGGCAGATAAAGTCTTCCCAGACAAAGTAAAGCTAAGGGAGTTCATCACCACCAAGCCATTATTACAAGAAATGTTAAAGGGACTTATATAAGAAAAAGAAGATAAAAATCATGAACATTAAAAAAGCAACAAATTCACAACTATCAACAACTGAATTTTAAAAAAAAGACCCCAAGCAAACAACCAGAACAGGAACAAAATCATAGCTATAGAGATCATTTGTAGGAGGGCTATTAGCTCGGAGTGGGAAGCAGGAGAACGAGGAAATGGTGCACAGGGATTAAGAAACATAAATGGTAGGGGGAAAATAGATGGAGACATTAAGAATAGCATAAGAAAAGAAAAAGCCAAAAAACTTACACACACAACTCATGGACATGAACTAAGGGGATTATTATGGGAGGTGAGCAGGGTACCAGGCAGACAGATGCAAAGAAGGGAAAATTAATACAACTGTAATAGCATAATAAAAAGGAAATTAGGACTTTAGTTGTCAGAGGATGAGAATGGAGGAGTTTGGGGAGTTAGTGTTTTAGTTTTGCAAAATGAAAAGAGTCCTTGAGAGTGTTGGTAATGGTTCCATAAGAGTATGAATGTACCTAATAACACTAAATTGTATAATTTAAAATTATTATGATGCTAAAAAAAAGAGAAAAATTTCATTTACAATAGCAAAAAGTGCAATTAATAATCAGGGATGAAGTTAACAAGAGAAGCAAAGACTTGTACATTAAAAACTATAAACATAATTGAAAGAAATTAAAGAAGATATAAATAAATGGAAAAATATCCTGTGTTCCTGAATTGGAAAACTTAACATTGCTATAGCAATACTCTCTATATTGATGTACACATTCAATACCATCCTCATTAAAATCCAGGGTTGGTATTCATTTTTTAGAAAAAAAGTTGTGTGATACTAACATAAGGGTAAACACATAAATCAATAGAATAGAACTGAAAATTCGTAAATAAACCCTTATATTTATGGTCAACTAATTTTTGCCTATGGTGCCAAAATAATACAAAGGAAGAAAAAAGTTTTCAATAAATGATGGTGGGACAACTAGAAATCCAATGTAAAAAAATAATGTTGGATTCCTGTCTCACACTATATACAAAAAATTAACTCAAAATGGATTAAAGAAAAAAAAAGGACTCAAACTTGAGTTGTTGACTTCTGGCCAAGATGGAGGTGTAGGTGGAAACACTGCACCTTCTTGCACAACCAAATTCAGGACAACAAAGATTTAGACACAAAATATATAATTAGAACACACAGAAAATTGAACTGTATGGAAATCCAACGACCATCTATCCAGATCAGTAAGAGGGGTGGAGTCAGTGGCTGGTGGAGAGGGGTCCAGGCAGGAAGAAGCAGCGGTTAGCAGACCCCAGGTGAGGGGAGGCAATGAGACAACCCAGTGAGGTGGGCAAGGCGGCTGGCTGACCGCAGTCACACATTTGCACACAGATAAACCAGGCAAAAACAGGCAGTGAGACAGACGGCACAACCCAGGGCCCCAGCACCCAGAAATAAAGCCTAAAAGCACTGATTGAAAACACTTGTGGGGGTTGAGGTGCCAGGATAGACTCCAAGCCTTACAGGAGAGTTTGTTGGAGAGACCTACAGGGTCCTAGATTGTACACAGGGCCACCCACCTGGGAACCACCATCAGAAGGACCCAGTTTGCTTTTGGGAAGCAGAAGAAGGGACTGATATCCAAGAGAGAGTGGAGCAAGTGCCCTTGTTCCCTCTCTTACCCCACCCCCACATGCAGCATCACAACCCAGTGACTGGGTCCCCACCCTGGTGAATACCTAAGGCTCCGCCCCTCATACATAATAAGCACAACCAGACCCACCCCCCCCCAAAAAATGGCTCAAGTGGAAGAATAGATCAAAGCCCCAGAGCCAGTACATCTAAGCGACCAAGGGATAGCCAACCTATCAGATGCACAGTTTAAAGCACTGGTGATCAGGATGCTCACAGAATCCGTTGAATTTGGTCACAAATTAGATGAAAAAATGAAGACTACACTAAGTGAAACAAAGGAAAATGTACAGGGAACCAATAGTGATGAGAAGGAAACTGGGACTCAAATCAATGGAGTGGACCAGAAGGAAGAAAGAAACAACCAAACAGAAAATAAGGAAGAAACAAGAATTCCAAAAATGAGGAGAGGCTTAGGAACCTCCAGGACATCTTTAAACATTCCAATGTTCGAATTATAGGGGTACCAGAAGGGGAAGAGGAAGAGCAACAAGTGAAAAACTTATTTGAACAAGTAATAAAGGAGAAGTTCCCCATTCTGGCAAAGGGAAATAGACTTCCAGGAAGTCCAGGAAGCTCAGAGAGTCTCAGAGAGGGTGAATCCAAGGAGGAACACACCATGGCACATCAGAATTACATTAGCCAAGATTAAAATGAAGCAGAGAATCGTTAGAAGCAGCAAGAGATAAAGAGACAGTCCCCTACAAAGGAGTTCCCATCAGACTGTCAGCTGATTTCTCAAAAGAGACCTTGCAGGCATGAAGGGGCTGGAAAGAGGTATTTCAAGTCATGAAAGGCAAGGACCTATATCCAAGATTGCTCTATCCAGCAAAGTTTTCATTTAGAATGGAAGGGCAGATAAAGTGCTTCTCAGATAAGGTCAAGTTCAAGGAGTTCATCATCACCAAGCCCTTATTATTTGAAATATTAAAGGGACTTATCTGAGAAAAAGAAGATAAAAAATATGAACAGTGAAAAGACAGCAAACTCACAGTTATTAACAACCACACAGAAAACAAAAGCAAACTAAGCAGACAGCTAGATCAGGAGCAGAGCCACAGAAACAGAGATCACATGGAGGGTTAGCAACGGGGGAGTGAGAGGAGGAGAAGGGGGAGAAGGTACAGAGAATAAGTAGCATAGACGGTGGGAAGAAAATAGACAGGGGAAGGGCAAGAGTAGTGTGGGAAATGTAGAAGCTAAAGAACTTATGACACATGGAGATGAACTAAAGGGGGGCAATGTGTGTGGGAGGGGGTGTGGAGGGGAATGAAAGGAGTGAAATGGGACAACTGTAATAGCATAATCAATAAACTATATTAAAATGTTTATTTAGAGAGAGAGACATCGATTTGCAGTTCCACTTATTTATGCATTCATCAGTTGATTCTTGTTTAAAGATTGTATGTTATTGGTTATGCTATTACAGTTGTCTCAATTTTCTCCTTTGTCTCCCTCCACCCAGTTCCCACTACTTCCTCAGGCAATCCCCACACCATTGTTCATGTCCATGGGTCATGCATATATGTTCTTTAGCTACTCCATTTCCTATACTGTACTTTACATCCCCATGGCTATTCTGTAACTTCCTATTTGTATTTATTAATCCCCTCACCTCTTCACCCATTCCCCCACACCCCCCTCCCATCTTGCAACCATCAAAATGCTCTTTGTATCCATGATTCTGTCTCTGTTCTTCCTTTTTGCTTAGTTTGTTTTTAGGCTCAATTGTTGATATGTATTTATTGCTCATAGTTTTGATCTTTTTCTTAAATAAGTCCCTCTAACATTTTATACAATAATGGTTTGGTGATGATGAACTCTTCTAGTTTTTTCTTCTTTGGGAAGCTCCTTATCTGCCCTTTGATTCCAAATGATAAGCTTTGCCGGATAGAGCAATCTTGGCTGTACATCCTTGCTTTCATGACTTTGAATATTTCTTGCTAATTTCTTCTAGCCTGCAAAGTTTCTTTTGAGAAATCTGGTAGTCTTTTGGGAACTCTTCAATAGGTAACTAACTGTTTTTCTCTTGCTGTTTTTAAGATTCTTCCTTTATCCCTAACTTTTTGCATTTTAATTATGATGATGTGCCTTGGAGTGTGCCTCTTTGTGTACATCCTATATGGGACTCTCTCTGCTTCCTGGACTTGCATGTCTATTTCCTGCACCAAATTAAGAAAGTTTTCTTTCATTATTTCTTTCAGATATATTCCCAATTTCTTGCTCTATCTCTTCTTTTTCTGGCACCCCTATGATGTGAGTGTTGAAATGATTGAAGTTGTCCCAGAGGCTGCTTACACTATCTTTTGGGGGGGCATTCTTTTTTCTTCTTGTTGTTCTGACTTGTTGTTTTTTGCTTCCTTATGTTCCAAATCATTGATTTGATTCTTTCCTTCATACTGTTGTTTCCCTGTAAATTGTTCTTTATTTCAATTTGTGTATCATTTGTTTTGACTGTATCTTTTTTCTGCTGTTGAGATCCTCACTAAGTTCCTTGAGCATCTTTATAACTGCTGTTTTAAACTCTGAGTTTGATAGATTGCTTGTCTCCATTTTTCTTTAGTTCTTTTTCTGGAGTTTTGACCTGCTCTTTCACTTGGACCATGTTTCTTTGTCTTCTCATTTTGACAGTTTCCCTTTGTTTCCATGTGTTAGGTAGAGCTGCTATGACTCCCTGTCTTGGTAGCATGGCCTAATGGAGTAGGTGTCCTGTAGGGTCCAGTGGCACAGCCTCCTCTATCCCCCAGAATGGGTACTTGAGGTGCATTCTTTATGCCCTGACTAGGAATTGTACTAATCACCTTGGAGTATGGGGAAGACACTCTAACTAACTGAACTACCTGGCCAGGATGCCCCGTAAACTTTAATTCTATAACCTCAGCAATTTTCCCCAATGATTTATTTGAGTATGAAGTCTACATATCCAGTTGATTTTCTCTTTGTAGAATTCTAAGGACATGTTGATTTGATTTCCGGGATCTTTCCTTCATATTTTCTTTATTTTATCTTACCATTTTATCACTTTATTCTTGTAATGTCAGTGTGAAGTTTTTATTTATATTCTTATTTATTAATTCTGTTTTTATGGTAGTCACTCTGCTATCTATTGCCTTTGACAATGTTTGTAATTCTTTGGTTGTATTTCTCATTTCCATACAACTGCATTGCAATTGCAGCAATTTTAGAAAAAATTCTAAAGTGATTTTTAAAATGCAGTTTATATTCCAACTAATAATTTATGAGATTTTCCGTTGCTCTATATCTTTCCCAACACTTGGCATTGTTATTTGCCATTTCCTTTGACTGATAATGTTCACACTTATTGATCATTTATCCATCCACTTTTCTAAAGTAACTGTTAAGTATTTTACTCATTTTTACTTGGTTTTCCAATTCTATTCCTGTTGCTCTGTAGAGATTGTTTATATAATTTTTTTTCAGTTATAGCCTTTAAAAATACCTGTTCTCAATCTGTGGCTTGCCTTATCACTATTTTAATATTATGTATTGATAAACATAAATTCTTCACTTTAATAAAGTTTTTTTTCCAATCTTTCATTTTCTGGATAGTGGTTTTGGTGTTCTAGTTAAGAAAAATCTGCCCAAACAGAGACTGTGAAGACATTACATCTTTCTATAGAAGCTTTATTTTGGCTTAGTTTTCACATTTCTGTATATAATTCATCTCAAATTAATTCTTATGTATTATGTGAGGGTAAGGTTAAATTCATAAAACTACAGTTATCTAAACTTCAGCTTGCAGTGAAAGGGCTCTGCTATTTGACAGATTTTGTGGTGGGCTTTCTATCTAGGGCTTCTTCCATAGACACCCCCACGTTCACTGCTGCTTATGTGATAGAGCTGCTCTGATCCTAGCTCCCAAGCCAAGGTCTAGGTGACCACTGTACCACCAGAGAATGTTGCTGCCAAGACAGCCCGCTGCTTGGTGGAGCCACTTAGGCCTTGCCTTTATGCCCAGCTCCACAGAAGGTCCCCAAAGCCTGGGAAAACCATCTAATAACACAACTATTGCCACCACATGTGGACTTTCTGCTTGAAATATTTGCCACTTCTGCTGCCCTCAGACTTACATGGTTTTCACGAGCCAAAAGAATCACTGATGGGGATTTTCAGTCAGCCTCCAGTTCTAACTACTCCTTTGGTGACTGGCAAATGGGACCCGGATATCCTTTCTAAATCTGGTTCCAAAAGTACAGGACTTAGGAAAGATTCTTTAAAGTTCCTGGCACTTGTATGGTTTCCTTCCCTAGCTTCTAGTACTGACTTAGGGTTTTACATATTTTAAAATTTTCTAGGTCATTTGGGATGGGACTGGGAAGCACATGGTTCAGATATGTATTTATTTGTATAAAGCAAGAAAAAATTAAGGAAAGGTCCACACTACTCTATAAAGTAGCATAGGAAGAATGTTACTTTTACTTCATAAGCCTCTAGGTTGTTTAAACTGTTACCACAAAATGGTTTTCGAAATAAAATTGTTCTTTGTTCTAGTTCTTTAAAAACATGTTTTAGTTCCAATTTTATTTTTGCAGTTTATTTTTTACTCTAATTTTGCTTACTGTAACCTCAGATGGGAGCCTGAAGGCCCTGTGTTTCCCGCATTGATCTGCTCATTTCCTTTCCCTCCGCCTGGAACCTGATTCCCTTCCATCAGTGCTTAAGTAGCCAGTTCAGATGCCACCTTCTTTGAATAGACTACCTCGTTCCTCCGAACTGGACACGAACTGCTTCTGAGTCTCAAACCATACCATCAAGGTAGCTCTTCTGGTACTACACACACACACACACACACACATAATCTCCCTATACTGTGAGCATCATAAGGTCATAAGGGCAGCTTTTTGGGGGTCCCATTTCCATTGGTATCACTGTACTACAACACTTAATATAATTCTGTATCAGTTAGCAATGTGTTAAGCTTACTGACAACGGCCAAGAGACAGGTGGGATTTTCTTCTTTCTCACTGAAGTTCAGAGTAGGCATTGCTTATGTTGGTTCAGGTGCTCCACAATTTTGTAAAGAACCAGTTCTTTTGATTTTTATACTCTGTTATCTTCAGCATATTGGCTTTGATCCTTATGCTTTTTGTCTGATCAACATAAAATGGCTACTGTAAGATCAGAAAATTTGTTCCAGGTAGGACAAAAGAGAAAGAGTGAGAGCAAGGGGCTCTCCCCTCATCAAACTTCCATTTACTTTTCTTACTTAGAATTCACAGCTACCCCTAACCAAATACCCCTAACCAAATAACAGGGAGGCTGGTATTTGGATTAATAGCTTTTCAGTCCCTACAAGAGAAAGTCAAGGGGGTTAGAAATGGTGTTGCATGAGTAAACTTACAGTAACATGGGTGCTTTGCAATATATTCGGCATTGAATTAAATTATGTAGAATCAAACTTAAAAGCTTCTGCATAGGAAAAGAAACCATCAATAAAACAAAAATCCTACCAAGCAAATGAGAGAAGATATTTGCACACATGATACTTCCTATAAGATCTAATATTCAAAATATATAAAGAACTCATACAACTCAACAACAGAAAAGCAATCTAATTAAAAAATGGGCAGAGAACCTGAATACACATTTTTCCAGAGAGGACATACAGATGGACAATAAACATACAAAAGTATGTCCAGCATCACTAGTGATTCAGGAAATACAAATTGAAACCAGAATAAGATTATTTCCTCCTACCTGATAGACTGGCTAGTATCAACAAGATAAGAAATAACAAATGTTGGAGATGATGTGATGAAAAGGGAACCCTCACACACTGCTGGTGGGAATGGAAATTGGTGCAGCCAGTGTGGAAAACAGTAAGGAGGTTCCTTAAACAATTAAGAATAGAACTACCATATGTGATCCAGCAATGTTCCAAGTGTCCATCGACAGTGCCATCATACTGTTCCTTCTTCAACCTCCAACTCCAGACTGTGGCCCAAGGGTTTACAGGTGAGAAAGACACTGCCCATCACAAGTCCTGATCAAACAGAGGAGCCATTCACACCCTGTCTTCACCCTTAACTATAGTTTAAAAAATGGCTGACACTTTGAATTCACAGGTTTATACTTGGGCCTATGTGAACTTCTAGGCAGGATTTCTATCACACCAACAGTCTCTACAAGAGGAAGGGGGTCCCTAGAACATTTACTTACTACCACCCTTTCCACTCTCCAGAAAAAGCCCCTAGCAACCACGATTTGGAGGTTTGTTTTATTTATTTGTTTTTTTTTAATTTTCTTGCATGGTATATAATGTAAGCTTGGGCTCATTATACAGAATACGTATGAAAAAGCAAATTTAAATGACCAAAATTCCAGAGGTTAGCATTAGTGAATATATCCTCCTAGTTTTTATGTTTCTTATGTACTTTTTAAATAAAATTGGGATTCTATCGCGTAGATTATTGCAGGACCATTTCTTGGGAAAGAATCTTTCTGAATACCTTTCTAGAACACTATCTTAGATGCTTACTTTATTTTAATTCAGATATCATTCCTGTACCATAAAATTTACTGTTTTAAAGTACAAAATTCAGTGGTTTTTAGCATATTCAAAGTTGTACAACTATTGCCACTATTTAATTCCAGAACATTTTTCTTATCTGAAAAGAGAGCAGCCACCCCGCATTCTCTCTGCCCTCGAATCCTGGCAACTGTTAAGTAAATGTTGGACTCTATGATTTTCCTATTTCAGACATTTTATCTGAATGGAATCATACAATACGTGCCCTTTATGACTGGCTTATTTCACTGCCAGAATGCTTTCAAGGTTCAACCATATTGTAGCATGTGTCAGCACTTTATTTCTTTTTATGACTGGATAATATTCCACCAATCGGATATGACACAGTTTGCCCACTCATCAGCTGATGAACATTTGAGTTGTTTCCATTTGGGGGCTATTATGAATAATGTTGCTATGACCATTTATATACAAGTAGACATGTGTTTTCATTCCTCTCGGGTATATAAGTAAAAGTAGAATGCTTAGATCATATTGAAACTTTATGTTTAACCATTTAGGAATGGCCAATCTTTTTTCCTAAGGAAAAGATTCCAATTTCTCCACGTGTTTGCCAACATTTGTTATTATCTCTTTTTTTAAAACCAGCCTAAGGCATATGAAGTGATATCTTATTGTGAGTTTGATTTACACTTCTCCGTTGGCTAATAATAAGCACCTTTTCACATTTATATATCATCTTTGAAGAAGTATCTACTCAGTTTTTAATTGAGTTATGTGTTTCTTTTTATCATTGAGTTGAAGGGGTTCTTTATAATGAGGCAAAAGGAGGTTTACAGTTATGAGTACATAAAACACAGAATTTATTTTTGTGTTATTATTTACTAATTATTGTATTATTTTCCATATGAACAAGTATAAACTTACTTTTGCCCCACCCTGTGTATTCTGGACATGGAACTTGTCCATGTGACCACATATGCTTTGCAAACATTTTTTTCCATTCTGTGTGTTGTCTTTTACCTTTCTGGATAGTGTCCTTCGAAGCACAGAAGTTTTCATTTTTGCCCTGGCCAGTGCGGTTCAGTGGGTTGAGTTCCAACCTGTGAACCAAGGGTCGCCAGTTTGATTCCCAGTCAGGGCACATGTCTGGGTTGCAGGCCAGGTTTCCAGTTAAAGGCATGCAAGAGGCAACCACACATTAACATTTCTCTCCCTCCCTTTCTCTAAAAATATATAAATAGAATCTTTTAAAAATGTTCTTATTTTTAATAAACTATACTTTATCTTTTTTTGTTTGTGTACATGCATGTGTTTTTGGTGTTGTATCTAAGAAACCATTGCCTGATCAAAGGTCATAAAATTTATTTTTAATAAGTTTCATAGTTTAAGCTTTTACACTTAGGTTTTTAATCCATTTTTAAAAACAGATTTAATGCAATATAATTGATGTTGCATTAAATTGCATAAAACCTACACATATTTAATATAGACAATTTTATGAGTTTGTACATAAGCATACACCCATGAAACCATCACCCCAATCAAGGTAATAAAAATCTTTTAACAACCGAAGTTTCTTTTTTAAAATAATATATTTTATTGATTATGCCATTACAGCTGTTCCATTTCCCCCCTTCATTCCCCTCCACACCCCCTCCCACACACATTGCCCCCCTTTAGTTCATCTCCATGTGTCATAAGTTCTTTAGCTTCTACATTTCCCACACTACTCTTGCCCTTCCCCTGTCTATTTTCTTCCCACCGTCTATGCTACTTATTCTCTGTACCTTCTCCCCCTTCTCCTCCTCTCACTCCCCCGTTGCTAACCCTCCATGTGATCTCTGTTTCTGTGGCTCTGCTCCTGATCTAGCTGTCTGCTTTAGTTTGCTTTTGTTTTCTGTGTGGTTGTTAATAACTGTGAGTTTGCTGTCTTTTCACTGTTCATATTTTTTATCTTCTTTTTCTCAGATAAGTCCCTTTAATATTTCAAATAATAAGGGCTTGGTGATGATGAACTCCTTGAACTTGACCTTATCTGAGAAGCACTTTATCTGCCCTTCCATTCTAAATGAAAACTTTGCTGGATAGAGCAATCTTGGATATAGGTCCTTGCCTTTCATGACTTGAAATACCTCTTTCCAGCCCCTTCATGCCTGCAAGGTCTCTTTTGAGAAATCAGCTGACAGTCTGATGGGAACTCCTTTGTAGGGGACTGTCTCTTTATCTCTTGCTGCTTCTAACGATTCTCTGCTTCATTTTAATCTTGGCTAATGTAATTCTGATGTGCCATGGTGTGTTCCTCCTTGGATTCACCCTCTCTGAGACTCTCTGAGCTTCCTGGACTTCCTGGAAGTCTATTTCCTTTGCCAGAATGGGGAACTTCTCCTTTATTACTTGTTCAAATAAGTTTTTCACTTGTTGCTCTTCCTCTTCCCCTTCTGGTACCCCTATAATTCGAACATTGGAATGTTTAAAGATGTCCTGGAGGTTCCTAAGCCTCTCCTCATTTTTGGAATTCTTGTTTCTTCCTTATTTTCTGTTTGGTTGTTTCTTTCTTCCTTCTGGTCCACTCTATTGATTTGAGTCCCAGTTTCCTTCTCATCACTATTGGTTCCTTGTACATTTTCCTTTGTTTCACTTAGTGTAGTCTTCATTTTTTCATCTAATTTGTGACCAAATTCAACGGATTCTGTGAGCATCCTGATCACCAGTGCTTTGAACTGTGCATCTGATAGGTTGGCTATCCCTTGGTCGCTTAGATGTACTGGCTCTGGGGCTTTGATCTATTCTTCCACTTGAGCCATTTTTTTTTTCAGGGGGGGGTGGGTCTGGTTGTGCTTGTTATGTATGAGGGGTGGAGCCTTAGGTATTCACCAGGGTGGGGACCCAGTCACTGGGTTGTGATGCTGCATGTGGGGGTGGGGTAAGAGAGGGAACAAGGGCACTTGCTCCACTCTCTCTTGGATTTCAGTCCCTTCTTCTGCTTCCCAAAAGCAAACTGGGTCCTTCTGGTGCTGGTTCCCAGGTGGGTGGGCCTGTGTACATTCTAGGACCCTGTGTGTCTCTCCAAAAAACTCTCCTATGAGTCTGGAAGTCTCTTCCAGCACCTCAACCCCCACAAGTGTTTTCAATCAGTGCTTTTAGGCTTTATTTCTGGGTGCTGGGGCCCTGGTTTGTGCCATCGGTCTTGCTGCCCATTTTTGCCTGGTGTATCTGCATGCAATATGTGTCCACAGTCAGCCAACTGCCTTGTATACTCCACCAGGTTTGCAGGTTTCCTCCCTGCGCCCGTGGTCTGCTAGCCCCATGCCACCTGCGTGCCCAGGTCTGCCAACCACCATTTTTTCCTGCCTGGACCTCTCTCCATCAGCCACCAACTCTACCCCTCTTACTGGTCTGGATGAATGGTTGTCGGACTTCTGTACAGGTCAATTTTCTGTCAGTTCCGGGTGTTTTTTGTTTCTAAATCTTTGTTTTCCTTAATTTTGGTTGTGGGAGGAGACACAGTGTGTCTACCTATGCTTCCATCTTGGCCAGAAGTCCAATAAAATTTTTTTTAAGTTACCAGGTAGTGATGAAGAGACATGAACACCTAGACCTATCCTGTTGGATGAATTAAAATTTAAGAAGAAAAAACCTCTACAAGCATCCAGGCAAGATGCATAGTTTATTTCTTAAATAGTGGTTCTCCACCCCAGTTCTATTTTTTTTAAGATTTTATTTATTCATTATTTTATGGAGAGGAGAGAGAGAAACTGGGAGAAAAACTTTGATGTATGAGAGAAACATTGATTGATTGCCTCTTGCATGTATCTCAACTGACCATGGTACCCACAACCCAGGCATATGCCCTGACTGGGAATCGAACTGGTGACCTTCCACCTTGAGAATAAGGCCAAATCAACTGAGCCACAGAAGTTTGGGGTCAACCCCAGTTTGTATTAAAGTTATTGGGTGAGCCTTTTAAGAATACTAGTGTCTCGGCTTCATCTTTAGACATTCTCATTTAATTATTCTTGGGTAGAGCCTGAGCACCGACATTTTAGAAAATCTCCCCCGTGATTTGAATGTGCAGCCACGGTTGAGAACCACTATCCCAAGGGAAGAAAAGCCTCCAGAGAACCAAATAGCAGTCCTAAATGAAGACTAACTTCTAAGCTGGGGAGAAAAAAATAAAGTACTTACTCAGGAGGTCATTTGTAGGAAAGACCAGTATTCTCCAGAAAGTGTGGCTCTCACAGATTAGGAACACAATCTGGCCACTCCAGGGTTGGATCAAAATAAGGAACTCAAGAATGAGGGCTTCTTTATAAAAAGAGGTGTTAGAAACTATACAGATAAACCTAAAGTAACATTTTAAAAACTGTCATTAACACATGTAATTACAGGGCAAAACAAATTTCAAAAAGAAGTCTTCCCCAAAGTTACTAATATAAAACAATAATAATAATTTAGGTCTAAATTCAAGATTACATGAATCAAAGTTATATAGTATAAAAAGATAGTAAAAGCCTGAAAACTTTGTCATTTTACAGAGACGATAGTTAATAGGTACAGTTACATTCTTATAAGCAAAGGTAAAAATATTTCAAACTGCTTTTAATCACAAAAAGATAATGACTAATGTAATGTAAAGATAATGACTAAGAAAGAAATGTAATTATACTTTCCAAACGACTAGATAAATGAGGTTTAAGAAAAATAGCAGGTGAAAATACAACAGGATTTAAAAAACTATTATGCGATATTTTGATCATATTTTATTAAACATATATGTGATATGTACGAGTATAGAGAAGCATGGAAAGAAATACCCCCAACTTATAAAAGTGGTTGTCTCCAATGAGTTGGATTATGGGATCTGTGGTTTGTTTTCTTATTAATATTTTAAAACTTTTTCTAAATATTCTACAATTAGAATATTATTTGTTGTAACTCAAAAAAATGAGTAAACATTAAAAATTTAAATTAATATTTATCATAGTTTTATCTTCTATGCATTTCCATGGTGCTTATTTACTACAAAAGATAAAAGTTAAGTTTCTTAATGTGCTAATTTTAGTAATTACAGGGTTTTAAAAAATCTGATCACACATATTTTTAAAGACTAAACACCTTTGAACACTATAAAGGTGTTTCTATTAACATTTTTTACTAAGTCCCTCTCTGGAAGTAACATGTTTGTGTCAAATCTTGCCAAAAACAAGAATATTAAAATGTGTTCTGCATTAAGAAGGAATCCACATCATAAGTATATTAGAAGTTAACAAGATTTGGGAGTAAAAAAACATGAAACCAGAAAACTCAGGAAAATGTGTTTGCAACTATAAATTCTGTAATTAATTTGCTTTACAAGTTTTGGGGGGATGCTAGGGCACCAGTTGACTTCTTGGATTTGCTTTTTATTCGGTTAAAACATACAAAAGCATATATTACTGGTGGTTGCATTGTGATGTAAATATATTTTCCATCCAACTACCCAGATTTGATATGAAGTACACAAAACCATGTTTTTCTTTGATTTCACTTAAAATATTTCTTACTTTTGTCCCAATACAGAACTCAGGATTTTATTCAATCCATGTTTCCCCAAGCTTCTATAGCTTTTGGGTACTAAGGGAGTCACATTAATGGTAAGAACCCAAATATCACAGAACCTCCCTACCTTCCATGGGTACCTTCTGTGGGAAGGTTGCCTATATTTCTCAAGTACTTCTAGATGTCCTTCGAGGTATATTGCATGCGTTTCCAGAGATGTCTGCCTCTGATGGCTGCATTTCCTGCTGCGTCATCCACCCATTGGGCAACCACGGAATGTCACCATGTCTGCAGGGGCCACTGACTTCTGCCATAGTGGGAGCAACAAAGCTCAACACTTCCGAGTATTGTGTTGGGATGTAGGCAAGAATGTTTCGTTCCTCTCTTGCCATTGTGCAGTCAGCCAGTTCTGCTCCTGCGTCAGTGTCCTGTTTTTAAATAAAGCTGCTCTTGGTTTTTATTTCTGATAACCCTGCTCTCTTCCTATGGGGTTCAGGTATAATTCCAGTAAGGTTTGGGGCTGGGGTTAAATCAAAGTGACAACCACCCAGCTGAACTTAGAATTGTCCCTGCCTTCCAAAGTCTAAAGTTTCTTATTGCCTAGCTCCTTCCTCCTCTTCAGGTAAGGTCTCTCCCAGGATGCTTCTCAGTGCACATCCACGTAGGTTGCTGGTGGGTTGTTTTCACAAGTTGTCCAGACATGCCTACTTAGACTCAGCAGGAACTCCTGTTGCACTGTACTCCAAAGAGAAAATATACTTTATATTTTAAAAAATGTTTAATAATCTTGATGTTAGCTTACGTGTATTTTTAATGAATTTGTTATGAATAAAGATAAATCTGGTCTTTTTAAAGTAGTACATTTTTGACTACTGATTCAGCCATTGCCAGTCTGAAGATGTTAAGTGGAATTGACTGTGGTGATTGTTGTCACCATAGATTTCTCTTATATGAGAGGACTTCAGAAGAAATATCCACCAAGAATCAAGGAGAAAACATTATTGAGGAGCAACTTTGTAAACTGTTTCAGAGAAATGCTCAGTGGGAAAAATCTTTGAAAATAAAAATCACAGAATTTGAGGGACAGGTTGGTTTCTTCTAGAAAAGTTTTGCTTTAGAAAGAGGGCTCTTTAGGCAATAAAAACATTAGCTGACAAAGAACATAAGAAATAAACAAGCCGCAAATGTTCCAGACCTTGTGAGGCTGGGGATGGGAACAGAGAGGGCCTGTCAGTCTCTACACAGTAGCAAATGATGATGCAATATTAATATCTTAATATGATATGATCATGGAAATTTTTGTTAATTGGAAGACAACTGAAAAAAGGGTGTGCTTAAGAGAGAATAGAACCAATGTTTTAAATCCTCTTGCCTCACAGTACTTAGTTTGTTTAAGGTATTCAAAGGCCAAAATCTTCACCCTTTCCAGGATTTTTGTGTTTGTTCCTGAATTTTGGCTATGTATCTATTTATATTGAGGAGAAAAACAGCCTGACTATCCAGGTTACTAAAATGCATTTTAACCCCAGTGAGTCTTTATCCCTTATGATGCTGGTCTTGCAGTACTAGACCAGGTAACAATTTTCTTCAAAATGGAAGCCAACAGAAACCAGAGTGCAGGGGGGAAAAACATAACAAACAACTCCCAAGAACAGTGAGGAAGAATATTTTGCTATAACCATAATGAGTTATTACCTCACATCGATTAGAAGGACTATTATAAAAAAGACAAGGGGTAACAGCAAATGTAGGCAAGGATGTGAGAAAAGGGAATCCCGGGGCAGACACTGTTAACAGAAATGTAAATGGTTGTAGCCACTATAGAAAACAGTATAAAAGTTTCTCAACAAAATCAAAAATAGAACTTGCATGTGATCCAACAATCTCACTTCTGTGTATATATTTGAAGGATAAAAATCATTATCTCAAAGAGATAGCTGTGCCTCCATGTTCATTGCAGCATTAGGTATGATAGCCATTACATGGAAACAACCTAAGTGTTCATCAATGGATGAGTGGATGAAGAAAGAAATAGATGTGAAATTAATATTATTCAGCTGTAAAAAGAAGGAAATCCTGCCATTTGAGATAACATGAATAGACCTTGAGGGCATTATGCTAGGTGAAATAAGTCCGACAGAGAGAGACAAAGAATGTATGATCTCACAAATTGGAATTTAAAAACATCATACTCATGGAAACAGGGAGTAGAATGATGGTTGCCAGAGGTTGGGGCTTAAGGCAAATGGTGAGAGGTTGGTCAAAGTATACAAACTTTCTATTGTAGGGCAAATAAGTTCCGAGGATCTTATGTATGGCATGGGGACTATAGTTAACAGTAGTGTATTGTATACTTGAAATTTGCTGACAGGGTAGATCTCTGAACAAAAAAATGGTGAGTACATGAAGTGATGGATGTGTTAACTAACCTTATTATGCTAATCATTTCATAATATACAGGTATATCAAAACATCACATTGTACACTTGAAATTTATATAATTTTCTATGGTAATTATAACTCATAAAGCTGGAATAAAAGAATATTTTACTATAGTTCCTAGAATAAAAGCTCTGAATGTTTTAAGACCTTTTTAGCTTTCAGAGTGAAATACCAAAGAAAGTATTATTTTTTAAATTATATTTACTCATTCAAAGACTTATTATCACCTATTAATTTTCTGGGCATTAGTCTAGACCCTGTGAACATAGTAGGAGATACTGCAGGGTCTCAGGGAGCTCGCAGTCTATTCGGGGCTCATGACACACTCCAGGGAGAGTGGCACCCTTCCTTCCTCTAGCGTGTCAAACCCACTCCCTCCCTGGAGACTCACGATCCATCCCTGGTTCTGTGTATAGCTCTCCTGCCGTTATGCTTTTGGACTCCATTCAAATATCACCTCCTCTAGCGAGGCCTTCCCTGATTCCCACCCACTCATATGCCCTCAACAATATCTAATCAGCATTTCACCCTATTTATTTTTTCCAAGATTTTTATTACATTTTTACTAGAAAATAAATCAGTCATATATTTATTGTTTGTCTCCTTCTACTAGAATGCAAGCTCATGAGAGCAAATTTTTTTTCCTACCTTCTTAATCAAGACATGTGTCTCTAGCATCAACAAGAGTGCCTGGTAAGTATACTACAGCAGCACTGAACAAGGGAATGGATAAATGGAAGTTGGCTTGAATGAATGCCACGATTAGTTCATTACAATCCAATTCAGTTATTATATGGCGGAGGAAAGTCTGGGTACTTCCTTGTATCTAACAACTGGGGGAGTAGTAAACTATCCTAGAAGGAGACAAGGATTACTTCCTAGAGGATGTGAAAACTTGGACTTGAGAACAGGGCCTGATCTAAAACTTCATGTTGCTCCATGAGTCTGGAAATGAAAGGAGGTGGGGAGTGGAGGGATGAGTTAGGGGAGGAAAAAATGGGCAGAAAGCAGGGACCCACCCTGAAAAGGCTTAGTGAACCAGTTAAGAAATTCAACTTTTATCCAGAGGGCAGTGGTGGGGGATGGGGGGGGCATGGAGTGAGGGGGGGGAGAGCAGGAAATCTGTCTTGAGAATGCTGACCTGGTAAGCACTTTGGAGAATGGGATGGAAGGGACCCTGGTAAGCCTGGCAATTCAGTAATTCAGTCAAGAAATGATGAGGAATTGAACTAAAGCCAAGGTTATGAGAACAGCAGAGGGGAGGGCCTAGGGAGACCATCTGGAAGTAAAATCAATAGCAGAAAGAGTCAAGTTCAATTCCTCGTGTAGCTATAGTTTCTTAGTCATTCTCCTTTTTCCATAAAGCCACCCCAAGGGCTGCAGCCATGTTCTTTGGAGACTCTGCTGAGTCCAGGGGTGCACCTTCCAGATCATGTGGTCCGAGAGGACAGCCTGTGGAGTCAACCACTCCAGGTGGGGGCAGGAAATATGGACCAGGCCTCTTTTGTTGGGCCATGGGTCCACTTTGTATTTGGCCACTTACACTCTGATATATTCGGTAGAGTAGAATTTCACAAGCTTCTGCCTCCTCACTGATCACAATCCTTTCTGATAAGAATATCTATTCAACCTCCATGCTTATCTTCAAACAATCTTCAGTGAAGGCTTACAATGTGCTGAGTTCTGGGAACAAAACCTTGCTATCAAACAGCCTATAATTAACAAAGGAGATGAACAAAAGGACAAAACACACTGAGATAAGTACTGCAGTCGAAGTCCTTACACAAAAAACACAAAGCAGAGTCCTCTAAGCCGAAGATGAGTTTAAGAGTGTAGGTCTTAGATCAGTAAGAGAGAAATCCGAAACAAAAACAGGTTCTAACAAAAGGAAGATAAACACCTATTAAAAAAATAATGTCAGGTCGAATATAAATAAACACAACTGAATCAAAGAAAACATCCCCAGTTAATGATAATGAATGATATTTATTGGGTGCATGAAATGCGTCAGAGCCTCTGGGTCCTGTATATTCTTTTTCTCATTTCATCCTCATGCCAGCCTTGTGAGGTACTAGCCCTTTTCTCTCATTCTACAGGTGAGAGAGCTGAGGTTCAGAAAGGTTAAGCACTTGGTCCCAGGTCACACAATAGTAGCAGAGCTGGGATTCTGTACCTGGGCAATCTGAATCCAGTTCTTGTCCTCCTAGGTGAGAGGCATTGGTCTACCCATCAGTCCTCCACAGTGTTTAAGAGACCATGGGATAAAGGTTGGAATTGAATCCAATGATTGAGCTCCTGTGTTTCTGCCCTTTTACAAAGTGAAGTCTTCAGACTTAATATACAATCTCCATTGAGAAAAAGAATGAGGAAATACACTAGTATAAAATTCACTTTCCCCTTGTTTTCTTCTTTGCTTCAGTTCTGTAAAGGATAAACTGAGCCCTGTCTCCTGCCAAAGTGCCTCAGTTCCACAGGGGACTTTGTCAGAGGTTATAAAGCCTGGGGCAGGAGAGGGTGGGCTGATGGGCTAATTACCTCCACGAACTACTTACACCATATCCCAGAGGGTACTGAGAAAGCTGGTGGTCCCTGATGGCCAGGCAGTCTCAGTGAACTTTTGCCTGTGTTAGGCAGCCAAGGTGGCTAAGAAAGGACAGGGAGCCAAAAAGGTCCAATTAAGGACTTTTATTTGAGGCGGGACACGGGAATCAGGCTGAGTCCCAGAGAACTATAGCAGCAAAGGAAAGTGTAGAAGGATTTTCAATAGTATGTAGCAGACCCCCAAAGAGGGTGGGTCACCCTGCTGATCTGTCCCAAGTGTTCTGTATAGATGTATTTGCAAGACAATGTCCTCTAAAGTCCGGGAGATTTCTGTGTCTTGCCCCTGGCAAAAGCTGAGGGAGAGGGGAGGGGCAGTGAGGTTTCCAGCAGGATGCTGGGGGCTCTGTCTGGCTTGCTTCTGATAATAGGGAATCTAGAGGTCAGGTATTTAGCTAGTGACGCACACCTTCTTTGTTCCAGGACAGGCAGTGGCTCAGGACCTCCTCGTCCCAGTACATTCTCAAATCCTGTAACTGCCATATCATTTGGACAAATAAATACTTAAAAAAGAAACAGCAATTGGAAATGTGCAATTGTTACATTATTTATGGAAAAACTGGAAACTTAGCCAAAATTTATGTAGAGATTTAGCATCCCAAAAGTCAGCTAATCATGGTAACGGGTCATAATACCAACGACAGTCGCCCTTCACCAGATCCCGTATGTAAAACTGCAACAACTAGGTCTTTTCCTGCTCTAAACCTGGCTCCAAATTGTGTTTGTGGGAACCTGGGTGTCTCACGTAGGTTCCTGCAGTTCTTTTCCTCTCAGGCTTCTGGAATTTAGAGCCACTACCTCTGGTCCCCTGGGTGACAGCTGCTGTCATGCCTCTTCCTACTATTTCCCTTAAAGGCACCAATGAGCCGGGCTCCCTTTAAAGCTCCTTCTGCAAGAAGATGCCTCTCTCCACAGCTTCTCCCTCACACCTTTCCAGCTGGGCCCTGACCCACCCTGCACTGTGTCATGAGTCTCAGCAAATCACTTCTGAAAACAACATCCTCAACATCTCCTCCCAGCCTTTCCTCCACAGAGCTCACACTGGAAGAGACCCCAGCATTTCTTCCCCAGCCTCCCGCTCCCTCCCTCCCTCCCTCCCTCCCTGTCACCTGTACCGAGGAGACTCTTTTACCCTCATGCCTGTCAACTAGCCCAAAGTGGCCTTGTTGAAAGTGAGAAGCCAGCCCACCTATTCACACCACCCAATCTAAACACCAGCCTTGGCACGCATACTACCTTCTCTAATAAACACGGTAACATAAAAATTATTGAGGAGATATTGGATTATGTTTAGTAGGAATAGGGCTATCATGCAATGAGGGAGAAAAGTGAGAAAACATTAAATATATATATATATACACACACACACACACACACATAAAACTCATTTGCAAACTTGCTTAAGAGTAGCTCTTTCTTAGTTCATAAAATGGAGGACAAAAAGAAGATTTCTTGTGTCTGTGTGAAACCTTTGGCCTGCCCTGAGGAGCCTGGGTGGACTGATGTAGAGAAGACACCATGGCCCAAGGAGTCACCGAGCCTGCAGCACTGATGGTGGTAGCCAACATGTGGAACTGGAAGGCATGAATCCATCAGTTGCTACCGGACAAGCCACTGAAACTCTGAGCCTTATATTTGCTTTTATGCTAAAATGGAGATAATTATAACATCCTGACAGGGTTGTTGAGTTTCAACATAATAATCTGTATTTTATAAAATGCAAGTGCCAAAAATATCAGTTGTATAATATTGCTTGCAAGGAAGAACAAGCATAGAAGTTTAGGGTGGAGAAAGGGGAAGGGGCAGGAGGTAGAGACCAGGTGAGTGGTCTCTAGAGACTGTGGAACACACCTGGGGTAGCAGACCTGGGGCTCACGCAATACAGGTCAGTGGAGGTGCCACCTCCACTGAAGAGAAAGAAGTCCCAGGAGACAGGAAGGGAAGAGTGAAGGAGGCAAAAGTGGCCTAAGACACTCCCTGTCTAGACTTAGATTTTCTTAACAGTCCTGGATGCTCTTTCAAATGTTCCATTGCCATCTCAGGCTTGAGGGAAGAAGTAGTTTCTGCCTGCGCATGTCAGAAACCGGAGGTCAGGCGACTCATAAGCTGAAACACAAGTCAGAAGTATGAGTCGGTGCTACTCAGACTTCTGAGCCAGAGATTCTGTGCAGTGGGTGTGCAAGTGTGTGAGTACCTGTCTCATATGTGTAGGCCTCCACCCCAAGTCTGAGCTGGACGAAACTGACAAAGTGAAGGCTCCACAATTCACCTCTAACTGCTGAGCTTTTTAAAAAAGCATTGGTAGAGAGCCTTGGTTAGTGTGTTTCAGTGGGCTGAGCACTGATCTGTAAACTGAAACATCACCAGTTCAATTTCTGGTCAGGGAAAAGTATTGTTAGAGTAATACTAAAAAAATCCTTCTTAAAGGGCCAGTATGATTCTGGCAAGAGACCCAGGTAAGTCTGAGGAGGTGGTCATTAAGCCAGGTAATGAAAACAAATTATCTTGACAAGGTGGTTTAAATTATGTATTGGTAGGAATGGAATAAATCATAAGAATTTTTCTTTAAGATAATTTAATAAAGGCTTCTAGTTAGGTTTCTGGTTGAAGCACTGAGTCTCACCTCAGGAAGCATTTAAAGCTATCAAGTATTTTAATTGTATAAGTTTCAAGAAAAGGTGTATAAAATATGCAGAGTGATTGGCACCCTCTCAAATTCCTGCTATAACTCTGTCTCTAACTGATAAGGCAACAGTTGATATCTGGAAGCCCCCTCACAAGAAGAGGTTTTATACCCAAAATGGGGGAAACCTTTTTGACAGTCTTGAATTTCATCCCGGGTGCTGAAGCTCTGAGGAATTCTAGGAGAGTCCATCCTCACAGTCTGAAACCAGACAACACAGAGAATAAACTCTCTAATCTCCCTCCTTCCTTTTCTGCCTTACCCAGAGAGATTTCCTTTGTGTTGGGTAAAGGTATTCCACACCCCCTTTAAGAAGGAAAAATAAGGAAGAGTGGTGGGTAGTTGCAATAAAGAGTACACAGGCTTGAATGTCATCCTCTCTATTGGGTTGGCCAAGAAGTTCATTTGGCTTTTCTGCAAGATGGCTCTAGTAGTGCTTAACTGTCTTTAACTTCATTTGAAACATTTTTGTTAGATTGTATTATGACAGCCATCATATCAGCATGCATTAAAAAACAATTTATCAAAATTGGTGGATTTCTGTGTAGCCATTTTAATATTACAGATGGAAGAAAATAAGCAACATTTTCTGCATATTATGTCTTATTTTTCAAGAAAGGTAAAAATGCAACTGAAACACAAGAAAAGGTATAGAGAAGGTGCTGTGACCAACCGAACAAGTCAAAAGTGGTTTGTGAAGTTTTGTGCTGGAGATTTCTCACTGGCCAATGCTCCACGATTGGGTAAAGCAGTTGAGGTTGATAGCAATCAAATCGAGACATTATTGAGAACAATCAATGCTATACTAGGGGGAGATAGCCGACATACTCAAAATATCCAAATCAATAAAATTGTTAGTGAAAATGAAAAAAATATGTCTCACTTTACAGAAAAAAAACCATATGGACTTTTTGCCGACCCAACAATTTGAATCATTACCTTAGGGGTCTCTGTGCATAGGAGCCAGACCTCAGGTTTTCCATACAAAAGAGCCTTGGATGACACTCTACATCTCCATCCCCTGAAGTTAGTTAACTTTTTTTAAAGAAACATCATGGTGAGTAAAATTATGACTCTAAGAGAAAGCGCTGATAATGGTTGAATCTCAGGCACCCAGACAGGCAGTCTGAGAAAGTTTGGGATGATTTCCCCAGCTCCTTTCACTCCACAAGCAACTGCCTGGCACACAGACCAGCCCCTGTGCATATAGATGCGTGGCCAGTGTACTGCTGTACAAGCGGCAAGTTTGCTTTGGCTGGGCCTGGAGGGATCCATCTGTCTAGGGAGGCAGTGAAGCCACTGCCTCCCCTGCCATCTGAACAGCTTTAAGAGGGCGTAGCATTTTTCTCTGAGGCCAAGGTTGGCACAGAGAACTTCCTTACTGAAATTTTCTGCCAGGCTGAGTTGCTTTTCTAGCATAATTTCCCCCCCTCCTCCAACCCCACCGCCTTAGGCTTTGGTCAAGTTCCTGGGATTTTGGCACCACTGGTGGGGCTGCATCTATTCCTTCCTGATGCGGTGGATGCAGAGAGACTCTCTCTCCTGGGTGAAATTCACAAGCACGTTTTCTTCCTTGACAGGAATGAAGAGCCACAAATATTTCCTAAAGGGAGGAAAAAGTTTCCAGATGCATGCCTCCCAATGTGAGGGTTTCTTTTTCCCTTTCCCTCTGGCATTTTTTGAGTTTCGTAATTACACTGTACACATTTATCCTGAAGAAGGCCCCAGTTTTCACCTTGATAGGGACTTCACTAAAATCCCCAAGTCGCAAATGCATGGGCATCGCTGTTGCCCTTTCTGGCAGCCCTCGCTGCGGAGAGCCTGAGTTTCAACTCCACCTAGAGACTGAAGAAGATAGGAGTTCCTCTCATTTTCCTCAGCTGTGGTGGCACAGACTGGAAATTTAACAAAAGGAAAAGAAAACCGTTTCCAACTCTTGAACCGTTAGTGAATTGCTTTTAAATTGTTTCTAGTTAAAGGGCTATGGAGAAGTATAAATGTCAAGAAGACCTTTCAACAAGCTTTTACAACCTGCAGCATATTTTTGTATTTTAAAACATTCAAATTGGTGTCATTTTCTATTTTAAAAGTGTATTTTGCAGGGTTAAAAAACTTTAAGCTTACAAGACCTATAATCTAAAAATTTCCTTCACCATGATCAGAATAATTGTGGGAGGTACTTAGCTCACATGTGGAAAATCACTATCACCCACCAAAAAAAAAAAAAAAAAACAAGTTGGAAGAAATAAGCTACTTATATTTGATTATAAAAACATTTCTCTTTTGAGCATTGGCAAGCGTGGAGACATTCAATGCAGGTAAATGGCCACAGACCATTTTCAGTCTAAAGAGGACACGGGCGTGTATGTGAATCAGATTCTGCTTCTGCTTCATTGGGTCTATTCTGCCTCTGTCTCTAACAAGTTCCCATGAAATGCAGCTGCTGGTGGTCCGAGGAGCACACTGTGCAGAGAGGATGTAGACGACAAGAAATCTTCCTTTCCCAGACCTTCCAGTCAGGGATAAGACAGGTGGATACAGGCACGGTGCAGCCCCAAGAATACTGGGGGAGGGACTGGACCCTCTGGAGGTAACCCTGGTACGTTGTGATAGTGGGGTGAAGGTAGCTTAATCTGAGCCTTCCCCCAAATAGGTAGAGTCCTTCTAAAGTCAATGTCCTGGGCTGGCTACTGTATATAACATAATAATTTATAGTATAAACGTAATAACCACATTAAACTTAATGCCTTGCTCTGATTATCACCTCTTTAAGGACTAAAATTTTTCCATTGCAGTTTTTTCCCCCAACTTCATGTTTTGAAGATTTTTAAACCTGCAGAGAGCGGAAAGATGGATAAAATGAGCAACTTTAACTTAAATTTACCAATCTTTAACATGCTACCATTTCTTCCCCTGCCCCCACCCCTCTTTCTGTCTCCCCCTCTCTCTCTTTTTCTCTCTCTCTCTGGTCCCCACAAGAGCCGTTGCTGAGGCCGCCCATCCTGGCTCCCCAGTGTCCCACAGCACAAATGAGACTGGGCTGTGACTTCCACAGAGACCCTGTGGAGCGTTTAGGGTTCGTAGAAATGCAATACAAATAGCAGGCTCGTAACTGACACCCGCCATTAAGTCTGCTAATGTTCAATCTCAGAGACCTGAATCCAACCTACCTCAGAGTCTCTATGCCCCAGCAATTCCCATGTGGTGCGTAATAACTGACCCTCCATCAGTGGAAGTGCGGCTCAACTGCCCCCTCAACCTTGCCATGTGGTGTCCTTCCCCCAAGGCCTTCCCCATTATCTGAGTCAGAGTTGAGACCTCAGTCCAGGATGAATGACAGTGGCCATCTAAATTACCTCAGAAAAATGTACATCCTAATCCTGGGTGTGGACCAGCTTCTTGGCCCCAGTAACTCAATCACAGAGTTATCAGGATATCTCCTCAAGTCAACCACATGGGCTGATCCAAGTCCATTTCAATTCCTTTTCATGTTCTGGATTTCCTCCAGCACGAGATTAGGTCTGCTCAGCTTCCTGGCATGGTCCAATCACGGTTCCATATCTCTGTTCTTTGCTAAAATAGGAAAATAGCAATTTATGAATAAACATGTATTTTCCAGATGGAGGAGAATGTATTGTCTTTTTTTTTAATCTCAAATTGCTGAGGATAGTGTCTTACTGATGCACCCAAGTTATATTTCAAAGCAGAACATGAAATTGCTCCTGCTCCATCACCTGCCCTGGAGCTGTTTCCCTGCATTTGGTTCTTACCAAGGGCAAAAACCGCTTGATTAAAAAGCCTCGCAAAATTCAGTTTTTACACCATAATGCAGAAACTCCGTGTCACCTCCCAAACAACAGCCTGGCCACCTCAGAAACTCAAGGTCCTGTCTTCTTTGAGCTCTGCATTGAATTTAGTTCAAGTTATTCTGGGTTTCTCTAATATTCTCTAATATTGCTTCCTAAATTCCACTGGCCACAGAGTACGTATCTCAGAATGGACTTCTTTTACGCTGCTAGAAAAGAAGCACTTATTTCAAATAAAAGAAAAACAATTTCTTTTCGGTTTAGTTTTCAGAAAATCACAGTGAAGCCAAATAGTTCATTAACATCAACCACCAAAATACATGAAGTCTTTTTAGTATAAGACATTTTATGAGCAGAATAAAAAATATGTTGCGCATAAAAACCTGCCTTGACAATGCAGAATTTGAAATTTCTAAAACTTGAAAAATGAAAATTTTAGCCTTTAATTTGGAATCCCTTTGAGGCAAAAATAGATGAGGAAAGTTTGAAGGAGATTCAATCCTTTTGTATTGGATGTTTATATATACAGAGGAAAATAACACTAAACTTCTAGCCACTGCCTTATTTGTAAGAATGTATGTCGAGTTGCTATCTTGATGATACTTTCTTTTCAACTGACTGGATCAACACAGTAACCCTGTGGTTTATAAATGAGGGGTAAAGTAGGACAATGTATTTATGAATGGGTTAACAACAGCTGCTTGGCTAAAAGTTTTGTAGACTCCATTCAGTTCCACTAAATGGAAAGCGGTGTTTTTATTTTGTTTGTCGTGGCTAAGTTAGCCATCAAGTGCTGCTAAGGCAGCTGCTGTGGTCTGTTGGCCAGAACTCCAGCCCCTCTCTGTGAAAGAGGACACTAGATTGATCATTTTCAGCTAACTGACAGTAAGCAGCTGCTCACACCAAAAAATGAAGATACTTCAAAAGTAATATCTTTAAACTCTGAGTTGCAAACCATTAGTGGCCATAAAATGAATTCAATGGATTGTATCCAGTATTTTTTAGAAACTAAAATAGAATTCAAAAAATATTAGAAACACAGTAAAAAAGCATAGTTTTGTAACCGAAAGCAGGTTCAGCTGGCCTGCTTTTACAAAGGCCAATACGCAAGAGGCAAGTGCTGGTGTAAAGGAAAGAGGTTTACTTGCAGACGCCAGCCATCCGGAAGATGGAGGACTCATGTCTCAAAGCCCATCTGCCCATCTCAGGGCAGGCAGAGGCATTTGAAAGGCGGGGGAGAGAGACAGAACACAGAGACCAAGGGAGGAGGTTGAAAAGTTCTCTACGTGCAGATGAGCACAGTCCATTCTGATAAGGCAAGTGATGGTCTGTCTGATATGCATCATCCTGGTGTAGCCATCCTGGCTTCACGTCATCCTGACTCAACAGTAGAAGGTCAGCAAATGTCCTGGAGTTGGGATTCCTGAAGGTCTGAGTCTGTATCTTTTGAAGTTAGTTCCTAGGATTCTTATACAAACATGCTGTTCATCTACAAAGCTACATGTTAGTCAGCGTTGGCACTTACCGAAACAACGTTAAAAGAATGATAGGATGGGTTACAATTCCCCACTGTTAAAATTTTCCACTGTTAGAGTTTATGAAACTTTTAAGATTTATTTATATGTTCATTATAAATCATTACATATCTATGCATATATGCATATATATTGATACATAAACCATTATATATATGTGTGTATTATAAACCATGGTTACTTTGAATAATGTATTTCTTACTATATGTCACAGTCAAAATAATTTAAAAGCCACTGTTCTAATGGTAGTGGAGGAAACCACAACCATCAAATTTTCTTTAACCAGTGGAAAACATTTTAAATAAATACCAACTATTCCCTTTGTTTTTAGCCTTGCATTGCTTTCCCAGTATGTTACTTTCTTCAACAGGCCGTGAAAACCTCACAAGGAAACTCTCCATCTGCAAAACTGTGATGTCAACACCCCGGAAAGCAATGTGTCTCAACCCATTTATCCCTAGAACACAGGAGAGAAATGATGTCCACTGGTGTCTGAACCACACAACCCCTTGGTCATACCTAGATTTTGGGGCTGTGCAGAGATATGGCCTTGAAATTCCACGTAAGTGGCATTTTTTTAGCACTCTCTTTATTAAAGTACCTTAACCTTTTAATCTCATAGAAAGCACCAGGAGATGGAATTAGTGACAGTTGGTCAGGACTGTCAACGTGACAAACATCCGAACCTGTGGAGAATTTTTGTAAGAGTTTACTGGAGCCAAACTGATGACCTGTGCTGGGGTGCTCGATCTCAAATGCTCCAAAGAACAGTTTCGAAGTTTCTTCTACACATCTGAAACTAAGGAAGATTACTTGGAAGTGGGAGGAGGAAACACAGGGATGGGATTACAGGAAAATTAACAAGATTACGTGCTCTCTAGAGGGTAAATATCCCCTTGAGGGGTTTTACTTCTGGTTTTTCCAAGGTGTGTTAACCTAAATGTACAAGAACAATGGACAGAGCTTGCTTAAGACGAGGTAAACCTTTTACTAAAGAAGTTATATGCTTGAGGCGTGACTACCCACCATGATCTGCCCTGTTAGGAATTTGTGATCAGATCACCAGTGAGGTTACTTTCCATAGAATCCCCTTTTTTTCCTGTCTGTGGAATAAACTCGATCCACTCCTTTGCAAATTTCAATTTATTACAACTGTTAGTAACAAAGGTTTGAAACATACCTGACAACGATGTCATTGAAACAATGCTGTGGAGAATGCTAGAGAGAGCTGAGAATATGTTCAGATATCTTTCTCTCTCTGCCTTTTAGAGCTGCACAGTTTTCCGTACAACTAGCCAATTCAGTGTCCTTCGGAGAGGACATCCAGGCACAAAACTGAAAGCAGTTTGTCCAAGTCATCATCCCTAAGAGCTGCCTGGACAGGGAATGGTCATGATAAAGAAAACCTCCTAAAGTTTCATCAGCGTGAATGACGTTTCCTTCTTTTGGGGTTAAGATCAGTTAAGAAACATATTCATCTTTTCCCATTTTCTGCCTCCCCCCACTAGGTTTATAGCTTTAGATAAAAAACAGATTGGGGGTTGAAAGTTTGGAAGTGATAAAAATGCAAAGAGCAGATCAGGACAACTGAAAAATTCCCATATTTCAGAACTCAAACTTTATCTGTCTTTGATGGGAAATGGAAGTTCAGGGAGTTGCAGGGACTTGCCAAAAGTCAAGTGGCAGAGGCAGAGGAAGCCTCCGGGCGCTGCGATTTGCAGCTCTTCCCCAGGGATGGATTAGGTTCCAGCCCGGGGGACTTACTAGCAACTCTTCCCACTGAGAGTCGTTGTGCCTCTCAGAGTACGGAGGGTCAGGGTTGGTGGCTACAACTGGGGACTGGATAACAAAAGGGAGTGCTGCTTAATTTATTCATTTGATCAAGCAGCATTTAGGTTACAGGCATATAGGATACAAAGATGGACAAAACCAATCCTGCTCTCATAAAGTATATACTGCAGCACAGAAAAATATCACATATACGATTATGACACAATATTAGGAGATTATAGTGGTGGAATAAGCCAGTGCTGCGTATGAAGAGAAACTGTGATTAATTTTGTGTAGGGCTTGCGCTGATGTAGGAGTGTGGGTATGTGTGTGGGATGGGGGCTCCCCCAGGAATGGAGTCAGCTGTGAAGATGACCACTCTTATCAGCAGTCTCTTTGAGAGGCTGGGTGTTCCAGTAAAAGACTCTCGTGTTTTAATGTGGGGATGCACAATATGATTTAGTCAGCAAAGGGGCGGAGCCTGAGATTCTGCATTTCTAATGAGGTCCAGGTCATTCTCCTGCCGCAGACCACACTGTGAGGAGCAGGGCTCTAGTGCAATGAGCTAGGACTTCAAATCAGAGAAGTTTTACTCCCAGCTTTATCCTTTATAGCTGGTGGTCTTTGGGTAAACCATTGAGTCTCAGCTTCTTTATATGTAAAAATGGTCATAATATTTTACATATATATGTGTGTGTGTGTGTATATATATATATGTCACAGCTTGAAAAAGATAGAATGAGAATGTAATCACAATGCTCAAGACAAAGTAAAACCTCAGTTATAACTAGTTCCTTTTCTAGCTATTTTGAATATACAATAAATAACTGCTTTAGAAATAAATTTGGCTCCAAAGAACAAAATTTACTCAGAAAGCCTCTCATCTGAATCCATTCAAAGTCTCATGACCTCTTTTCAAAGTAAATATCCCTGATATGTATTTGTTTTTACAGCAAATTAAGGCATTAAGATTTTCTCTGAGGCAATAACAAAACAATGGCCAAGTCAGATAAGAATACAGGAAGTATTATGCCCAGTGCCATAACCTAACCACTAACTCACTTATCCCCGTCCTTAATTAAGTAATGTAATTGATGGGTGATACATGGGAAATTTGGGAACTTCTCAATATAGCCAAGGGAAAAGGGCCTGCAATCATGTGGTTCCATAAATCGAAGCTTTCTTTAATATACTTGGAGATAGATCATCTGAAACATATAGTAAGCGTATCTGCATAGGATTTTAGTGTTTCTTTTTCACATGCATCAAGCCTATTGAGCCTCAGGTGAACACTCAGGAAGGTCTGGTATTTTCACCTGTTTTACAAATGAGGCAACTGAGGCCTGTGACTGCCTTCCTCAACTGTAAATTAAGTAACAAAAAGGCCTGGCCCGATGGCTGCCTCCAAGTAATCTATGACTGTTTTGTTTTGCCAGGGGTAGGTGAGAGTGGGGAGGGGCTGAAGGTTTGTGCTGGGGGAACTCAGCGGGCAGCAAGGAGTCCTGAGAGTGGAATGCTTCTTTGGCCTCCTGGTCAATTGTGGCTTCAAAGATTTAGTGCTTATGTTCTTAGTGACATTTGTTGGTCTAGGGTTAAGTAAATCACATTGAAGGGGGAACAAAATCTCACATGAGATTTTACAATGTTTTGGCAAATTCACAAGGAACGTTTTTGGGGATTCATCCAATTTTTTTTCTTGATTTCAATATGCCTTTCTTTTGGCTTCAGTTTTTTTCCTGTTTTCTCTTTTTTTCTTCTGATAACACTGCAATTTAAAGGACTTGGCAAATTATAAAACCATTTACATGAATTTAGATTTCCCTTTTTGTATATATTTTAATATTTATTAATATCTGTGAAGCCAAAATTATTTAAGTAATGGGATCAGCACTTTATATTTTAAGTAGAATTATTATTTTGTATACTATGATGAGTCATTTTGATTGCTTTTCTTTTCAGATGAAATTTAAGTGTCCTACTGAAGTTGAGGAATGAACTAAATTGAAAAATGTGTAAATAATAATTTATGAAACAATAGCATATACCACTAGAAGATAAACTAGCTTATTGGGCATCCTACTACTCAGGAACCGTTAATTATTATTTGTAGACTCCATGGTCATAGATGTTTATAAAAATGACTCAAAGGGACAACAAGATTTATTCAACAAATGCTCTTGGTAACTGTTCCCTGGGCATAGCCAGGAACTTGATAGAGAAGGCCCTGCTTTTAAGGGGCCGACATTCCAGTTCTTTCTTAAATATTTTCTTTTCTTAGATAGTCTGTTCATATCTATGAATGACTGTACACTTTATGTATTTGTCTTTTAAAAATTAAATTAGCAATGGATCCTAACATGGCAAATGTCTTTTGCTACGTGTTAAATTTCTTGAAAGCACAAAGTGCATCTCAGCCATGCTTTTATTTTTCTGTAATGACCAGGAGAGTGCTTTGCTTATAATAGACACTCTAACATTTGTGAATTCAAGTTTTGGTTGGAATTATTCAGAGAATTTGGTGAACTGGCTGCATTAAGGGGAAGAATTTATTAGATACACATATTTCTCATCCTAAATTCTGTTGCTTTGCAGGACGAAACATGAGACCAAAATGAGCAGCCAATCAATTTCTTTGAAAACTTATGAATAGTCCTCTCCTAGGTTTAAGGAAGAATGAAAATAATTATTTGAAAAGGTTTTTCTTATAACGACAGCTCTGGCCACAGTCAGTAGTTTCTGATGGTTACAAAGCAATAAAACCTGGTCAAAAATATGTAGGTGTCTACAGCCTAGCACATGTCAAAGTTCAAATCCTAACTAGGTTATAAGTGTCATTTGGTTAAATTTACATAAATAGTGATGTTTCGGAATTCCCTACAACCATAAATATCACCCACTAGTAGGGTGAGTACTTTAAACTTGCCTATCTGAAGAGCACCAAATGCCCAGATAATGAAAGGGCTTATACTTTCCCTGATAAGAATAAAGGTCTGTGGAGGTTTATGATCTACTTCGATTCTAAACACAAAGCCTGTTGCCCAATATTTGCTTCAGTTGACTTGTCTATTTCTTCCAAGATCTATAAGGATCTGACAAGTAATATGATCCTTAAAGCAAGTGTTGTTAGGATCATATTTTATCATAGTACTGACCCTATAAACTTTACTTTTTTTCTTACTCAGTGTATTTCCACCTATTTTGTCACCACTGCCCAAATAATTTCATACTGAAACTGGGTTAGCTGGATTCCAATACAACGTAAGGGACAAAACAAGTTATCTAGCCTCACCAATTGTGCTGAGCACTCACTGACCAGCTGCGACAATCCACTTTTCTTATTAGAGAAAGAGCCACAGGTGGTGGCAATTGAATCTGAGACCATCCAATGTAGCTAAAGAATTGGATCTAACTAGTGGTGTTCTGGTAAATGTTTAACAACCAACTCTCTGAAAAGAAAAGAGAATAGCTCTAACATATAGTGTTTGTTGATTTCATGGTATAAACATTCCCACCAAGGCCATTTTGAAGCTGACGACAGGAAGACTCTGAGCTCAGGGTTGGGAAGAGATGTCAGAGCTGGCTCTTGAGACTCAGTAGGAGCTGGCTCCACTACACCACTCAGTATAAAATGCACAAAATGGGACGGCCTTTTCACAAAACTGCAAAAAAAAGGTTCAATGTCTGATCTGATAAAATGATTGACATTCACCAGGAAGGCCTTTCAAGACATGTCTAAATATATAAAGCCCTGATAGAATAATAGGGATGAAATTTTGCAGGCTACTTTTAGAAAACAAGAAGGTCCAGACATCAGCTTTGGTAAATGTTATCATTATTTTTCTTTTCCAAAATATTATCATTTAATGTTGCATGATTTTGATGGGTCAACCTTCACTAGAAATATAAAGAAGTAAAATTATTGTTAGAGAATAAGTACATTACAGAAGCACATTTTTAATAACTAAAGGTTATGCCTCTAATTATACATGTTTAAATATTGTTTTAATCACACTGCATTAAAATTTTGGGAAACTATAGCAATTTTCTGACTTCTTAGAAAATGTATAATGGATGCCATTATATTCCTGGTTTGTCTTTTAAGTCATTGAAAAAGACTTGAGGCTGATCTGTAAAACACCGCAGTGCACTCAGGAGTTATTTAAATAAATTGGGCTGCGGGGGTCCCCAGCTTACTGTTATGTGCTTGAGTATTTAGGTTGGCTTTTTATATTTCTTCCTTCGTTTTATCCTTTCTGCCTGCTGTGAGCTGTCACTTGCCATCTGAGTGACGGCCTCTGGCTGTTTCACTGGCTCCTCACCATTTCTAATTTGCTGCCTCTAACCTGCTGAGCTCCAGGAAGCAAAGCAGCTAGCCCACCTTCTTTGCCTTATGTACAAAATAGATCCCAAAAGCAGGCCTGGAGGGGTGTTAAAGGGCAATGATTTCAATGCATCAGTGTTGACATCTAGGACTTAATCGGTACATTTCCTAAAACAAGGGGAAAAGGAACCAGTGTGGCCACAATCCTTTACAACTGAAGTTGGGGCTGAGATCTACATTGTCCACAAATTGACTATGATATCACCATTGTCTCTCATCTTACAACTCCTTGAGATACTGAGTTACTTTTTACTCTCTCAGGGACACCTCAAAGAATGGTGTTGTTCTACTAATCAGAGTTGGATTCCTGACATCAAATCTGTTACCTTTGCCTCCTCCTATTCAGAATTCTCTACTGCCTCTAAATTGGCATTTGTAGGCCACAGAGAAAAACAGTTCTGTTTACAATGTGAGATTTCCTTTCTGTGCTCCCCTCAACACTTAGGTAAAGATTACATGCAGTAAGGCACAGACTTGAGTGTACAGTACAATGAGTTTTGGTCCACGTGTATACCAACCTAAATATCCACCACCCCAATCACCATATAAACCATTCCACCACCCCAGAGAGATGTGTTATTCCCCTTCCAATCAATTCCCACCCCTCACAAGCAATACCTGTTCTGGTTGCCTATTCCCGTTTTCAGTTTTTGGCTATTATAAATAAAGCTGCTATAAATATTCTTATACCTGGTCGTTTTCAGTTTTGGGCTATTATAAATAAAGCTGCTATAAATATTCTTATACAAACCTTTTTGTTTTTATTTTTCTTGAGTAAAAAAACCTATCAGTGGAATTGCTAGGTGATAGAGTAGGTATATAGTACGTTTTACAAGAAATCGTCAGACGGTTTTCAGATGGGTTGGTTCGTTTTATATCCCTACCAGCAATGTATGCAAGTCCCACTTTCTCTACATTCTCACCAACAATTGGTATAGTTGGTCTATTCAAATTTAGCTATTCTAGTGGTTTTGATTTCAATTTTCTACATGACTGATGATATTGAGCATCTTTTTATGTCATTTTTGGCTACCCATTTATCTCCCTTTAGGAAGTGGTTTTTCATGCCTTTTGTCCATTTTAAAAATTGAGTTGTGTTATTTAGGACTTCAAGTCAAGATGGAGGCATAGGTAGATACACTCTGCCTCCTTGCACAACCAAAAGAAGGACAACAATCAATTTAAAGACAAAAACCACCATAACTAACAGAAAATCAAACTGTATGGAAGTCTGACAACCCGGGAGTTAAAGAAGAAACATTCATTCAGACCAGCAGGAGGGGCAGAGATGGGCAGCCACTACAGAGGGAAGTGCGGGAAGGTGCTGGCTGGAGGACTGAGCGAGAGAGGTGGTAGCATTGAAATGGACAGTCTTACATTTGTGTGTAGATAATCTGGGAGGAACAACTGGGGAGCAAGGCAGACTGTGCAACCCAGGGTTCCAGCACTGGAAAATAAAGCCTCAAAGCCTCTGGCTGGAAAAACGTGTAAGTGCTGTGGTAGTGGGAAAAAATCCCAGCTCACAGGAGACTTTGTTGGAGAGACCCACAGGGTCCTAGAAGGTACACGAACCCACCCTCCCAGGAATCAGCACCAGAAAGACCCATTTGCTTCTGGGTAGCGAGACAAGTGACTGAAAGCCTGAGGAGAGCCAAGCAAGTGGCATTGTTCCCTCTCAGACCCCTGCCACATCCAGTGCCACAGTGAAGTGAAGTGGGTTGCCCTGCCCTGGTAAACAACTAAGCCTCCAGCCCTTACAACTTAACAGGCAGGCCAAAACAAAAAATATGTATAGCCCAAATGAAAGAACAGATCAAAGCTCAAAAAATAGAACTAAGCGATGAAGAGATAGCCAACCTATCAGATGCACAGTTCAAAACACTGGCCATCAGTATGCTCACAGAAATAGTTGAGGTCACAAAATAGAGGAAAAGTGAAGGCTATGCAAAGTGAAATAAAGAAAAATACACAAGGAACCAACAGTAAAGACAAGGAAACTGGGACTCAAATCAACACTTTGGAGCAGAAGCAAGAAATAAACATTCAAGCAGAACAGAATGAAGAAGCAAGAATTTCTAGAAATGAAGAGAGCTCTGGCTGATGTAGCTCAGTGGATTGAGCATATGTCTATAAAGCAAAGGGTTGCCAGTTCAATATCCAGTCAGGGCACATGACTGGATTGTGGGCCAGGTCCCTTCTGTGGGGCTCGTGAGAGGCAACCACTCATTGATGTTTCTCTCCCTCTCTTTCTCTCTCCCTTACCCTCTTTCTAAAAATAAATCCTTTTTTTTTAAATGAGGAGAGACTTAGAAACCTCTGGGACAACTTTAAACATTCCAACATCTGAGTCATAGAGGTGACAAAGGAGAAGAGGAAGAACAAGAAATTGAAAACTTATTTGAACAAATAATGAAGGAGAACTTCCCCAATCTGGCAAAGGAAATAGACTTTCAGGAAGTCCAGGAAGCTTAGAGAGTCCCAAAATAGTTGGAGCCAAGGAAGCACACATCAAGGAACATCATAATCAAGTTACCCAAGATTAAAGATAAGGAGAAAATCTTCAAAGCAGCAAGAGAAAAGAAGACAATTACTTAAAAAGGAATTCCCATAAGACTATCAGTTGATTTCTCAAAAGAAATCTTAGAGGCAAGAAGGGGCTGGAAAGAGATATTTGAAACCATGAAAGGAAAGGACCTACATCCAAGATTGCTCTATCCAGCAAAGATATCATTTAGAATAGAAGGGCAGATAAAGTGCTTCCCAGATAAGGTAAAGTTAAAGGTGTTCATCATCACCAAGGCCTTGTTATACGAAATATCAAAGGGACTTATCTAAGAAAAAGAAGATCAAAACTATGAACAGTAAAATGATAACAAATTCACAACTATCAACAACTGAACATAAGAACAAAAAGAAAAACTAAGCAAACAACTAGAACAGGAACAAAATAATAGAAATGGAGATCACATAAAAATGGAGGGTTATCCTGCGGGCCTGCGAACCACACAATCGTGGTTTGATTCCCAGTCAGGGCACATACCTGGGTTGCAGGCCGGTTCCCTGCAGGCCAGTTCCCAGCAGGGGAGGCACAAAAGGCAACCATACATTGATGTTTCTCTCCCTCTCTCCTTCCCCCCCTTCCCCTCTAAAGATAAATAAATAATAAAATATTTTTTTAAAAAAATGGAGGGTTATCAGTGAGGAGGGGGCCAGGCAAGATTGGGGGAAAAGGTCCAGGGAAAAAGAAGCACAAATGGTAGGTACAAAATAGACAAGAGAAGATTAAGAATAAATAGCATAGGAAATGGAGAAGCCAAAGAACTTATATGTATGAAGCATGGACATGAACTAAGGGGGGGGGCAGGGACTGCAAGTGGGAGGGGGAGTACAGGGCAGAAGGGAATAAAGGGGGGGAAATGGGACAACTGTAATAGCATAATCAATAAAATATATATTTTAAATGGAGTTGTATTTTTATTGTTGAATTGTATGAGTTTTTAAAAAGATTCTGCCGAACACTCATATTTAAATATTTTCTTCCAGTCCGTGGGTTGTCTTTTCTTAATAGTGTCTTTTAATGAGCAGAGTTTTCATTTTAATAAAGTACAATTAATTACTTTTTTATGATTAATGCTTTCTGTGTTGTGTTTAAGAAACATTTGTCATTTCCAACGTCACAAAGATATTCTGTGTTTTCTTCTGGAAGCATTATAGTTTTAGCACTGTGGTTTTAAAAGCATTGTCTGAAGTTCTGAAAATGCTGCTGATCTATGGATTGTTAATATACAAAGGTGAGATCCAACGGCTAGCTTCTTTATCTTAATTGTCAGTTTTTTCTCTTCTCTCTTAAACTATTTGTTTACATTTCTTAACACTCAAACTTTATTCTAAATTATTTTTAATTGATTTTAGAGGAAGAGAGGAAGGAAGAGAGAGAAACATCAATTTGTTGTTTTACTTACTTATGTATTCATTGGTTGATTCTTGTGTGTAGCCTGACCAGGGATCAAACCCACAACTTTGGCGCATGGGGGTGACACTTTAATCAACTGAGCTACCAAGCCAGGGCTCAAACTTTTGTTGTCCTAAATGACAAGGCAGATTTAGTTTCTCCTTATTCCTAGCACCAGAAGAAAATCCATTTCATGGCCTTGCGGATCTGCCGAATGAACGCGTACTGGTTGCTGATCTGACTGACCGCCAGCTGGGGTTCTCTCAGGACTGGTCACAGAGAGCCCAGGGCGATGTGCAGTGCGCGCAGATACAGGGTCGGTTCCGGCACAGTGCTATAAAAAGTGTGTGACCAGTTTGACTACTTTGAGTTGCAGAATCTTGACTAAAGCTGTCACTCAAAGACTCTTGGATCAGCTGGGTATCCTTAAGGACATTGCCTTAAAGTTTAGAACCTCACGGCCTTGCTGAGGAGGTCAGTTGGGTGAGGCATTGTCCCGTTCACCAAAAGGTTGCGGTCGGATTCCTGGTCAGGGCACAGACCTAGGTTGTGGGCTCGGTCCCTTGCTCAGGCACCTACGGGAAGCAACGGATCAATGTTTCTCTCCCTCTCTTTCCCTTCTCCCTCAAAATCAATAAAAACATATCCTCGGGCAAGGATTAAATTTTTTTAACACAGATATTTGTAAGTTTTAATAACTCAGGATGATGACAGTACACTATGGAATGTGTTTAGTAAGGAGTGTGTGTGTGTGTTCACAGTGAAATACACACAGTGTTTCTTCAGCAAGGTCTTACTAACTGGGACAGGCCTTGGAGAGTCTCAGGGAATTCCCTGTCGCTCTTAGAGTTTTTTCTTTGCCATCACTCAGGTCCTATTTAGTTTTTTGTTGTTCTTTTTTTTTTAAGATTTTATTTATTTATTTTTAGAGACATGGGAAGGGAGGGAGAAAGAGAGGGAGAGAAACACTGATGTGTGAGAGATACGTCGATCTGCTGCCTTGCTCTCCCACATCCCAGACCAGGGACCCAACCTGCAACCCAGGCATGTGCCCTGGCTGGGAATCGAACGGCAACCTTTTAGTTCCACAGGCCAACACTCAATGCACTGAGCCACACCAGCCAGGGGTGCACTGTTTTCTGATCCTTTTCTCAGAATCGTGCACTAATTGGTGCAAGAGCAATTGCTTCCTTGTGTTCAGTCGTTTCACACCAATTGCAGAGAGTACAGGTGCTCAAAGCTCATCTTCACCCTGTCCCCCATTTTGTTTGTTTGTTTGTTTGTTTGTTTGTTTGTTTTGACTCTTCATCAACCTCTTCTCCATCAGTCTGGTTAACCTCGTGTGAATCATACAGAGCAAACAGAGTTTCCCTATGACCCTAGCACACTCCATACAATTGCTGACACTAATTTCCCCGCCCCTCCCCCAGTACAGCAGCTATTCTGTAGCTTTGTGTTCATTTCCTTGAAATGCGGCCATGGGAAGGGTTATGTATCTCACTATGGCCTTTGATAGAAGACAGTTTCTAGATATTCCAGATGAAACGTGGTTGGAGAGAGTCCTTGGCCGTTGGTGTTCCTGACTGTCCATTTCAACAGCCCCTTGATTCCAGCGGCTATGCCCTTCATTGTAATCCAGTTAATTTCCTGAGTATATAGCCTGTGATTAGTATGATTTGCCTGAAATCAGATAAAGCTTTAATTAAAAATATATTTCCATATTTTTTAGGAAATAGGATTGACATGATGTAAAATAATTGGCTGAGCTAAAATCTTCACTTTTTAACTGTTGCTTTGGCTTCTTACCAACATGGCATTTGTTGAAATGATTACCATTTTAATTTGGGCAAGTGAGTAATTCTCACTCCACAACTGGTTTACTCTGAAAATATGGACATTTAATTATACTGAAGACAGTAAATACAATAGATTTTTTTGCATGGGAATTCCTGGGAAAACATTTTAGCCACCTAAAATATCATTAATTTAAAAACTAATTAGACAAAATGAGATTTGGTAAATTCTGACCCTAAAGACAAATCCGTCATATTTTTCTTAATTTGTTCGCACATGTTACCATGGAGACAGCGAAGTCAAAACACACCAGCCAGTGCATTGTTCAGCCCTCCACTTCCTACTATAGATTTGATTAAGTAATTCTGGCCTACTCGTTGTGAGACTTTGAGAACATAGCATTGTTTCTTCAGTAAAAATATGGTCAGCATGCAGACATGAGCCAGAAGACAATAAGAACTAGGTCTCATAATCTCTGCTCCTTCTAATGTGGTAAAATAAGAAAGCAGTCAATCTTTTCCTTTAATTAGTTATTTTTGTGGTAAATGTAAAGCCTCATCCCTCAAGCAGCAGGACTTGATCTCATAAAAAGGCTGAAAATAAATAGCTTCTTTGGTGAATGAGGCAGGTGTCCTTTCTGAACAAAGCACCAAATTAGGTGATTTGAGGGCTCGTTTCCTTTGCAGATGCCTTGAATATTTTTCTCCATCTTCCTGCCCCATAGAATACTTAGAACAATAGAAAATGAACCTGTTTTTTGATAAGGTGTATTTGTGTTCTTGTAACTTTGACTTTATAAGACCCACTCATGAAGGGTTCTCTCAAAAGAATTTTGCTTCTACCCAGACTGGGGTTCACCTAAAAAGTCAATATAGTTATTATTTCTCTATCCTGTTTACTTTGCTCTGAAGACTGAGAGGAAAAAAATCCATTCCTCAAAACTTTAATCTCTCTTTTTTTAAAGATTGTATTTATTTACCTTTTAGAGAGAAGGGAAGGGAGGGAGAAAGAAAGGGAAAGAAACACTGATGTGTGAGAGAAACATCAATCAGTTGCCTCCTGCTAGTCCCCAGCTGGGGAGGTGGCCCACAACCCAGGCATGTGCTTTGACTAGGATTCGAACTGGTAACCCTTTGCTTCATAGGCCAGCACTCAATCCACTGAGCCACACCAGCGGGGGAAATTTAATCTGTTTCAAGCAGGATGAATGTTATCAGTGGCTGGGAAAGTTAGGTTCTGTATATGTGAAAGTCCTCCCCCAGCACTTCAGGAGGACATGGAAAGAGAAATGTAGTAGATTTGTTTTGTTTTGTGTTTTAAATGAGTTGTCAGAATCCAGAGAATAGTCAGAGACCATTCCATTTTGCCCTCTATCCATTGCCAACAAAATAAAGTGGTCCTTTTCAGGGAATCTCCAATTTCTTTGTACCCAAACACTCCTGTGGAATTTTGAAGCTGACCAATAGTAGCAATTTGGCTTCCTAGCAAGGGTGTTATTCCATATGGTCAAATCACTCAGGCAGCTGAATAATTTCAGTTATTGTATAAAAATGTTCCGGTTGCCGCCAACAATGAGATTGTTTCATTGCAAATGACAGAAAAGACAAACTTTTTAGGTTTTTCTACTTGACCGTCTATGGAAACTATTTCAATAACTGTTTATTATGTATTTCTTTCCAATAATTAAAATATGGACATTTAACCACATAATTTTCATCTCAGGAAAGAGATTGTGTATAATTTCTAAATGGATTCTTAGAGTATGGGACGTGCTCTGCAACCTCAGAGACGGTATGTCTTGTGCAGCACTTCACTTGGCACGCAGATCAGATGTTGGCCCACCAGGAGGCTGTAATCTATAAATACCGCCTCTGAGCCTGAGCTAATGGGAAAGGAAGCATCTTTTGAATCTGCCCAATAAAATGGTCTGTTAGAGAGCACAGAGCTGGAGTGGGCCTTCTTCCCTATTTTTGCTGGTTTGGAGGTGAAGTTCCTCGGACCATTTCCCTGCCTTCACGAAGCCCCAGTCCTCCCCTCCAAGGAGAGCCAAGACAGATGGGCAGTGTGTTTGACAAGGAACCCCTGCATCCTTGCTTCAACGTCCTTCTACTCTACTTTAAAAGCAGTACTGTATTTTTTAAGTGTTGGAACTGGCAGCTCCGCTGGTCACTGGCTGCACTGAACAATCCCCCATTCAAATACAGCTGACCGAACCCAGCTTCAGTGGAAAGTTGCGACGGAGCACACAGAGGAGGCCTCTCTGCCTTCCACCGTGCGGAGGGTGAGGTTATGTGAGGCGCCCCGAGGATTCCAGAGGGCAGAATTCAGCACACTTCTTATACAGCGTTTATTATACCCATTTCACAAGGAGGATTTACGAATTGGGGGAGGAAAAAAAAGTTTACCTTAGTTGGCTTCCTTTTACCGGTGCCACCAGGGCCTGAGCCTCCCCAAATCTCCTTCAAGCAGGAGGCCTTGGGCTCTCTCCTTCAACCATGCCAAATTTTGTAGTACTAGCATTTCTAAGTAAACATCAGAATAAAATGTTCTTTTTAAAGGAGCCAGTGTGGAGCTGGAGAGAGGAGGCCAGGGAGGGTTTGGGAGTGGCCGCAAGTCAGGGGAAAAAAGAAGCGTGAAAAGGAGAGGTGAAACTCTGGATTAGGATGGTGGAACCAGCCTGGTTTTTCTGGTACCCTGAGATGTAGAGATAAAGACAGCAGGGAGGAATGGAGGCCTCATCACCTGAGGACCCACTGTGGACCAGGCCTGTGCCAGGCACGCTCACAATTGTCTTGGGTCTAAAAAACTCAGTTACCAATGTGCCTTTTGCTCAAACACCTCCTGAGTATTTTTGCCCCATAGGGAATTTTGGTAGTCCCTAGAAGATAACATCGCTGAGGCCAAATTCTTCATTTTATAGATGAAGAAACTGAGCATCAGAGAGGTCACATGATGTCTCCAAGGATGCATGACTAGTTAGTACCCCAGCTAGAGCTGAAGTCTAACTTTATTGACTCTCCCTTCAGGAGTTGTGGTTTCCATATTGCCTTCTGATTTGACTTGACTGCGTTTGCAGACGGAAAATAAATTCCACCTTAGTTAACTCCAAGCCTTTGATAAATTCTTAGTCAATGGCAAGCATTTGAGGGAGATGAAATACCAAGTAGAGCAGGTAGGAAGGCTGACAGACCCTGCCTGGACCTCTTCATGGGCTCATGTCACCTCCTAGTTATTTGCCCTCAGGACAGGAGCAAACTGCACATAACCAGAATATAGCACGTAGGTCTTGTAGCAAATGAACTCTGCCTTTGCCAGGGCCTGTACGGAAGATAGGAATTCAGAGAAGAATCGACACAGCCCTTGCCTTCAAGGAATTCAAAGTTTTGAGGAAGTACAGAGACATTAATCCTAATGAAATAAGTATCACACTAGGGATTTTTAAGAAGTTAGAGATGCAGCCTGGTGATTTTGGCAGCTGAACGGGTCCCCAGGCTGAGTGTAGCAGGCACTATTAATGGGGCAGGTGGGTCCAGGCAGAGAGCCTGCGCCACGGCATCCAGTGTCCTGGAGAACAGCAAAGGTTTGTGGCGGCTACCAAATAAGTGTCCTTGGGGCAAAGTAGTCATGAATATTAAGAAAGGAGAAAGGAAAGGTAGGGTGGAACCAGGTTTTCAAGATTTTTATGTGCTCTGCTAAATAATTTAGACTTTGTCTATGGGTAATAAAGTCCCAAAGTTGGTTTAAAAGCAGGGAAATGATAAGAATCAAATTTCTCTCTGAGGAGACAGGGCAAGGGACACTTGGAAGCATCAAACCCCCCTCCCTCATCAATGCCTAACATAAACCCAGGGGACATCAGTCAGCCTGAAGTCGGGGACATCATGAGACACCCAAAACCCCAGCTGGATTCCAGATCACACCCTAGGGCTCCGAAGAAAAGCAGAAGCACCTAGTGGGTGCTGAATACCCGGTTTACCTGTGGGAAAATCAGCCCCAGTACCACAGAGAAAAACCTTTGACCAAAGAGTCAACAGCAGGGAGTCCCTGACATTTCAGAAATCCCTTTTCCCCTCTCTTTGTCCTTCCCAGTCTGTGTCATTAATTTTACGCCGTCTCCATAGCAGAGTCCAAAGAGCACCTTGGTATGTGTGTGGGAGTGTTATCTGGCAAAGCTGGTTAGAGCCATAGGTATGTTTTGAGTTTGCTACCCAAGTAAACTCTGAGTGGTCGATACAGCTGCTTTCCCCCAAAGTTAAAAGTAATAAGACCTTCTTTGTGCATTTTGGTCTGTCTTTTTGCAGGCTATCATGAAGTGTGTGGGGGGGGGTATTCGTTGAATTTGCATGTTAATGTTTATTCTAAAAATATTCTCTGAGAAAGGAAAAAACACACTTTAAAATATGCTTCAAGGGAACATTTTAATTCTTACACTCCAAGTGCTTGGCAGTCAGGAAAAAAAAACATCAACTTCTTTCAAATTAATTTGATGTATTGCAAGCTTTTAGATAGCAATAGTCATATTTTCAGTTTTGGTAAAACATCATGTTTAAATACTTATTAAACTCAGATTAAGAAAGTTTAAGAAGAGATTCTTCAAAATTTTCCATTCTCTTCCCTTTTTCAACCAGCATGCTCAACCACTTGCCGTGGGCTGCAGACCGTGCTAGATCCTGGGGACCCTCAACTTGCAGCTCCCCGACATCTTATCAGGGACAGAGTCAAAGTTGGGATGTGCTTATCATCAGTTCTCATAAAAAGAAAAGAAAACCCTACTGTGTAATCAAATTTGTAAGAAATTTTCTGATTAATATGAATTGAGATATGAATTTTTTTCCTTAACAGGGAAGACAGAAAATTCATCTTGAGGTAAATAGTATGGGCATCTAAGGTGTAGTCTTTCTCCTCTGAAACTTGTCTTAGAGGGTGAGCCTCTTGGCTTTTCTGCTGGGCAGCGTGAGAGAAACTGCCATTACCTGCTGAATCATCTCCCACATCCTGGCCCCACATCCTGGCCCCTCTGCCTGCTCACTGGGGGGCGGGGGGTGCCTGCCCTTTCAGTAACTGCAACACTCACTCCGAGAAAGATGAGATCATCACCTGCATTTGTTTCACGGATGGCCAGAGAATGGCCTCCTCAGATGGATTGGGTCCACCCTGGGGAGGTAGGAAGACTACCCTTTCCTGTGTACTTAACCCGGCCCTTTGGGCAAATAATGAATATAACTTGGAGGTGCTTCGCAGGTTTTTTCACAGTTTCCACTCCCTTAATGCTTTGCAAAAAGAGGACTTTCCATGTCACTCTCTGGGTAAAACTTTGAGGGGGTGGGGAAAGCAGTGTTAACACATGAAGCTTTTAACAACAACAATAAAGCAGACAGTGAAAGCGAAAACTGCTGGGACACATTGGGGAGGAGAGCCAGACTCTGGGTTCAGTGCTCACCTTTCCGTGTGACTGGAGGAGCGTCAGCTGAGCACTTCTTCATGGGGACGGTTCATTAACCCACAGGGACACGCATGGCTGATACGCATAATGAAAAGAGAAGGTTGGCTTAAACTTGTTTGGATACCAAAGAGAACTGGACCTGGGGAAAAAGCGGGGGTTGGGGGAGAAGCGGTCAGGTCATGGGCCAGTGTACAGAAGAGTAGAGACAATAAAAAGGTCTGTCAGCGTGGAGCCAAAGGTAAGAAGCCCAACACAGTTTTGCCCCAGCTTTAACCAGCACCATCTTCTCCTGCTGTGGGATGGAAGCGTGAGAGAAAGACAGAAGATTTTTGGATAGAAATAAATTTAAAAAGAAAAAAAATGTAGGACCCAGCAGGATGGATTAATAGCATCTTCTTGAAGCTATGCTGAGAAGGTAGGAAAGATCAGTTGGCTTTCTCATCTTGGCAGAATCATCAGGTGAGAACCAATACCCACCCACAGTCTACAGCAACCCATAGGGCCCCTCTAACTGGAGTTGTTTCTGTATGTTGGATTCTCAGCCCAGGAAGCACTGAAAAGTGATGAGCTTGCTTCTCTTCTCCCATTTCAGAGCATGTACATTGCAGTTCTTACCTGGGGTTCTGAGTAACGTCGCATGTCAAATAGAAGAGTGACAGATATTCAAATCCATACGCACTCACTGGACACTTTTTAAGTTTTAGGCATCACTTAGCAATACAAAGAAAAGTAACACACAACCCTGCTCACATACAGAAGCAAAGGTGTAAACAAATAAAGTGCAACACAGCGTACTGAATGCTACGACACACTACAGCCAGGGCAGGAAGAAGGAGGAAGTGACTGACTCCTCCCGGGAAGGCTTCATGAGGGTCACAAAAGATGTGAGGAGGGGGCATTGTATTTATAAAAGTGTTGTTTCTTAAAATGTGGAAAGGGTTTCATGACCAAGTAATTTGAACAGGCCTTCTAGATGTACTTTTACTATTAGAGGTATGGTCCTAGGCAAATTCTTAATGTCTCCAAATCTTCCTTGCCTTATCTATAGACTAGTTATAGTAAAACTCACCTTATATCAACTGTAAGATAATTGTGACAACTGTAAGAGATCTATATATAAAAATATAGGCACATGAATGAGTGTGTGTGTGCGCATACACAGACACACACACACCCTCCTCTAACAAGTGGTAGAGTCCATGGCCACTCACCAGCAGACACCAGTAACATAGTAGTTAGGGGTTGTGTGAGATGAAAAAGAAGAATCAGAGCTAAAGCTGACAAAGATTCTCCCAGCAGTGAAGTCGTGTCTCTCAAATCCTCTCACTTTCCAGAGGGAAGGAGGAAATCAGTAGAAAGAAAAAAATATCTTTGTGGCCCATGTCAGATGAAAAAGAAATGTCAATAAATATGTGCTGAGTGAATTCCAAATAGTCTTCTTCAAGATCAGATTCAAAGATGAAATCCATAGGTGCTTCCACTTGTATGAAAGAATCAGTAGGTGACTAGTAATAAACAAATGACAATTTTCAGGGTTTTAGGTGCTGCGTATGATATAAGCTTTAAGAGTGGGACAATTTATTTTTTATTTTGTAAGACTCTGAATAGATGAATGAGAACTCTTGGCTGTACTTTGTAGAAATACTCTTCGAGTAAACTAAGGATAAAATTCCACCAAATCTTTAGAAATGAAATGTTGCTGGTTCTAATAAGACAGCATGAGCCTGCTCCAAAAAAAAAAGATTTTAATATCAATAGTTCCCATTTATTGAAAGGCTAACAGTTGGAGCACTGGCTTTGGGGTCAGATGTGCCCAGGAGTTCAGATCACTTCTACAGGTGCATGATTTTAGACAATTTATTTCCTGCCTGTACTGACTTCACAGAAGATCACCTAAGGATTTAATGAGCTCACTCATGTAAAGCATTTAGCATAGTACCCAAAAAGGCTAAAAAATGTTGCTATTTTTATAATTACTGTACTATATATTCTTGTGAGAGCAGAGAGGAGGAAAGTTTATTCTCCTTGGGAGGAGGAAGAGAGATGAATTCATAGAAGAAAAATATTTATGGTGCCTATTAGGATGGTTATAATTTTTTTAAGAAAATGTGTTTGTAAGACTGTGGAGAATCTGGAACCCTCATTCAAGGGTATGCTGAGAAAGATCAGCAATTTAATGTTGCATGGTCAAGGGCCTCTTCTTGGACAGGGTGTAGCCCAGGTTTAATTGAGCTGGTGAGATTGGTGGCATGTCCCCCAAGCTTCACACTAACCCTGCAAAGTAGGACCACATACCTGACCTTGCCAGATAGAAAATCAAACAGCTTCTTCTGTATTTAGTATAGTTTGAGAAGCACTGTTGGGGAATGCATTATAAGGAGTAATAGGCCAGAGAAATAGGTTGGAAACAATGTGAAAGGCATTATAAATAAAATATTTTAGGATTGCCTCTTTGTCTAGAATTCTTTCACTATTGTTGTACCTAGTTATGCACTATTATTGTGACATCGTGGCACTTCTAAGCATGGATTATGTCTCAAGAGTAAACAGACTAATCAGGCAATTGCAGGGAAAGAAAATCTTTAAAAACACAACAAAGACTCCTGGTAAACAAATAAAGGCATATCTGTTCCATCTTGGAAGCACCAAAAGAAGATGAAATAATTGAAGTGGGTTAAAAGGGGCACATAGCACGCTAATCAACACTCAATGTTTTATTTATATCTATTGGATGAGAGAAACAAGAACAAGCCATCCCAGGGAGAGAAACTAAGTAGAGAGCTGGGTTAGTGGTAGAGAGACAAACGGGCAGGCAGGGGAGCAGTAGGAAATCTTACAGCTCACACTCTCCAGCAGAGGGAAAGAGCAAAGCCAGGCAGCTCCGTGTGTAAGAAAACACTCAACCTCTCAGAAGAAGCGCCTTCTATTGATTCCAGACATTGTTATTCTTACAAGCAGGGGGGAACAAAGAAAGGAAAGGAAACCAAGGTATTGACAGGAAAAACAGCTTCTACTTTCTCAAATGTCTTGGATGTCGCTGTGAAGCAACCACGAGACTTCCCCTGCTGTCACATGTTGACTCATTCTTCCCAAAGCCAAGGCCAGTTATTTAATGTCTAGTTTCGTTAAAGTCGATGAGATTTTTGTTTCAGAATCTGGGGTGAATGCTTGTTTGTCCGGGTTGTGCAGAATGAAGGAAGTTCACGCTCCGCACAAGTAAAGCAATGTGTCATGTCACGTTGCCAAAAGGTTGCATCATTTCTAAACTTTCCGGAAGACAAGATGGATGAGAGGTCATCTATGTTTATTTTGTGAAGTTTGGCCTACCAGGAAATGTGTGGGTACAAGAGATATTTCAGGCCGATGAAACTCTCATTTTAGACGCTTAAACTAGCAGCGTGTACTATAGCTTCAGCCTCTAACTAAAGCTTTGAAGAGAGTGGCAAGTTGTGAAGTACACAAGGTCTTTTGGCTGCACTTACAGAGCCACGTATAAAATCCTCTTGCCAAACAGAGACTAGAACCAGATGACAAAGACCAAAAACACACGCCATGTATTGACGTTTTCTATCAAATACTCATTACAACCTAATGCAGTAATATTCATTTCTAAGAAAATTGCACAAGAACTTACCAATCCATACTAATTTAGGTTGTAAATTTGCCCCACAAGATTTTTAAACAGAATTTTGCATGCTGGATTTCTTTAAAGATATATTGGAATTACTTCAACAAGAAAGAAAAAGTGTTTTAAAGAAGTAATTATTAGCATATGATTTAACAGATGTGCTAATTAATGACCCATCAGCAACCTTACCTAAGCCCTCTCATAGACTTTTTTGTGTGTTCGTCACATCCTCCACAATCCAGAAGACAATAATATTCTTTCTTTAGATGAACCTGCTTTTCTCTACTTTTTTATCAGATGCTGAGGGGAGTGGGCTGCCAAGAACATTATCACTGACACACACAAAGTACAGAAGACACCCAGCAATGGGAGCTAATGATGCTACACAGAGAGAAAGGCTACTTTCAGAGCTGGAAACAGAGGCCACCTCTATCCCTGGAATGCACAGGAGTGAGCCCCTATATCACCTCTATAGTTTAAGCTTTTGAGTTGAGTTTCTGTTACTTGCAACCAAGAGAATTCTAACAACTAGGACCCAAGATTTTTTTATCTCTTTTGCAGACAGTACTTCTTATTACAATATTCTGGGGTTTGGGAGGGGGCAGTCTGAAATAATGCAACAGAGAATACTGTCTAGGTAACTGGAGTAGTGTCTATGTGACTATCACCTCCTGGAGCACAACCCCATTTATCGAGCCACATATGTGGTGCCCCCTGGAGTTGTGCAATGTAATGTGTGGAGGAGATCGTAAACTCTCCTGGCTGGACCCATCAGCACCATCAATTTTTCTACACGCTCAGCACTGCTTAGGCTTGGGTAAACCAGCTTCTTCTAGAATTTTCTGCCTAGCACTGCTATTCCTGCCACCACTACTCCATTTTTCATGAAATGGCTATAAGAGAACATCACTCCGCTGTTTCTTTTCCCTGGATTCTCGCAATGCAGGTACCACCTTCTCCACATAGAATCTTTTGGCTCAACCTCCAGGTTGAATAAAGCCATTTCTAACAGCACACAGGGATCAAGTATTTCTGCCTAATTCCAGGCTCCATAATCCTTGCCCATAGAAACCCTTTTATTCTCCATTTTCCCAGAGGCCACACATTCACTTATCAAATATCAGCCTCAATTCACATGTCCTTTCTTTTCTCCAGTTCTCTGATGCAGTTTTTTATTTGACCCACCCACTCCTCCCATATCAACTTTGAAAATCCATCCTTTCTCTCTGATTTTGATGTAATAGTAACTTAGAAGATGTACCATCTTTTAAAAAATAGTTTTAAGTCTTGGGAGCAATATTTATCAAAACTAGAGTGTTTCTTTATACACAGGAACTTGCAGCTAACCAAGCCCTAGATTCTCTCGTACTGATTGCAGACAAACCTTTACAATTCACAGCACACATGCCAAAGGTCCTGATCACTTACCAAAGAAGAGGGAAGTGGTCTTCCTCCTAGAAAATACTCTTAATAAAAAATGCAAGATGAACTTTATTTCCAAACTTCTGACCCTCCAAAAATAGCAAAATAAAATACAGAAAAGCAACAAGTGGAAAACAAAAACAAAAACAAAAAAGAGTCATTGTAAAGGAGTCATGTCTTAACGCTACACAGTCTAAGTGCAAAAGGAAGTAAATTGATATGTGAGAAACCAGTCCATCCTTCCGTGTGTTAAACAATCTTCCGGGAGCCAGTTGGAAACTCTTCTTGAGGCATCCCTGTGTGTCTCCCACCTGTTCTGCATCAGTGGTTTGTCAAGTCCTATCAGTTCTATTTCCACACTAGCCATTCGTTCATTCAACACATGGTTACTGAGTTTTTGCTGCATATCAGGAACCACTGTAGGCACCAGGAGGGCAGCCAAGGAGGGACAGTCAAGGGCCCTGCTCACACGGAGTTTATAATGTTGTAAGGGAGAAAGACCATAACCATGCAATCTCATGAGCATGGTAATTTCAAACTGTGACAGGTGGACAAAGTCAGTAAAACAGGATCATCAGATATCTTGACCCAGCGTTTTATAATTTTCCCTACCTTTGACCCTCATTCCTTCTTAGGTGGCTGATTATAATCTCTTCCTAGTAGTCTTCCCATTTCCTGTCTGTCATCTGACGCATAGCCAGCCAGTAATGTTATTTCTGGCCTCAAAAATCTCAAAAATGTGCCACAGTGCCGGCCATGTGAATACAAACCCTCATTGTGCCACTGAAGATACTTCTGTTGTGATCCCAAGCCCTGCTCTAGGGCCATCTCCCACCATGCCCCTTGCACATTCAGTGTTGCAGGCAAAGGATCCCACCCTGTCCCCCAAATCGTTCAGTTCTCTGTGGCTCACTCAGAGGTCACCTATGTTTTAAAGTCCCTCCTGATGCTCTTCCTCCTTTCTGCCCTCAAATGCAAATATAGCTTTTCCTTCTTTGGGCCCCCAAAATACCTTGTTTGTATTTGTCTTTTGGACTTTATCTCACACTGCTCTATTTTTAGAGTTGCTGCAGCCCTATCTAATCACTCCTGAGAGCAGGGATCTCAGCCTCACCATTTCTGGATTTTTATTGCTTGTCACTGTGCTTGATAAACAATAGTTTCTTGATATTGTTTATTGTGAAAGTGATTTAGAATGAATTAAATGATTAACAGTGACTTTTGATGATATGAATTATTGTATCATGGCCATACCTAAAGGCCCTCTAGATTCAAGTTAAGGGATGCATTTTGCTAATAGTCAGCCTTATAACACTTATTCTAAGTGCACAAAATGTTTTCATTGGCTTTGTAGCCCATGCTATGAAAAGATCAGGAACTAACATTATTGAGCACCTATGCATCAGATAATATGCTAGAAATTACACACGCATCATCTCTCATTCAGACCATCTGCATAGCAAAAATCAGGCATCTCAGTGTATAAATTTATCTTTCAAAGTTCAAGACAATTTCATCTAACAAACTATTACTTGTTTCGTTGTTTTTTAAATATTATTCATCTTCTCTTATTTGCTGTCCTAGCTAGAGCACAGGTTTGCATCTTTCTTTCTTTTTTCCCCACTATTCTATGTGTATTCCCAGCACATAGAATAGTGCTGATGAGACAGTAAGCACTGAAAAAAATATTTAGTAACCAGACTTCACTTTTTCATATCCTTGCAAATTCTATCCTAGCAGGTCTTGCAGTTGATCCCTGAGAACAAAATGACCATTTAGAACATTTGCATGTGAAGATCACATTCTCCCCTGTTGTAAATAAAACTCAAGCATTTCTCCCAAGTGACCCAGCTTCACAGGTGTACATCCTGAGAACCAGAAACATCTGAGCAAAGAGGGAGGGAGGAAGCCTGCAATGTTCCAACCACACAAAATGGTTTTTAAAAGACAAAATGAGAGAAAGCCTTAGGAACAGCCAAAGCCTTTTGCGGAAAGAACTCCCCTGTGGAATGATGGAAAATTTGGAACAAAGGTTTCCCTAGGGCTGGAAGTGTTACTGGCCTCCAGCATCATCGGAACCAATGGTACTGCTTGAGTGAGTGTGGGTTCCAAGCTCAGTGCCTGCCAAACCCAGGATTTCTCCTCCCCGGCCCTGAAGACAAACCAGAGAGAAATTAAATCTGTTGGAGATCTGAGGTGCAAAGGAAAGTACATGTGGCTACAATGAAGAGGAGTCATTTCTATTTATTTTTTAAGACGAGGTTGTTTTTTAGTTACCGTTCCTTAGATTCTTGCTTAACAGTGTTTCATTTACTTATGCGTGGGCGTTGCCAGCAACTGTACATTCTCTTCAATCAGTTGGGCATGTGGGATATCGTTATTAGAAAATATATTGATTTGCCTTTTTTTCTAACACTTGCACGACAGACAAATAATAAGCCTATTTATTTCAAGACACCAACCTAAAAAACATTAAAAATTCTAACCAGTTACTATTTCTTAAATTTTAGTTCAGGGAACTGCTGCATTTTTTAGAGCATTTTCTCCTCTTCCATTTGAGTCTGTACTTCTTTTCCACCTGAACTGTGAAAAGAAACTCAGAAAACAATTACTTCTCTCATCCTGGCCCATCCCTTGTTTCAAAGATCGGCTTTGAAATGGCAACTTGAGGGCCAGCCGTGGCTTCTCTAAGCGGCAGTTGCTTCCCCCTTGCCAGAGGAGATAAAGGGTGAGGATAAAGGAACATCTGGCTTTCTGGCCCCAACACATGACGCAAGGAGGAAAGTCTCTTTGATTCTTCATCTCCTTTAAATCCATCTTTTATCTCCCTAATAGTCTCTTCATCTAAATTTCAAAATAAAGTAATATTTTAAGTGCCCACCATATGCCATGCATGTGATTCCTGTTAGTAGGATGATTTATTCCTTTAACAACTATTTATTGAGCTCCTAATATACACCATGCACTTGTCTAGGCTCTATGGTTAAAACCACAAAAAAGAAAGGGTCTCTTCCCTGAAGTATAGGTTAAGGACAATTAAAGCATGATGAGTGCTATGATAGAGGCAGACACAGGGTACCATGATAGAAGATGGAAGGAACATCTAATTCTGTTCCAAGAAGGCCATAGAAAGCATCATGGAAAGAGCCATGGACAAGAGTTAGCCCACAAAGAGGGAAAGAACAAGGAGATGCATATGCACAAATCCAGAGGCAAAAGACACAGCAAGCAACCTTATAGAGCTATGAATAGTTCAGTGCAGTTAAGGAGAAGTTGGGGGTGTCAGTGGTAAGGCACAATGTAGAAGACACCAGACTGTAAAAAGTTTTTTATCCTATGGACAAAAGGAAGTTGATGAAAAATTCTAAGCAGGGCTATGGAAAGGGACATGATTAGACATTCAGAAAGATTATTATGAGTTCATGTGAAGACTGGAAATGGAGAGATCTGTTGGGAGGCTCCGGTGCTAATCCAAGGAGAAAAGGTTACCCAAGCTTAGCTAGGGACAGTACAAGTGGACATGAGCCCTCAGAGCTGAGAAATGTTTAGGGAAGGCAGAATGTTTAGAATCTGGTTACTGATTTAGATGTAGGGGTCAGGGAGAGGGTAGAATCAAGGACAATGCCCAGAAGATGAAGCAAGCTTTAGAGGGGCCTTCTAAAGCAAGCTTTAGAAGAGAAGAGCTCAGTTGGGGCCTGAGTGGAGATGCCCGCAGGACATCCCAGTGTCCACATCCAGATGACCTTTCTAAACTATAGGTCTGAAGCTCAGGAGAATCTTTTGGGCCATTGGCATGCTTTCCACAGTCATTAGCATGTGAATATATATTTTAGCTATGACGGTGGATGAGATCACTTATGACGGTGGAAGAGAACCAAGATTGGAGACTTGAGGACACTGAGTTATACAGAATGGCAAAGAAAATGTGTCATAAAGGAGACTGAGAGGGGCAGTCAGAAATGTAGGAGGGAAACCGGGAGAATGTGGTTTCATAGGAGGCAAGGGAAGAGAGCATGCTAATAGGGAAGGAAGTGGTGGACTGTGTCAAGGCTGAGAGGTCAAGCCAGATAAATTAGAATGTTTGTGAGATTTAGCAATAAAGGGGCGGTTTGTGCCATGGGTGGGAGCAGTTTCTGAGGAGAAGTGTAGGCAGAAGCAGACTGCAGTCAGTTGAGAGGGAAGGGAGATGAGGAAGCTACAGAGAATACAAGCAGTTATTTCAAGAACTTGGACTGTGCAGGGGTAGGAACAAAGTATTGGGCAAGGGATGGAAAGGAAGGGTTAGAGGGAGGATTTTGTTTGTTAAGATAAAAGAGACTTTAGGATATTTAAATAGAAAGGATTCAGTGAAAATATTGATGCTGAAGCATAGAAGAGAGACAATAATTGTTGAAGTGCCCAAGGAGACCCAAGGTGATGAGAACTTAGGTTCAGTTAGAGGGGTTAGTGTTAAGGGAAGATGGGGCACTGGTATAGGAACAGGTGAGTATGGGCAGGGTGGCAGGAAACTGTGAGCATTATCATCAATGGGTTCTAAGTTTTTGTGAAGTAGAAGGTAAGGCTGTCTGAGGGTCAAGATGAGGTAGAAATTAGAAGGGGCAAAATAGAAGGTCTGAGGTGGTGGAGGAAAAGGCTTATAATGGATACTGTGGAGGGTGAAGGGACAGAACTAACCAGGGAAGCAGGAGTTCCAGGGAAATTCTATTGGCCCAGGGTTATGGGAATGAATCACCATTGTGGGGTTGGGTGGTTTTCTCCAGCAGTGCTCTTCAGCCCAGAGCACTGGGAGGGTAGACAGCTGTCAATGGAAGAGTTTTTCCTGAAAGTGTTGATGGAAAGACAACTTAAGAATACTGGAGGGGAGACATGAAGTTCAGGAGTGAGCAAGGATTCCAAGAAGTGGAGGCATTTCAGAGAGCAGAGAAGGTTGGGTGTGGTCACTTTCAGAAAGGAAAATGGAAACACTCAAGACAAGGGGAGCAATGGCATTTGGGTAAGGAAAAGGGAACCCCAAACAGAGGAGTGAAATGGGAGAAAATAGTTTTCCTCAGAGAGTTGCACCTTGGCCGTGACCAGGGAAGGCAACAAGATAAAAAGAATAGCCCTGCCCAGGGTTGTTCAGTTGGTTGGGACATTGTCCCATACAACAAAAATGTTGCGGGTTCAATCCTTGGTCAAGGCACATACCTAGGTTGTGGGTTCAATTCCCATTTGGGGCCCGTATGGGAGACAATTGATCAATGCTTCTCTCTCACATCAATGTTTCTCTCTGTCTCTGTCTTCCTCTCAAAAAATCAAAACATATCCTTGGGTGAATATTACAACAAAAAAGATAGAAGAAACAGTGGGCTGAGCTGACAACTAAGGGTCTCTCCAAAACAAAGTCCAGCAGTTGTCTCATAGCTAGGAAAAGCTCGGGCCCGTGTAATGGAGCAGCGCCAAGCTTGCACTGATGTTCCTGGTGAGTGAATTCTGGCCCATTCTGTAGGTCTGTGGTGATTGGCTTGTTCCCAAGACTCTTCTGTTGGAAACCACAGCAGCCTCTAGGGACTGGGACACTCAGGTGTCTCCAGAAGGAGTGAGCCCATGTGTGGTTCAAGGGCATCTTGTTCTGCTTGACTTACTTAGCTTTCACCTTGTGAGGTGAGTAATGTGACTTCCCATTCACAGAGGAGGCTTAGAGAGTTTAATAATTTGCTCCAGGCCTTTGGCTAACAAATGATAGAAACAAGATTAAGTGTGCATTTGCTTGCTCCAAGTTCACCATCTGTCAAACAGTAGTTCTCAATGTCATAAGACTATCAATCCCTTATTCACATCAAACCATATGGGAAGATATATTTCCAGTGTAATGGTTATAATAATTTTGAAAATAATAAACTGATATATTTGTATTCTAATTAACTCCCAAAGCATAAGTCCTGCTGACTCAGATATGATTGATTGATTCTAGGGAGAGGGGGAGGACCTATGCTTTGGGAGAGATATCAATATGAGAGAGAAATAGCAACTGACTACCTCCTGCACATGCCCCAGCAAGAACCAAACCCACAACCAGGCATGTGCCCTGACCGGGAATCAAACCTGCAACCCCTCTGTTTGCAGGATGATGATCAGCCAACGGAGCTACACTGGCTAGGGCCTGAGATTAGGTTTTAAAGGATTGCAGCTCCTGTCTTGGTCACTCTCTCACTTGGATCACTCACTTTGGGGGAAGCCGTGTCATGAACAGCCCTATGGAAAATCCCATCAGTGAGGACTGATACCTCCTCCAAGCAGCCACATGGGTAAACTTGGAAACACATTCTTTAGCCCCAGTCAAGTCTTCAGAGACTATAGTCTTGGGCAACAGCTTGAGTGCAAACTGCCCCACTGAGCTACATCTGGATTCCTGACCCTTGGATAGTGTCAGATTATAAACACTGTTGTTTTAAGTTGCTAGGCTTTGGGGGTAATTTAGTGCGTAGCAAGACTAGACTTGATAGCCAGACATGGTAGACTCAGTCCATAGAACGCTAACATGAGCCATACCCATGGTAACTCAGGATATGTCATAAAAGAAGTCCATACCAATCTAAAGGGAAAAGGGAAGTAAGAGTTCTTTGAGGAGGAGATGAGAAGATAAGAAAAGAAGAAAAAGAAGCATTCTGATACTTGGGTCCCAGCTTTGCCTTCACAGACACTGTAAGTGGTTGTGCAATTTGTTTGCTGCACATGGTACCTAGCCCAAGGAGCCCAGTAGGACTGAATATCCAGGAGTGACTTGTTCCATTCGCCAAGCTTTGCAGTCTGGCCCAAGATTATATCTATCTGAGGAATGTCATTTCCTAATATTCACAAAGAACCTATGTGGAATAGCAGTCTTCCTATCCACTTTTGGATCAAAATAATGTGAAGTGAGGAGATGAAGACAATTAAATATGTTTACAGGTTTTTCAGTGCAAGGGGCCTTTTCTAACTTCTCTGGATACACATTGTAGCAATTTCAAGTTCCTTAGAGGAACCCAAGCTTTAACATAGCATTGCCCAAACTCATTAGAAATGGCTGTGGGACAAGCCCAGGTAGAGAGACCAGCGAAGTGCCCCCAAAGATCTCCCGTGGCTTCCTTGTTGGAGTAGAAGAGATTCTGAAGTTCCCAGATGACCCCTGTTGGAGATGGCTGAGTAGAGAGCCAGGGTGCCTGCCACAGGGTTGCTGGATCATGGGGTAAGAATGACCTTTCCCAACAATTTTGGCTCAGGCTACAACCAGGGAATCTGCAGCACCAGCAACAGTCTAGGTCTTGGCTGACTCAAGAGATTCAGCACAACTTTCATAACCATAGTTTCAGCAGCAGATTCAGCAGAGCTTCCTGTAATAGGAGAGATAAGGGACATCATCCTGAAGGCCACCAAGGACCTATTTTAACCCAACAGCTCTAGGAGAGCTCAAGAACCAGCAGTTCTTCTCCCAGCCCCACCTCCAGGACCATTAAGAGAAGACCTGGGTAGAGGCAGGATACCCAGAAACACTGAATATTCACTCAAAATACAGGAATTACCCAAAAGTCTCTTTTTTTAACTGACAGGTTTATGTCCAATCCTGGCTGCTCATGGAATAGACCAGAGAGGTTTAGGAAATAGCTTATAGAGAGATTTGTTAAAGCTTTTTTTTTTGTACTTTCCAATTTGTAATGGATTACATTTCCCCCCATTATGTAGTAATTATAGAAATTGGCTGATTCTTTTACCCTTAAAATTTAAAAAAATGAAAACGCTAAATGCAAATACACTATTTATTTGCCTTTAAAACAAATCCCCAATGCATTTAGTTACCTCAAGGCATATTATCTAATAGTAATATGAGCAATACTATACATTCTAGACATTATATAACTTGACCATTGAGTATGGTGGATCTCTAGGAAAAAATATTGTTTTTCAAAAAGATGTGGAAAAGATCTCAATGATTAATAAATGTACTTAAGCTGGTAGAAATCAAATCTCTTTTGTTAATATATTTTATTGATTATGCTATTACAGTTGTCTCATTTTTTTCTCCTCTTTATTCCCCTTGCCTTGTACCCCCCTCCCACCAGCACTACCCCTGTCCCCCTTAGTTCATGTCCATGGTTCATACCTATATGTTCTTTGGCTTCTCCATTTTCTATATTATTCTTAACCTCCCCCTGTCTATTTTGCACCTACAATTTATGCTTCCTATTTCCTGCCCCTTTTCCTCCATTCTCCACCCTCCCCACTGATAACCCCACATGTGATTTCTATTTCTGTGAATCTATTCCAATTCCAGTTGTTTGCCTAGTTGATTTTTGTTGTTGTTTTTTTAGGTTCAGTTGTTGATAGTTGTGAGTTTGTTGTCATTTCACTATTCATAGTTTTGATCATCTTTTTCTTAGATAAATCCCTTTAACATTTCACATAATAAAGGCTTGGTGATGATGAACTCCTTTTACTTGATCCTATCTGGAAGCCCTTTATCTGCTCTTCCTTTCCAAATGATTGCTTTTCTGGATAGAGTAATCATGGATATAGGTTCTTGCCTTTCATGACTTCAAATACTTTTTTCTAGCCCCTTCTTGCCCATAAGGTTTCTTTTGAGAAATCAGGTGATAATCTTATGGGAATTCCTTTGTAGGTCACAATCTCCTTTTCTTTTGCTGCTGTTAAGATTCTCTCCTTATCTTTAATCTTGGGTAACTTGATTATGATGTGTCTTGGTGTGTGCTTCCTTGGCTCCAACTTCTATGGGACCATCTGAGCTTCCTAGACTTCTTGGGAGTCTATTTCCTTTGCCAGATTGGTGAAGGTCTCCTTCATTATTTGTTCAAATAAAATTTCAATTTCTTGCTCTTCCTCTTCTCCTTCTGGCACCCCCTATGACTCAGATGTTGGAATTTTAAAGTTGTCCCAGAGATTCCTAAGCCTCTTCTCATTTTTTTAATTTCTTGTTTCTTCATTCTATTTTGATTGAATGTTTATTTCTTCCTTCTGCTCCAAGCTGTTGACTTGAGTCCCAGTTTCCCTCTCTTCACTGTTGGTTACTCGTACATTTTCTTTTATTTCACTTTGCATAGCCTTCACTTTTTCCTCTATTTTGCCACCATACACAACCATTTCTGTGAGTATCTTGATGACCAGTGTTTTAAACTCTGCACCTGATAGGTTGGCTATCTCTTCATCGCTTTGTTCTATTTTTTTGAGATTTGGTCTGTTCTTTCATATTTTCTTTGTTTCGGCCTGCCTGTTAAGTTGTAAGGGGTAGGGGCTTAGTTGTTCACCAGGGCGGGGCAACCCACTTCACTGCATTGTGGCACTGTATGTGGAGGAGGGGTCCAAGAGGGAACAATGCTGCTTGCTCAGCTCTTAGCCAGCGTTTAGTCACTCTTTTTGCTACCTAGAAGCAAATTGGGCCTTTGTGGTGCTGATACCTAGGGGGGTGGGTTTCTATATGCTCTAAGACCCCATAGGTCTCTCAAATGAACTCTTCTGTGAGTCTGGGAGTCTCTCTCTCCACCACAACTGCCACATGTTTTTACAGCCAGAGGTTTTAAGGCTTCATTTCCCCATGCTGGAGCCCTGGGTTGCACAGTCTGCCTCACTTTCCAGTTATTCCTCCTGGTTTATCCACACACAAATGTAGAACTGCCTGGTCCACTAGCCACTGTCTTGCCTGCCCCAGTCCACCAGCCACCACCTGGCCAGCCTGGTCCCCTAACTTCCATCTTGCCACATGTCCTCTCTGCCCAGGTTGCACATATCTGCCCTTCCTACTAGTCTGAAAAAATGTTTCTTCTTTAACTCCTTTGTTATCAGACTTCCATACAGTTCTATTTTTGGTAGTTCTGGTTGTTTTTTTGTTTTAAATTTGTTGTTGTTCTTCTTTTGGTTGATCGAGGAGGCCAAGTGTATCTACCTACACCTCCATCCTGGCAGAAGTTGAATCTCTTAAGTGCCTTCATTTACATAGCAGAATGCAAAGAAGAAGGAGGAAGAGGAAAATCTCACTTCTTACCCTTTATTCTCATTTTAATTTTGCCTCCTCATTCCCCATGTATGTTTTGCTTCTCCCAGTTTATCTTAAAGACCAGAAATGATGTTTTTCAAATTGAAGTCAACAGACTGTCAAGATGTTCAAGTTGTTCTTGGTGCTAATTCTTTAGAGAATGAGAGTGGTATTGTACAACTAAAGAAAAATAAATGTGTGAATGGATAGAGACTAGAGAGACTCTCAAAAGATGAATGAAAAGTCCATCTTTCTACTAGACTTGGAGTCCCAGTTGTACCTGTCACTTCCTTTGGGATCTTGTAGGAATTCTTGAACTTCCTTGAATCTCCATTTTCTCACCCATAAGGTAAAAATTATAATGTTAGTGGCCAAAAAATGGCACCCAGTGTCAGCCCCAGTTCAGCAATCTAGATACTTGACTTCAGCTTGAAAGAATTCAGAGCCAAAGAACTCAAATTATAAGGGAGAGTTTATGTAGAAAGTCATAGAGGTAGAAGTCGATGTAGAAGAAATAGAGTCAGGAAACAAATGACAGCAAAGGAAGGGCACTTGGAGCTCAAGTGGGAGGCAAAGAGGGAAAGCAAGGCAGAGAGTGCCACAGGGAAAGAAGGGGGAAGGGAAAGGCTCAGGTGTGCTCCACAGAGAGGTGGAGCTGGGTCCTCCATCCTGATGCCTTTTATTTGAGGTCTCAGGGGAGGATCTCAATAGAATAATTATCAGCTCTCCCAGTGTGTCTCCTCAGGGTTGTGGTCTTTACTGATTGGTCAGCACCAGGGCAAGAGGGACATTAGTCACTGCAACTGGTCCTGGGGTCAGCCATGGTGTCACTCCCCCTCGTTTTGCTGCTTTTCTGGGCTTGGAGCTGGAACATGGCTCAGACCTGAAACAGGCTCAGATCTGGATGCCATCTTCAGGAGTCACTGCTTAAGGGAGTGTTAGTGCAAGGGCTTGTAGGTTTTCATGTTACTAAACAACTGGGTCTCCCCACCCTGGTGACCCTCTGCACCTGGCCATTGTTCCTGCACAGCTCAAACCTGTCTGACTGCCTACTATAATACAATAACATTGATACTACTTGCTCACCATGTTGCTGTGAGAATTCAATGAGATAACATATGTGAGACTCCCATTATTTGAGGGTAATGTCCCAAACTACCGCTGATATCACACAAAAGATATTACAGTGCTATGCAGCTCACATAGAAAGCAAGAAATAATTTTTTGCTTCCTTCCCCACCCTCTACTTATGCAGCAAAACAAAGAAAACTGAAGCTTCAGAGAATTCAGTTGCTGAACCAGCAACCAAATGGTGCACAAATTAGCAACCCACAGCTGTTCTCAGGGTGGACAAGTTGACAGTAAGGATTTTATGTCATTGGGAACAAATTCCTGCAGCAAACACAGACACCCTAGGACAGACCAGATAACAGGAGGATACAGGCCAGACCCACACTAACCAAGGCTTATTAACAGTTCCTTAATGAGATGAAACTGAAGGGTGATAATGAAAGTTGAGTTACCAAATCCTATTACCTTTAGATCCTTGCTGCTCAGAATGTGATCCATGGACCAGCCACAGCAGCATCACCAGGGAGCTTGTTGGAAAGGCAGCATTTCAAGCTCTGCCTCAAACATACTGAACCAGAATCTGCATTTTAACAAGATCCTTGGACGAGCCATCGTTTGGATGTCACAGTTTGGGAGGTGCTATTTTGGCATTCATTGAACAGAGAAGCCTGTAAAGATCAAGAATATGTAGTTCTCAACATGTGAACTGAGTGTTCATAAGATTTCTGATTTTGAAACCCTTTTAGGCATTGTTACACATAGAAAGCTCATTCAAGTGAACTCTACCTGACTGTTACTGTCAAGATTCTGATACGCAGATGAGCTAAAACAAATAAGAACAACCCTTTGGGGATCTATGTTTTAATCAATGTGTCTCTGTGTCTGTGGGATGTCTCCTGCCACAGGAGCTCCTATGAAGCACCTTAGTAAGACTTTGGTATATGATTATTGAGCATTCATTCATTCAACACTGGACATGTACTCGCATGTAGCTCTGCACTTAGAAAAATAACCAAACCTGGAGTAAGTAATATTTTTACATTAAACTACAACTCCCCATAAAAGTTAAGGTCTACATGTAATTGAAAGCCTTTCCATTAAGGAAGTTTAAAAACTTTAGTCTTCTGTTTTAAAAACTGTTAACAAAAAATAAAATGTTAGGGAAAATATTAGAGACCATAAAATATGCATGTGAAATATAATTTCCCATAAGTTTACATGAACAGCCTGGGATTATGGAAAGAAGAAAAATATACAAAAAAGGAAAGAAGTGGGGAGCCTTAGGAAAAGCAGGTGAAGAATGAGATGGCGAGAAATGAGCGGGAGAGCAAGAAAGGGAGGCAGATACAGGTACAACTTCGTGTGAGTTATTGGACAAGTTAGAACTGCTTCCGTTACACCTGCCACTCGGTTGAGTTTATGGTAAAATTCTGTATTGCTTCAAATGTCGGCCCTTTCCTTGTTTTTATTAAATATCGTTGGCTCTAAAATTGAGGAGCTGTAACTGCCCTTTTGTACTGAGAGGTACTTAAATGCTACCTTTAATTGTAAGAGGAGGATTAATAAATGTTCAACAGGGATAATTTCTGTTCTTCTAATATTTCTAAATATTCTGAATAAGTTTAAATATTCACAATATTTATTGTGCTCTGAGAAAGCGACTTTAAGGACCTTGATGTCTAACCCTTAGTCATCAAAGCGATGACATAATTAAACTGCACCTGCACCCCACAATACCAGTCCAGCAGTCATCTATTTTCTTAATAATAAAAGATATCCAAAAATAGAAGTGACATGTCAGTAAATTAATATGAAGTTCACTGTTCAGGTATTCATCAAAAAGCAAAAATTTATTTCAATGGAGGACCTCATCAAGCTGTCTGAAGTGAAGAATAGCTGGACCCAGTTGTTTTATTACCCCATGAGCATTAAAAAATGTGCTTTTTTTTTCACTTTTGAGGTAGAAATTTTTATGGGCTAGAATCTCATCAAGGCTTCCATTGCACCTAGGATGAAGTATCACACAGAAGCTAGGTGCGTGAACTCACTCAGACCCAGCTTATGCTTCATGCGTTGCAACAGTAATGTGCAAGGAAGCAAATAGACCAGCAAATTCATAAAAACAAATTATAAATGCAAAGCAATTTGTGATTTCCCATACAAGTTTTTTTAAATGCCAAGTCTCTCGTTTGCAGCAAACCAAGAATTGAAATGTTAGTTGTCATGTTTGCTACCACACAGAAAACACAGAGTGAAGGGCCTTCTTCACATTTCAAATCAGCAAAATGGGAATGGGGTTCATCTTGCTGAAACTCCACACAGCAAAACTATTCAGTTGGTTGGGAATAGAAATAAAATATGCTGCTGGAAGCAGAAAACATAGCTTTTAGGGAGATAGGTTGCTTTTTAAAAGATGAGCCTGTAATTTCACAACAATAACAGAGCAGCTGAAGTGTTATTTCCTAGTACTTGTTATATCTTAGCTGTCACTGAAACAAAAGTAATGGAAAAGTTACATTTGTATTTATAAAGTGCCTATAAATTATCTATTCACTACAAAACGTTTTATCCCTTATCTATTTAGATACAATTATAGCCTTGCTGTCCAGCATTTTAGAAAACAGGATGTCAGTTAATAAAAATTCCAGTTAAGTAAGTGTTCATTTGCCCTGAGCTAGTCTCTTTCTTATTTTGTCCCTTTATTCTTTCCTCCTAAACTGGGCAAAAAAATATGTGTTCCAGTAACCCAACTTTTATTTCCAAAAGTTAGGAGAAACAATAAATAACTCTCAAAGTTTCCACTGTTTGTATAGCCCTCTGACATTGTAATTCAGTAAAAAGCTTTATATGATGGACTATCAGAATCTAGATAGATTACTAAAATACTAGTCTTTTACTAAAAAACAGAGTTTGGCTGTGAAGACACTTTAAAAAATAGAGTAATACTCATATATACATATTTTGTCCATGTGTGCTATACATGTACATACTTTCAATCAGGTGATAAACTCTGTGAGGGTAGCAAGTCTGTCTCGTTCACGTCTGTATATGGAACATAACATAGTTCTAGCATGGAATATAGTAAGCACATGATACAAAAATTTACTCATTGACTAATCTTAATATTGAGTATCTACTCTGTTCCAGGCCGTGTTTCTAGATCCTGGGGACAGAAGATTAAAGAGGAAAGAAGAAGAAAACCAAAGAAGAAAGGAAAGTTTCTGTCCTCATGGTATTTTATTCTAGTAGGGAATAACAAGCAAACAAATAAGTAAAACACATAGGATATATTTTGGGGGGGCATTGAGAAGCTGCATAAGGATGGAAAGTGATGAGTATGAGATGCTACTCCCAGCTATTGAGTGGTTGTAGTAGAAGCTGGGCCATCCAGATCCCCCTTCAGGATCAGGTTCTCATCCCCCAGCTGCCATGAATGTCGGCTGCTGAGAGTTCACAACTGGGCCTCTCTAGGAACTTCTCTTAGGAGGAGGAAGCCGCCTTACCCAAGGTTATGCCCTCTCTGGGGGAAGCCTGAATCTGGTTGGCCAGGCACACATCTCTCTTGCCTTAATTGTCTTGGGACAATTCTGAGTGTCCATCCCTGCTCCAGAACTCCCAGTAGGATCAGCAGAGGCCACGGCTGTAACTGCATCAACAGTTCACCTTCTCCCTTCCATGCTTCTTCCTTCGACCTCATCCATCACAGATGTTGGTCCCAAATATACTCCCCAATAAATCTAATGGAAATCTCAGTCTCAGAGCGAGTGAGGAAAGAGTGACATCTCAAGTAGAGTTATCAAATAAGCACTTGATTTTGAAGTTCATCGGGGATAGGAATTTGGGAGTTGTCAGAATTAATTACAGCTATAGGACTAGATGAAAATCACCCATAGAGTTAAGTGTAAATAGAGAGGAAAAAAGAGGTTCAAGGGCGGATTTTGGAACCCTTCAACATTTGGAAATCAGGAGGGATGGAAAGAATCAGCAAAGAAAATTGAAAAGAAACAGCCGTTGTAACAAAACTGTGGATTGGTGTCTTGGTAACCCAGAGGGTCAAATGCTCCAAGGAGGAGGATTTTGTCAGTTGGAACAAACACTGTGAACAGATCAAGTTGATGAAACTGACTTGATGATTAGATGTGGCAACACAGAAGTCATTGATGACAAGAGTAGTTTCAGTGGAATGGTGGGGAAAGAATATAATTTACTGAATGAATATAGCATATCTTATGAGCCAACATTTAGTAGATACCTGTTATTTCAACAGGATAAAACTGTACTTCTGTGTTTGAGAAGGTACATAATCTGTGTGTATTCTTAGTGCCTAGAATACCTGGCAGATGGTATGTACTCAATGCATATTTTTTGAATGAATGACTTACATGGTACCATTTTTGTAAGTACACAAACATCAATAATCTAATGATATAGAATTTTAAGTATGAAGAAAGGACCACCTTTCTTTCTAACTCAGCTCTCTCTTTTTACAATCCAGAAAGCCATGGCCTGGGACAGGGGTCCCCAACCCCCGTCCATGCACTGGTACTTGTCCATAGCCTGTTAGGAACTGGGCTGCACAGCAGGAGGTGAGTGGAGGGCAAGTGAGCAGAGCTTCATCTGTATTTAAGCTGCTCCCAATCTCTCCCATTACTGCCTGAGCTCCGCCTTCTGTCAGATCAGCAGTGGTATTAGATTCTCATAGGAGCACAGACCCAACTGTGAACTGTGCATGCGAGGGATCTAGGTTCTGTGCTTCTCATGAGAATCTAATGCCTGATGATCTGAGGTGGAGCTGAGGTGGTGATGCTAGAACTGGGGAGCAGGTGCAAATACAAACTATAATTAGCTGAGAGGTTTGACTGCCCAGGGAACATAATAAATCAACTGCTTGCAGACTTTTATCAAAACCCTATCAGTGTGTGACAAGTGACAATTAAGCTACATCTGGTGGCAGGCTATAAAGCCACTCCTTCTCCCCCCTAGTCTGTAGAAAAATTGTCTTCCAGAAAACTGGTCCCTGGTGCCAAAAAGGGTGGGGACTGCTGGCCTAGGAGATTGCCACATGGCTGAGTTGGGACCAGATTTCAAACCTCCAAAGTTGAATTCTTTATTTTATCTACTACAACATTTGGCATAAAAAAGTTTGCTTTATGTAACTCTGTGACCCTAAAGTCACTTTCAGTTCAAGGTAGAAAAAGAAAATCCCTCAGTGAGACTTCTTAATGCTTCTAAATAGATTAAATTGTATAAAATTTGTTTAAAATTTTACTATTTAATTCTATATTTTCATTGTTAAAATACTAAGGAGTTTAGATTATGCTAAAAAGTAACTCAGAATAGCACAGAATTTAGGTTTTTATTCCCTTCACCCCAAACAAAAAGTTTTCTTGATTCTTTCCAGTTAAGTCTTTAACAGAGCACTAAAACACAAACCTTAGCATTTGAACAAACTTTAAAGCTTTTTCATGTACATGGTGATTCTCTTGACAGATGATTATAGATGATGCAATTTGAACCAAAATAAATTTACATTGTGCTAGTCTTGTATGAAAAAAAGGATCTGGTTTATTTTTGAAGAATCTAAGTATTTAATATAAAAAATCAGTAAAAAATGCAGTATTGTGAAATTTCCTAATTTAATTTGTAGAGACAGATTTTGAATGTCGTACTCAGAAAAATACTACTTGTGAATAATATCACTCTATAAGCCTTTGGCAGGAACTTCAAAAAGCAACTGTCAACTATGGAAACACAGAGATTAGATTAATAAAAATTTAGTCAGGTAAGTTCCACTAATCAATACTGCTGATGCAGATGCCAAAATCAAAGGTATATTTTACTTGTCTCATTGGCTAATATGTTATCATTTTTTTCTGTGTTAGAGAGTCTAAGAGAAAATAGAATGTCAGTTGTGTTCAGTTGGTCATGGACACAATGAGCAAGCATGAAGTAAGCCTGTTTATTTTGGGTCTACACATGCCAAGTTGGAGAGAAAGAAAGCCATTATGTAGATCATTGAGCCTCCAAAACTTGCTATGGGCTGAAAAACAGGGTTTTAGAAATGATTGGATATACTTCCATAAAGTTTATTTTAAAAAATAAGAAAGGTTCATTTACAACCACCAATGTAATAATTCATTTAGGCAAGAATGTAAAGTCCACTGTATGAAAGGTAGTTGGCAAACAGGATATTCATCTGGCCTACTTATTAAAATCAATGGGAGCATCTCATATATTACTTATTAAAATCAATGGAAAATTATTCTTTTATAACAGAAAGGTGCACAAACACATTTAAACACATATACATATGAATAAAAAATTAAAAAAATTAACACACATTTCTGCAACTTGCTTTTCTTTTTTATTGAGGTATAATTGACATATACCATTATATTAATTTCAGGTATATGAAATAATGATTCAATATTTGTATATATTGCAAAATGATCACCACAGTAAGTTTAGTTCACATATCACCATACCCAGTTACAAATTTTTTTCTTGCGATGAGAAATTTTAAGATCTACTTTCTTACCAACTCTCAAATATGCAATACAGTATTATTATTAATTATACTCACCATGCCGTACACTACATTCCAAGGACTCATTTCTTTTGTGACTGGAAGTTTGTACCTTCTAACCACCTCCATTCATTCCCCCCCTACTTTTCTCAGGCAGTAATACCTACTGGGATTTTCACTTCAACTAGTACCCCTGTCTCTAATTTTCTATCTCTGATTCTTTCAATAAACTGAAGAACATTCTGTGGTTGCAGACATAGCTATTGCACTAGGTTCCTCCACAGGCGAATTTACTTTCCAACTCCCTTTCTGTGCCTCACCCCTGGCCCTTTGCCACCTCTACAGACACTGCCGCAAGGTCAGGATCCTTGTGCATATATCATATGTGGTGGTCCTTATTTCAATGAAGTGCACATCTAAGAGTGGGTCACAAGTTTGTCTATATCTTATATTAATACATGCTACCAAATTGCTTTTCGAGTGGGCTAATGGTTCACAGTATTTCCATAAGACATAGCTGAGATTATTCTTCTTCCTCAATTTTATTTCCACTAACAATGGCTATTGTTGTTCTATAATTTTCCCACTTTGTTGAAGTAGAAAGTGATAGTTTATTGGTGCTTTTATTTTTATCCTTTCATCATGCTTCATTTATGCATTTTAAATATATGTATTTATTGATCATTTGTCTTTCCTCTTTATATTCTTTGCCTATTTTTCTTCCAGGTTGATCACATTTTATCAATGCTTGAGATAACCTTATATTACCAGAAATATTCATGCTTTGTCATCTGCTGAAATTTTTCTTCACATATGTCATTTTCTCAGTCGATCTTATTTGTAATGTCTTTGGCCATAAAGTTCTCAAATTTTATATTTAAATAAATATTCATATGTAAATGTAGAAACATACCTTAGAATTTCCCATCTTAGTTAAGGATGGTTCCCACACCCATAGAGGGAGAGAAATGCTTTTCCCATTTTCTTTATACAAGTTCTTAGCTTTCCTTGTAAAATTTATTTCTAATTTTTTTATTTTAGTGTTTTAGTAGTTTTATTGAGGTATAACATACATGCCATAAAATATCACAGTGTAAATGTACCATTCAATGTTTTTAGTGAATTTATATAATTATGCATCCATCACCACAAAATCCATTTTTAGAACATTTCCATAACACCAAAATGTTTCCTCATGACCACTTAGTCCATTTCTTCTCCCATCTCAGCCTCTGGCAACCACTGATCTACATTCTGACTATAAATTAGCCTTTTAAAAAAATTCCATATAAATGGTATCATGTAATATGTGGTCTTTTGTTTCTAACTTTATTTTCCTAGCTCAATGTTTTGTGGTTGTATTAGATTCCTGAAGCTCCCATAACAAACTACCACAAAGTGGGCAGCTTGAAGCAACAGAAATTTATCGTCTCACAGTTCTGGAGGCCACAGTCCAAAATCAAGGCGTTCGCAGCGCTGTATTTCCTCCGGAGGCTCTAAGGGAGAATCTTGCCTACTACCCGCTGTCAGAATCTGTGACCATCGGCACTTCTTGGCATTCCTGACTTATGGCCACGTCACTACAGTCTCTGCTTCAGTCTTCACATCACCTTCTTTCGTATGTGATTGTCTTTTTCTTTTCTGTCTCACAGATCTCCTTCTATCTTTCTCTTAAAAAGACACTTGTCTTTTGATTTAAGGCCCCTCTACATAAACCAAGATATTCTCTTCATCTCAAGAGTTTTAACTGAATTACATCTGTAAAGACTCCCTTTCCAAATAAGGTAAAATTCACAAGTTGAAGAAATAAAGATGTGAACAATCTTTTGGGGGCCACCATTTGATCTGCTCCTGAAGTTCATCTGTGGGGTAGCATATATCAGTGTGTTGTTTCTTTTTATTGTCAGATAGCTTTCCACTGTGCGGATAAACCACATTTTTTACCCACTCTTTAGGTGACGGGCATTTGCATTGTTCCTAGTTTTGGGCTATGATGAGCAATGCTGCTACGAACATTCACATGCAAATTTCAGTGTGGAAATTTGTTTTCAATATATATGTTTTCAATATATATCTAGAAATATAACTGGTGATACATACAGTTATTATATACTTAACTTGCTAAACTGTTTTCTGAAGTTCCTGTATCATTTTACATTCTCCTGAGTAATGTGTGTGTTTCAGTTGTTCTATATCCTCTTCACCATCTCATATGGTCTGCCTTGTCTCTTTTATTACACTCATTTTACTTGGTCTGAAGTGGTATCATAGTGCGGTGGTTTTGATTTGCACTATTTCCTAGCTCTATCCCCTTTGATAGCCTAGGAGCAATGAGATTTCAATAAAACAAGCACACTTTGCACCCAGATCCTGGTTTCTAAGTACATTTCTTTTAAGGCAAACAAAACCTTCTTTGAAAAATAGCTGATTTTAAGATCAAGGCAGGGAAAGTAAAAAAAATAGGCCTGAGATCTTATGGCAACAGAAAGTAAGAACCTGATTAAAGAAAGAGGTGTCTATCAAAGGACATGAATATAAGCCCGTATGTACCCTCACAGGCCACAATATGGGACAATTTGATCAGCAAAATAAATCATAACAGTAATGGATTGTAACTTATTTATTAAATTACAATAAATAATAAAGGATCATATTTATTTTATGACTAAAAAAGGAACACTTTAGTACATACCAATATAAACAAACAAACAAACAAACAAACAAATTCAAAGAGAATGTTCTTCCTTGCAGTAGAAATCTAGAAGAAATTATGGAATTGGAAATGCTCCATTTAACAACCATCACAGCAATAAATGATTTAGGCAAAAGCACTGCAAGAAACTAGTGAGTTAAAGTTGGATAGGGAACAGCATATTTACTAGTGTCTAAGTATTGTCCTACAAAAATACTTATCAATTACAAGGGGAAAGAGAGAAAGTTAATAGTGGAAAAACCTGGGCGATGCCCCTTTAGTGAGCAGCCTGCCAAACATGGGCCAAATCAATACTGAGTCCGCCCAAGGGGATGCAACATCATGCATTACTCTATGAGGTTCCTGCCAAATATTTGTGAAGACACATCAGACAAGCCCAAAGTGGGGGAGTCCTCAAAATAACTGGCCTATGATCTTTTGAAATGTTAAGGGTATGAGAGTCAAAGAAGGGCTGAGGGTCTGTTCCCAACAGAAAGAGAATGAAGACAGAGCTAGGAGCAACAATATGACCCTGAGTGGGTCCTTTTTCTGCAAAGGACATTACAGGGAGAGTTGACAAAACCTGAACAGTGTCTTTTGGTGAAGAGCATGTGGGATTTCTTTGTACTGTTTCTGTGCTGTTCTGTGAGTTTGGCACGATTTAAAATGAAAAAGAATAGAAACCATGTTGTTAGAGTTCTTGGTCAAATTATTATTTGATACTCTTTATTGGGCTTGCTATTAAAATTCTACTGACTTCATCAAATAAATTGGGGTGATCTCTATTTTTTCTAAGATCTGGGACAGTTTAGATAATTTTGCAACTATTTACTTCAAAGGTTTGCTAGAATTCAGATAGGAAGACATTTGATCCTGTTGGCTTTTAAAATGTGAGATCTTAAATCAGTTTAAAAACTCTTCGGTAGTAATTGGTTTTATTCAAGTTTCCTGTCTTTAGTTGGTTTATTGTTATGTCATATTTTTTGCTAGAAAATTGTGCACATTTGAAATTTCAAATTTGTTATAGAGTTGCACATAATATTTTCTTTTCTTCTCTTTGGTATTTGTCTTTACATGCCTTTTCTCATTCACAATATTGCATATTTTTTGCTCTTCCTGTATTCCTTAGTTTCAATTAAAAATATTTTCTCCTTTTCTTTTTTTTTAAAATAAATTTATTTATTTATTTTTGAATTGTTTATGCTGTTACAGTTGTTCTATTCCCCCCTTCATTCCCCTCCACCCTGCCCCCCCAACCCCACCATTACCCCCCTTTAGCTTATGTCCATGTGTCTCAAGTCCTTTAGGTTCTATATTTCCCATACTATTCTTGCCCCCCCCATCTATTTTCTATCTACTGTCTATGCTACTTGTTTTCTGTACCTTCTCTCCCCGTCTCCTCCTCCCACTCCCCTGTTGCTAACCCTCCTTGAGATCTTCATTTCTATGTTTCCACTCCTGATCTAGCTGTCCTTTTAGTTTGCTTTCGTTTTAGGTGTGGTTGTTAATAACTGTGAGTTTGTTGTCCTTTCACTGTTCATGTTTCTTTAACTTCTTTTTCTTAGATAAGTCCCTTTAACATTTCATATAATAAGGGCTTGGTGATGATGAACTCCTTGAATTTGGTCTTATCTGAGAAGCACCTTATCTGTCCTTCCGTTCTAAATGAAAGTTTTGCTGGGTAGAGCAATCTTGGTTGTAGGTCTTTAGATTTCATGACTTGGAATATTTCTTTCCAGCCCCTTCTTGCCTGTAAGGTCTCTTTTGAGAAATCTGCTGACAGCCTGATGGGGACTCCTTTGTAGGTGATTGTCCCCTTAGCTCTTGCTGCTTCCAGGATTCTCTCCTTCGTTTTAATTTTGGCTAATGTAATTATGATATGCCTTGGTGTGTTTCTTCTTGAGTCCAACTTTTTTGGTACTCTCTGGGCTTCTTGGATTTCTTGGAAGTCTGTTTCCTTTGCCAGATTGGGGAAATTTTCTTTTATTATTTGTTCAAATAGTTTTTCCACTGGTGGTTGTGTCTTTCCCCCTTCTGGTACCCCTATAATTCGGATATTGGAGCGTTTAAAGATGTCCTGGAGGTTCCTAAGACTCTCCTCATTTCTTTGAATTCTTGCTCCTTGACTCTTTTCTGTTTGGCCATTATTTGGTTTCTTCTGGTCCACTCCATTGATTTGAGTCCCAGTTTCCTTTTCATCTCTATGGGTTTCCTGTGGAATTCCATTCATTTCCCTTAATTTAGCCTTCATATGTTTCTCTAATTTGTGGCTATAGTCCACCAGATCTGTGAGGAAGCTGATGACCAGTGTTTTAAACTGCGTCTGAGAGATTTGCTATTTCTTCGTCACTTAGATTTATCTCCGGGGCTTTGAGGTCCCCCTGCGACATTTTTGGTCTGTTCTGGCCCTTTAAGTGAGAGAAGCGGCGCCTTGGAGTCCCAGGTCGCTGGGTTGTGACGTATGTGGGGGCGTGGTCAGAGCAGGGAAATGGCGCTGCCGCCGCAGCCACCGGTCCGACCGCTCACTCCCTCACCCGCGCGCAACCGGGCAACCACAGTCAACTCGCTGCCACCGCCTCCCCACTGTGTCCTCCGTAGTCGCTCACCCGGTGGGCCGCTCGGTCGCTCACTAGGTCCAATCCTGGGTTTGGAACCCGTGCGACTGGATTTGCGCGTCTGGATTCCGCACCCGGGTAGATCGAGCTCTCCTTTGTAACTCCTCACCCAACGCCGGTTTCGCCCCTTACCGGTCAGGCCGAAGAATTTGTTGTTAGCGGACTTCTGAAAAGTTCAGTTTTCCGTGTTCTGGTTGTGTTTTCTGATGCTAATATTTAGTTGTCCCTAAACTTGGTTGTGTGAGGAGGCACGGCACATCCACCTAAACCTCCATCTTGGCGGAAGTCCTCTCCTTTTCTATGTCATTCAAATAATCTGATTTTGAGCTCTTTACTCTTTGTACTACTTTTGTTTCTTATTTCTTTAATTTCAGATTCTACCTTTCTTAATTTCTTCTTCCTGGTTCATTTTAACTTTTTTGTTTTTTAAAATATTTTTTGTAAATTGTGATAAAGTTTCTATATTTTAATATCTTTATTCTTTTTTTTCTTAGAAAGTAGTATATATTGAATGTTTGCTGGGCACACAGCGAGTATGATGGGTAGATGAAAAGATTAGACCTTATCCTTAAAAAGTCTGTACAAGGGACTTCTTTCATCATACCCTTCACATTTTTAAAAATATATTTTATTGATTATGCTATTACAGTTGTCCACATTTTTCCCCTTTGCCCCTCTCCATCTGGTACCCCCATTCTCCCTGGCGATGCCCCCTTCTTAGTTCATATCCATGAGTCATGCATATAAGTTCTTTGGCTACTCCATTTCCTATACTGTTCTTAACATCACTCTGCCTGTTCTGCACCTACCAATTTGTATTCTATACCTACTAATGAACTTTCATCCCATTCTCTCCCTTCCCCCTCCCAACTGATAATCCTCCAAATGATCACCATATCTATAACACTGTTTCTGTTCTGCTTGTTTGCTTAGTTTTTTTTTAAATAATTTTATTTACTTATCTTTAGAAAGGAAGGGAAGGAGACAGGGAGAGAAATATCAATGAATGGTGGCTTCTCATGCATCCCCTGCTGGGAACTGGCCCCGGCTGGGAACTGTCCTGCAACTCAGGCATGTGCCCTGGACTGGGAATCGAACTGCGATCTTTTGGTTTGCAGGCCCGTGCTCAATCCACTGAGCTACACCAGCCAGGGCTGCTTAGTTTTTTTTAAAGATTTAGTTGTTGATAGTTGTGACTTTATTGTCATTTTAATGTTCAGAGTTTTGGTATTCTTTTCTTAAATCGGTCCCTTTAACATTTCATATAATAATGGCTTGTTGATGATGAACTCCTTTAGCTTTACCTTGCCTGGAAAGCACTTTATCTGTCCTTCCATTCTAAATGATAGCTTTGAGAGATAGAATAATCTAGGTTGTAGGTCTTTGCTTTTCATCACTTTGAATACTTCTTGCCAGTCTCTTCTAACCTGCAAAGTTTCTTTTGAGAAATCAGTTTACAGTCTTATGGGAACTCCTTTGTAGGTAACTATCTGCTTTTCCCTTTCCACTTTTAAGATTCTTTCTTTATCTTTAATCTTTGTCATTTAAATTATGATGAGTCCTGGTGTGGTTCTCTTTGGGTCCAACTTGTTTAGGACTGTTTCCTGGATGTCTATTTCCTTCACCAAATTAGGGGAGTTTTCTTTCATTATTTTTTCAAATAAGTTTTCAATTTCTTGCTCTTTCTCTTCTCCTTCTACACCCCTATGATTCAAATGTTGGTACATTTGAAGTTGCCTCACAGGCTCCTTACCCATTTCTCTTTTTTTTGGATTCTTTTTTCTTCTACCTGTTCTGATTTAATGTTTTTTTTTCTTTATTAACTTCCAAATTATTGATTTGATTCTTGGCTTCATCCACTCCACTGCTGAATCTCTGTAAGTTTTTCTTTATTTCACTTAGTGTAACCTTCATTTCTGCCTGGGCCTTTCTTATCCTGTTGAAATACCCAGTGAGTTCCTTGAGCATCCTAATAACCTGTGTTTTGAATTCTGCATCTGATAGATTGTTTATCTTCATTTTACTTAGTTCTTTTTCTAGAATTTTGTTGTGTTCTTTCACTTGGGCTATATTTCTTTGTCTTCTCATTTTGGCAGCCTCCCTGTGTTTGTTTCTATGTATTAGGTAAAGCTGCTTTGACTCCTTTTTTTAGTAGCATATCCTAATATAGAAAAGCACACCATAAGTTGGATGGGGAGGAGCCTTATGTAATCACCAGGGCGGGGCAGCCCCTGTAACTAAGTTGATAGAGTCTCAGATATAGCATGGCTGCTCTCTGGCTCTGTGTGGAGGAGGGCTCAGAAAAAAGACATTGGCCGCTGCCTGGCCTCTTGAATTTTGTTTGGGAGGAAGCTGTCCTCTGGCACTCACCCTGATTTCAGACACTTCAGTTTCTCCCCATATGCCACTGGTGCCCTTCAAACTGCTGCCTTGGTGCTAGAGCCAAGGGGAAGTGAATATGCATAGGTCCTAAGTTCACTGCAGCCCTTTAAGAGGAAATGCTTGAGAATCCTGCAGTTTCTTCCACTGCCCCAACCGCCTCTGGTTTTTGTAGCCAGAAACTATGGGGACTTACCTTCCATAGCACTAGAACTCTGGGCTGGGTGGTTTGATGTAGGGCTAGGATCCCTTGCTCCTGAGATGTCCCTTCCAATTTTTATCCACCACATATGGGTATTGGACCATCTGTTCTGTGTCCCTGACCCTTCTACCTGTCTGAATGAATGTGACATCTTTAATTCCTTAGTTGTCAGACTTCCACACAGCTCAATTTTCTGACAATTCTGGGTGATTTTATTTTAGTTGTCATTTTTGCTGTGGTTGTGTGAGTAGGTGAACCATGTTCAACTACTCCTCCATCTTGACCAGACATGCCAGTCACTGCCACCCGGTTCAGGGACATTGATCCCCTGAGCAGCACCACCCAGCTTCCAAGATATGTGCCTCTTGATTCCAATGTAGTTAGGTTTTTATGATCTTTTCATTTATTTCTTTTCTTCATCCTGATTTTTTATCATATTTTTCCATTATCATTTACACCCCCTATACCATCTTCCACCTCCACCTACCCGTTCTTTAAGAAAAAACACAAAGTACTTTTTAGAAATCTTCTGTGAAATATTTTAAAAAGTACGCTCTGTACTTGAGGGACTTCAGGTCCTCTCTAAGTCTACATATGGCTGATTTTCTTTATACACTGTGGGCATGTCCTGTAAAGTCACTGTGAGTGCTGAACGGTTGCTCCGAGGTGAGACACAGGGTGAGGCTCCTGTGGGCCTCTAGCTACAGCATTACATCAACCAATCTGCACATAACCTTCCTTTATGTGTACTTCTGTTTAAAGACACCTTGCTTTATACATTTTGATGATTAATTAACATTGAATTTACAGCCAACAGTACAACTCTTGCTGGATAAAGTTTATCTACCATGCATAGTATCTCCGAAAGGCACATCTCATGCTTAGCAATGTTAGACGGCGCTTTGGTACTGTGCACAGGAGCCATTAAAAGAAAAAGAAATTAACAACAAAAATCAAAAAAATGTGAAAAATATGACACTGTGTAGACTGCAAAAAGTACACTTGCTTATAAGATGAGAGCCAGAACAAGAAGAGGGAGTGTCACCTTGTTTGACCTCAGCTGGGAGTGTGCCTGTTGGGTAGCTCAGAGTTTCCGTTTTGTATGTGCCTGTGAATGACTGCAAAAGTGCTACAAATATTCATCTGGGGGTTAAAATATATTTTATGGAGTGACAACTCACAAATATGGAACCCACAAATAACAAGGATGACTGTATCCATATAAAATAAGCATCGTGATTGTATTATTTAGTTTCTCTGTGTCTTTACCAGTCTGTCTACCATCCTGTCTATGTGCCAGAAATGTGCAATTCTGATATTCAAGTCTTTTATTATAATATTGTATTGAACAATTGTATTTCCACTAAGTCCTTAATTTTCTGAGCTGCCATGTTTTTCCATGCATGCAATTCAGGACTGTCTTATTTTCTTCACAAAAGATGCTTTTCATTATTGTACAGTGTTTCTCCTTTTTTCTGTTTAGAAATTTAAGGCTTAAATTCTATGTTCTGCAATGTTAATGTGACCATACTTGCTTTGAGACTTTACCCTCCTTTTACTTTTTATCATTGTTACCTGTCCCTTCCTAGCTCACATGTGAAATCAGAAATTTCCCTGGTATTCCTTGAAAAGAAGACACCAGTGGAATTCTATTACTCCATTGTCCCTCTCCACCCACCATACATATACAGCTTGAAGAAGACTTCTAGTACAATTTCCACCTTGTTCTCCTTCCAAGTGACAAAGCCTTTAGAATACTTTGGCTTGTCTCCTTCTCATGCTCCTGCTCACCACAATCCTTTAGTTTTGCTGAGGTGGTTTAGTTTTTTAAATTCCAGATTATTATTAGAAGTTTCCTTTTCAGTACTCGTCTCTATTTCTAGGATCTTCACTTAGTACTTATGTTACACATTCCCAGCCTATCACTGTCCACTTATTTTAAAGCAAGTATTACAAGTTCATTGCTCATTATGGCTTTCGCTTTTTTTCACATCTGTTTTATGATTTTAAAAAAATTTTTATGAACAAAATCTTTTTCTAGTATTTTTTCTCAGATGAGTAATGAGATGTATGACTTCTCAAAATCCTCACATATCTGCAGACATCTTTCTTGTACCCTAACAGGTGAGAGATATTTTTAAGGCAAAAACATATTTCATTGTCTTCTAGCTTCCAGTATTGAAAAAGACAACTTCAGTGACAGTCTGATCTTTTTCCTTTATAAATAATTTACAAACTTCTACACAAAAAGAATAAGATTTTTGCCCTGTCCAGCGTGGTTCAATTAGTTGGGCGTCATCCTACAAACTGAAAGGTTCCCAGTTCGATTTCCAGTGGGCCTGCTTGCAGAAGGCAACCATCGACGTTTCTCTCTCGCATCACTGCTTCTTTCCCTCTCTCTCCCTTCTTTTTCCTCTTTCTATTTAATTTAAATTTTTTTAAATAAGAATTTTCTCTTTATCTTTGGAGTTCAATAATTTTACCAGGATATGTCCAGCCATGTATATGTGATAATATGAAAGAATATCTGTATAAGTGTTTATATACACATATCTTTTCTTATCATTTTTGCCTGAAACTTTATGTTCTCTCCTCAGTCCAGCAAAATCTACCTCTGTGTTTTGCTTAAACATGTGTTCCCCTACATATACATCATTTTCTCCCTCTGGAACTCCTGTTATTTGCATGTCAGTTTCCTGAAACCTTTCTTCCATCTCTCTTCTCATGACTTCTTCTTCTTATTATTATTATTGTTACTATGAGCTTTGGAATATCTCTTGCATGCAGTGTCCAAGCTACTAACTGGATTTCAACAGTAACCATTTTCTTCCCTAGTGAAATTTAAGTATAAAAATAGTGAGGGTTTTTTTTTTAAAGCCCAGAAAGTCTCTATTCTGTAGCTCTTGTATCTCCTTAGGTACTTACATTATCTTTTCTGTCCAAGTTTAAGTTGCGTTCTCTGTCCTCCAGCCACTTTGACTCCTGGGGAGCCTGTTCTGAATGTTCAGCTTATTCTTCTCTCTTTGGCTGCCTGGTCTGGAGTGATCTGTTCATCAGGGCTGAGCTCCAGCTGCTGGTGTATGTCAAGCACTGACAGTTTATGAATGGTGGCCTGCCTGGAAGTCTCTACTCTGAGGACCCACATGGTGACATCTGGCAGCCTGTCAGTGCCCTGTTAAGGCAGCAGGAGGAAGTCTGTCTCCGCCCCATCTTCTCATGCTCCCCCCAGGAAAGGACGACTCAGGCTACTTGTCTAGTCCCTCCTGGGGGCCAGGGAGGACATGCAGTCTCAGATAGGCTAAAGGCAATCACTCATGCCTAACTTCATCCATTGTATTCTTTTGCTTAGGTGTACCGTTTTATTTTTTTACAATTTTATTTGTATATTTCTTGAAAGAATAATTTAATCCAAAATGCAACTGCCCTTTTCTTTCGGTTTCTAAGCTCTTTTCTTCCTTAAGATAAGAAAAGACTGTATTAGACTTCCTCAGTGATCAATTTGTATTTAGTAAAATTAAGGAGTGGAGAAAGAGTTCCTGCAAAAGGAGTTTATATTTGATATGAGGGGATACCATAATAATTATGAAATAATTAATGTAAGGACCTATTTTTAGAGGAAAACATATGAAAGTGACCATTGCCATGTTCACAAGTCTTGTTTTTAACACGTGAATTAATATTTTAAGTTAGCTTTTGGGAAAAAATAAAGCAAAGTTCTATTGTTTTTCTAGACTGTGGTTCTACCTATAATTCTGTTAAGAATATCAAGTTCTACAACCTCTAAGAAGTACTTGGCCCTTACGGAAAACACGTTTTATTGTTTTTTTAACTTAAACTTTTTTTATTGAGGTGAAATTCATAGCACATAAAATTATTTTAAGGTGAACATTTCAGTGGCATTAAATACATTGCTTCTATCTAGTTCCAAACACTTTCATCACTCCAAAATAAAGTCCGGTATCCATTAAGCAGTTATTTCCTATTCTCTCCTTCTTCGTCCCTTTGCAAGAGCCAATCTGCTTTCAGTATCATAGATTTACCTATTCTGGGTACTTCATTTAAATAGAATCATTCAACATGTGGCATTTGTGTCTGGTTTCTTTCACTTAGCATGTTTTTAAGATGCATCCATGTTGTAGCATGTGGTAGTACTTCATTCCTTTTTATGGCTGAATGATACCTTCTTATATGTAAATATCACAATTTGCTTATCCATTCATCCACTGCTGAACATTTGGATTGCTTTTACCTTTGGGCTATTTGGAAATAGTGCTGCTATGAAAATTTGTGTACATATATTTGTTTAACTGTTTTCGATATTTGGGGTACCAAGAAGTGAAATTACTGGATCATATGGCAATCCTATGTTTGACTTTTTGAGGAATTCTATTTGGTTTTCATTTTGCTTAACTACTATATGGTACTTAACTTGAACCTCTGTTTATTTCCATTATATCTCTGAATTAACAATTAGTAGTACATGATTATTAGGAAAATAATTATACATATTCCTCACCACAGTTAAACTTATGGAGCATTTTTTTCTTCATTTTCACTAAAACTGCTTAATAAAGAATCCAAGAAATCCTGCTGTTTCAATGTATATATTAGAAGCCAGATCTTCTGATATAGAACTGAGAAACTTGCTAAAAATCAGCAGGGGGGCTGACAAACTTAAAGCTACAAATTTCAACGTTGTATTAATTATCAAATAATCTCGAGTGGGAGGACAGGGAGGGGAATAGATAGAATAAGGAAATATATGCAGTTTGCATAAAATGTTAAAATTTAACCCTTGAAGTTCAGACAGTACAAGTTTATCTTAAATCCACACTCTTTAAAATCAAAACAAGCAGACGAACCTTCCAGAGCACAATTTTTAAGGACAACATACTTTTAAAATGTTTTTAAACTTTTTTCAATGTTTCTGCGAAGTACTCGCACACATACACAAATACATATACATCCTGGGGCTATTTTAAGAGAGGGTCAACAGTCATAAGACAATTTGGTTTAGTTTAGAGGCATTACTATTTTAAATTCCATTTCAACTTTCCTCTCTCTCTCTCTCTCCCTCTCTCGTGTGTGTGTGTGTGTGTGTGTGTGTGTGTGTGTGTGTGTGTCCCTGTTGCTTGTTTTGAATGACAAGGAAAAAGACAAATCGAGAGTCGTAAGAGAGTTGTAAGGAGTGCTTTAGGGGAAACTCAGGGGATATAACCACCTAATTATGAATTTCCTGAATGTGCAACTCGACCAGCAGCAACTGGACATGATTAGTACAGTGAGCCTCATCACCAGCTGTTCTACAAAAACAAATCAGTGAAGGATTTCCAAGGCACTTTTTCCTTTGGACCTGTTTTAAGTTTTAACAAAGCAGACAGTGCAGTGTTGCTCTTTTTTTCATAGGTGACAGATTGTCTGAAAAGAAGCAAGAGTTTCCTACCACAGAAGAACTAGTCTACAGAGCATGTACTTCTTGAGGTGAAATGTGTTTGAATCTGTGTAAAAAAAGAGTTGCAAATCTGTCTCCTTATATGTGGAACCAAAGCTGGAAATGTGTGCTCTAGAGGCAACTGTAAAATCATATTTCATTCTGGCATATGGGCCAATAATTGTGTTGTATGAGTAATGCATATATGTAATCCATGTGGTAAGCTTCATGGATTGAGAAAAAAGTCAGTGTTATTCACTGAGGCTTGGCAGGCAGGAACCATTTATTTCGAAAAATTTACATGGGTTAAAACAATGTGAAAAATGTACTGTCCAGTTTGTCAGCTTGTGAACATAGCAAAAACCACAGTACTTCCGTCAGCACAAAGACTGGGTGGGGGGAGGATCTCATTTTGCTGTTTTTTAGTTTACATCTACAGAAGAATGACTCCTTTTGTATGAGTCCAAATGTGTATTTGTGGAACTAGAGATCCAAAAAAACTTTAACAACATGGTAACACTAATGAGAAAGCCATTGCCATTGTGTTCAGATCAATTTTTAGCTGCTTTTAGCAATGGACTCTTGAGTTTCAATGTAATTAAATATCCTCACTAAATGCACAGTAGTGTAGGCCTACAGGATGTACAGTTTCATAGGGGAAAAAAAGGATACCTAAACTTGGAGAACCTCATTAATCTTTGTGAATAGAAAGATATCATATAGACATCAAAATGTTTCGAATCCAAAGACATTGAAAAGAAATAGGTCATAAAGAACCTCGGAAGTGATCTGGAGTATACAGGGAGGGACAGCCTGGGCAATTGGTGAGTGACCATGAGTGGTACTCAAAATAGGAACTCTTTTTCGACATAGGTTTGTAAATGTCTCAAAAACTGACCTTGGATGTTACAGTCTCATCTTTCACCATGTTTCCTCTACTGTCTTGTCATCAGTTTTATCTCCATGTCAACTTAATGGCTCTGACATTTTTGAGAGGGGAATTTTCATTTCCACCTATGAAGGGTTAACTGCTACAGAAATTGTCTGCCCACCATAAACAACTTAAAAATCAGGCAAAATAGATGAAATAGCAATTTTCAAACATTAGACATCAGGTAGTGTAGAACTGGATCCCCGAAAGAATCTCTATGAATATCCCAGATTACTGCCTTGAGTAAGAAGTTTCTGAAGCCATGGGGAAAAAGAAGTCAGCATCTTGTTGAGTTGAGGAAACCAGTTTGGGTAGGCCAGGAATCTATAATCTTAAAAGCAGAGAGAGGGAGAGAGTGCTGAACGGAGAAAGAGGTCCTGAAATCTGCATAAGAATCCCTTTAAGTTTTTGCTGAATATCAGCCTGCGTATGGATAAGATACAACCCCTTGTTGTTAGGCATGAAAATCTTGTGAGGAAAGACTAATGACTGAGAACCCGTAAAGTAAGCCAGTGAGCAATTCCCAGAAATTACATAGGCCTGAAAAAATTTGAATTTCCTCCATCCAGTGTGGGGAAGTCTGGTTGAATACTCAGCCATTTAACAGAGATCTGAGAATATCTAAGAAGGGCCATGCCTTAGAACGAAGGCTAAATTAGCTCTAGAACTAAGCTATTTTAGAAGCTTTTTTTAAAAGCATAAAAACAAGCCTTAATGTGATTAAAAAAAAAACAAAACTCTAATCTGAAAGTAGTCTATCTACCAAAAAAAATGTCTAACTTTCTTTGAAGGAATACAACAAAATGTAGCACTAAAGAAATAAAATTTATAATCGTTATTTAATTAAAAAATCACCAGACATACAAGGAAATAAGAAAATATGATCTGTAACCAGGCAAAAAATTAGTAAATGAAACAGACCCTGAAATAACAGAGATAATAAAATGAACAGACATGTGTTCTAAAATTCCTGTGATAAATATGCACTGTGTGCTCACAAAGAGATGAGAATACACAAGTAAGGAAGATACAAATAGTCTCAGATAGATCTTCTAAAGATAAAAATTTTAATATTTTAAATAAAATTTATACTGAAAAAAGGAACCCTAAAGAAGTGGAAATAAGGAATAATGATGAGGCAAATAGAAAAATAATAATAAAATATTGATTTAAACCCCACTATATCAATAATTACATTAAAGATAAATGGTCCAGCCATGACTGGTGTCACTCAGTTGGTTGTGTGTTGCCCTGCAAAGGAAAAGGTCACCAGTTCGATTCACAGTTTCCAGGCGGAGTACATGCCTGGATTGCAGCCTGGTCCCCAGAGTGTGTGTGAGAAGCAACCAACAGGTGCTTCTCTCACATATTGATCTTTCTCTCCCTCTCTTTCTCCTCCCTCCCCTCCATCTAAGAATAAATAAATAAAATATTTAAAAAAATAAAAAAATTTTAAAAGATAAATGGTCCAAACACTACAAACAAAACAAGATAAAAAAGCAAAAACTGGCTGATTTTTTAATGTAACTTTTTTAGACAGAGGGGAAGGGAGAGAGAAAGAGAGGGATTGAGGTATCAGTTGGCTGGCTCTCCTACATGCTCAGCCAGGACCAAACCCTCAACCTAGGCATCTACCCTGACCAGGAGTTGAACTGGTGCTCTTTTGCTCTGTGGGATGGTGCCCAATGAACTGAGTTGCACTGGCCAGGGGCCTAAATGATCTTTTAAAATGTGGTATATGTATGCCATAGAATATTATTTAGCTGCACAAAGATTAAAATTCTGATACATAATATATACGACATGAATGAACCATGAAAATATTATGCTAAGTGAAAGAAACAGACACAGAACAACAAATATTCTACTTACCTGAGGCCCCTAGAATAGACAAATTCAATGAAACAGAAAGTAGAATAGATGTTACCGGGGGTTGGGGGCTGGAGACAGTTAAGAGTTATTGTTAAATAGGTAGAGAGTTTCTGTTTGTAATAATTTTAAAATCATGGAAACAGACAGTGTTTGCGGTTCCACACCAATGCGAATGGCACAGAAATGTACACTTAAAAATGGCTTAAATGGTCCATTTTTACATGATGTATATTTTACTACATAATTCCACAGTGTCAGTTATATTTTACATTAAAAATATAAAAGCAAGACCCAACTATATGCCATCTACAATAAACCCATTTTAAATATAGAGACACGGATAAAGTAATATACCAAGCAAACACTAATCGAGAGTTATAATGGCTCTATTTAAGAAAAATTTGAATTTAGAATAACAGATAAAAAAGAATACTTCATAATTATAATGAGGTCAATTCATCAGGAAGATATAAAAATATTAAATATTCATGCACTTGAAAACAGCCTCAAAATACATGAAGCAAAACTGATACAATAGAAGGGAAAAATACATGAATCTACAATTATGATTGAAGAGTTCAACACTCCTCTTTCAGTAATTGCTAGAACAAGTAGACAGTACCAATGATACTTGAGCTTGGGCACTAACGTTCTGTTTAACACTCCACCAAATGACAATAGAAAGCACATTCTTTTCAAATGCTAGCAGAGCACTCACAAATATAGATCTTATTCTAGATCTTAAAAGAAGTCTCAATAAATTTACAAGCCTTGACATCACAACAAAATTAAATGGAAATGAATGAGAAAAATATCCCCAAAACTCCCCAAATATTTTGAAATTGAACAACACATTTTTAAATAACTCAAAAAAGAAATCACAAAAGAAATTAAAATATATTTTGAACTAAATAAAAATGAAAACACCACATATCAAAATTTATGACAGATAGCTAAATCGGTATACAGAGGAAAATTTCTAGCTTAATGCTCAAATACATAATCTAAGTTTTTACTTTAAGAAACTAGAAAGAGAAGCAATTAAACTGAAAGTAAGCAGAAAAAAGTCAGGATAAAACCAAGAGCAGAAATCAATGAAATAGGACAAAGGAAGTCAGTAACACTGAAAGTATTTCTTTTAATAGAAATTTTTAATAGAATTGATAAATTTCTAACCTGCTTGATGAAGAAAGAGAGAAGACATAAATTATCACTACCTGAATGAAAACAGGAATATCATCATAGACCCCTCAAAAAAAAAAGGAAAAATAAGGGAGTATTATAAACAACTTTATGTTAATGGATTTGACAACTTTAGGTAAAATGGGAAAATTCACAGAAAAAAATACAAACTACCAAAAGTCATTCAAGAAGAAATAGGTCTGTATCTATTAAAGAAATTGAGTTTATAATTCAAAACCTTTCCACAAAAAACCTCCAGATTGAAATGGCTTCACTGCTCAATTCTACTAAACATTTAAAAAAGAAATAAATACATCCAATAAAATTATTTTATGATTATAGTATATGCTGCTTAAAACCAAGAATTACAAGAAAAGACTACATATCCATAGACAGAAAAATCTTTTAACAGAATTTTGGTATATCAAATCCAGCAATATATAGAAATGGTAACAAATCACATTCAAGGAATGTTTATCTCAGGAAAGTAAAGTTGGTTTATTATGTTTTATTATTTTTAATTGAGATATAATTTACATACTATAAAATTCACCCATTTAGTGTACTGTGCAGTGGTATTTAGTAATTTAGTAAACATGCCAGATTATGTAAACATCACCACTATCTAATTCCAGAACGTTTTTGTCCCCCTACAAGGAAACCTTGCATCTATGGGCAGTCACTGCCCATTTCTATCGCCCCACAAAGTCTCATTTTCTCCATCCAGTCACCCACTCCCACCGCCAGACCAGGCATCCACTCATCTGATTTTGGTTACTAAGACTAGATTACTCTTGCCTTTTCTAGAATAACATAATACTACCTTTTATGTCTGGCTTCTGTGCTCAGTGCGATGTTTTTGAGATTCAATACTGTTATATGTAAATACAAAAAATCTAAAGTAGGAGATTTTGAAAAAGAAGAACAAAGTTGAGGAAATGCACTACCTCTTTCAAGATTTACTATAAAGTTGTATTACTCACGACTGTGGTGCTAGTGTTAGAACAGACATGAAGCCCTGGGTGGCATGGCTCAGTGGGTTGGGTGTTGTTGCACAGATTGAAAAGTCACCTGTTCAGTTACTGGTCAGGGCACATGCCTGAGCTGCAGGCCATGTCCCAGGTGGGAGGCATGCAAGAGGCAATCAATTCATGTTTCTCTCTCATGTCAATATTTCTCTACCTCTTTTTCTCCTTCCCCCTCTCTTCTCTCTGAAAATAAATAGAATCTTTAAAGTATTCTTAAAAAAACACATAGAGATCAACAGAACAGCACAAAGAGCCCCAAAACAGACCTACACATAAAAGATCATTTGATTTTTGACAAAGACATACCAAAGTAATTCAATAGTGAAATAACTGCATCTTCAACAAATGATAATGGAACAATTGTATCTCCAGTTGCAAAAACATAAACGTTGACCTCCTTCATGAAGATTAAAACCTTTTTCTTTTAAAAAGAAACTGTTAACCCTGGCTGGCGTAGCTCAGTGGATAGAGCGCAGGCCTGCGAATCAAAGGATTGAGGTTCAATTCCCAGTCAGGGCGCATGCCTGGGTTGCAGGCTGCTTCCCTGCGGGCCAGTTTCCAGCAGGGGATGCACGAAAGGCAACCATACGTTGATGTTTCTCTCCCTCTCTCCTTCCCTTCCCCTCTAAAGATAAATAAATAAATAAAATCTTAAAAAAAAAGATACTGTTAAGAAAATCAAATTCAAGCCACGGTTTTAATAAAATATTTGCAAAACATAATCCAGATAAAGGACTTCTATCCAGAAAACAGAATGTTACAATTAATAAAAGGTCACCAAAATGGGCAAAAGATTTGAACAAACACTTCACCAGAGAACTTATATGAACAACAGATAAGTGTATGAAAAAATGCTCAACATCCGAAATCATTAGTCATTAAGGAAATGCAAGTTAAAACCATGATGATATAATACACCACTGTATACCTATGAGAAGAGCTCCAATTTAAAGACTTACAGTACTAAATGTTGGCAAGGGTGTGGCACAACTGGGAACCTCACAGAATCCCAGTGCTGGTAGAAGTATAAAGTAGCACACCCACCTTGACTGGCGTGGCTCAGTTGGTTGGTGTCATCCCTCAAAGAAAGAGGTTGCTGGTTCAACTACCAGTTAGGACTCACGCGTGGGTTGTGGGCTAGGTCCCAAGTCAACAACTGATTGGTGTTTCTCTCAAATGTTAGTGTTTCTCTCCCCCCTTCCTCTCTCTCTACAAATAAATAAATACATTTTTTTTAAAAATTGGAGAAATAATATAGCACACCCATTTTTGTCAAAGAGCTTGACAATGTCTTAACAGGAGGCATATGGAGGTCCCTTTGGCAGCACATACCATGACTAAAATTGGAACGAGGCAGGAATTAGCAAGGCCCCTGTGCAAGGATGACACACAGATTTCTGAAGCATTCTGTTTTTTCAAAATAAGGTTGAGTATACCCTGACCATTTAACCTAGCAACTTCACTAAGTCTTTGTCCAACAAAAATGAAAACAGGTGTTCCCAACAACATTTGTACATAAATGGTTATAGTAGCTTCAAGATAATAAAAATCTGGAAAGAATGTCAAATGTTCATCAACAAACGAATGGATAAACAAATTTAATATATCTAGTCCATAGACTACTACTGAGTGGTAAACACAAATGAACAGTTGAAACATGCTGTAACTGTGATGAATCTCAAACCATCATGCTGAGCAAAGAAGCCAGATATAAAAGGCAGTGTTATGTTTATATGAAATTCTAGAAAAGGCGAAAGTAATCTAGATTTAGTAACCGATATCAGATGAGTGGATGCGGGTGGGTAGGTCTGAGGGTGGGAGTGGGTGACTGGATGGAGAAAATGAGATTTTATGGGGTGCTAGAAATGTGCAGTATCTTGATTCATTATACAAGTGTACTCATTTGTCAAAATTCATGAACATGTACATTTAAAATAGATGCTTTTTATCGTATGTGACCTATACCTTAAGAAAGTTAATTTTTAAAGGAGTTGTATAAAAGGCAATCATTTTGGAGAATGTGTTTGAAGTTGTTCCCCCGCTCCCCCCAACCCCTGCACCCTCCTCAACCGCTTGGCTCTCTCTTTCTCCCTGGATTTCTCCTCCCCCACATCCCAGCTTCTGCTCTTGAGTCACAGCCTTCTTTCATTTGCCGGCTCTTCAAATATTTGGAGAGGTCTTCATCAATGGTTTCCTTCACCCACCCATCCCCACCAAAGTCTCCTCTCCTCCTGGTTAAACATTGCCAGTTCTTCAGCCATTCACATTTGATGTAGTGTCTACCGTTGATAAAACTGGGGCTGGAAAAACTGTGTGGCTTCGGCAGGGAGGCAATATCTGGAAGGTCACGAATTCCTCAAACATAGGGAGGGTATTCAAAGGGCTGTGCAACCAAAACAAAGCAAACAAAAAAATGTAAGTGTTTACAGTGGAGAGGTGTACAGGGGTACAAATCATGGAAGGCCACGTAAGGCATGGTTCTAGATTTTGTCGCTTCCTAGTCAGTCCTGTTTTAGGAGGAAAGAGATAGGCTCTGCCCCAGGGCACTCTCCCTGCACTGGGCCCAGAACATTTGTTTCAGTTAGTTTGCTCTGTTGCACACTTCAGGCTTCCACCATCTCACTAGCTCTGTCATCCATGACACAATTCCTATTTTCAAATTTCCTGCACTCTGTGATGCACAGTGGCTTCAAAAGAGCTTTTACATCTTATCTTCTCCAGACTCCTCTTTTACCCCATCATCCTAGATGTTATTTAATTTGAACACCTTATTTATCTTCTCTGTTTTCTTACCTGTAAAATGAATATAGCAATTGTAATAGTTTCAAAGTGTTGCTGGGAGGATTAAATGTATTAATATATGTGACATGCTTTGAATTTTTCCTGGCAAGTAGTAAACACTCTTTAAGTATTTTCTGTTATTTACCCAAGGATAAAGGGAAACATCTTACAAGCTTCCAGACAGAGTGAATAAGTTTTTTGTACAGAAGAGATGGGACTAAGGAAACAGGCTGGCAGTGAGATTCTACTCTGCAACGTCAGAAGGTAGAAAGCAACGGAATGCATTTTCAAATTTCAAATTCTACGACCGGTTGCTATATATTTCACTTGTCAGAAGAAAAAATATAACATGTATATGAAGTACATTCACGACCGGTTGCTATATATTTCACTTGTCAGAAGAAAAAATATAACATGTATATGAAGTACATTCTCTGGAACATAGTAAGCAGTCTGTGAGGATTTTCTGTTATTATTATTACAAAGGGACATGATCTGAGACTTCTAATCTGCCATCCTGGATTGTACCTATCTTCTACTTGCATTCCGCACACACCATTTATACGCTTCTCCTGGCACATTCTCCTCTTTGTTCTTGCCCACTTACACTTCAATTATTCCAGCCCCAGGAAGCCAGGAAGGGTCTCACATTCCATCTAAATTATTGAAGTATCTCTCCCATTTTGCCAGGTCTGTGTTAGATATCCACAGATTTCTATTAGGAGAACAGAAAAAAAAAGAGTATATTTGACCTACTCCAAATGTAAGAATCTGGAAAATATCAAAATCAGAAAAGATTTTGCCTGTTTCATGAGGATATCTCCTGGCTTTCACTTAATTTTTACACTCTTAACTGCATCAAAAAGGATCTCAGACAACTAGAAAGTTTGTGATTTTGTGATTTGAATTATTTTTTTCCAGTAGTTCCCCATTCATTGATTTGGTTGGCATTATTTCTTTAAAAACCAAATTATTTCATTATTGCTAAATTTGATATTGTTTATAAAAGCAACAATTTAAATTTTTTTAATTTAGGCTTTTTTTTTGAAGAGACAAGGATTTTAAAAATCTAAAGCAGATTTGTTAAGAATTTTATATCTGAATTTTTAATCTAATAATTTAGGGGAAAAGATATTTATGTTTTTGATTCATTTATGTTTGAATCATCAAATTGTATTTTTCTAAAAGCTATTTGCTCTTCTACTAGCATTTGAATCTTTTAAATCTTTTCCATGTCCCCTTTTCCCCTCATTCAAGACTTCTTGTCCTTTTTGTTGGTTTTATCAATTAATTCTCTGCCTTCTACTTAACCCATATTTATCCAACGGGGCAATCTCTGGGACAGGCCCACTCCCACTTCAGGGTCCTTGCACTAATTTCTTTCTCTGCCTGGAATACTCCTTCTTCAATATCTTCATGGTTAACTTCTTTGTTTCCTTTGTCTAGAAGTCATCTTTTCCATGAAGTCTACCCTGACTGCTCCTTTAAAATTAAAAAAATGAAATTTAATCTGTGGCAACACCCACAAGTAATTGTGTAAATTAGCACAAAAATGACTTAGCCAAGTAAAACTTAAAAGAGAAATGTTAGAGGAACCTTCAAATTCTTCTAGTCCTAATTTTGTATTTTACCGACAAATCTAGAGACGGGATGAATGGCTTTCCTCAGATCATGCAGCCAGTTAAATTCAGGGACAGTTTAACTGATAGACAGCTCACACCTCACTGTCCCCCAAATCCTGCTTCTCTCACAGCCACCCCTGGTTTGGTGGATGGCAATGCCAATCTTCCAGTTGCTCAGGCCCAAAACCTTGGAATCATTGTTATATCTTCCTTTCTTTTATGTCTCCATATCTAATCTGTCAACAACTCCTGTTTGCTCTACTTTTGACATTGATACAAAATCCTAACACTTTCTATCCCCTGTACATCTGCCACTGCCCCAGCTGCCATCAACTCACTCCTAGATTAATTACTGCAATAGCCTCTGAATGCCTCCCCTGCTTCTGCTCTTGTCCCTAATGGTCAATTTTCAACCAGTAGCCAGAGTGACCCCTTTAAACTTAAAGCAATGCATTTTATTTTTGCGCTCTGTTCCAAATTCTATAATAGCTTTCCATTTTACTCAGGTAGTGCCCACAGAACTCCACCACTTGGTCTTCATTTCCCCCAATCTTATTTTCTATTTCTTTAACCTTGTTTGCTGCTGCAAATATAGTGATCTCCTTACTATCCTTTGAACAAGCTGGCCATGTTCCCACCTTACGGTCTTTCAGTAGCTCTCTCCTCTGCCTGCACTGTTCTTCCTCTTGATATCCTAATGTTTAACTTTACCTTCTTTGCTCAAAAAGAGGTCTCAGCCCCAGCTGGGTATCTCAATTGGTTAAAGCATCATCCCGATATGCCAAGGTTGTAGGTTTGATCGCCTGTCAGGGCACATGCAAGAAGCAACCAATGAGTGCATAATAAGTGCAACAACAAATCAGTGTTTCTCTCTCTCTTTTTCTCTCTCTCCCTCCTTCTCAAAATCAATAATAAAAAAAAATCTTCTCAGTGAGTCTATATCAACCTTGTTGAAAATTGCAAACTGTCCTTTTATACCCCAGTAACGCCTGATCTTTTTCACCCTATTCTATATTTCTTTTTCTTCTGGAATGCATCACTTTCTATATAGTTATCATTTACTTATTCATTATGTTTATCATTGATTATCTGTCTCCTCCCGATTATAAAGTAAACTTCACAAGGACAAGGATCTTGTCTGTTTTATCAGTGTATCCCCAGCATCTAGAATAGCGCCTGGCACAAAGCAAGCATTCAATAAATATTTATTGCAAGACAGAAAGAGAGAGAGAGTAAGAACACATGCACGGGTCTCCTGTTCCCTGGACCTATGGCCACTGGAGTACCTTATGTTGCCTACACCAAGTAGACACAACTAACTTCACTGAAAAAAATGTTAAGTTGAAAGCAAGGTAGACTTAGGTAAAACCAGGAATGAGTATTAGGCATAACCAATACTTGTTCTTTATGTCCCCTTTTCTATGTCTCTTCTTTATCAGGCAAAGCTCCAACTCTGTATCACTTACTCCATTCAGAATTTTTCTGGTGTATCTCTTCGTTTACCTTAAGTCATATAAATATTCTCATGATATTTTTTCTCCCTCGATATGCTAATTTCTTTTCTTTTTTAATATTTTATTTATTTAGTTTTAGAGAGAGGGGAAGGGAAGGAGAAAGAGTGGAACAGAAACATCAATGTGTGGTTGCCTCTCATGTGTCCCATACTGGGGACCTGACCTGTAATCCAGGCATGTGCCCTGACTGGGAATCAAACCAGTGACGCTTTGCTTCACAGGCCCATGCTCAATCCACTGAGCTACACCAGCCATGGTGCAATGTGCTACATTTCTGTAGGTTATTTACATTTTAAGGGAAAACAGCAAAAAAAGAGGGCCATACTTAGCCAGAAGCAGTGAGTCTTTATTTGTAAAATTCAGGCAGTATGGTATATGGATGATGAGAGAAGTCTCAATTGTCCAAAATAAGTATCTGTTTACTCTGGGTAAGATGAGCCTATTAATATAGATTTGCCAAAGTACTTTTTGAGTTAAAATGAAGAAAATTACAAAATAAAAATGACTTATGAGCCCAGACATGGCAGGACTAATGATCTGGTTTAGAATGATATAACTGGCAAAATATTCGTGAGCCCTGGATGGGTGGCTGGGTGGGTTGGAGCATTGTCCTGTGCACCAAATTGCACGGGCTCGATTTCCAGTCAGGGCACATACCTAGGTTGCCCATCCGATTCCCTGTCAGTACACATATGGGAGGTACCTGGCTAACGTTTCTTTTTCATATCCATGTTTCTCCCTCTCTCTCTTCCTTCCCTCTCTCTCTAAAATCAATAAACACATCCTCAGGTAAGGACTTAAAAAATTTAATTGCCGACCCTCAATGGATAAACACTCCCACAGTTAGGCAGGCTCCACCATCGGCTGGTATGAGTCTGAAGACATGTCTGAGCTAACGGCCTGGAGCTACACCACTTGCTAGTTGGTGGGAAAACACAACATTAAAGGGTCCCCTAGCCTGACTCCCTTTTCACCCTTTGGCTCGTGATCTGGGCACTGTTGTAAAAATAACGAACACACCGGCTTTCCTTTCACACTGCTTCTACCGAGAGCTTTCATCGAAGAGTGCCATTTGGGGGGGCAGGTTTTTAGGGGTAACCCCTTTGGCTGAGGCTGTTGTGCTTGAACCTCTCTTGACCTCTGGGAAGCCTTGATTGGGAGTCAGAAACCATTTATTTCCATGGAGTGCGGAGAGGAGACTCTGATTGCAGTAAATTGAGGATGAGGAATGATTGTGATCCGAGAAACTGTGGCTCTGGAGCACATTCTTTGGTCTGAGAGCAAAACATGTTCTCTTTAGAAAGAGAAAAAATTATCAGGAAAAAATTTAGCTTGGCTTTCTACATGGAAAATGTTCCTGTATTATAACAATAAAAGATTTACTACATTTTTTTTTAACATTCTATCATGCGCACTCCATGCTTTTCCTTTGCTTATCTATTACTGGAATGATCACCCCATCCTCCCCACTTACCTAATGTCCGTTGATACCAAACATCCATTCCTCTGCTTCTGGGAATATTTCCTCAAATTTCTTGTGAGAAGCTTCCTCCCCTTTTGCTTGCCACTGGTTTTGGTGGGATAGACTTCACTCTGAGCTCCGGAGGCGAACCCAGATTGGTTCCCCTGTGCCCAGGGCCCCATGATGGGTTTGAGGATTGACATATGACCTAATCAGAGCCAGTGAAGTGCTTGTGTATATTTGCTAGGATTAATATTCAAAACGTATAGGGGACTCATCTAACTCAATAGCAAAAAATCACAATCAATCTGATTTTTAAAATGGACAGAGGAACCGAATAGATATTTTCCTAAAGAATACACACAGGTACAGATGGGCAACAGGTATAGGAATAGGTGCTCAACATCACTGATCATCGGGGAAATGCAAATCAAAACCATAATAACATATCATCTAACACCTGTAAGAATGGCTATTAGCAAAACAAACAAACGACAGCCACAAAACGAGAGGTAAGTTTTGTCAAGGATATGAAGAAAAGGGAACTCTTAATGGGAATGTAAATTGGTACAGTCACTATGCAAAACAGTACTGAGGTTCCTAAAAAGTAAAAATAGAACTACCCTATGACCCAGCAATCCCACTTGTGGGTGTATATCCAAAGGAAACAAAATCAGGTTCTTGTAGAGATACTTGTACTTCCACGTTCATTGCAGCATTATTCACACAGACGCCAAGACCTGGAAAAAAATCAAAGTGGCTATCAACAGATGGATGGATAAAGAAATGCTTTGCACACATACCCACAATGGAATATTATTCAGCTATGGAAAAGCAGGAAATTCTGCTATTTTCAACAATGTAAATGAACCTTAAGTGAAATAAGTCAGATAAAGACACATATTATGTGGTATCACTTATATATGGAAACTAAAAAGGCAAAACTCATGGAACCAGAATGTATGATTCAAAGACCATGAGATATTGGGAGCCAGGAATGCTCTCCTTGATGATTTATATAACAGAGTTTGTTCAGAGGGAGGGAGAAGTGAGTTTGTCTGCAGGCCGTGCCAGCCTTATGACGTGGCCAGGGCGGGCTCTCCTTGGTTCTCCCAACAGCAGGAGGCTCAGCACAAATGAAGGTGTCACAGTAGCAGTTCTGCCGGAGTTAGCAAGTTACTGAAGCAACCTGAAAAAACGTGCTCATAAACTTTAAAAAGAACTGGGAAGAATATCAGGGGGCTGAGAAGTCCTACGGTCATGGTGGCTGCCACAGTCAGAAAAAGGATGTTGATTAATGTTAATGTGATCAGAATTGAACCCCCTGGCTAGTGAGATTACATGTGAAATACCAAAGAGTATGCTTTCAGAAACTAAAAGAAATACTATGGTATCTACATAGAAGATAAAAATCAGTTTCAAGTGTAACAACGGACTCTACACAAGCAGAATAGACCCAGTTGCCTCTGTAGTAAGTTTACTCTGTTTTCAATTCATTATTTTCTGGTCAAATCTCAGAATCTTTTCTTGACTAAAATGGTTTGTATCTGAAGTATGTAGCGGGTGCTAAAGATATGTCTTTGCTTAATTTTTCTGTGAGGATCACACACACATACACACACACACACACACACAGAGAAAATTTTGAATTTGTTTTAGGAAGACAGTATTTAGCACACGTGTTGTGAAGAGACCCAGGTATAATACAGAGGTCTTGACCTCACAGAAAGAAGAGGTCCATAGGAGTACATCAGGTATAAGAGTTGGCAAGAGTGCCAACCATGACTAGAAGGTCAGACCCCACGTGCTCTTTTATGGTTGTGTGGTTCAGGGCAAGTCAGTGTGATGGGCAGATTTATAATTTTTAAAATAACTTTGCCTTAAATTTGCTTCCAATTGGAGAAAAATACTAGTGGTAGTCCTTGGCCTTGTCTTGTTTCATGTTTTTATCAGTGACTTGGATGGCAATATGGAAAGCATACTTGTCATACTTATCAATGTCACAAAGCTAGGAAGGGCTGTTTAATGATAGACTCCATGTCCAGAAAGTTCTAGGTAGGCTGAAATATGAGATGGAAACTTACAAATACAATTTAACAAAATTAAACATTCAACCAGTTAACATGAAAGTCAGTTAAGATGAAATCAAGCGCATTCCTAATATATGCCCAGCGTAACAACTTTTCATGGAAGAAGCATGAGTTAACAGGATGAGGAGACTGCTTAAAAATTAGTTCAATATTAAACTGTAATGACATAAGCCTTATGTCCAAACAGAGGTAGAAAAGGGTAGTACTTTGTGGTTGCATTCTGATCGTGCCTGAAACATTACCGAACAAGTAGGCCCCCAAAGGTGGTGGAAGAAAAGAATGGAGAGAGATCTGGAAGACATATGAATAGATATAGAGTTCAACGTGTTAGGCTTTTTCCAGGGAAAGAGAATCTATAAGGAGCATCTGATGGGTCTGGTCAACTAACTGGAAGGGGAGCCATGTGGGAAGTGTCTGTTGTTATTTTGTCTGCCTCTAGAGGGCAGAAACAGGGCCAGTGGGGTGAAGATGCGAGGAGGCGGGTTTCAGAAGACTTGGATTAGAGTTAGGGTTGACAATAGGTTGTCTTCCCGAGAAGCGTTTTTTTTTTTTTTTTTTTTTTTTTTTTGTCTTTTCCTGGTGTTCTCGCTGGGGCTGGATGCTTAGCTGTCAAAGACTGTTCTGGAAGGGAGAGCAGGTTGAAATCCTTTGGTTCCCTATGAAGCCTGTGATTTTATGAGTCCTGACAGTCATTCACTTTCTTTCTGAATAGTTCTGATAACTGTGGGACAGATATTCTTGTTTAAAATGACTTAAAAATATACATATTGAGCTGCAATTTGCCCTAGTCTTGCTTTGAACAATAGAAAAGAAGGTGAAATACAGCTCTGACTGGTTAAATTGCTCTGGAGAATTGTGTTTAACTGAAGTGCAGTGTTGTTCTTAGATTGTGTTATTGACTTAGGAGGCTGTCCTTTAGTTAGTACCACAGTAAATTCTGAACACTCTTCAAAACAGGATTAGTTGGCTTTTTCGTCAATGTTCATTTTGAAGGCTGTATCAGATCTGGCTCAGGACTTTGAAACAAAAAGTAGATGCAAAGAGTTAATGCCCTCTATCTAAGGTCAAGATTGGGTTTCAAGATTAGAGGCAAGACTGAGCCTGCCTGTGAGGATCTCATAATTCCAGCTAGAGGCAGAAGAAGAACATTGAGACTGAGAACCTAGCTGGGTCTACTACATGTTACATATTACGGGCCACAGTGATCTTTGACAAAGAAGTTTAAATTTAAAAAATTTTTGACTTGTAGAAGTATTCCGGAGTTTAATGGTTTGAGACCTTTTCAATGATAGTTGCAACTATCATTGCAACTATGTTTTCCAGCGTGTTAAAGATGCATTTTTCTTGTTGTAATGCAAGTTACGTGAGATCCAGAAATATGACTTCAAATCTTTCTGATATGACTTGGTTTACATTGCTTGGGCAATGAGAGGGGTTACATGTCTGTATATTTTCTTATAGGCCTTAATTTCCCGATATCTCTATTTGGATGTTTTTGTTTTTTTTTTCATTTGAGTAAATCCCAAGCTGCTTTTGGAGCAAAGCATACGGCTATTACTATGTGGTTCCATGATTTGGGACCTAGGTTGGCAGGGGACTTGGGGTGTCAACACCAGATAATAATACTCATTACCTTGGGTTTAGGACCCTCTTCCCATTTCCAGACCCATCATGCTGGTCTAAGACTACATCATTCCCCAAGGAGGTTCAGAGACCATGACTCTCTGACACGAGCCTTATTGTACATCTGACTGCTAGAACAATCAACCTTGAAACCTATTTAAACAGTCACCTGATACCTTGGTAACACCTACACTACTCCTCACCCCCAAAGTGTTTTCTCATTGTATTATCCACTATCCTCTAGGAAAAACAGCTTCATTCATTCACCCATGCATTCATTTACTCAAGAAGGAACCAATGTTCGTTTATGGAAAATCAGGTGCAGGAGGTTTTTAATCTTCATGACAATCTTAGTAGAAGGCAATTTTGGCATTTAATAACTAAGAACACCCAGGCTCAGAAAACTCCAATACTTGCCCAACATCATGGGCTTTTGTCTGATTACAATTTCCATGCTCTTTCTCCTATACCATACTTCTCATTTTGCAAACATCTATACTGGGTTTCTATTCTCTGCCACAGCTGGTGTTAGGTGTTAGGATAAGAAGACAAATAAAACACTGAGATCGTGTATATGAAATTTCTATATTTTAATTTTAAGGTATTTTGTATACATTGATTCTTCTTAATTAGAACAAATTCAGTCTAGGGAAGAAATAGGCAGATACTACTTTGTCTCCTGAATTTTTCCTACCTACTTTTACCTCCTTTGCTGAACCTATCATTCAACACTTGCATTTAACCTTCTACTCTTTGAAATTTGCCCATTTTAACTTGTCATTCAGATTCTTCCACATACTTTAGAATTAATTTATTCAATAAATGTCTATATTGGTGTATCAAATTCAAAGCACAATGCTAGCCTGATGCAAGAGTTACAAAAATGGACAAGATCCAGTCAAATGGAAGAGATAAAAACTTCAGAACGTGTGAGAAGAACTAAGAAGAATTATGGGGTTGTCAGGAAGAGCTATAATACTGTGAGGAAGGGAATGGTTTTAGTTAAAGCTCAAAGATGAGTAAATGACCTTAAAATAGGGTAGAGGAAGGAATATACTCCTGGCAGAGCGAAACCATGTACAAAGGGACAGAGGTGAGCTTGGAAGTCATGCCAATTCAGCTGGGTGACATGGCTCAGGAATTGGGGGACCACTGCTTTTTATTCTTTCCCAAGCACAACTATGACCTAATATTGAAACGATGTTTTAGAAAGATGGCTTCAAGAGCCCCTTTGGGTACATTTGGGAAAAGAAGCCACTTAGAAGGGAGAATGTCATTTACCTGGATTCTTCATTTTCCCTCAGAACTCCAAAAAAGGACTTGCAAATTCCACAAGGAGAGGAACTATTTCTCAGTATTTTTTAAAATGTTCCTTGGGCTTTAAAGCAGTACGATGTATAATAATTCTATCTGATAAATGGTTGTTATTATTTTTTAGGTCAGTGAAAGTAATACATTACCTCTGGTCACTACTGAATACTGCTTTGTAGTCTAATAGTTGAAGCTGAATGTAATTATTCAGAATACTTGGGGAGCTAAGACAGAAGGCGCTTCTTTTGGACAACTTCTACTCTTGTGTGCTGGATAATTTGAGGGGTGGAATGGGATGCAGTTGGTTAACATACGTTACATTTGATTTAATAAATATAAACTCAGTACTTTTCTAACAAGTCCTACTATGGCCTATGCATTATGCCGTTTGACATATATAGAAATACATATATGAGTACAGGACAGTTTCTGTCCTTGTGAGAGCACATTGGTTACTGAAAAGGGGAAAAAGACATCTTGACTTTGATATAATAAAATCTGTTCATGCTCTGTTAGCCTGTGAAAAAAAAATACTGTGGAAAACAGAGAAGGGAGTGACAAAATAGCTTACAAGATTGTTGTGGGGGATTAAAAAAAGTTAATAGATGTGTTGATAACGAAATGTAATAGAGTCTTCGCTCTAATTATTCCTCAGCAAACACTGCATTTATATTGGTATTCAGTGATCATTTTCAGAACGTGCAGCCCTTGCCTTCTAGGAGTTCCTATTTCTAAGCCTCAGACTTCTTTACTCCGGCTGAAACCAAATAAGCTTGCGGAGAGTGATGCAGGCGTAAGGGTAAAGGAGGCTCCCACAGCTCCTGCGACTGTGAGATTGTAGCTGCGGTTATACCAGGTTGTTTACGGTTGTGGGCGGGTCCCAAATCCCCATGTGGTCCCGACATCATTGACATGGCGGAATCCCCCATCAAACCCTCCTGGTAGTTATTTGAGCGGCGGCGGCCGGAGGAGGAGGAGGAGGAGGCGGAGGCGGAGGCGGTGGAGGTGGAGGAGGAGGAGAGCGGCAGCGGCGGCGGCGGGAGCTGCGAAGCGGACGGCAGGGAGCCTCTGGATTGCCGGTTGGGAAGGCGTGGCGACCTGGTGTGTGGCGCGCCCGGAGCCCCGCTTTTCAGCCCTAGGGAAGGTAAGGCGTGCAGAAGCCGGAGACTGGAGCGCACCGGGACCCAGCGCTTCGGCCGCCGGGTCCCGCCGCGCTGGAAAGCCCCGGCCGGACGCCGAGTCTTTCAAAGTGCATTCTTGTCCCGGAGCGCTCCGGGCGTGCCGGGCTTCCCGGGGAAAACTTGGCGCCACAGTGCAGGGGCGCCCGGAGCTCGCCGGGGTACCCTGGTAACCCTGGCCCCGGTAGAGGGTCGGCCTCCGATCCGGGGCCGCATCTGGTTGGGCGCCGGTGCCCGTCCCGTCCCCTCAGCTTGCCAGGGCTTGGAGAAGGAGAAAAAACTGGTAGATTCTTCTTGATGGCGGGGGGGGGGCGGGATCTGGGCAATGGCTCCCGGTCTCTCCCTCCCCGCCACCCTCGCCCTTCCCAACCTTCCCAGCAGATTTTGTCCTAGGAATCCGCTCCCCCTCCCGGAATCTCCATAGCAGGAACGCGGCCCGGGAGGGGGAGGGCGGGTGCGGAGGCCGAGGAATCTTCGACGTGTCACTTTCTGAGGCTGTTAGATTTCCATATGGTGGAGGCAGGAGGGCGGGCGTGCGAACTGGGCTGAAAGTTGGGGCCCGCCTCTCCGCGCGGGCGGGGGCGGCCAGGGACCTGGGACCCGCGGATGCTCACGGGGAGGGTCCGAAGCCCGCGCCGGCCCGCGCCCCCGGCCGGGCCTCTCCGGGACACTCCCCGCCTCGCCTCTGGCCACCTCCGGGCGCGCCACGTCCTCTCTCCTGTCCTGCCCCCCGGGCTCCCCCCGGGCTGGGGGCGGTAACCGGCGGCCGCGGCGGGGCTCGGCGAGCCAGGCGGCTGGAAGCTCAGGCCGGGGAGCGGGGCGCGGCGGGAAGCAGCGGGCGACTCAGTCAGTGTGTGGGCCAGCGTAGCTCCGGTCAGTCGGTCACCCCGAGGGGCGCCCCCGCTGGGGGTGGGGTGGGCGGGAGGAATCCGAGCCCGGAGGCGGCCGGGAGGGGCGGCGAGGACCGTCTGGTGCCCGCCGCGGGGCGGGGGCCGGCCGGTGCGTGAAGGGCCTGTCACTCGGAGCGGAAATTGGGGCCTTGGGCTGTGTCCGCGAACTTTTGCAAAGGTCAGGTCCCGGCGCCCCGTGGGAGCCCGAGCACCCGGGCCGGGTGTCCTGGGAGACGGGGGCAGGGCCGCCCCGCGGCCCCTTTGGCTGGGAGGCTTCCAGGAGGAGTGCGCGATTGGAGTTGCTTTTCGAATCTCAACTCCTATCCTGCCATCCTTGATGGAGGGAAGCAATGGCATTTTATCCAAGACAGTGCCGTTTGCGGACTTCCTTAAAAGTTACTACTTTTTCTTTTCTCTTAAGCCCAACATTTTCTTGAAACGAAATTTGGAATTTGGCCAGGGTGGGCCGACGCTAGGGCCCTACATCCACACGTTTATCTTTCCATCCTTGTAGGTTTCTAGTCTCTCTCCCTTTCTTCCACTCAGGCATAATCTTTTTTTTTTTGGAACGGAGACGTCGTCTGTTGGGTGGGCACCCCCTGATTGCTTGTCTGTTTAATTTTTAATGTGCAGTTAATTTTATTTGAATTTCCTCCAGTTTCCAGGCCCTGCTTGGGAAAGCAAAGGGAGAGGGAATAAGCCACATTTTTTTTCTCTTTTTTTAAAGTATGGAGAGAGGTGGGGCATTGGGAAAGGGGAGCACAGTGGTTATGGGCAAAGAGTCAGAGCAGACGGACCCGGAAGAAAAGGAATCTGTTCTGGAATAACACTTATTTTTGAGGCTTCAGGCCTTGGGCAAAAATACACCGCTCTGTTCTGATTTCTGCGGCCTGAGTTTCTCTTCCAGTCTTAAATTAATGCCGTGATTCTGGGGGCCTGGTCAACACGGGGCAGGGGGGCGGGGGGGTGATAGCCTGAGCTGATAGCAGCCATGACCCTGGTTTTGAGCCTTGTGTGGGGGCCCTGGTTCCCCCTCTTTGGAAGCGGGCTATGTGGACCCAGTCTTAAATGGGTTTCCTGGCTCCCTGGGAGCAGCTGTTAGTGAGGGTAAAATCTTTGGACATGTTTCTGTCCCTGCAAGGGGACTTTACCCATGAGGCTGTTACAGTTCTCACTTTGTTTAGACACTAGAGGGTCGCCCACAAACTGACTCTGAATTTGGCATAGCTGGTTAAGAAAAAGTCATTAAAAATTGTACTTAAACTTGCATATGTTTTGAAAGCATTTTGGTTGAAATGCTTCTAAAAGAAAAAATTCATCTGTAAAGATAGTGTTTTATTTAAAAGGGTAAAACTGCAAGATATCATCATGGAATAGGGGGTTATAGCTTCTAATTACAGTATATACAGTTTCAGAAAGATATTCCGGTAACCTTTTAAGACAGACTTTATAAATAGCACACATCAGGCCATGGCTATATTGCAGAGCCAGTCTTCTGGGGTTTGGGAAGAATGGCTTGGGATCTGCTATGAAGCTCTAGGAACCTAGATATAGTTTACTCAGTAGGGGTTTGTGTCCCTTCTGCTTAACACTTCATTGAACGTGGTGGAATTTGGTAGAATCCTTAGAACTTAACCAGGAGAACTCTCCCAAAGTTTTCAGTTTTAGGAAAATGAGGCCCAGGGAGGGGAAGTGACTTGTTCAGGATTACCGTCGGAGATTGAAGCCCAATATAGGATTGTAATAACAGCTACTCCTTCTTGGATAGCTAAGTTCTTTGTGTTGTGCTTTAAATGTTATTAAAATTCTTATAACACTCTTTCAATTTCAGCGATGTTATGGACATTTTACAGGCATGGGTATTGAGGGTCATAGAAATTAAGTAGCTTGCATAATAGACTTTACTGATGGAAATGGTTCTGTGTCTGTGCTGCCCAATACGGCAGCCACCAGGTACATGAAGCTGTTGTGGGTTTGAAATGTGGCTACTGGGGACTGAGGAACTGCATTTTAAATTATTTACTTTTAATTAATTTAATCTGCTATTTGTGGCTAGTGGTTACCATATTGCAGTGTAGAACTGCTTGACTCCCAAATCTATTCATGATTTAACTGGGTCATTATGCTTTTTAATTCTCCTAGTTCAGTTTCCCCCCACCCCCAGGAGATGCTTAGGTTTAGCTCTTAAATGAAATTTTAATGCTCAATTATCTATAGATCAATTTTGCTTTCACACCTTGAGTGAATCAAGTAAGTACTTTTTAAAAAAATACTTGCATGTCATGGTAAAAACTGATGGACAAAAACTTTACATGACATTTTCTCTTTTGTTTGAAATAATTGTTTATAGAAATTGCTGAAAAGGCAGTCAGCTTGTTGGTTATTTTAGTGTAACAAAGGAGTGTAACTAGGAGGCAGAATGAAAAATCAGTAATGGGGGGGTTGGAAAAAATGAACCCTAATACCTGTGTTTACTGGTTCATTGAGTGATTCTTTTCAAATGACTTCATAAGTGTCAGGTGAATAATATAGGCAAACCATTATTCAATTTTCCTTATGTAGCTGCACAATTAATCTGAAAGATTAAAGTCATTGCTTTGCTTCAAGGACTAAAATTCAAATATAAAACACTGGATTCATATGAATTGGGAAGAATATGTTTAAGATTAAAACAAACAGCAAGAAACATTCTTTTGGTGGCAAATGGTCAAATAGTGTTCTGGTTAGAGGATTTAATTTAAATCTATTGCATTTTAGAATTCATTTGGTAAAAGAAATTTCAACAACTCTAATTTTGTGAGAAATAGTGAAAATTCCAAACACTGCTGAAGTAAGCATTCATTTATCAGGAAAAGACAAATGATTAATCTTTTTTATTCGGATTTTTAAAGAGGTAATTTCCAGGTTCAGGATAAATACGTCTGAATTTGTTGTACCTTCCATAGTTACTCTACTGCCCAGGGATAATTGCAGTTCCTAAGTCTGACCCTAGAGTCCTATAGAGTCCTATCCTGAGGGCCTATACTAGTAAATCAGTTTCACATTGTTCTGCATTTTAGTGTGATGTGAATTGCATGACCTCTGACTCTCTGAAATTTATAAATTCCACTATAGGTAAGGAAGGAATCCATCAAAGAGACTGTTCAGGTGGCTGAAACAGCCTGTCCTTACCCATTGCTGCCATTGCTGGTCATTGGGAGCATAGTTATTTTCGAGGAACAAGGATGAGAGAACCATGTTATAAATAGGGTATAGTGTTCTTGTGAGTGTGGTAAATACAGGAAGCATGGTTTAACTCATGATGTACAGTTCCACTGGTAAAATATCAGGGTACTTAACACAAATGAGAGATATTAAATCTTAAAAGATAAAGATGTTGAAACGATGGACAAAGATTAGAAATCTTATACCTCTCCTGAGGGCCACGTTTGAGCGTCAGTTTGGAAATCAGACTGCCTAGTCTGCCGAAGCCTTTACTTTTTAGCTGTCTGTCCGTGATGAACTTCTGAACCACCCTTAGTCTGGGTTTCCTCATTTTAATTTAAGGAGAAAACATCTTGCATACAGTTTTTCAAGTGGTTGTCACAAGGGATTAATGAGTCGGTGTATTGAAAAGTGTTGGGTAAAGCCTTGTACAAACTCCATAGTTCATTATATCCCACAAATTAAGGCTGAGCTATTCCCAGTTTTACTTTGTGTTTTCAGAAACCTACAATTTGTGTTCAGACAGCTTGAGAAATCATTTATTTTTTTTCGTGATGAGTAAATAAAGTTTTAAGTTTTAGATTGCTGTGTTTCATTTTTTCCCCCCCATTCCTAATAGAATAGTTGTTTGCGACGTCTCAAAAGTTGTACATAAATTGTCCTAGCTTCATGGTTTGGGGAATTTTTTCCTCAGATGTGTCCTGTAGCTGGCTAGCATTGCTGCAGTGGACAGGACAGTCTGCTTGATTTAGGGTCATTCATTGAGGTGAGGGGGAAAAAGTACAGCGTCTTAGTGGAAATGCCAGTATTGAATGATACCAGCAGTGTAGGCTTTAGTCCTTGTATATTATCTTAGCCTCTCATTCGACCTTTCTGTAAGTACAGCTAGACCTGGGGAAAAGGATCCTGTTCAGCGTAGGGGATCTTTGCAACCGCCTTTTCCCACTTTAGAAAGTACAGTTGCCTTTCTTCACATTAATAAGGTTATTTCATCAAATCAGAAATTTTGTGGTAAGACATTTTCAAGTAAACCTTAATTCTCATCCTTACAGCTGCTGGGAATGTACTTAGGTGGTTGAGGAGTTTTATTTTTCAGTTTTATCTGAATGCCTTTGGATATAGGGAAATCTATATAAGCACATATATGTATATATTGCCTTAAACTCTACAGTATGACACTATGTATTTTTAAAAGGCAGAGAATGCTTGAATCGTTGTCACTGGACAGAGGCAGACTTCTTTAGAAGCCAAACAGGCTCATGGGGGAAGGGTACCTTGATGATTGGTACTTGAGCCAATGAGAGGTCAGTCCCTAGTCAGAAGCTTATCCAGAGGGGAGCTGTTGATGGTGCAGGTTTAGGGTTCAGGATCAGCCTCTGGTGACCAGAGGTGTGTGGGGTGGAAGTGGGGATGGGTTTGGGAAGTTTTTAAACCACCAGGTATAAGTCAGGTTAGATTGTGGTTAGCCATTGCAGGTGGAGATGTGTCTCAGTTTAAATTTAAAAATGGATCAATCCTTGAGTCTTTTCCTCTTTTTTGTCCCTAGTTGAGATATGCAAGTCTAGCATTCTGCGACTCTGGGATTGTAATTCCTATACCCTTGGAATGGATGCCCTTGGCAATACTCACTGTCAGTTCAGGCAGTGGCTCCTGATATGTTTTGTTTCTGTAATATTATAACTGCTTGTTAATTTTTAAATAACTGGAGGGAGATTTTAGTGAGATGGTGTTAGGCCAAAGTTAGCATGATAGATTCTAGTAAGTATCAGTGTTTAAAATGTCCCCTATATTAAATGATTATATTTGAAGTTTAAAGTGTAATTTACTTAATTCACTTGTTTATTGACTCAGAAGGCATTTATTGAGTTTTAGACTAGCTTCATTGTTAATGGAATATTCTACTCTGGCTTTTTTTTTTTTTTTGGCAAATGCAGGGCATTTTTGTTTACTTACAAAAGGGGTACTTTGCTCATATTTTTGGAATGTTGTATAGAGAACTGTCTACCACTGACTCCTAGGGCAGGATGGTGGCAACTTTCATTTCTGCTCCTTTCTTTGAAATTTAAGAAATGTTAAAAACTGAAGCACTTTCAGGCTTTGTTAGAAAGTACTTTTTTAAAAAAAGATTTTAAGGCTTCTGATACATCCCCTTTGACTCTGGGAGGTAAAGATTTTTATAAAGGTAGCTAATCAGAAAAAATTAAGTGAAGTTGATACAATACTAAATTATAACTAGTATTATAAAATTATAAAAAGCTCTCTGTTGAAATGATTGTTCAGAAAATTGCCTTTATACACGAGCAACTGCAGTGTGCTTAAGAAATAATTGAAGATTTGAAAATCCCGGGAAATAACATGGTTTGATTTATTCTTAAGGGACTCAGATACTCTGCAGCTGGTGAAAGAGGGGTCTCTACTTAACATAACTCCATTGTTCTGGATGTAACTAATTAGGAATTGGCAATTATCCTGTTAGGTCTAGCATAAAGTTAGGCTTCCTATTCTGTATGAAAAGGTTTTATTGTAACAGAAGTTTAAATAGATCATAAGGGGGGATATTTACCTAATTAGGAGAACAAACCACTTTTAAGCACCTTGGAAAAAATCAATTGACTTAAAAGCAATATAAAACTGCAGTATGGGTTAAAGCTAGTTCTGCTGCTCAACTTTTGAGAGACCCAGGGCCCTTGGGAGTCATTGAACTGCCATGAAATAAATGTTCATCTACTCAGTATCATCACATGAACTCGGAACAGTTTACCAGCAAAAGTAGTTCTGCATTTTTTTATGCAAATTAAACCACCACAACAAGGAAATATCCACCTTCTCCATCTCACCCCATCCTCACCAACAGACCTCATTTGTGCCTATGGGTTGTTTTGAAGGTTTCTGTTGCCTTTTTTTCCCCAATTTGTTAATTTCCTTTGTCACCTGTAAGCACTTGATGGCAGATTGTGGAGAGAAGGTGTTAAAGATTTTAAGAACATCATTATTCCTTTTAGCTGTCTCTCTGCTGCCTCCTGGTTTGGGCAAAGTTGTGGGAAATCCTGTGAATAGTATTTAGATAAGCTCCTTACCTAGTTCCTTCTCCACTTTTACTAAAGGAAGAACTTCCTGGGCAGGTTAGTTCCAGGTACTGTGTGAATTGGCAGTTAAGGAGAGTAAATTTCTTTTAAAATATCTCAGGGTATTTACATCTAGACTTTTTAGGGATTAGAGTGAGCAGTTTTTACGGTACGAATTATATGTATAGGATACTTAATGCATTTTTAGGACATTATGCTCCCTTTTCTCTTATATTTTAAAGTACTTTTTAGCCCTGGATGGTGTGGCTCAGTGGATTGAGCCAGGGGCCTAGGAACCAAATGGTCACCAGTTGGATTCCCAGTCAGGGTACATGCCTCAGTTGCAGGCCAGGTCTCCAGTAGGGGGCGCATGAGAGGCAACCACACATTGATGTTTCTCTTTTCCCTCTCTTTCTCCTTCCCTTCCCTTCCCTCTAAAGATAATGTTGTTTATGTTGTTTAAGAGTAAAACATTAAAGTCTTTAGATATTGCTGTTTCTGATTTTTCTATTGTAGTTTTTCTTAGGAAAAATAATCAGCTTAGAGTGATGGAGGTAAATGTACTGAATTAATAAATCGGAAAATACTTATAAGTATATTGAATTGGAACCCTATCATATTGCCGTTGGGAATGTAAAAAGGCACAGCTGCTGTGGAAACACTTTTGCCGTTCCTCAAAAAGTTAAACATAGAGTCACTTAGCCATTCCATTTGTAGGTGTCTACCCAAAATAACTGAAAGCGGGGACTCAAATACTTGTACACCAGTGTTTACAGCAGCATTATTAGAATATCCAAGAGGTGGAAACAGTGCAGGTGTCCATTCACAGATGACTGGATAAACAAAATGTGGTATATATGTACAGTGGCATATTATTATTCAACTATAAAAAGGAGGAAAATGCTAACATAGGCCACAAAGTGGGTGAACCTTGAAAGTACTGTCTACGTGTTATAAGCCAGACACCAAAGGATAAATATTGAAATGTTTCCACTTATATGAGGTATCTAGAATAGGTAAATGCTTGGGGACAGGAAGTAGAATAGAGATTACCAAAGGGAAGGGGCCTAGGAGTTACTGTTTAATGGGTGCGGAGTTTCTGTGCAGGATGATGGGAAAGTTCTGGAAATGAATAGTGGCGATGGTTATACAGCAATGTGAATGAACTTTGTTATTTCATTACAAATAACAAATAATAGTACATTTTTGTTACGCATATTTCACAATAAAAAATGAAAGCATATTGAAGGAGATTTACTCTGCATGATCTGTTTGCTCCCCCTTGGTCTTCTCCTTGCCAGTATATAGCTTTTTTTTTTAACCTTCTTCTCCTCCTACTTCGATATAATGGGCGATTTCCCTTAGGCTGGTTTTGGAGATCAGACTTCCCTTATTTTATTAACTGATTTGAATTGTAGAGGAGATTATCTAAAAGAAATAGTTCCCTGGAGGGGAAAAAAGACATTTTAATATTTAGATGAACAAAATAGTTTTATCCACAGACCATGTAGGCACATATAGATAAAGATAATCTATCTTGAATTTCACTGAGTTATTTAAAAACCAGGGATAGGAAGTACAATTAGACCTGTTATATTTTCTAACCTGTAAGCATTCAATTTTGTCTTTTTAAGTGCTTTAGGAAAAACTTTGATTTCTACTTGGAGGAATAGTCAAAGTCATCTCAGTGCTCATTGGAAATGCATTAGGTATTAACGTTCTTCTTCCTTAATCTAAAACGAAGTGGAAGGAGGACAAGTGCAAGAAAGCATGTAGCATCCTGTTGTATTCATCTGAGCTTGTCTTTAGCATCTGATAATTTCATAGATGTTAGTGCTTTCTGAGGTTTTATTCTTTTTTTGGTTCTGAGATATTGATGTTAACTTTGGGTAGATCACTTACAAAGAGATGAGTCAGGCTTTTAAGTAATTAGATTATAAGGCTTAAATATCAGTTGTAAAGTGCATGTTAGGAATATTGAAAATAGATAAAAATTCAAATGGACAGATTTTAGTTTACGTATGAATAACCAGTTATAGGGAAGATTATATACTGAGTACCAGACAGTGTTTGCCATTTATAACGGTTTATTGATTTCTGAACTCCTAGAAAAACAGTATGAAGTTGCAGGGTATGATGCTAGTATGTTTGCATGCTTTGCTCTCTACATGGATATATTTTCTTAGCCGTATATGTAAATGGCTTTCATATGACAGTGGACCATTTTTGTGGTCTGTTAGTTGCTCTAGAGGTAGAATCATTAGCAACTTATATCACAAGTTACTGAGAGTCACGATCTTGATCTAGTAGAGATAGGAAGAATTAAGGCATCACACTGACCAAGCATCTTCACTGATCTCTGGCCTACTCAAAAGAAAAGCATGTCAAATTCTGTTTTCATTATGTTCTAGAACCATCATTTTGGTAATTTATCTTTTTCTTTAAGTTCTTTTAGCACTTTATTCATTTTTGGAATGCTTGTCCTTTTCAGTGTTGTCTGATTGTCTCCTTGTCACCCTTACTTGCATGTGGGATTGATTACCGATTTAACTAAGGGTCTTTCATGATGAATGCATAGTAAATGTTCATTAGGTGGATGGATGGATAGATGGATGAACTCCTAGGCTGAATGAGTCATTTAAACTTAGTAATTTTCTTCAGGTGCTTCTACTGAATTGATCTCTTTGAAGCATGGGCCATGTAGACCTTTTTGTGTTTCCATAGTTTTTCTGAGTTTTTTATTTCCTTTGTCATGGTAGAGATCTAATATTAAACAAATTAAAACAAAGGCTTGAGTCACCTGCAGTGCAAACCTAGTCTTTCATTTATTGCTCTTTGAAAGAAAGTTCTGCAGAGAATACATGGTTTTTTTTCATGTCTTTATCATATTGCTAATTGATTTTGAAAATTTGAGCAAATAGCTTTTAGCTCTGTTCCGTAAGAATGTGGTGCTTGCTTTTGTATATTTTCCTTGTCTATTGGCGTCAGCTGGGAATTATAAATTACGAAAATTATTTTTTGAAAAAACTAACTTTTCAGGGATTTGTGGTAACTTAAAATGATCCTTTTGTAGGGAAATTCTAGAAGGGAGACATTGAGGGACAGGAATAAAAACAAACAGAATGTGCCTTGCTGAGATGTTGGGGGCCAGTTGAGATAGCTGATTCTGCGAGACCAAGGGCCAGAGTCTTTCATGCTAAACTAAGCCTTGGAGGAGGGTCAAAGAGCATGTCATGGAAACCTGAGGAGAATGGCCTCGGCTATTTGAGGTAGAGGTAAAGCATGTCTGAGAAGAGAAGCATCTCCTGGAGCATTACCGGGTTGGGGCATTACAGGGGTATGTGTGTGGGGTGCAGGGTACAGAGGGCTCTCAGTCCTTATTTCTGGAGGGAATCTGGAAATTTTCATCTGGTGTTTCAGGTGAATGAGATGATCAGACAAGTCGGAGAAACACAGGCATGGGAAATTGGCCCTTTGGGCAGTCTGTCCTTTTACCTTTTTTTGACTGGAAAGAAGTGAGGTGGAAGGAGTACTTCAGAGACCGGAGGACTCCAGTTAGGAATGAGGGCAGAATTAAAGGGTTCTCAGAAGAATTTATCATCTTTTTGGGGGTCAAATGCTAACCATATCTTGATAGTTTTATATAGAAGTGAAGACACTTGTCATTTGTGTGCTAAACTTCCAAATACTCTGACCACAAGTTAGATGTAAAGTGTAGTGATGAGCAATTGTGAGTACCTACCACAGCCAGGCACGCCCTCTCTCTCTCTCTCTCTCTCTCTCGCACACACACACACACACACACACACACCCAATTCATTAAACTAACTCTGGAAGGTAGGTTTTGTTTCTTTTTCTACGTGTGTTTCCCGTCTTTGCAGCAGAAACTGGTACATATCAGGTGCCCCATGAATGTTTGTAGAGTGAACTAAGATTAGAAGACATGCTCAGAAAGCCCAAAAAGGTTAAGAAGGTTTCCTAGACGGACTGCAGAAGTGTTTTCAGCTGTGTCACGCAGCTTCTCAGTAGTTCACATTAAAACTCTTCTTCGTATCTCCAGACTTGGAACAGTGTCTGTGTCCCCAGGTACTGAATGCTAAGTGTCAGTTGAGTGCCTTCCATGTGTTCAGCCTGTCTACTGTCCAGAAACCTAAACTTTATCTTTGAAACAATAATAATATTCTGGACATCTCCCAGGAGGCAGATTTTTTTTAGATTGTTTTCTGTAATAGCAACTTAACCTTGAAATGAGAGAAAGCAGAGAATAAAATTATACTTTGTATACTTTATAAGAAAGTATATGAAGAATATATAGGAAATATATGTAATATATAAGAAATTCAATGAAGGGAATGGGAAAAATCTGGAGCAGTTGGTTAAGAACTGGTAGTATTCTACTTTTTTCAGACATTTGAAAACCTCTGTGAAAGAGTCCTTTTCATTTAGTGGCAGTACAGTTTTGTCCATCTTGCATCTCTCTCCTCAGTGCCTTTCACTTAAGTTAATTTATGTAGAAACCCTGTATTATAATTTGCACCTGGAAAAGCAAGCTCTCCTATTGCTAATACTGACGCTTTCTCTTCTTTTAAGGTTAATAGCTTGTGGCTTTTGGGTTGCACCAAAGGCAGCCCTGGGGATGAGACAGCACAGAACTGACTAGAACTGCCTCATCTCTGAGCTCAAAGAGCAGCTCATGTGGTTAATAAAAGGTGACCTCAGGATCCAGAGGAGCCCTGTGCTTTCCCAGATGGCCCAGGCTAAACCTGGGGAGCTGGCAACCCTAAATGCTTCCTTTGTTAGAAATCATGTAGCTCTCTACTCCATCTTTAGAAAGTGAGTTCACTGAAGGTGAATTAAGGACAAGGCTCTGAAGTAGGGCCTGACTTGCTTTCTTTCTTTACTTGTGTTTGTGTGGGGCGGTGTGGACAAGAGACTAATGAAGATACTGCCCTGCAGGCGGTATTACCTAAAAACTCTTTCTTGCTGCTTCACAGAAATGCTTCTTACGGCCCAGGAGGAGCCGCCGGGTGCTGCTCTGGGGGTTGTGGCGTTTCCATGGAACAGTGAGGACTGCTAGAGCCACTTCCTCTTACTGCTCCAGACCTCTGTTCAGGAGGGATGCTGTACTTGCTAAAGCTCCCTGAGGGCGACACCCCAGAAAAGTGCTCCACACTGGTCTGACCTTCGCCTTGTCACCCTTTCTTGGGGTCCTGGTGGCGATCATCAGGCATGGATTACCTGCCACAGGATGGAGCTAACTTTCAAGAGCACTTGATTTTTAAAACCTATTTTACACCCTAAGATGTAAAGAAAACAGTTTTAAGCACCTATAAATAAAGGAATATGTTTTAATTTTAGGATTTGGGCATTTTATTTGCTTATATTCATTTTAAATTGCTTGGATCCTCTTCTGTGTAACCTTTTATGCACTTTTACCACCGTTGCCTAAAAATGGAGATTTACTTATGATTTTGGGTAAGGGACACTAAAACTTGCCCATGTGTGTACACTTAAGTTCCAGGAAATTATAAAATCAGTAGCCTTAAGCCTCGTAGGAAGGAAGTTCAATTTTAAAAATGCTGTCTTTTAAAAAATTTTAAAGAGAGTTTACTGGAGGAAGGAAAAGGAGTGGATAACACTTTTTAAGGTTTACATTTTATTTCAGGCTTTAATTAGCATCAGATAACTTAATTTACCTTCAAATTTGTTTATTAATGATGAAACAGTTATTTCTAGGTTTATTTGATTTTAACGTATTTTAATCCTGCTGTGTGATTACTGTGCTGTAGTTTTACCTGAATCTTTATACCTCTGACAGTCTGAATGCTTTTAAAACATAGCTTTTCTTACATTTTTGCCATTTGCTTGTTATAGTAAATTTAAATATGGAAACAATGTTACTTCCTATTTATGTTTCACTTTCCCACGCTCTTAAGTTAGTGCACTGTTCTCAGAAGTTTGTTTAAACCTATTAGTGTATATAGCAGCTGGCTAAAAAGAGAAAGAATTGAGGATTCAAATAAATTTCTCTGCCAGATTACCTTAGCTTGAATTCATTTGGAATAATTTTAGGCCCTAACTGTTTGCCATTAACTTGAGAGTTTTGCAAGGTTTCCTTCCTTGCCTTCGTGATGGCAGGGATTGTAGGAGTGCGTAGGGGATGCTGGGTCGCAGCGGGGGAAGGATGTAGCCCTAGTGAGGGTGAGCGGGTTCGTTTCTGTTTTGTTTCACATGGAATAAGTTTTCCAAATTCTAGTTTCCACTGAGTCATTGGTGAGTTCAGCAGAGGGACAATTGTATTCTGCCATCAGATGTTCTGCTTGGCAAATTAATGAAGAACCAACCTTTTAAGTGTTTAAAAAAACACTTTTAAATATAGATCGCTGTATTTGTATATCTTCAATAAGTTTCAGTTTTAGCCAGGAAACAACTTTCATAACATTTTTTCATGAAAAAGCATAGAATCATTTTCTAGAAACTTTAATTGTAAGATATGTTAGTTTAAAGGGAATATCTTTTTAAAGAAGCTACTCTTTAGCTGTGGTAGCTTATCACATATGGTTTTCATATTGGAGGACATGGGAAAAAACTCACTTAACTTGGAATTAATATTTTTGGCAAGAAGGTAAATCCTTAATCATCATTTATAATGGGATGATTAAGTCGATGGGCCCTGGAAACTGAGACCTGAATTTGAGACCCGACTGGGCAGGTTTCTAATTCCGACTTTGGTTAAATTTCTCAATCTCAGTGACTTTGTCTGTTGAGAGGAATTGTCAGGACTATTTGTCTCGGCAAGTGCTTTGAACAAGTTACTGTCTTATTTTATTCACTGCCTACAGACAGATTTAGCTGTTGGACATACTTCTTAATGGGAGAATAGTTATTTTAAATTATTTTCCAGTTACTTTAAAAGTGTATAGGAATACTAGCCATCAGTTTGTCTTGGCCTTGCCCTGAGTGTCCCTGGTTCAGGTGACAGCTTTGCAGCTCCTTGCTAAAATCTTAATTGAGCTGTTTACCTTAGTAAGGTAAGGCAGTATGGGCATAAAATGAAAGGATGTGTGGAAGAAGCACTTTGGGGAAACAAAAAGCGGGTCTGAATGCCACACAGTACTTAATTATTATAAGTGCTTCTCCTACCAGTCTTTTTCTTCTTCCCTGCCCCCTCAAAGAGGGGTTGTCCCTTTTTAAGTAGATATATGACAACTCTGCTTCCTCTCCTAAGTCTGGGATCAAAGGAAAGTTGTAATAAAGGAGAGTCACTCCCTCTCATTCCCCCTGTCCCCCTTTTTTTGTGGATGTTGTTCTAACTGTTTTTAAGAGAGAAGATCAGGCCTTGACATTAGTGGGTGAAACCATGGGGTTTCCCAGACCCGCCTTTCATCTCTGGGTCACCACCTCAGACGGTGTTCTTCATCTCTGTAATGGCATCAGGATGCCACCACTGCGAGCCGTGCGTGGCGGGGTGAGATCTCTCAGGATTTCTAGAACCTTGGCTACTTTTGCTGCTGATTGTTCAGATGCTCATTTCTTTAGAGCGACATAGTCTGTTCTGCAGAGGTGTCAGTGACCAGAGTAGTTGGCTCTGGCAGTGCCTGCATCTCACCAGCTCCTTATAAATTAGAAGACCAGCTCCAAAAAAGTAAGAGAAGAAAAATAAAGCTGAATTTTAGCTGGTTGTTTACTGGTAGGGTTGTGCCAGCCCTAAACACAGTTGAATGGAAAGGATAATTAATAGGAATTGGAGCCTGCCTTGCTCCATGAGAGCGAACGAGCCAGTGTTAGACCTGAATGTTGTAGAAAAAAAAATAACAGTTACCTTTAAAAAACAAAACAAAAACCAGGCATCAGTGCAGGCTTACTGATGAAAATTAAAGGTCAGTTTCTTCAGTGCCCCACCTAAGTGCATGCCTTGGGCTGTGTAATAATGACAATCCTGTTATTTTCTTGCAGTAGGCAGGAAATGCTGTCTGTACCCATTAGGTTTGTTTGAGTGGCCCCTGGCTGGAAATGAAGAAAATTTAATTTCTAACTTGCAGGAAGAAAAAAAAGAATCATGCAGTGCTGCTCAGAGGTTGACTCTTGGGCTGGAGCAACAACAGTGTCATTTAAAAAAACTTGATGTTCTTAATCATGATTATAGGGACATTTGGCACTATCCACACGAAAATCATGAATGAACTTACATGCAAATTAGGTGTATAGAAAACCTGCCTGAATATTGTCAGAACTGGCTCAGTTTTGGACTTTTTACCACGTTTGCAAACTGCCCATTCTCTCACATATCTAGCCCACTGGCCACTGGAAACTTGCTTGAAGGAAGGCTTTGTCACAGTTTTGTCTCAGAAGACAAATTTGCTTTTTCAAAAACATTTTGAGAAGCATTTCTTTATTCATTAAGGCAGTCAATTACTCTGTGGTTTCAATAACAAGAAGACAAAATTGGTATTAGTTAATGTTACAGAGAAAACATGGGAGCCTGTTCTTGTACATTGTAATTACTGCCTATCAGAGTTACATTTCCTAATCTCACTGCACACTTGGGTTCCACTGCATTTTGTCCTTTGTTTAAGAAAGAGATCTTCCAAAAAATGATTTTTTAAAGCAGTTTGGTATCCCTCTTGTATCTTTACTTTTTCTAACAAGGCAAAAGATTTGTATTGTTATTTTGATATTTGGTTTATTGGGATGTTTGTTCTATTACAGGTTTTCAGTGGGCTTACAATGCATTCTTCTGAGAAAGCATCTATTGATGTTGAGTTGAAGGAACTTGCCGGGAATCATAGGAGTAGCGAGCGCTGGAAGAGGTGGATGTTCAGTCTGTGTCCAGGGCAGGTGAAAGAAATCATCCTGCTTCAGTGGATCTGTCGTTCATATTGAGCAGAACCGTATGATGATGGCACCATAACTTCGGGTCATCGTATTCACTTTACATTAGTAGACAGGGATTTTTCTTTGCTTCTTGAAATGAGATATTAGAAAAGAGTTTCTAGTAGTTTCATAGGAAAGAACAGGGAACTAAGGGAGTTTCTATGAATTTTTCTCTGTATTAATTCCTAAAACCTTTGGCAGTTTACCTCTAGTGGTGACCATTTTGCCTCTGACATTTTGCTTCTGGTTGTCATCAGTGCAAACATTGTTCATAATGTTTATTTTCCTCATTTATTTGTCACTATACTACTTACAAGAAGAAGCTAAGTATGGGATTCTTGACTGTTGTAGTAACTATGGTATTATGAATATATTATGTGTGTGTTGTCACAAATTTGGGGCACATGGTATGATACACACATGGGGGGCATTTTTAAAATCTCAACTTATGAAAGAAATAGGGCTTTTCAGTTGTGTCTCAGTGTTTTTCTTTTTTTTTGACACCTCTGAGGTTAGTCCTCCTCAGGACTCCGGACACTGCACCCTGTGGCGTGGGGAATTTTAAGCTTGTATATGAAGAGATAAAGGGCTTTGAAAAAATTTCAGGCCATATTCAGAGAGTGGGAGTCAAATGTTTTGATTTGACAAGATTGTTTTTATGGTTGGAAATTTAGGTTTGAAATGGTTGTATGGATTATTAACCTAGCTGAAATCTGTTATAGATTGTCTAACCTATTTACTTGAAATATGTCTGGTCTATTTTAGTTTGGCAAGAACTCAGGACAAAAATACAATTTAGGCATTATTATTTATTTTTCTAAGTCAGTAATGCACTTCATGTTTGCCTTGGAAAAGTAATCATTGGAAGCATTACACCTGATAGCCTATATAAACTTGCTTAACCTTTAGCATAATGACATTTTTTTCCAGGATGCTTACCAGATGATTGCGTACAAGGATGTTTGTCTGTAGTTCACGGAATTAACACTTTTAGGCAAATAAGGTGCCTCTGTTACTTATGCCTACCTACTGCTGCTCTTTTGAATGATTTGATTAGTGAGAGACTTCATTTTGAAATGTTTCAAACCAATTGGGCATCTTATGACCTAAATCTTTCAGCTTTCGGGAATACATATTTGGATTTGCAAGAATGTCAAGATTTAGCCAGGTAGTCAGTTTTCATTAGCTGTGAGAGGGGTTGAGCCTTACTTGACTGATGCTTATTTAAATACCTGTTTTTTTTGCAGAATGTGATTCCATCGTTAAGAGAAGCCTCTCCTAGTGCACAGTGAACCCACATATTGAACCAGTTGCCACTCTATAATGTTCTCTCCCAGGCTTTTCAGGACTCAGTCTTGTAGTGAACCTCTGAATAAGTACAAGTCATGGAAGATGGTGTATTTTTAATTTGAAATGGTAGATTCTTCTTTTAGCTGCCAGTCAGTCCCATTGCCCCCGGGTGGGCCGCGGGAGCGGGGCGTTCTCAGGTGTAGATGGCCTTCAGTAGAGAATGGGTGGTGGTGAGTGACAGGCTGCGGATAAGGCCCATTTATGAGCTGGGCTCACACTCAGGCTTTTCGGAGTGTCCCCTCCAGTCATGAGGCTGGTCATTCACTGTGGTGAGAGAAAACCTTAGTGACCTACTCCACAGTTTATTTCCCCTTCAGAAGCACAAGATTGTGGGAACCAGTGGGTTGCATGAACCACTTACCTGATGCTTAGGAGCCTAAGTTTAATCAGAAGTAATCTGTGTTGAGTCTGCCTGGAAAGATACAGCAAGGAAAGGAACAGGCGGACTTCCAATTGCTCTTTGTCTCTCCATTAATACACAGATTCCTTGAGCGCAAGGACCATGTCTTTCCTTTTCTCTTTTTATAAATAAATGTCTGGCAAACCATGTGCTGAGTAAGTTTTTGACCGAATAAAGTCATTGACTTAATTAATGACTTGATGGAGCAAGGCATGATGTTTTGACAAGATACTATGTGCTTGAACCCGGAGAAAACTTACTTGATTTTTAATTTAATTTAATTTTTAAAAAAGATTTTATTTATTTTATTTTTGGAGAGAGGGTAAGGGAGGGAGAAAGAGAGGGAGAGAAACATCAATGTGTGGTGGTCTCTCACACGCCCCCTACTGGGGACCTTGCCGGCAACCCAGGCCTGTGCCCTGACTGGGAATCTAACGGTGACTGTTTGGTTCCCAGGCCCGTGCTCAATCCACTGAGCTACATCAGCCAGGTTGTTGTTTAATTTTCAAGCTGTGTTCTAATTCTAATTCTTCGAAGTATGACATTTTTGATTTAAGACAACTGGCATCCCTGAAAACATGAAGATTCAAAAGATCTTTAGTGTGTATTAATAGTCAAGGACGACTTGTCTTGCAAATAACAGAAACCTATTCAAACTAGCTTCAGCAATAAAGGTTGGACTCCTTAGACCAGAAGTGAGGTCTTGGAAGCAGCCTGGGAAGTCACTGGGAGCTAAGTTGCTTTTCTTCCTCTTTCTTTCTCTCCTTCCTTTTTTCTTTGATGCTTATTTTATATTAATGCTGGATACTTATAAACTCATAAAATTTTATCAGTTTTTATTTTTTCCTCCCAAAGTGGCAGAGCGTACATGTTGCTTTTCAGTTATTGAAAGTATGGATTTTAATAGATTAATTTCTTAGCGCTGTGTGTCATTTACAGGCTGTTTGTGGGAGGAAAGTGATGTAAGGAAGGATGACTTTTATTCAGCAAAATAATGATAATCTATATTTTCCTGTCTGTTTCTTTAAAATGAATGGCAGAGAGACATGGTCGGATTGTTTCGTCTCTTAAATCATTTCAGAAACTGCCCAGTCCATTAATTGCTTTGTTCAATGGGCAGGAAATGGTTATGTTTGTACAAGTTACACAATCTTCACTTAAGTCGAAGCAAGGAACCAAAGAAGTCTCAGATCTTTTTTTTCCAGCATTAACCATTTGGTTCCATGAACTTCTGCATGATGCATGAACCAGGTTACTAGGGAACACCTACTAAAAATCATAACTTATTTTACTTGCCAGAATGTTTAGGGATACTGAGAAAAGTGGTTGCATGAGATGCTCATTGCTGGTACCGTGGTTAAGTCTGTGCAGTTTAACTTCTTTCTTAACTATTTGTTTCCTATGCGTGCAGTAAAGGAGATGTCCTAAAGCTGGTGCATCACTGGTGTTACCATGAGAAATCAATCCCCATTTTGCCCTCCCCAACCCCCCCATACCAGGTCTTCGTATATTTATTCTTTTTTTTCCCTGAGGTTGGCATGTTGTCTCTTTTCCCTGAGCCCCATCTCCCATGCCTGCTGCCTGTCTCTGCTATCCCAACCACCTGCTACTTTTCTCCTTCCTGAAAGTGGAATTTTTCTATGTATTTCTCTTTGATGAGATTCTATAAGCATTATGATTGACATTTTGCAATTTGACCAGAGCTGATTTTATGTATAGTATTTCTAAGTACTTTTCTGACTTTGCCTGTTCATTCATTCATTCATCCTTTTTTTATTTTGACTTCTATTATTTCCTGAAACCTCTGTATCATGGAAAGATAATATAATCTTGAGTGAATAGAGGTCAAAAATGATAGGAGAATGAATGAAGAATTCAGTGAATTTAGGTGGAGTCAGAAAATAAGTGTCCCTCTTTAAAACATTAGCTATCGGTGACTCCTTTGAAAGAAGTGGTATTGCTGCATAAGCTATTGCTGCAAAATCATGTTTATTAGGATTTTTCCTTTGAATGATCTATTGCTATTTCTTCCTTGTATATTTTGCTCCCTTTCTAACTCGTTAAATACTTTCCAAAAATGTCTTGATTTTTGTGTATTTCCCTATTTCTTGCAGTCTTTTTTTTTTTTTGCCATTTACCACACCACTCCCCCCTCCCACCAATGTCTTCAGAAAGCCCTGCTTTTCCTTGTATGTCTTCCTTTCTCTTCAGAATCTTGCGGTTTGGTGCCCTCTCCACCTACTCCATTCCTCCCAGCAGTTTCCTTTGATGGCGATACTTGCCTTGGAATTTCTACTACAGCCTGTTAAACCCTTTGGGAAAGGTAATTCTGTCAGCATTCACTTCTCTTTCTCTTCTACTCCAAAAGACTAAGGACAAAGAATCCGCCGTGTGCATTCCTGTGCTGAGGAATCTGCTCTAAGGTTTCTGATCTCATTTTCTTACCAGGCTCTGAATTCTCTGCAGATGGGGCCTGATAAGATCATCCAACAGCACCCCCTCCCCTGCTTCTCAGGATAAAAAAACAAAGGTTCTATTTGGAATTGGCTCTGGACTCTCAGATACCATTAATTTTGTAATGACTACAGGATACTTTGAAGGCAAACAAACAAACAAAATAGCTTCTTTAAGAGGTGAGCTGGGTATAAATCAGGGTCAGATGATCTCTAAGGACTTCCAGGTCTCTTACTGTGAATCTGTTAATTTACCTTCAAGGAAGAGTTTGTTCATCAGAAGGGAGAAACCCATCATTGCCTATTTTATATTACGTATTTGTAATCTATCTTCAGTTTAATGTTGTAATCAGTGGTTAGCTACTTTTTACTCATTTGTAAAATTACTTATAACTTGTCTTTGTAAGAAACAGCCTGCTACCAGTTAAAATTTCAGGTTGCTCAGTTTTAAAATATTTTACTTGAAAGGATAAGATAGCTCACCAGTGGAAAGTGTGCCTTCAAAGATAGCTTTCATGTCTTCGAAATCTGGAAAAAAATATTTGCAAGAAGTCCATAGCCAGTGCTGCTGGTTCCCATCTTTCTTTCTTTTTTTTTTTTTTTTTTTTTTTTTTTTTTTTTTTTTTTTTTTTTTTTTTTTTTTTTTTTTCTTTTTTCTTTCTTTCTTTCTTTCTTTCTTTCTTTCTTTCTTTCTTTCTTTCTTTCTTTCTTTCTTTCTTTCTTTCTTCTTTCTTTCTTTCTTTCTTTCTTTCTTTCTTCTTTTTTTCTTTTCTTTTCTTTTTTCTTTCTCTTTCTTCTTTCTTTCTTTCCCTCTCTCTCTCTCTCCCTCCCTCCCTCCCTTCCTTCCTCTCTCTCTTTATTTCTCTCTCTTTCTTCTTTTTTTGTTCACATTTTTGTACTCAGTATGCTGAGAGGAAGATTATCAGATTTATGCCTCTGAGCTTTCAAGTTTCTCTTAGTATCAGTGGCATATTATATGAAATTGTCTTTGAACTTTTTAGATTCATATATTTGGCAGAGATGCCAAAAGCTTTGATTTTCATTCACCTTCACTGTACCTAGCTGCTACATAGTAGACTCTCCAGTTGGTTTATTGGATAAAAAGTGATCCTGCTGATCAGTGGAATTAATAAAGAAGTCTCCACCAACTTTATAGATTGTTGTTGATCACCTCTTCTGCCCTGTATATCATGTGACTCCATATTTATTGCAAACTTACAGACATCTCAGTCATTGCAGACGATGAACTCTTACAATTTTTGGTGGACTCCCATGTGTCATTTCTGGAGAACTGAAATATCAGTTGACATATTTATGTTTTATTCTGTTGGATATGGCTCTTTCTATTGAAACTTGGCAGAATACCCTACTTCCCGTATGTGAAATAGGGTAATAGTATTACACCCCCCAAAATTCTGCTTTGTTTAGAAGTGACATGGTCTCTGATCAATTTCGAGTATTGATAAGTGGGCAGATTCATTTGGAAGCGCTTTGTTTCGACTACATGTGTCAAGCTCCAGGGAGCGCTGAATAGGGTACGAGGTGCTCCCTTTGGGTTGTGCATTAGCAACGTGGCAGTTACTGATCTGTCACTTACTTTGAAAAGGAATCACAGAGTTTTGGCCTTATGCCTGGAGTAGCTCCAGATGGTCAGAAAAGATTTTTGTGCTGAAGTCAAAGAGTATATTGCAGTGGCAGAATTGGGCTTGTCATGTTTATACTAGAAATTGACTTCCTACTTTATCCCTCTGCAAGGTAGGTTCCCCCCCCCCCCCCCCCCCCCCCTGAGGGAAGAAAACGCCGCTTTAGAGTTATGGAATCTAGTATTTGGAATTACCTTTGTTCCTGGTGACAATGATGTAGAGGTATGATGTGTGGTCCATAGGGCTGCTTTGTGCCCCTAGTAGTTACTGTTTACAAAGGATTCATGAACAACTGGAATGTAGAGATATGCCAAGCTCATTCTAACTGATTTGGAAATGAGGGGTCAGAAGCTTCACTTGAGTTGCCTGTGCTTATCAGGTAAACTGGCTGTTAGCCCACAACTGTTACTTAGTGGCTTTCCTTAATCATTTGACCCATCTCTGATAGGCAGTAGTCATTACTGCATTGCTTCTCACGTTTCTTCGTGGTCATAGGTTAACAATGAAGTATAGGTACAGGTGTCCAGTATCGGTGGGAGGTGGGGCCTGGCGAGATGAGCAGTGAGAAAGTCGTGGTATTTACCAACAGTTACCAGGCTGTGCTTTCCTGGGCACTAGAGTATAAGTTCCCACACACAACCTTACAAACCCCCATGTCAACCCGGAATGGGAACGGTGTGATGCCTATTACTGTAGTTGAGAAAACCAAGAGGCAGTGTTCAGAGTGGCAGTAATCTGTCCAAGGTAACGACTAGGTGATTCTCTGTTGCTGTCTACTCACATACAATTTTGGAGAAATGTATTACAAGTTTCCTGCCCTTGCAGGTTAGAGGGGACTGCAGGCTTCAGGAAATAAAGCTCATTTTCCTCTGGGAAAATTGGGGCGTGTTCAAGTTGAGCCTTTTAGTGAAGCTTGGTCACAAGGCGCACATTAAGGCCTCACCCTACCGGCTGGGACTCCCACGCTGCTTTCGGTTATTCTTGTGGTTATTGAGTAACTTGGTGAGTTTGAAGAACATTAACAACCTTTTCTGTCTCTGAAGAAAATGCTGCACATGAGGAAGTGACATTAAGTTGCATACACAAGGACTTTTTTATTTATTTTGAGATCTTGGTATATAAATGGAAGACAGTGAAAAAAATCCATGCTTCTGATTATTGTACTCTTGGTGATTGACCTGGTATTTGACACAGTATCTTTTGAAGCACTTTGAGTGAAAAGTGTGATTCGTGTTCTTCAGTTGGCACACGTACAGTGAGTTTTCCCTTATCATGGGGTGCAGGGGCTTGGCCAGCTTGCTCCTCTTCTCGGATGAGCTCCTCCGAAGTCTTTGCTCTGGGTGGGACGGTCTCTAAACTGGCGCTTCCTGTGCAGACCTAGGACTGGTCAGCAGTCTCCCGCCCTGACTCAGACTGGTAAGAGCTGCCAGAATCCTCCACTAGGCTCTTATTCTGCTTCCTAGTGTGTGTTGTAAACAGTATTATTTTTCTATGTATAGTATGGCACTGTAATTAGTTCATGAGTTCTTTTGGGATTGTGTCCTAAACTGCAGGAACACCTTGCTCAGGTTGATGTGCTTTTTGAAGTCATGTTACTTTTTGATGAAAAGGATCAAAGTGGAGTGGAGGCAGGTTACTCTGGCTTAATGTAAATCTTGGTCTCTAAGGCTTTTCCACATCTGCAAAGGCACCAGAGTGGGGCTGGGCTTCTTGTTGTTCCTTTATCACAATTATGGATGAAATATTAATCCTATTATTTTATAAAAGATCATAAAATAAAGGTGCATATTCTTAGTGTTCTAATATGTTAAAAAAAGACTGTTACCACAAGTTACATCAAGAACCTCTTGGGTGAAAGAATAGGTTTTGGTGTAGCCCTTTGCGCCTGTATCAGGGCAGTGAAATGTCATCGCCCTGGAAAAAACGACTTCAGGGTCTTACTAAGAATCAAGAGTATAAAGGACACATGGACAAAAACTAGGGTGGGGGGTGGAAATGGGAGGGAGGTGGGGAGGAACGGGGTAGGGTGGGCTGGGATGGGAGTAAAAGACAGAAAACTGTACTTGAACAACAATTAAAATAAAATAATAAAAAAAGAATCAACAGAAGTTTGTGTCTTCTGAGAGACTTGTGGTTCAGGAATAGTTAGTACTAGGGAGCGGGCTCTTTCATAGACCTTGGGATACGAGTAATTTTCCCTACTACTTACCTGCATGACTTATTTGACACGTTTGAAGGGTTTCCCTCTCCTGTCTGTTTTGAAGAGGCTTCCTCTGAGAGTTAGCGGTAGGACACTTGTGTAAAGGTGTGCCTCACACAGAGGATGTGGCACTGTCACTGGTTCAGGTTGCACACTGTGGCATTACCCGAAGGCTCCTAAGAGCAGAGAATATTCAGGGCAGCTTCTTCCACTGCCCCTGTGACCAGGGGCTCCAGTCAGTTTGTGTGCCCATCGCCTGGAGCGCCTCCCCCACTCTGCCTCTGCCCCTTAGTCCCAGGGAGACTGCCTTAATTTTAGCTGATTTCCTAACACTCAGGCCCTGTCTTGTGGAACTCATATTATAGGCCCCACAGCCCCTGTCCAGGTGCTTCTGCTTTGTCTTTTACGCTGTTGTCATTGGCTTTCTGTCTGTTGTCCACCAGACCCAGACCCTGGGCTCCTCTGGAATTGTAGGCTCACCTCTGCTGAGTGAGAAGGCACATGAGGGACACAAGAAATTAGTGATTGACTGGCTGGGGCATGGCTTCTGTCCTGTCGGTACTCATCCCTCTGTTTCCTCAAACATTTTGTTTGCATTAGTGTGTGCTTCTCTTCCTCTGAACAACTGATCCCGTATCGCAGATCCAACGTTTTTTGAGGAAGATTCACTCATAGCAAGACTAAAAATGTCTTGTAAGGAAACTTAATAATAATAATAATCATAAGAAGAAGAAATGGTGCTTGCTTTGTGCCCAACACTGTTTGTTCTAAGTGCTCTATGAGCATGTCTTCATTTAATCCTCACATCTCCCCCGGGTGGGTATTGCATCATCTCCATTTTGTCACTGAAGAAGCTGAGGCTCTTGGAAAGGAAGCAACTGGCCTGAGGTTAAAAGCCCCTAAATTGTGGGGTCAGGATTTGAACCTAGACAGTTGTGGCCTTGGGGTAAGATGCATGGGATAGGAGAGGGCAAAATGATATCTTCTCCCTGAAACTGCATATTGCTTTGTGAATCTTTTCTGTGTTACACGTTGCAGTGTTCTTTGTACAGTAATCTGGGTCATCCTCCTGTGCTTTTGCTGAGAAATGTCTCTGCCTGCTTCTCTGACCTGGTAACTGCCTGTTGAGATTTGCCGGACAGGAGGGTAACAACACTTCATCCTCGGGAGATGGCCTTGCTGTCGGGTACTCCTTCCATGTGAGGGAGACAGTTTTGTTTATCTTAATGAGATCAAATCAGAGTTTCCTGAGTATTTATTTTTTTCATTTTACTTTGCTAAGCAACTGTTTTGTAAAATTTTTGCTGGCTTTCCTATGGCCAGAGCAAACAAATGCAAGGCTAACACTTAAAGGCACAAGTTGATATCTTCAAAGAATTGGTGACTTAGTTAAGTAATTGTATGTGTCTTTGATCTGATGGACCTGCCTGAGTTACCAAAAACTTCAGACTCCCTTTTACACTCACTTTCTAGGTTACCTTGGAGGCCTTACACAGTTGGGCCTAAATGCTCTGGCCAGGTAGCTCATGTTTCATCACAGGAAGGGTGTGTGGAATCTGGCTGACAAGTCCATTAAGTCCTCTTCATTGGCTCTTTCTCCCCTTCTGATAAGTAAGAGAATAGCCGGAAACTATTTTTTAGAGGGGCTACTAATGCATTTTATAACCTGATGCCCTTTTGAAAATAACACTTCATTTTCAAAGCAGTTTTCTACAATATATATGATTATCTATTGCGACATATTCATAGGAGCCCATGAAGTAAACAAAGTATTCATTGTCTCAGTTTACAAATAAGAAAACTTAGCCTGAGAGTGTGTGCCTTTTCTCAGCAAAGAAAAAAGGGGGAAAAATCAGACAACAGTTCCAATTCCGAACCTCCTGTTCCTTTTCTTTCTGGTGTATTAAATTGTCTCAAAATTGTCATGCTTCTGGAAATCTGCAGGTGCATATCTTCTATTTTAATGATATGAATGTTAAAATATTTTCATCATGCTAATAACATTTCTCGATTATTAGACTGTTTTGACATTTATTTTTATAAATGGACAGTGGAGTTAGAAATCACTCAAGTTACCAGAATTGTGTAATTTTAGATGTTCTAGTGCTGAACTGGGCCCCATCAACATAATGCATCCTCTCGATAGCCTAAAAAAAGGCATATCTTGGAGTCAAGAATTATGATACATAGGAGTCAACAGGACTGTTGGCAATTTCTGGAGTGTTAGCTAATCTACTTTGTGGTTTTCTTTCTGTGCTATTGGTGAAGAAAGAGACAAACAAAATCCAAAAGCAAGTCACATGGGAGAATTAACACTCTTGGGCATGCAGTCGTGTGGGATGATCATAAATTCTGCTGCCTCAGGTGGCTGACAGGAGAGGAGGAACAGCGGAATTGTAGCACTTTTGACTGGTTTAGCCTGTTGACTCTGATACTAAGCATATTGTTACGACTTTTAACCTTTACCTTTTACTTTAAGCACCTCTCCACAGATAACTCTTATACTTTTCTTAGGTTAGCTTTTTCTTCAAGATTGTAATTATGAAAAATTTTAAATGTATATAAAAGTAGGAAATAGCAGTAGGTCCCCATGCTCTTGCTATCTAGGCCAGCAGTCCCCAACCTTTTGGGCACCAGGAATCAGTTTCATGGAAGGCTGGGAGGGTGGGGGGGGGCATGGCAGGGGGGGATGGCAGGGTGGAGTTTATTCCCTTCCTGGCCCAGGGTGGTGGGGGCGGAGCGATAGGAGGGAGGGATAGGAGGTGGAGCTCCGGCGAGTTTCCCTCTTGGCCCAGGGGCTGGGGACCCCTAATCTAGGCTCAAGAGTCGTCAAATTACGGTCATCTTGTTTCACTTTACCCTTGGCCATTCCCACTTTCTGATTTAATATTTTGAAGAGACTCCCAGACATCTTATCATTTAATCTGTAAATGTTTCAGTAGTTTTTCAGGTAAGGTCTTTCAGAGGTTATTTTATCCTAACTTAAAAAGATTTTCCAAATGAAATATTGGATTTTTTTGATATATAAATTGGTAGTGGGATTATGCAATGTCAACTAGTCACCAGTTTTCAAGTTGACTTTGGTTTTAGCTGAAAAACTTTTTTTTCTCTCTGAAACAGGTTGGGGTGGGTAGTGTGGGGAAGAGTTATCCACAGTTACAAACAAATGTATATTTTGGTAATGCTAAGAATTAGCTTATTTTTTAGACTTAATTTTTTTCAATAGGAAAAAAATAAGATGTTTCATTAACTTTTTAACTGTTGTGTAGGACCATAGTGTTCTTCAGCTTTGTTTTAATGTTTTTAACCTTTAAATCTTTCAGCTATTTCAAAGAGGTTAAACAGAATGTACCTTAAGTTTATGCAATCATTAATTTAGACTCCACTGATTTGGACTTTTCAGTAAGTTGGATATAACTTTAATATTAGATTTTCATTCAAGGAATGTACTTGGTAATTGTACATGGTTATTAGAATTCTCAGGTTTTATAGAATAAATAAATGGGTTAATGGGCTCTATTTATATGTGTGTAGTTAAAAATATATTTATTATGCTATGAACTTACCTGACTTGGAAAAACTAACCTAGTTTAATATTCAATTAATTGATACATTAAAATGTATACTTTATTATAAGTGCTAAAATAAACAAAATCAGAATTAATCTTTATGCTAAGTGAAGATCCTTATTTTATGAACGGCAATGAAATTTAAAAGCAAATTTGGCCAACGAATCTTATCTTTCCTCTTAAATGGCGCAAGATAGCATGGAGGCTGGTTGTTATAGGCGGTCACACATACTAAAAGAAATAAAATACTCATTAACTGTAAAAGGCTGTGAGCATTTTCAAGACTGAAGCATACTGTAGGGCTTTATAATAATAGCAAATATTTGCTTAGTGCTTGCTGTTCTGAGCACTTAACTAACTCATTTAATTCTTAACTACAGTCCTCTGAGGGTAGGTGGTGTAATTATGCTGGTTTTGCAGATAGGCAACTCTGAGGCACAGAGATGCTTAGCAAACTGGTCCTATTCCCAGAGCCTAGTGAGTGGCTAGTTAGAATTCAGCAGTTGGTGTCCAGAGTGTTGGCTCTTAACAGTGCTGCCTGAGTGCTTCACTTGGTTTCTAAGGTGAAATACTAATAGCTTATATACTAAAAAATTGCCCCTTGCATTTTCACCAGTGAGAATATGGCATTTTAGAGCAGTGCTTGTCCAATAGAATTTTCTGAAGTGATGGAAACATTCTACCTGCATTAGCTAATCGGATAACCTCTAATCACATTGAGTGCCTGAAATATGGCTTATGTGACCAAGAAAAATTTAAATTCTATTTAATTTTAATTAATTTAAATTTAAGTAGCCACATGTAGCTATAGTGGCTCCAATTGGACATTGATGTTTAAGAGACCTGGGCAAATTTATAGCTTGCGTTTTCCTGGGGTAATGACAACATCTTGATGTTTTATGACTGTCAGTGTCTCATCCGCCCTGGGGTAGTCAATAGCTATTATCATTAAATAGTAACGATTTTACAAATCAGATGATTGAGTGTTTTGAACCATAATGCCTAACAACAAAATCCTGTTTGATCCCTGACACGAGGTCGTCAGCCTACCGCATCTGGAAGCACCCCCTCGTTATTCCTCTGCAGCTGAGGAAAAATTGCTTTAGCAGTCCCTTCAGCTTGTCAGCCTTGGAGAGCAGTGCTTGTTTTGTGAAGGGTCCAGCTCTTTGGTCAAGCTTAACATCAAGGGGTGATGATAAGATACCAAAATGGACTTTGTGGGCCAAAAGCAGCCCTTAAGAAGCGAGTGTTTAGCTTTTCATCTTCCTCCTACAGCTTGCCTCAGTGGAATTGTGTTGACAGAGCTTCCATCTATGAAAATACAAGTAAACCCTGTGCTAATGAAGCCAGGTTTCGTTTCAGTTGAGACCACATAAACTATACTATAGATGTCTCCTATAATGTGCTTTCATCTAAGCCTTTATGAGGCACTTAAACCTAATTATTGTAATCTTTTCTTTATGTTGATGAAAAGGGCCAGAGTGGCTGTTTCCATCTGCAGTGGTGGGGATCTGAAATGCAGGCAAGCAAAGCCTCCAGATGGTGGCGTGTTTTGGACCTTAGCCACTCAGCAGACCTAATGAAACATGTCTGCAGTCCCCACATTTAGCTGTTCAAAAACAGACATTTTCTTTGTTTATGTGATTGAACTGTTACATCAGCATTAAGTGAAGGGCTCGAAGTACTATAGTCAGGTGCCGTAATCCAGCTACTGCGTTCCGTGCTGGGTCTGGAACCCTGCTTTTAAAGGGTTTGTATTGAAGAGAAGTTTCCTTCAAACATTGAGAATTAGCATAGCTGTGGGGTGTTTTTCTGTAGGTTGTTTGCTCAGTTTTTATTTGTAATTCTCAAATGCAGCAAAGTTAGAATGTAGAGAGCCAGGATTGGATGTGAAAGTGAATCGGGACTGCAAGGCAAAAGTGTCGGAACAGCCCGTGCAGCATCCCCTGTTCCTGGCCCCCGTCTCAGCCTCTTGACTGTCTGAAGTGGAGAAAATCATTTAGTTACTGTGGACTTTGACTTCTCCACTTGGTTAAACTTCTTTTGGGATGGGAGACCATGTATCACTAGAAAGTAATTTAACTTCTTGAAGAGAATGATGGTTTATTTGTAGAATAAAAGGTAACTATGATAAGCGAGTTCCCATGATTACTGGTTGACTGCTTCGTTGCCAGTAAGCTCTCCATTTACCTTTTTAATGATGATTTTATTAACAGGTGAGCATTATTTAAAGGCATTTGTGATGAATTTTTGTCATGTTCAGCATGTTGACCTTGTGATGGGTCAGTGATTCTGTAGCTTATGTAAGTTTACTAACTCACCTTGCTTTAAGTCCTCCTCTTCATGGAGAAACCTGTTATTTTAGCCAGGGAAATAAAATCACCTTCCTTTTGTGCACCCTCCCTCCCCTCAGCTGGTCTGCTTATTACCACATGGCCCTGAAGAGCTGTTCTCTGTTTGGAAGCCCATCCTTCTGTCTCGGAGTCTTAGCACACTGTTGTGCTGAATCTTCAAGCGAGGGTTGTACCACAGGGTGATAACTCTGCAGGAGCACTTTATCTGTTTATGACCTTGCAAAAGATGTACTGAAATATATTTGCCTGCAAATGAATTGACATACCTCGGACCCTGTTTTTCCAGTCAATAACTGAAGATACGCCTCTATCCTGAGAGATGTTTCTATGCAGTTGATAACATATCGGTGCTAAAGTAGCCTGTGACTGTAGTTGACTGTCACTGAGGTGTCCGTCCCTCTTGCTGCGTAAGTAGTAGGAGCGGTTCCAAAATTCCAGTAGGCCAGTACCCAGATCTAGTTTTCTATTTACAAATCTTATGTATTCCGTAACCTAGAAACCATACATGTGTCGTGTGCTCACACACATCAAACCAACCTGCATGAGCGCACACAGCAGCACAGACCAAGGATTTGGAATGACAACTGGGCCTTAAACTCTTCTTGAAAAGATAAAATTAGCACAAAGTTAAAACTTCACTGATGTATAGATGTCAGATAAGTTCTGTTGAAGAGCAACCCTTCATGCTTTTGCATGTTAGTAACTTGTTTTAAAGTCAGTAAAGATTTGTTGCTTGTGACTATAGAATCCTGTCTTCTGGTTCTAGGGGACGCTTTCACAGTGGAAAAATGTCTCCGATGTCTTAGTTTGTTTCTTTATAGCATGGGTTATGTTTTAAGGGCTGGAAAAGTATGATAATTAAAGTCTGGTTTGAGGCACACAGGAAAGATGCTATTTTGTAACTATCTGGCATGTAAAACTTAGCAGGACCCATGTATATCAGTGGCCACAGTTACATGATTGATTACCAGTTGGGGAGCTAGTTAGCCTGTTCCAGATGTGCATCTGACATAATTGATGTTGTCATCAGTGTCAAACTACTCACCCTGTTCTGCCAACTTCCTTCCAATAACAGAAGTTTCTTGCCTTGCATGTGTGAATGTTTGACTGTACATATGTGTATAGAATTAGAGTTTTAACCATGATCCAACGCAACTCCTTCGAACCTCTTGATTTTAATGAAACATGAGAAAAATGAAAGGTTCCATCACTGTCTATATTTGAGAAACCTATGGGTTTCTTCTCACCAACTTAAAGGAAGGGAAAGAGATTGCCTGATCTATGCTACCTTGTGCCTGGAGGGCCTAAAAGAGACAGGGACAGGTAGGTCTCCCAAACTGGAACGGGGACTTGAAAACCAAAAATAATGTAAACTTTAAGTGTTTGCTTGTAATTTCTATGGAAGTCAGTGGGTTGTTTTTTGAGGGGTTTTCTATTCAGAGTCATTTTATCCTCGTCTGACAGGAGGTGAGGGTCATCAAAACACGGGCAGGCTGGACTGGCAGGGAGGGAGTGCTGTGAGCCGGTCTTATTAATGCCTTCTTTCTACTTGCTACAGATACTTAAAGATCAGGTGTTAACTTCTCTTTATGGGGGGAAACATGGCAAGGGGTGTTCCAATTTCAAAGACTTTCATGTTCTGCAAACTTTCTCAAGGTGGAATTTCTTCCTTTTAGTTAAGGGTTATCTAACACTTTTTTGTCGAAAGGATGTTTATTCTTGCCTTCATGTTGTCTAAAACTTTGAAAGAAGAAGTCTTTATTTTAATTTTTCCTTCATGGCTTTTATGATGTTTCAGGTCCTGAGCTCTATAAATAATGACATATATGTCAATGAAGCCCCTATTATCTTTTCTTCCTGAAAATGTCTAGGTCTGATCACCATCAAAAGTTAAGCATGATACTTTATCATAGTTTCACATCAAAGAATTTTAACCTGTCAACACCAGAGAGACCATTCCAGTTAGTGCCAAAATTCTCTGTGTGACATCTTGACTCGTCACCAGCCTTTGCTAGAGTCATTGTGACCACCTAACAAGACAGTGGGACTGGCATTCCGGAGACTGGCCTACTTACTCCTGGTTCTGCCCCTTGCTACCAGTTTGGTTTTATGTCTCTTCACCTTTATGATGAATGAGAGAAGTGGACCAGGTGGTAACTACGGTTTGTTTCAGTTCATGATCCATGTGACTGTCCGCTGACAAAGAGCTTCAGTGTTAAGAAGTAATCAGTAAATTCTTTGTTTTTGACCTCTCTCATTTTTATATTTAGCCCAAATTGTCACAGTTATAGGTAGACTTTCTATAGCACTGTTTTTTTTTTCATGTATTTTTATTGGGACATACATTGAGAACACATTTTATCTTGTATCCCAGTAAATACACATACACAAAAATATTTATATACATTAAATTGAGTCAAAAGTTTTATAAAGCAATACTTGCCTTTATTCTATTCTATTTATTCAGTTGTATTGTTTTTTAAAAGAATGGCAATCATTGACCCACTGCTAAATTGATTATATGACCCAAGAATGGGTCTTGACCTGTAGTTCAAAAAATGCGACTCCATAGCAACCTAGGGCAAGTTTGTTTCTTCATTCATTTGATAGCTCCCTAAATTCAACTATAGCTAGCTTGCTTGCCTTTATACCTTTTGTTTTACAGTCTTAAGATCCCCAGTTTTCGAAACTTGTCCTTGACTCACTGTCAGTCTGGTCAGCTGTGCCTGGATACTTACTGTTTGTGTCACACTTAAAGTAATTGTGACCAGAAGAAATATAATCTTGAAATAAATCCAGCTACTGCTTACCTGCTCTCTGATAGATGTCTACTATGTGTTGCATAGTTTTCCTACGAGTATTCATTCCACACATATTAATTGAGCACTGCTGTGTGTTAGGACTGTTTGGGGACACAGCAGTGAACAAAGCAAAAATAGCTGTGTTCAGAGATTGTGTGTTGCAGAGAATTGTGCTAGCAGCTAGGAGTATGATGATGAATCATAACCAGGCCTGTGCCCACAGAGCTCTCGTTTAGCGCTGAGTTGCATGTGGTCTTTTATGGCTCTGTGTTGTGTGCCTGTGAGGCATCTCCCCTCCAAATTGTGAGTTCTTCCTGCCTTTCTACTTGAGTGCACATCTCAGTAAAGATGAAATGTCAGCGTCTAGGGAGAGAGTGGATGTGTGAAGTTTTCCTTCAATTCTCTAAAAACATTAAGTGGAAATTAGAGTTAAAAAATTATCAAAGTACAAACATACTAAAGTTTCCAATATATGTGACGAAAGCCTGTGAATTCTGTTCAAGTCACAAGGGCGTCAGGAGGGATCTTAGTAATTGGGACAGTGAGGTACACTTTTACACTTATATTATTATTTCTAGAGTGACTTTGGCATGGGGAAATTTGGATCAGTGTTCATTGTTTTAGAGATCGAATTAAATTTTTAAAATGTCTGTTGTGTGTAACATGATTTATTTGGGGGGAAGAGTTTTAAGGGAACAAAATAAATATATGGTCTCTTTCTTCAAAGTTGGCATTCGGGTTAGGAAATAAAATCTATGTACCTAAAATTATATTAACTAGTGATCAAGCCACATAAGTACAACTTGAATATGATTATATAAAGTAGAATTAATCAAGAAAGAACAACTGGAGACATAGCAGTTGAAGCAGATGGGAACCGATTGGTAAAAAAGATCATGTCTGTTCTACATTGAGTGTAACTGAAGGAATCTGAAGCATTTAAAAATCTGTGCTGAGGTGAGGTTTCAATTTATTTACCTTTTAAAAAATAGAATTTTTTTATTTGAAAAATTAGGAATTTTTCATTGAGGATGTAAATATTGCTAACATGAGAAACTTAATGTTTAGAATGAAAGAGCATGGGAAGCAAGCCGTCAACGTGGCATTATTCAGTTAGAATGGGATTGTATTGATCCAGGGGTGTGAAAATCTTTATGGGGTGGCATTTTCACACAGGCCTCTTCCTTTACTTTATTCTGAACTACATAAACATCAATTAAAGCTTTCTAGTCCAAGTTAACAGATGGCGATTTATGCTGGACTTTTATAAACAAAGCTGGAGAACATTACTGCACTTAATTGATGAATGCTCTTGCCCTTCCCTGAACAAAGACTTTGGCCTTCACTCTGGTTGTCTGAAAGAGAATTAATGAATTCTTTTCTGTGATCTCATGTAGAAAGACTCTCACTATAGAAATATTTGACTCTTTTTTTCCCCATAGAAAAAAACTTGAGTACTGTTAAGTTGCCTAGTAAATTAAGTTCACAAAGGTAGACTGGAAAAAATTTGGGCAACCAATTTTAAAGTAACCTTAAAAACATCACATTTTTATCTTCATACTAGAATGACACTCAAAACCAAAAATAGTAATCAAAACAAAGTACACAGAAAGGAGAACATGTCTAGTTATGTGATTTCAGACAAATATCCAAATTAGATACCATCTTTTAAATCTGGGGAACTTCCAGTTGACATCCTTTAAAATGAAGTGGCACTTTGTACTAATTCTTAAGATGCACCCCCCCTTTAATTATGTGAAAATATCTATTTCCTAATACTGTCATGTAAATGAAATCTTAGAGTTCGGGAGGGTGAGCATAGGTGTCCCCCAAAGGAATCCCATTTGACCAGTATCACAATATACATAGATAGTATTTATTTTCATTTGTTTGGAAATCGTAAATTTCAGATTGTAAAGAAGTCTCCCTTGTCTTTGCATCCTAGCTTCTTCGAACTGAGCAGTAGGTGGGGTGGAGGCAAATGTTTAACTATACCCAAGCGTGTACATTGTGGAAGACAAAAACACTGGCCTCCCTGGTTGAAGGCCGTCTGTACAAAGTGCTTTGACTTTGAGGATAGCTTTCTACCTGCTGCCACCCGGTGTCTTCCTCGTCGGTTTGAGGGGCATTCCCTAAAGTGAGGGAGGCAAATCAGGTTGAGTTCTGGAGATTCCTGCTCCAGGAAGCCTCTCACAGGAAATTCTGGTGATCAATCAGTGTTACACGATTGCCATGGGAATGTGTTCACTTGACTGTTGACATTTTGACACACTGACCTTTTTTTTTTTTATGTAAGTGCAGAGATAGATATTTTAGCTACCTTTGAGATAATAGAACCCGTATCCTACAGAAATTGTGCCTTGTAGGGCCTTGGCAGGTATTGACAGCTGTGTACATCAGCACCTCCCCAGATTTAGGAAGACGCGATATAAGAAATGTGAATCGTGGTTTCTTGTATTCAGCATTACAAATGTTAGGCCGTTAAAGTACACAGTTAGTGTAGACACTGAAATGAAGCCTCAGTGTCTTTTGTTCTGTGCTGATTGGGGTAAATCTGTTGTGAAGTTGTAGCATTTGCAAGGTCCTCATGCTTGTTAAATCCAGAGTGGATCTCTGCCTTCCTCCAAAGCAGCTGTTTGCCTTTGGTGGAATTTGGTAGTGGGAGCTAGAAACGATTCCAAGTGCTCCTGCTAGTTTAATGAGAGAAGAAACCAGGGAGTACAAACTATCAAGTGCATTGGGCAGGTATTGACACAAAAGGTGATGGGAAGAAATTTTACAGTCAGGACTTTTTTACCACCAAAGCAGAGGTATTTGGAATTACTCCTTTGTTGCCATTGTTGGGGTCTTATTTTAGCACTCAGTCCTGCTCACAGTGAAATTTGTGGAGATGGTAAATAATACCTAGATGGGCCACAAAGTGTCAATATCCTTTAAGATTATGAAATTGAATTTCTAGTAGGAAAGAACATTATTATTTAAACTGAGGTATTGGGTGAGGGAAGGGGGTGAAGCTGAGATCTGATTGGCACTGCTCCTTGTTTTGGGGCCTCTGCTTGCTATGAGAAAAGTATTGTTCTGGGAAATGAAAGGCATAGAAGCAGAAAATCTGTATTTTTTTCTTTTAAAAAGACAGAGTAGATGAGTGGATTTGTGTACTGTGGACTTGGTGTAGATTCAGCAGCCTTGGTAACTGAAATCCTGTCTACCTGGCTATGCAAAATTTCAAATGCTTCCTTTTAAATCTGAAATCACAGATTCGAAAAGAATGAGTTTAAATAATAGAGGGTGGAGAAAGAGAAAAAGATCGGTAAAGATTGGTAAATAGCCTAGTTATTATTATTTTTTAAATATGAACTAGGAGCTTTTTTAACCCTCCAAATTAAGAAAACAGAACTATGGAAAAACTCAGAACAGAAACCTTATCTTATAAAAATTCATGCTTCACTCTAAGGCCTTTGCTAATGACATTCAGTTACCTGAAAGAATTATTAAAAAAGTGGGCACTAACTAGTTTCACTTATTTCCTTGCACTCAGGGCTTTAGAAGGAAAGTGGATGTCTCATAAATTGACTATCGAAATTGATTATGGTTCAGGTACCTTATTCTGAGAGTTCTCACTCTTCAATTGAAGATATCCTTTCAAATAATCAAAATTTTGGCAGTATCCTTGAAGGGATGGAACCTCCCCACCTGCTGTTTCACTTTGGTATAAAGCCAGAAGGCCTGCCTTTCACCTGTGATTTGATGATAGTTCACTGATATGCCCATTATGAGTTCAACGTTGACATTTACTTAGTAAAGACTTTCCAGGCCCCAAAGCAAGGTTTGACTGTGACTCTCCTGTTGATTGTGTTTATCAAAAACACGCCATGATTACGCATAAAATGTATGTTTGTGTCTGTTAGAGAGACTCTAAATCTAGCTGTTAGGTGTTTTGAATTGCTAACTCATTTTCCATGTGGTAACTTCCTTAGGAATGAGAATCAGATAAGAACTGCAGCTGACTAAGTTTGTGTTCCAGTGTTTGGAAATCGTTGATTAATACTCTTTTGCAAATTCATTAACTGATCATCAGGGTGCTATTTTAGTCTAAGGTTTTAATTTAAAATTTGGTATATAAACATTGAAAGTTGTGATTTATTAACTCCCTTTTCAAAAATTCATCTTATACTAGTAAGATGTGATCTTATAGATTACACTTTGTAATCTGTATTCCTTTCAGGAATGGTTCAAAGACACTGTTACTAGTAGTTTTCAATAAATATTAGAAAATGTGAAGAGAGACAGATTGTCTTTTGGACTCTTCCATTTGTTTCTGTCCTTACTTCTTCAATCACAGCTGTTTTCTCCGTTAATCAGACACAGAATCCTGGTTTCTGTGGTATTTTTGCCCGAGTATCTCTCTTTATTTTTCCTTTACGTGACACAAAAATCATTGATTTGAATCTGGAATTTTGAGATAAGGGTAGTCATGCTAATATGTATTGTGGTTTTCCATAATTGGATTTTATATATAAAGTGATTATTTTAAGTTGTACCATTTACATGTTAAAATCTTAGGATCTTATTCCATATGTACATTTCAGTGTGGGACATTGACTTGATATAAAAGTTCTTCCTGTCTCCTAAATTGATAATATACTAAAAACATTTTTAAAGACTTTGTTTTTGTTAGAGCAGTTTTTGATTCACAGCGAAGTCAGAGAAGGGTTAGAGAGATTTCCCATGTGCCCATCTGCCCCCGTAACATACACAGCCTTTGCCGTGATCAACATCCTGCACTGGAGTGGTGCAGTTTTTATGATTGAACTTGTACTGATATGTCATTTTTGCTCAAAGTTTGACTATATGTTTCAGTGTGGAAGATAGAATTGTGAGTGGCATTGTAAGTTAGGAGGTTGAGGGGCTGTGTTGGAAAGGTTGGTAATAGGTGACAGATTTTGTGTTCATAACTGTTTGCCATTAGTCACGCCTTGTGTCAGTTAGTCCTCAGACCACATTGGGGTTCGGGGTTTAAGAAATGTGCTTCAAAGGGTAAGGTGGTTAATGCTTACCTAATTGGCTAAGGAGAGCTTTTACTTCTTTTTAGGAAAATAATTTCCTCTCGTTTCATATTATCTAGCACTGGTTGAGTGAAATTAATTGTTAACTTAAAACACATTTATTTTCAATGGAGGTGAATATTCCCAGAGTCCATTTGACACTTCCATGCTTAATTGTGGATTAGGTTCACGGTTCCACATGATATGTTGACATTCAAGTCAGGGGAGCCTGATGTATTTACAAAAGTTCAATAACATGAAGCTCATCATTAACCAGGATCGCAGGAAATAAGGAATAGTGTTTTGGTATTTGAGGGTTTTTTTTAATGTGTGGGAATTCTTTTCTATATACCAGTCTTGTAAATTAATATGGAAGTCTGACATATATATGTGTGTGTGTGTGTGTGTGTGTGTGTATATTTCTTTTGTAAACATTTCTCCCACGCAAAAATAATTTGAATCAAGTCAGCTTTATTCCTGTCTGCAGAGTCTTTTATTTTCTATGGATAAATAGTATTCCTTGTTATTTGCAAGGCTGATGTAACAACACAGCTGTTCTATGCTGGCATTTCTGCTTCTGGTGAAATGCTATTTGTGCAGATTTATCTGATCCAGATGTGTGACCAGCAGGCTACATTTCTAATTATAAGGATAGCCAAATTTCATTATTAGTGCAATCATGGGATTAGAGGGCCAGGAGGCATCTTGAGAAGACATCTATTTCATTCTCCAGCTTTTCAGCAGGACTACACTTCATAAACTACTCTAGCACTGAACAAAGCAGCAAAGAATGTTTCACCCATGTATAGGCTGAATGTAGAATCATCAAAGCTGTTACTGGAAAAAAAGATGAATCCCTCTGGCCCAGCTCTCTTGCTTTATGGGTAAACAGGTTCAGGCTTGGAGAAGTTTGACCTAATCTGGACTTTAAGGACTCTGCCTTAGAAGTTACTCTGCTTTGTTCTTTTTAAAAATGCTTTTCTTTCTTTTTTAAGAATGTATTTATTGATTTTTAGAGAAAGAGAGGGAGGGAGCAAGGGAGGGGAATTAGGGGGAAAGAGAGAAAGATCGATTTGTTGTTATCTTTATTTATGCATTCATTGATTGATTCTTGTATGTGCCCTGATGAAGGATCAAACCTGCAACCTTAGCATATTGGGATGATACTCTAACCAACTGAAAAAAGCAGGGCCCTCTGCTTTTTTCTTAACTGGCCTGTGCAGAGGGACAGAAGGTGGAGACTTGATCGGAAATGCTGGGTTCAGGTCCAGACATAGCACTCTAGTTTCTTCATTTAGAAGTAAGAGCTAATGATTAGTGACAGCTGGATTCCATTGGAGTGTATTTGTGAAACCTTCACAGAATGAGATACTTCATTATAGTATATGTACATGGGGAGGACCCCCAAAATCCTGGGATTTATTTATAAAAAATTGTGATTCTTACATGTTTAAAATTTAGTCACCTTCAAAGTAATCTCTGTTTGATGCAACATGTCTATTGAGACATTTTTTTCCACTGCTCAAGACAGTTTTTGAACTTGTTGATTTTGATGCTTTTTAGTGCTTCTGACATTTTTTGTTTCACCTCTCCCACATTGGCGAACATTTCCTTTTGAAGACTTTTTTTATGCACGGAAACAAAAGTTGCTCCAGGTGAGGTTAGGTGAATAGTCAGGGTGGCTCACGGGGGTCATACCACTTTTGGTCAAAAATGGCTGAACACTCAGTGCAACATGGGCAGGTGTGCTCATAAGTCACCCGTCATGAAATGGGCAGACATGTCAAAGGAGTCAAAAAAAATTGACTGAAGCTGAATGCAGCCTCTCACAACAACGCCGGGTGGTACATTGATACAGATGGATTTCCAGAATACTCATGTAGCAGAGGGAGTCTGTACTACAAGGCCCACACCCTCCAGAATATAATTCTAGTCTTTTAGTAGTCAAGTACAAAAGAAATGAGGCAAGCATTTTGGGCAAGAGGGTTTGCAAGTGTTGTATGTAAGCGTACCAAGAATGACATCTCTGAATAAATATATGATTCGTTAACTTGGCATTGTTAAATCTGGGGTTTGATGTTACCCTAAGCCGATAGTTACCATTTTATTATTTCCTCCATGCTAGCAGAAGACAAGGGACTCCTACTACAGTGAGCGACGTAAACAGCATGAACATCAGGGTACTCGGATCTGTTTCTCCTTGCCCCCAAGTTCCACAGGGGTGACAGGAAGTATCCGGATGGAGCTGCACGTACACAGGGGGAGTGTGCTCCTGCTGAGGAATGCTGAGCTTGGGGGGACCCCCTGTTTCTCTGGCGTGCAGTAAACACACCTGCTCTTTGTCCAGAAGGGCAGACATCGTGCCATGTCAGGGTTGTTCACTGCAGACACCTCTGAGAAATAACCCGGACACCAGACGGGCAGGGGCAGGCATTTTTAGCACACCCGGCAGGATAAAAGACCAGTGGAGGGTGTCTCATAATGATAATGTCCTATAATCATATACTATGTCTATTTAGGTGCTATTAGAAAGAGCTGATTAAAACACAGTACTAGCAACTTCACAGGGCAAAAGACATTATGTAGCTAGCTGTTAGGAAGCAAATTCATTATAGAGAAAATGGTAGGTGCTGGTTAATGAGCAATGAAAATGGGAGGAAAATATGAGGGACTTAGTTTTACTTCTTGTGTAAATTGACATCTTATTACAATACTTCAGCCAAAACATCAGGAATTACAAATCTTGTTTCTACACTGTTAAATACATACATCTTCTGTGAAATGAGTGGTAGCCAAGTGGTCTCAGAAGTAGGCTTAGGTCTGTTTTTCACTGCATTGTGGCCTTAGGGTTTTTTGCCGGGTTGGGGGGGGGAGGGTTATTACGATAGTTATTTGCTCTCTTTAAAGAAAAAACAACAATAGGGATATGTAAAGGAAAAGCCTTCTCCTTTTTACCACACTCTCTCCTACCTAGGTCAAAGTTCATAGAGGTTGCCATGGTTCTGTGGCCTACAGATCACTCACCATTGGAAAGGAGAGGAAATGTTAATGATGTTAGTGGCTACTTGCTACTTTTGAAGAATCAGAATCCAGTAAGTGCTTGGGACATTTAAGGTTGTTCTGAGTGTCCAGAAAGATTTATTAGACAGTTCTGTGATTCTATCACTGAAATATTCTTATGTTCACTTTTCTGAAAGAGCAGATGAAGATTGTCTTACAATAGTAGGTGTTGAGTTCAGGTAACAATATCCTTATTTTATGCATAAGGAAACTGAGCCATACAAAAGTTGATTTGCTTTGTTACATTGGCCATGGTAGGCTTCTTAACTTTTTAGACAGAGTTTTGGCTCCAAACAGAACCTTTGTTAAGACGTGACATTAAGTATGTTGCAGTATTCTTAAGTCCACTTACCCTGCTTTATTTTTTAATGATAAGTATCAGTTTCATACACACCGTATAGCTTACTTATGTTCATTGTTTGTTCCCCTTACTAGAATGTAAACTCCAGAAAAAGGGGTTTTGTCTCATTTTTCTCTTGTGCACTGGTCAGTTTTCAATTTCTGAAACAGCATCTAACCCATACTAGGAGCTCAGTAAATTTGGTGATTAGAGGAATCAGCGTGTGGTATATATATACACGCATGTGGTATATATACCACATCAGCATGTGGTATATAGCATGTGGTGCTATACATTGATGAGACTCAGTGCTTTGACTATGTTTCCAGCTTTGGCCAAGTGATCAGACATCTGTAGACTCATGATTTGATGAGATTGAATTTGTTGGTGGGAGATGTGGCCTGCAGATTTTGTTTTTGGCTTCACAGTTGTTGTTGTTTTTTTAATTGGAAGGAACATTGAAAAATTAAAGGATTTTACATAAAACAATATTTTTGGTTCTTCTTGAAGTCTGGCAGCACCGGCCTGCATTCCAGATGGGAGTGAAAATCTTGAGCTGAGTATCAGCTCACTGAGTTTAGGTGGGGCATTCATTTGCTCTCCGGTTAGCAGCAGTTCGCCACCGCTCTCTCTCTTGACTTCTAGATACTGAGATGACTATCAGTTGTTTTTTTGCCACCTAGTACACAGTTTACATTTTAAATGGGAAGAAGTATTTCTCTGTAGCCATGTTTTCCAAAGTAGGAAAAAAGGAAAGGAAGGCCACTTCACTTGTTCACATTACAGTATGTTCTTGGCTCATGGAGGCATTTGAACATGATGTGATGATTTTTTAGGGCCTTTATGTTTTTTTTTAGGTCTATAATTTTTATGACTGCAGTTATGATTGCTGATGGTATGCAAAAGGAAGAGTTAGTGGCTCAGACTTATGGGAACAACTTCCATGCTTTGACAGGAAGTGGTAGCGAGGAATGTGAATTTGGGAAACAAATGCTTCCTTTGTTGAACTATGAATATATAATTGGTTTAGATGTTGAAAGTACATGGCCTCATT